>NC_069385.1:42213125-42827500 GCF_027475565.1 Acinonyx jubatus
ATACTTTTTAAATGAAAACCAAAATCCAGTCTAAATACCTGAACCAATCATCAGGTTATCTTTGTCACCACACACTACAGATATTTCTCGACTTACGGTGAGATTACCTTCCAATAAAACTATCTGAAGTTGAAAAGTACATTGAGTACATCTAACCTATGGAACATTATAGCTTAACCCTGCCTAACTTAAACACACTCAGAACACTTCTATCAGCCTATGTGCAGTTGGGCAAAATCATCTAACTAACATAAAGCCTATCTTAAAATAAAACATTGACTACCTCATGTAACGTATTGAATACTGTACTGAAAGTAAAAAAACAGGACGCCTATACAGAATGCTTGAGTATTTGCCTTCCTGATTGTGTGGCTGGCTGACTGGGAGTTACAGCTCTCTGCCTCTGCCCAGCATCACAAAAGAGGATCCTACCATATACTACTAGCCAGGGAAAAGATCCAAGTCCAAAAGTTGAGGTACGATTCTACTGAATACTATCACTTTTGCACCATCACAAAGTCAAACAATCCTAAGTCAAAGTATCGTAAATTGGGAACGGTCTGTATGGGCTCAGCCCTGTGTTAGACTGGTTCATGACAAATCGAAAGAGCGAATTTTTTTGTTTGTTTTAATATGTTATTTCCAAAGCTATGGTGCTACTGTAAACCTACCAAAGCTGTAAATTCCTATTAACTAGCTAACCACACTTTTTCTATCAGAGCTGCTCTTTTTTTTTTTATAGTGTTAGTGTATTTTATGTGAACATATTCCCACATTGAAGTGTTTCTCTAATTCAGTGGCACTTGGAATACATTACAGCTTCTTTAACTCTTTTTTTTGCTCACACATAATAGCTAATTATCATAAAAAATCATCAGTTTAGAGGCAGAGCTTAGCTATAATGCTGACTAAAAATGACTGGTCAAATGCCAGAAACACCCTGGTTCCCACATTTGCCACGTCTGGAGTTTTAGATAACCATCACCTACAGTTCTTACACTCTTTAATTATAAATGCTGCAAGTCGTCCAGACAAGTGAGGACCAGAGTAAAGATGAAAATCAAATGAATATTTTGATGGTTTTCAATGATAGTCTTTAATTACAAATGTTAAACATCTGCTATATTATTCCAGAGTTACTATTGAAATGTTTCACTTGGCACTTGTTTGCTAAAAAGATGTTTACAGGAGCAAGGTATAAGGTATATATGAAAAAAGGAAGTGTTTCTACCACAAATTCACAAACATCTAACAACAATCTAACAAGAAAACTGCTCTAAATGTGTGTAACAAATAGCAGGGCAGGAATTTGATGGAAGCTTTATGGCATTTCATCCATTTTATCTTCAATTGCAGATTCAGGGTGGAAAAATTCTAGAATTGAAACTTCAGCTATAAACAAAATTTGAGAGGAAAGTGTATATATTTATACAGCTATCACAAATCAGAAAACTCTGATGAGAGGTTACACTGGAGAAATTAAGAATGTGAAAATGGAGAAGAAATGTGATTTAATGTTCTACACTGAAATACCCTCAATGGCAATCTTATTTATTGTATCGCTATTTTATTGTTTTTAAAATTATGAATTATAAAATTATAAATTATGGTCTATTTTAAGTATGCAGAAATTAACATAACAGGTAAATCTGTTATAGTTTTTACTTACGTTGAATTATAGATGACAGTATGATGGATATAGTTACATTTAGTCTCCAAATTACTTTGGTCTCACTGAAATTTGAAACTCATGAATACAAAGTGGTCCTCCCCAAATATTTTCAAATTACCTGCCCTCCAAAAAGGCAGTCATTGACAAATTTGGCCAAACTATGGAAAATTGTCTCAGAACAAACATTGTCTTTAACTAGTTCTGCTGTTCTGTCTTTGAATAAATATTTATATTGTGAATAGCTTGGATGATTAGAAATCAATATGGTAGAGGACTATAAAGGCCAATGTAATTCCAGTTGAACTAGAGGAAAACTTGAACTAGAGCCACAATCACATTAAAGTCTTCAAGGGAAATGACCTATTCAACTTTGGGCTTTCTGGCTGGACTTGAGGTCTCAAGTCCTGTTTTAATGAATCTCAACCTTTTTCCCTTTATTCCCTGGAGTTGACTTAACCTCAACTGTAGTCATTTTCTCACAGTTTAGGCTTAAGGTTAGTTTACATTTTATGTAGGGAAGGTTTTCTAACTTAGTTAACTGTGTTTAGAATTAATAAATACGACTGAATATATGAAATATGTAACTCTGACCCAAGTTTTTCAAAGCAGATGAGAGTCTTACACTTTTATTCATTTACTTTTAAAATAAATTGCATGGTTTCTCCTATCATAGCAACTAAAAACTATCTTATTGTCTATACCAATTCCAATTAAGTTTTGGAAAGAGTAACCGACAAGACATTCCAGCACAAATGCCCGACCATGCTCTAGTTACCCTCATATTGCACAGAGGCACATGGCTCATTGCATTAAATAAGACTCAGGCTCAGGCTTTGCTTTCAAAGTGAATGCCTCTTGAGACAGTTTCTGTATTCAGCAGGAAAGTGTGTAGGCATTGAAATTGCTCTACACGTCATAGCCCAAATAAGCATTTGGTTTTTGGAAGAAACATCCGGACATCAGAAGAAATAATCTGAGTTAAAATTTCAACACTTTTGAAGACTAGGAAACAAATGCAACATTTCCCCCCCAAATTAGCTTTCTTCTTTGCACGATATTCTTTGAAGACCAGGAAACAAATGCAAAATTTTTCCTCCAAATTAGCTTTCTTCTTTACACGATATTTTTTATTCTTGTTGAAGCGCTGTTTCTATGGTGCTTGTTCCATGACTGCTCTTGAGCTCTGAAAATTGCCAGCTGCGAATTCTGACCTGCCAAGGGCTCAGCTATATTTGCCCAACCAAGAAAAGGTAAAAAGAGAATCTCAGAGCCAGTAAAGATTATAAACATGTTTCTACACTGTTGGTGTGCTGTTTATAAAAAGAATTCACTTTAAGATTTTAATAAGCCCCCAAACTTCATTATTTTGTTCTCCCTCCGAGTACAAAGCACAGATGTTTTGGCATGTTGGAATTTGAAGTTTGGAATTTTTAGGAGAGGCAGTGTGTGGGCAGAAAACTAGCATCCTGGGCAGGTTGAGGTTCTGCAATTTTCTCAAAATAAGGTAAAAGAACAGCCCAGGGCCTGGAAACTTAAGAGAGATTCACAAGTGTTAGGGTGTTAATGCACTGAACCAAATAAGGGCACTGAACTTCTTCCCAATATTTGAAGACATTAGACAACCATACCACTTTTAAAAACAGGCAGCATAAGCTTGTATATAAAATTCTGAAGTAAAACAATGGTAACATAAAATCTATGATTATCGGGGCACCTGGGTGACTCAGTCGGTTAAGTGTCTGACTTCGGCTCAGCTCATGATCTCACGGTTTGTGAGTTCAAGCCCCGTGTCAGGATCTGTGCTGACAGTTCAGAGACTGGAGCCTGCTTCAGATTCCATGATTCCCTCTCTCTCTCTGCCCTCCACCATTCATGCTCTGTCTCTCTCAAAAATAAATAAACATTTAAAAATAAATAAATAAAATATATGATTATCTAACAAAAGACTAGCGAATTTCACATAAAAGCAGAGGCTTTGTTTAAAGTAGTTTCCTAGTGTTTACAGAATAAGAAATACTGTTATAAGACTCTAAAAAGGACCTCGGAGTTTCTCTTCCCTATTCCTTTCTAACATGACCATCCTCTCCCCCATTTCCACTCAATATTAAACTTTTTTCCCCTGGCAGACTCTAGAACTGCCCTGTCCAATATGATATTCACTAGCCACATGTGGCTATTTAATTAACATTTAAATTAATTCATTTCTTCAGATTCACTAGCCACATTTCAAGGGCTCAATAGACACATGTGGCTAGTAGCTACCATAGTGAACAGAATAAAACATTTCTACTACCACAGAAAGTTCTACTACTTCTAGAAGATTCAAATTTTTATTTTTTTTAAATATTTATTTTTGAGAGAGCATGGGGGGAGGGGCAGAGGGAGGGAGACAGAGGACCCAAGCAGGCAGCACAGAGCCTGATATGGGGCTCAACCCCACAAACCGTGACGTTATGACCTGAGCCAAAAGTCAGACGCTTAACCAGCTGAGCCACCCAGGTGCCCCTCAAATTTTAATTTTTTAAGCATGAAATTTTATGCGAAAAAGTATAATATTTGTGGAATGAAACTGCATATTGTCTCATAATTTTTAAACACAAGTCAATTTAATTTTTAGTTGTGGGAAGCAGACAATTAAGCAAAATGAAGAGTGGAACATCTTTTTGAAAACTTCTGGAAGGAAAAAAATAATAGATACTTCTGGAAGGATTCACATTGTAAGCTTCCTTGGGCCGGAATTATGGGGCCATTCTAAAAATCACCTCTCCTCAACAAAATGCCTGATGTGTGATTGGTGTCTGACTCTTGACAATGATTTCCTTTGGGAATTAGAACTTCTCTGATGCATGTATACATATACAAACCTGTGTATATTTAGAACATACTTAATTTTTTTTTTTTTTGTAAATAGTGAAAGCTTTAAATTTGGGAAATGTTTAGAATGCACTTTCTGAAAGCCGTAACTTGCCCTCTCACCTCCATACACCTAAATCAGAACGCTGTTTCATACCTCCACTCTCCTACTCCAACATTCGATGGTCTAATTATTTATCCATCCATATCTCATGAACCCTGCATGTGTAGGACATAGAAACACATACATTCAAATACATAATTCATCTCTCTGTTTCCCATAGTAAATGCAAATACACAGAAAACTTGCTTCTTCGATAGGTTTCTCAGCCAGCCAAATGATAATACCCAAAGACATGTTGACATTACCAATTATATTGACTGGAAAACTGGTTATTAGATAATCCTTTGATTTTAGGCAAATCTCATAACCCTTGCTCAGAAAAAAAAAAATAAAGAAGCAACTGAACTGGACTAGATTTCTAAATTAGTACTAATTTTATGTTCTAGTAATCTAGTTTGCTATGGTATGTATGCAAATTTTTTAAAATTTGAAACGTGACTTATAAGTATTAATATATTTTATATATTAAAAAAATTTTTTTAATGTGTATTTTTAAGACAGAGCATGAGCAGGGGAGGGGCAGAGAGGGAGACACAGAATCCGAAGCAGGCTCCGAGCTGTCATCACAGAACCTGACATGGGGCTCAAACTTATGAACCATGAGATCATGACCTAGGCTGAAGTCGGATGCTTAACTGAGTCACACAGGCACTCCAATACATTTTATATCTAAAATTATAGCAATATTATACACTGTCCAAAACTATTCTACTCCCTTTGAATGATTCAGTTGGGTGGGAGGGTGGGGTGTTAGGAATTTCTAAAATCTATTTTTTGTATTTTTCACAATGTCTTTAGGTATAAGATTCCTAGATCTATTTCATTCTTTTGTCATAGAGCATAACCACACTTAAATGGACTTTGTTCTTGGTCTTTTATCTCCAGGAGTGTCCAGTTTTAAAATTACATCGTCCTTATCTTTTCATGCTTACTTCTCTCATGTATGGATCTACTAAATTACTTAACATTACCTTATTTTAAGCTTTATCACACACATCACTAATCTTATATTCCAAATCCAACACTTATGTACTTTATCTTCTCTTAGTTGAACAAATACCCAAAACTGTTACCAATGTTGCACTGAACCTAGCTAATGATGTTGTTTTTAAAGACTCCTGAAGCTTGTGAATCTTATTTGCCTAAATCATCAAAACTAATGGAAATGTCTTTGATAATTGTGAATAGATGCAATAAAAGTTTTAAAAATCACACAGGATATAGATTGCTCTCCTTATACTAAATTAAAACTTTATTGAATAAGGAACACTCTCCAGAACACATGATCTGATGGACAAGGTCTACATTACATGCAACGAAGCTGAACGTAACAGTAGTTTAACATGGAATGTCAAACCAATTAGTATTTTTCATTGTACAAAACGGTTTATGTAGCTGACACGCAAGAAGAAAAGTATGATGCTCTGCATTTTCATGAATCATCTCTGATGAGTTTTAAGAAGACATTTGAAGAAACTGGTAGATTTCTTTAGGGTAGATTTCAAATAAATTAGTTACATGTGTACTACTGAAACCTCTTGTCAACCTCTCTTGCATTCCAAATAAAGTCTTAGTGCAAACATCAAAGTTGCTGGTCACTCCAAAAGACTGTCAAACTCATAACAGAATACAAGTTCTGAACTAATGTGTATTAAGTAGGACAAAACCAAGGATACCAGTTACTGCGAAATTCATTTAGGCACACTTAAAAGCCCACTCTAAGCATTTCTTCTAAGTGTCTCACATTACTTACTAAAGCCTGTTTACAGTACTAAAATTCTATCATTCAAGCATTCATGATTACACTTCAGAAAAAGAAAATCATTCATTTCAGCAATAGCATTACTGCTATATTCTAAAAAAAGAGAAAAAGGAAAAAAATCATAATTAACAATACCAGCATCCATAATAGGATACATGGGGGAAAAAAAAACACTTAGGGGGGAAAAAAAGTGTGCTTTACTTGCACAGCAGGAATTATAGAATGTAAACACCATATTGGCCCACACCACAAAATCCATGAGAAAGGCTCAAATTTGAACACTGTGTATGCATTATTTTCAAATCTGTATTTGTGAGTTTATACTGCATCTGCTTGTACCAATATATGACGAATAAAACACACTCTTCCACACACTTACACATATAAGTGATTGTTAAATATTGAGCATGGCTTGCTTCCCTGACTCTAATTCAAAAAATGTTAAGTGACATCCCAACTGTTTTCAAAATGTTTACAGAAACCACTAAATGAATGTGAATAGTAGCTGAGGAATGATGAAACAGTGATGGCAGTTACATGTCACAACTAGATGTAAAAGAAATAACGTCCATATGACTGGCCGAGATTTGAAAATGCGATGGAAAGTCTCTTTCTGTGGGCCTTGTCTGGACTTTTAACTGATACCAAGAATAACAAATATAGTATCTCAAGTCCACTGACACCTGGAGGGTCAGGCCTAGAAAGCTTACCTTCAAAGTGCAAATTTTAACAATGGAATGTTTTAGCAGGGACATAAGGACAATCCTCCAACTTTTTCTTGATAAAAAGAAACAAGATGTCCAGGAAGCATTTTTTTTTTCCTGGTCAAAGTTATTTCAGTTTCATGGTAGAATAAAAAAAGTACTTATCCAAAAATATCACCCACTCTTTCACATACACAGAACTATTCTTAGGGGTGTGTGGGGGGAGAAAAAGCCCTTAGCTATGTATCACCTAATGCAACTTATATTTAGAACTACAGTTCTTTGAATCAACTACATTAAATACCAACATGTACCTCCCTTATCCCCTCCCTCTCCACCCACCTATCCCAAATACACCCAATGAACCTAGGTATTCTAATGTCTTTGTGTTTTCTAAGCCTCATGAGGAAGGCTGTTGAGTACCACCTGCAATGGAACAAAATGAACACCTAAGGTGCACTTTCGACAGCACCTTTTCTCTTCTCCACAAGTGAGCAGAATCTTGATGCTCTCAAGCCTGGATCTAGATCTCCAGGTCATCAGGCCGAGGTCGGCTGCTGGCACGGCTGCTGGCTCTGCTGGAAGGTCGCTGGTCCACAATGGCTAGTGGTTGCAGTTCGTGCCCAGTAGCTAGTTTTTTGGAATTCTGGTTGTCATCAGGGAAATCAAAAGGCTGTGCATGGGAGTTGGAGATGGTGCTTCCTGCCTGCCCCATTCGATTTTGTTCTGCACTGTAATTAGCCCAGTTTTGCTCACTTGCTTGTTTGTTGTAATTGCGGCAGGAAGAATTGTTTCTGTCTCCGGTGACCAGCTTGTACCCAGGAGGAGACATGGGTGAGAGTGGAGCAGTTGGTGAGGAGCAGCCATTGAAGTAGGCATATTTCGGAGATCCACATTCTTTTGAGGGGCTCAGTGGGCCAGTGGTAGCATGGTAAGGATCGCTCTTCCCCTTCACACGATCCTTAACACCCTTGAAGAAGACATAGAAGAGTTCGATGATGTTCAAGGCAAGAGACACCAAGGACACTACCAGCATGAAGATGATGAAGATGGTTTTCTCTGTGGGACGAGAGAGGAAGCAGTCTACTTGATGAGGGCAGGGATCTCTTTTGCAGGTGTAAACGGCACTCAGGCTGAATCCATAGATGTACCACTGGATCAGCAAGAAGGCCACCTCAAAGACAGACTTGAAGAGGATGCTGATGATGTAGGTTCGCAGCAGGCCCCCTCGCATTTTCACCTTGCCGTGCTCTTCAATACCATACTTGAATTTCTTGATTTCAATCTGCTTCAAGTGCATCTCCACATTGACGCCATCTGTTTGGGCAACTTTGAGTTCTTCCTCTTTCTTGTTCAGTTTCTCTTCCTTGCGCATCACGTAGAACACGTGAGCCAGGTACAACAGTGTGGGGACAGACACAAATATGATCTGGAGGACCCAGAAGCGTACGTGAGAGATTGGGAAGGATTTGTCATAGCAGACATTTTCACAACCAGGTTGCTGAGTGTTACAACGAAAGGCAGACTGCTCATCACCCCAGGCCGACTCAACCGCCGTCCCCAGTAGCAGGATTCGGAAAATGAAAAGGACAGACAGCCACACTTTCCCTCCAGCGGTGGAATAGGCTTGAACCTTGTCAAGGAGTTTGCCTAAGGCACTCCAGTCACCCATGTTGCCAGAGCACCACCTGAAAAGAAGCAGAAAGACAACTAAATGATCATAGACTGCAAATTATTAGTTAAAATGTGTAACTGTTTTCAGTCAATAGTCAACATATTATTAAAGTTCTCATATCTTTCTAGCACATCCCTCCCGCCCCTGCCCCGCCAAAAAAGTGCAAACTCTTCCTGTCCCATTTTCCGCTTGCAAAGATGTCTCACAATTTTCTTGAAGTAAGGTAAGTCTTAGAAGCAACAGAGCCGATGTGCCTGGTAAATTGCAATCTTAACTGGCAAAGATGTTACTTGCTCAACCACTGCCCTACCATGTGACTTGAGAAACTGTCTATGCTAAGTGCCTCTGCTTATTTTATCCATCTGGTAAGTGACAATAGTTCTCACCAGATAGGCTTGTGTCTGGATGCATGCCTTAGCAAAATGCTGATGGATGGTATTCGAAAAGTATGGGTATTTAAGAACTGAAGTAAGAACACCCATGAACACATTTATACACAACCTATTTCCAAACCTTAATGCTATTATACAGCATTTTATTCCTAACTACTCTGAAATGTTTCACCTTGCTATTTCAAGTGTAATTTGTGTATATTCTATATTACGGTCATTTATACTTCTGTTTCTTCTTAAGCAGTGATTTATGTGGTCCAAAAGTCTGTTTTCTTCCCAGAGAAAAGTATAGTGTACTAAAATACACCATTTTGACACACTGTCATTATATGCAGGGCACTTCTTTCAAAAAAGCAAAGAGTAAATAAATGCACATTACATTTCAAGTAAAAGTTCAATTTGTCTCACTCCTATTAGACCACTTTAAAGTGTTATCTCTAGCAAAAATGATTGGTTTTCATCTTTTGATTGCTGTACACTTTCAAGTTCACTTACCAGGCTTTGGGCCCTCAGCCGATATACTAGATTTAACTTCCTATCAATAGCTAGATATCTTAAGCCTAGCACTTCCCCATTGCTGGGGATGAGAAATAGATCCAACTCTGTAGAGATCTCAACATGGATCCCAAAAGTTATTTATATAATTCGATTGATACCTCTAACTGTCAATAGCTCCTTCATTTAATTGATGAAAGTTGAGCTCTTAAGGATATAGGAAATATTTAACTATTACTAGAGCCACAAGAAGACTTATGATCCCAAGGCCAAGGATTTCTAGGGCACCACACTGGTTTTAAAATTATAATAAAGCTGGATTAAGGCTAGAAATGTTCTCATGCTTTCATACAGTCTTAGCAAGGGCTGAAAGCTGGGAAGAAATGAGTAACATTACACGTGGCAGGCATAGAGAATACAGTCTAATTTTCACCAGGGTAGTAATTGGAGAGTTACAAAAGTAAGAAGTGCTCAAAGATTATTTAATAATCAAAAACAAGCTAAGCAAAGTCTTTCCAGGAGCTTCATAATAAATTTTAAACAGTGTAACTGAAAGTAGGATTATATAGGCTTTTTAGAAATAGAAATATGTTCATTATCTGAATATAAAAGCTTCTCATCTGGAATTGAACTATGAGCCACTTTCTCCTTGTAGGAAGTTAATGAAATCCAAGGGAGTCGTCTTCCCCACCATGCAACATTACAGTGCCATTTAATGCCTATCCCTCCAAGGGAAGTGAAGAAATGAAATGGAAATCTGGCTTGGGATTTCCCAGATGGAACAGAGAAGAGATGGCAGATCCGTAAAATGAAACTATGTGCCAGCTATCTAAATCAGCAGTCGATGGGTATCTTTGATGGCAACCCAAAGAATGCTGAAGGAAGACGGGGAAGTGGGTAGGCAGATCACAGAAGTAATGCTTTTCCAAGGGTCATTAAAAAGGGGGCTTCCCTTCCACTTTTGGGAAGGGCCATTTTAGATTCTGAAGTGACACGTTAGACAGTGAAGCTGATGTATGGAAAGAGCAGTCAAAAAAGAACAAAGGCAAAACAAAAAACAAAAAAAAACAAAGGCTTATAAGGTTACAAAAAGAGTTAGAGTCCAGGGGAGGCTCAAAGTGATAGGAGTAATTTAGCTTTGATGGACAGTTTAATGGTGAGAGAACATAGAAAAAAACCTACAATTTAGCAGAAAATAGTACACTGGGAATGAAGAAGTACAGTCCATGAGGGTCAAACAAACAAAACAGAATTTTTGGAGCTATATCAGTAGATAGTTTCTATGTGATGATGTGTAAATTGGCCTTAATTCTGTTTGCAGAGAATTACAATATTTTGCCAGTGTCATCTGCTTTTGCTCAATACTCCAATTGCCGGGGAAAAAGGGGACCACAAAAACAATCAACTATAAAATGATAAACTGTCTGCAAACATCTCATCATACTCACCCAATGATGGAGCTCAAGACAAACTTAACATGTTTAGATATTACCAGGCACACTGAAAAGTTGTCATTTTGGTCAGTGCTTCATCATTATTCAAAGTAAAATATGATTATGTAGATGCTTGTGGAAATTAAGTACTATACTAAGTTCCAGTACATATTATGGAAAATAAAACTCAACTTTCATGTAATTCTGAGATTCCCAAAAACAACCCCATAGTGCAACAGTATGTGAATTGGGTCACTGGGCAGTTCACTAGGTAATAGTTCTTTATTAATACACCAGCAACTTAATTGCAAAGTTGTCTTTTCTTTAAGCACCCACGCAGTTGTCATTTGCATTAATGAGTTTACTCTTTCATCTGAATAAGATGAATTATCCAATTGGACACCCAGTATCCTGTATCCTGTCATTACCACTCTCACAGAGACCATCAGGTAATGTTTAATGCGATGGCTTATAATGCTTGTGATTTTCAAGGAGAGGTAACAAAAATAGTTACTTTTTCTGGTAGTTGTTCACTTTGTTTTGAGTCAAAAGTTCTATCAACTAGTTGACCCTCTACCCCATTAGTATTTTCATTTTTCCAAATCTTAGTTAAAAAATTAATATTTTTTAAATAAAGAATGGGCATAATTATGTTTACTGAATCCCTGGCATTGAATGTATACCTCATTCATATTTACCATCATAAGACAGGTATATTCCTTATGTGATATAGGAGAAAAACACAGGAGCTGAGTGTACTTCATGTATATTCATGCCTTCACCTCTAGGTTCCCAAGCTGGGACTTTATATGTAGAATAAGGTCTAGGTTAAGGAGTTAACGCAAAAATTTTCATTAGAAGCAAATGCTTGACAGCAGCTGGATCATCCTTGTCTTCTGTGTACCATGTCAGGTCAGGTCACATTTTTTCCTGTTGCTCTTTATGGCCCTCTAGACTAGAGGCCAAAAGCCACGGGCATCCAAGCATGACCTCTCCAAGGACCCCCTGGACCCTCTGCAGTGGTTCCTGAACCACAATCATTTGGTAACATTTGTTGAAAATATACATTCCTGGCACTCACCAGCCTGACTTAATCTGATTGGGGGGTGAGGGGCAGGAGGGGAGTGCAGGGAAATTAGTTTTTGGTTTTGGTTTTTGGTTGGGTTTTTTCAGTGTTTATTTTCTTTTTTAAAACAAATGCACCAGGTGATTCTGAAGTTTCAGGCCAGGAGGCAAACAATGGTTCCTTGACATTTTTGGTGCTTATTCAAAATATTTAGGATTGGAGAAATGTTAGAAGAGCAGAAAGGAAAAGAAAATCTAAAAAGGCCAAAGGGGTGGTCCAGGATGAGGAGCAGAGGCTCTCTGGGCATCTGGGAACTGAGCTCCCCCTTCACTGAACCACCCTGCGTCACTCTACTTCCATCAGATGCTCCCCAAGAGCATAAAGATCCAAACACTTGATTCAAAATGAAAAGAAAGCTTCAACTTTAAATTACTTTTGAGTGTCCCTTTTGCCAGGCCCTTAAAAACAAATCACCACGCCAAAGCTGTAGTCAAGTCACTCCATGTCATTAATGCCCTAGTAATTGTTAGGAAAATTAGAAAATATTTTCATTTTGATTTTAGAGAATTTCACAAGTGACAGCTGTAATGAGTTTAGAGTAGGGACTTAAGTAAAGTTAAATAGGATTAAGAACTAAAGTGAGACTTGATATCGATCACCTTTCAGTGATTCAAAGTAAGCACTTAAAGGAAAAATAAAATCACACGGGCTAAAAATGTGTAAGAAAATGACTATCGAAGTGCCTGATAAAAATCATTTCATAGATTTATCTGGGGAAAAGGGTAATGCAGTGCGTGTGTTTAATATACTAAGACCAAAAAATTTTAAGCCGCTCAAGCTAAAATGTAGACGCTCCTGAGGTTTTGAACTTTTGTAAGAACCCCTGTCCCTTGCAGTAAACGTCCTTGACTGAGCTCAGTTGCGACTATTCCTCTACAGTCACAACAGCCAGATGTTCTTTGGTAATATTCATATCCACACATAATTAACATAACTCACATTCATACTGTCAGCAAATACTATAGGCTTTATCTTCCCCCAAAACCCAGACTGACGGAGTCTCCCCACCACTTAGCCTGATCTCAGCCATCATCACCTCCTCAGGTTTCAGGTCACTAGCCTAGTCACCCTGCTTGCCAAACTATTCTCCTCCAACAGCCAGCCAGTCTTGAAAGAAAAACTAACAAGTTGATCTGCCTTGATCAGCTCTGCTCTGTCTACGCGGTTCACTTTGTCACATCTGTAGGTCTCAGTTCTGGTCTCACTTCATCAGCCAGCCCTCCAGTCCTGTCACTTCCTATTTCCCTTTGTCCTGTTTTTGTTTCTAATTTAATGGTCTTTAGCTCTACTTGACAGGTTTTATATGTATTTACCTGTCTGTTGTTTGTCTCTCTCCAGGACAAGGACTTATTACCGTCTGCTTTCCTCAATCAGAATGCAAGCTCCACAAGGGTCTGTCCACTGTGGTCTCCACAGTACCCAAAAAGGCACCAGGTTCCATTCACCAGTCTTGTTGTTTACTACCTCTTTGGGATTCTCTTACATATATCCCAAACTTCTGAAGTTTCAAACTAATTTTTTCTTTACATTAGTTTCATAGTATTTAAAAAAAAAAAAAAAGTACTGTCAGCATCTCATATGCAGACATTAAATTTTCAAGTGATAATTGCTAAAACAGAAAACTGTCTGTTGAAACAATATGCTTCAAATGACTCCTGAGCAAGCAGTAAGGACTGATGTAAGTAAAAATGTTCCTTAACAAAGAGCTTCTTGAATTTATTACACAGCACAGTAATTTGGGATTCTTGCAGAACTGCGTCAGGTATCAGAGATGTTTATTCAGTCTATTATGTTGTTACAGGTTAAGATATTAAACAACAAACTTGTGTTGTCATCCCCCTTCTGCTGTATTCTCACTCTGTACACTACGTGGTAAGAATAAATAACACCACAGTGCCGAGAATAAATAACACCATAGTGTCTTGCCCATTTAAACTTGTTTTTACTTCAAGAATGACAAATCTTGAGGTAGGGCTGGGGCTCTGAAGGGGAAGAGCAGCAGCTGATATTAACCCTGGTTCACATAACACCTCTAAGTAGCCTGAGTCTATGCAGGCATTGAATGATTTGAATCCAGTACCATGGTAAATATTCCCAGTTCATTAAATAATACACAACCTTTGCTTCCTCCTATCCGCAGGATTAGCCTAACTCTGTAGTGTGTCAAACCTATTCCATTTAAATACCTGTTCTATTTAAAAAGAAGCATACCATTATATTTCCTCAGCTTTCATGTGAGCATAGAACTGTGTAGTTTTGGGGGGACAGGGGCTACAAGACTTTCTTTCCTTGGTTCCCTCTTCACCACATAGTCAACCTACATCAGCCTCCATAGAACAATGAGATGAGACAGGGGTTGAGGGACTCCAAAGATAGTATGATACCTATCACATAGAGACACCCCCCCTCCCCCCCAGTTCAATGGCTACCACTCAACTCCCCCACTAACAGGAGTGCCTCATGGTCACTTTAGGGATGCCAGAAGAAAAACCTTAACTAAGTCAGAAGCTGCAAGCTGAAAGCCATGTTCTTCTACTGTGAGGTGACAGACAAAACAAAGCACAACTTCTATAAGTTCTTGGTGTTCTCCTCCACTTACCTCCAAATTGACTATTTTTATTGAATAGCCTGGTTATTTTGTCATCACATAAATACACCATTAGGGCACTCACAAGTGTATTGATTAAGAACAGTCTGTTTTCTTCAGTAAGCACTGAATAAGATAATTCTTGCACTTGAAAGCTCATAGTAAGAGCTAATAAAGTTTAGCTAGTATTCTTTAAAAGATCTTTAGATATAGATATAGCTCATTTATTTTATCTTGGAGTATTTTTTTAGCAAAATAGCAGCTAGGAAATGATTAACATTTTCCTAATGGTAATCAATTAGTTTTTAAGATGCTCTTGTAATGATTACAATATTGCTATTTTAGCAATTCCCTACAGATCTAGAAGGAAGAATTTACCCTTTATCAGCTGTTAAGGAAAAAAAGAAAAAAATCATGAAGAACATCTCCTGTCTTTGTTTCTATTTGAAGGCATCTTCCTCAAATAATTAAAAGAGCCATATTCTATAGAATGTATCTAGCTCACAGAAGTTGCTTTAAAAAAACAAAACAAAAAACCCCCCATTCCATTTCTATATTACTCTGAATTTTAAACATTCCATAAAATCTGTATTTTCTAGAAATTACTTAGAAAGCTAGGGAAATTCGAATATGGACATTATGGAAAATTTTAAGGCTAAAGCCATTGATATACATATCTCACCATGGTTTGTGTTTTCATTTTGGCAAAAAATAATATGTACATACATAAATGGTGAATTTAGACAGGCAAAGTGAAAAATTTAGGTAGTTATCACAAGGATCCAAAAAACAAAACAAAACAAAACAAAAAAACCCCCACACAACCACCACCACAGAATTCACACAATTAACCTCCCATGAAGGAATAACTCTGGGGATTTTTTTTAAACTGGACTTACCTATATTGAATATTGACCTTAATCATAAACACTAGATAAGTACTTTTCCCTTCAGAGCTGAACTGGTATCTGTGGATAAGCTCCAACAATCTATTCAAACAACCTAGAATCTTGGAGGGAAGTCAGAACAGGAAAGGTGGAGTAGAAGGTATTAATCACTGGTGACTTTCCTATCATTCTCTTCCCTCGGGTATCATATATAAAAGGCTCTGAGACTTCATACCAAGCTACACCTCTGGATATTATAAAAGAAAGGAAGGAATGCACTGTATCATGAGTTTCCATCCTTCTCTATGCAGGAATTGGAAACATCTAAGTAAGAAAACAACTTTCAGTATCTGAAAACGCACCCTTTAAAGATGCTTGCTTTGGAACCTTGTTTCCCGGAGTCAGCAATGAAGGAATCACACGGGAAAGGCTGAGAAATCCAGTGGATGGGGCAGCTGTGGTGATAAATTCTAAAAGGCATTAGAAAAGTGTGGAACCTGTTTAAAATGTGAAGAAAGTAGGAGCACAGCAGTACCACTGCATTTTCCACGCAAAGGACAGGTGACAGCTATACCCCTCACTTTGGGAAGTACAAAGCATCACATACATTGCCAGGACAGAATGTACTCCTGTTACTGGTATAATTTCCAGTCAATTCGGCCTACCTAGAAAAATTACACTTCCGAGTTATTTTCTAACCAGTTTATTTCATTATGTGAGATGGAATTAATGAGACTTCTGCATTAATACTGGCTTTTATTTTCAACAATCTTCGTACAGAAAGTAAAAATCAGGCTTCCTTAAGAAATATCTATTCTTCAAATTGCAACGGGGCACTTGGTGATCAAGTGTGCCCAATTTTCGGGGGGGGGGGGAGATTAAGCATGTTTTTACTACTAACTTGGTTCGTGAAGCAAAAGAAATTAAACTCATTTCCAAATAAAACCAAATCTATTTTACCAACAATTTATAGGTCTCCTCTTCCCACCCCCACTTAGCACTTGTAAAGAGAGATACAGACTTGCCCCAGGGTGAGGGTGAATGTGAGGCTGGTCAAGGGGAGATTATGATAAACTTTATCAGAAACGCTCAGTAAACATTTGGATGCCTAAGTGGATTTATGGGCAATCCGCTGCTCGGAACTCAAGGTTTGAGTTTCCGAATCCTGTACTGATTCGCCTCTGGACACGTCATTAGCTCTTTCCTCATTTCATTATGCTCCCCCCGCGCCCCCCCCCTTCCCATTCTTGGGAAGTTTCGAGAACTTGCAAGAGTTACAAGTGCAATATGAGCACGGTAATTCCCGAGGTACTCAGACTGCTTTACCAACGTTTACACAGTAGGACTCAGAAAAAAAGGGGAGGGGGGAGAGGGAAGGGAAATTGGATTGACACGTTTAATTGAATTAATCGTTTGCTCTTCTTTTACCATTTGGCACGCAGTCCATCTGCCCCCGCTCTACTCCCCCTCCCCTTCCTTTTCAGTGGCGGAACGAGGACCTGCGCTCGGTTTGGCTGGTGAGGATTTCAGGGAAATGTCTTTGCAAACCTCTCCAAACCCCGGAGCTCGGGCAGCGCAGGAGCCCGGAGCGAGCCCGACAGATGCTAAGATGGCAGAGGCGCCCCGCGCCACCCCCCCGCCCCTGGCCTCCGCAGAAGCTTTCATTTTTATTTGCTTTTCAGCATTCGCCGGTGCAAATACTTCAAACTGTAGGGTCGCACTAAGAATTTAAACTAATTACTTTGGCCTGTGAAGTGTGAACAAAATCCTTAGCAAGCACCAAAATGCATGGTTGCATTTCTGGATAACAGAATGTGTTACCAATAGAGCATTTAAGGAACTGAACCCTTTAAAATAACAAATCAACATAATCACTACCTACTGGCAGCACCCAAGCTGCTCCAACCCAAAGTCGCTCCAGAGCTCTGAAGTCTGTTACAGGTTCGGACGGACGTAAGAGGGGCATGAGTCGGGGGGGGGGGGGGGGGGGGGAGGGGGGAGAGGGAGGCTAGCTCCCTTAAGGCGATGTTTAAGAAATTTTATTTTATTTCATATTCTTTCTAGGAGTTTCAGTGTTAGGAGACGGTTTTGAAAATGCACCCTGGCATTCACTTTTTTCTAAAAGTTTCTTCCCTTCAAATGCTTTGTGAGTAACCACCCATTCAAGGGATTTCATCTGCTGAATTGCCAACGTGGTCGAGTAAAAAAGGTGCTTCTCCTAGGGTCTCAAATCTTTCCAAAGTGGTTGCTAACATAAAGTAACTATTTGTTTTAAAAACCTCAATATTACAACTCTGATTTTTATATCTTTTTGTTTACTGAGGAAAATTCTAGGAAGGGACCACGTGGAAGTCAAGTAACCGCAAGGTCTTAACAAAGCACTTTGTTAAGAAGTTTGCTTTGCAGGGCTATAGAACATCAATCAAGATTTACATATGAAAAAGCACATAGTGTAGAATTCTATAGCAAGCACGCTAAGCAAATTTGCACTTTGATTTTTGTGATGTTGTCAGTCAAATCCCCAACCCAGGCCAACCCCCCCCCCCCCCCCCCCGCCAAGTTACAAAGCACCTAGACTATTATCGACTCCAGAAAAAAGAAAAATTATACTCTAAAATGAAGAACCAAATATCCAGTAAACTAGTGCTTCATTCCAATTGGAAAAGTTTGAATCTTATTTTACCTGTTGCATTGTTAGGAACTTTTCAACAGTCAAGAAAATAAATACTGAACGCTCAATTTTAAATTTAAAACTACAGACACATTTTCAAGTTCACCATTCCATTTACAGTACCATATCAAAGCTCCATTTAATAAATTTTCAAACTTTAGAAAACCTTTACTTAGAAAAAGAAACGAACAGGTAAAGTATTTTTTTAACTTACTCTTTCTCTTAAAAGAAGTAGGCACGCCAAGTGATTGAACTCCTTGGAGGATGAAGTAAAATGAAAAAGCAAGTTCAGGCACTCAGACCTGTCTATTTAAAGTTTAAAAGTCTGCTGCTGCTTGGTACTTTCTTCACTCCTTCCCCCTAATGAAAGAAAAGTGCTGATACCTCGTAAAAGCTTTTTTCTAATTGGAGCACAGAGCTTTTAAAAGTTTCAAGCCACTGACTCAACGAGGAGGAGGGGCTGAAGAAGGGGAGGGGCAGAGGAAAGGCGGGGAGGAGAGTGGAGGGGAGGCCGGTGAACGTGGAAGGGTTGGGGAGAAAAGACACTGAGGAATAGCCAGGTTGAGATCAAGTTGTAGTTTAAATTTGCTGACGAGAAAAATGGAAGAGCATTAGAGGCGTGAATGTCACTACTTGTAGTTACTCTTTATAGATAGCAATTACTGGTTTTAGTTAGTGCTTGTTTCACCAAAAGTCCAGGGATAATAAAAAGTTCTCTATTTTATAATATTACAGTCTTTTCTAAAATTATATATATTGCATGTTTTGTGTTGCAGTAAATAAAAATGGTGGAACAGAGTATAACCAGTGCAGACTTGTTTCATATTGGCCAAGGTGTGTGAAGTTAAAGGTGGGTGTGAGTTATTTGATGATCTAATTCCTTTCCTCTTAAGTGGGGACAATTAACAAAGGAAATGGTGGGATGGGAGACAGACATTGCAAAAATGAATATACATGGTGGTATGCTCATCCCAAATCTACCTTCCAACCCCCCTCCCCCAACTGCTTTGAATTTTTTACTCTTTCCTTCAGTGTAGCAAAAACTATATTTATAACTATATTATATGTAAAATATTTTAATTTTGAAATTGTGGTATCTGACCTGTATCAGATCTTTGAGGAACTGAAAATTTATAGTATCTCAGTCCCATTCATGGCAACACATTAAAAATCAATATCTTCTGTAGTGAGATGTCAGGATTTTTTTTAATGAAGTATTCATATGATAAGTTGGCATTAAGTGGGTCCCCAAATTATTGACCCTCCTGGTGACCATCTCCCTCTCCTAAAAGCACTGTAGAGTTTTCTGCCCAATGACAGTAAAGCTGTGCATATAATTTTTGTGTATGTGCATAGAATTTTTATGTGATTTTCCTCCACTTCCATGGCCTTCCCTCTTTGGCACTCTGCATTAATGTTTATAATAACCTGAGTCATGTTGCCTCATTCTTAGAGTGGGTAGCTCTTTTGAGGACTCCCCAGATGCCATACCAGAGGGCTGTGGTAGGACAATTCCCCATAAACAGGCTTCAGTGATGCTCCTGAAGTTGGGCAGGGAAATCTCTTGGCCATTATTTTCTGGAAACAAAGCAAACTCATCCAGCCTTGATAGTCCTTACTGTTTTCTCAGTAATACGAATACCAAGAAAAAGGAGATGAGAAATATTTCTTGACAGATACATTTCCCTAAATATACTTTCATTAAAATGATTAGAAAACACCTTTTGAAATGTTGTAGTTTTAAGACACAATTTTACTCTTGTTTGTTGGGCTATACTATTTCCAAGTGTACATTTTCTTTAAGTTAAAGAAGAGAAATAAAGAAATTGAAATCTAACTTTCTTGTCTCCAAGGTCAGCAGCCCATGAATATGTTTTGGTCTTGTATTTATATTGTCCTTTCCTTTAAATGAGCCTAAGGTGTTGTCCTAACTAAAAATTATTTTATTCAATTCAGAACACATTCTGAATTCTCTTTATTATAAGAAAATCTGTTTTTCCTCTTGAAAAAAAGAAATCTATGCTTCATTTAGTTTACATAACTATGTGTTTTACCTTAGTGAAATTGTTTATCAAGTACAATTATTACTGAATTTGTCCATTTTATTTAAAAAATTTATTAAAATGCTAATTCAGAATTAGTTTCATGACAACAATTATGATTATTTTATAACAGGGTTTTTTAAATGAAAAATTGTGATCTTTTTCAATTATGTTTTGTTAAGCATATGAAAGAATATTGATGTCTAAGTATTCTGCTACCTTTTCTTCTTAGTCTATGCCTCTATGACCAACTTGAAATAAGACTAAAGAACTTCTTTATACAAAATTAAGTTATTCACGGATATCACTTGAACCATTTTCTAAGCCAAAAAGATTAGCTAAAGCATGAGCCAGTAATTAAATATTCTCTTAACATATGGAATATACTATATCTCTTATCTCTAAAATTATTTTCATGTGATCCTTCATAAAAGACACGCTATGTGATTTTCTCTTCTTTTGGAATAATTCTACCAAAATGTGATCCAATAAGTAATAATACTCAAGGGGCATTGCGTTACTATGGATGGCTTCCCTGTTAGAACACCAACAACGCAGTTTTCTCTCATGAACACCTACCAGCATCTCCAAATGCCTGGTAGTAACTCCTATTATACTTCGTACTCTAGCAGTGCTGATGAGTTACATTTTGAACCATAATGTACTTTTATACAGAATCTCACTTATCTGATCTTAGAATCTTGTCTCAATTGAAATGTTTTGTAAAAAATTTTGGGACAGGTTTTTTTTAAATATGTTTTTCTCAAATTCTCAGAAATATTAGTGCCATTTCATTAATATAAACACTGACTTCCCAGCACCACATCTTCTGAGATTGCCAGGTCTTGTCTCTGCAGAAGAAATGGATGCACTCTGATTTGCTAGTCAGGCAATACTGCTCTTAAGGGATGAGGGACAGTCATTTACAGTTCCTGTCATCTGCATGGCTTCTTTAGGCCCCACCATGGGCCAGGGCTTAGAGCCCACTTTATCCATGTTGCCCTGTGTGTTGAAAAATGCACATTATTGGCACAGTGGCAAGCAGACTCTTATTCAGAACTGTGAAAAGGATTTCTTAATACGGGAGCCAAATGTATTTTTGGATATTTACCTTTGTTCCTAAATACCAGTTTCTGAAATTTTAAGAGATGAATGGATTAGTTTTTAGGCACTTTCAATGCCTATCTCACATAAACTGTGGTGGATTACTCACTTCAATGAGTAGCATAAACATTCAAAAGTAATTGATGGCTGTAGATTGGAGACTAGTAAAGAGAATATGGTAATGGTAGGTGAGTGAGTTATAAGAAGTTGAACTAGGGTTCTAGGAGTAAGAAAGATAAAGGGAAATTGAATTATCAGAGCTTAATGACAGATTGAATGAGGAGAACAAGGGAAAGAAGGTATGGAAGCAGAGACTGGAGTTTTGATTGGGAAAATGTTGGTAACAAAAAGAAGTCTGGAGGAGGAACTGATTTGCTGAAAGAGACGTAATGATTTTGGCTTGAAGAATTTTGGCTTTGTAATGATTTTAGCATGAAGAAGTGAAACATCTAAGTAAAGATATCTCACTGGCAATTTAAAACATGGGCTACGGAGTTCAGGTTAAAATTGTTGTAAGATTTGGTTTTATACTCATAGAATTGATGTTTGAAACAACAGGTATACATGAGATTACCAAGAGATATGATGATTTGGGCTAAGTGCCAAAAAGCACACACACAGCCTGAGTGGATTTCCAAATAAATAGCTTAAAAAAAGAGGCAATGTAGAATCTGGGAAAGAGAAGGGTATTTAAAATGACCACAGGGGGTTATTTGTAAGGAAAATATCACTTGAGTACTGGGGAGGGTCTCAACTTTGAAAAAAGGACAGTTATTCCTTTAAACCAACAGTGAATGCAGAACACGGAGGGAAAAAATATACACATTTTGAGGTGAAGAGTATGAGCATTAGGAAGCTGGGGGTTGAAGATAATTTTTCAAGGTGGTGAGGTTATCAGCTGACTCCAAATGAAGAGCAAATTGAGCAGAGTTGAAGTTTGCCATACCTCTGGGGGATTCTGAAGACAGCTGTAGATGAATAAAAAGATTATCTAAGACTGGGAGGGTCTAGGATGATTATGTATTGGAGTAAGATGGCATTGTTTATCGCTTTCCTTTCTTTAGCATCAGAATAATCCCTTCTATGCACCAAATTTCCATTTTATCTAACATTTATTGGACAGTAAGGAAGCAGAAAAAGTTAATTTGAACCTCAATAGTATGCAAGTTCTACCTAAATTGGTAAAACCAGCCTTAAAATGTGCTTTTAATGTGACTGTTGATCAATCATATTTCCTTTAGAGTAACGAAAATTTCCCAACATATTTGCTGACTTGTGCTAGAATCCGTTTTCAATAGTTAGAGTTCTGGGGTCTGACAATTGGCTTCATAACTCCAGAGAATTCACTTAGCCTAGACTTGCTTCCTATTTATTTAGCATTCTGTCATCCTTGAGAGAGATTTAAGGATCAAAGTTGGTCTCAACTTGGGTAAAATCTGAACTTATTCTGACAGCCCACACCTATCTTCAAGTGAATCTTACTGTGAGGCTACACACACAAAAAGATTTGTCAAGGGAAGAATTATTTTGTTTTGTTTTGTTTTGTTTTGTTGTTTAATGGGAAAGAGCCCCAGCCAGTAGATAAATATGTCTTTGGCTCCACCTTCTGTACAAAGTGAAAACGAACATCATCAGAAGTAACATAAATTATTTAATACTTCCACTTAAAGAAATAAATCACCTTTTTAAAAATTAAGCTTAATTTTATGATCATTTGTAAATGTTTATATTCCTTCAGCAAATATTTCCTATGTCTGAGGAACTATGCTAGTAAGGATGTTTTAGTTATGCATTGAAAACAAAAACAGTATTAGGTTGAATTCATTCAGCTTTATTGTTTGAGTTTTCTTTAACTGAATATTGAAAAAAGAAGCAAATAATGCTTGGGTAAAAAATATTTATATTTTAAGGAACGTGTTCTTTTCCTCTACGTTCTACAGGGGGTTGCTATTTTTAAGCATCCTATTAATGGCATGCCCACTTAAAAAAATTACCAGAAGCAAAGCTAGAGGTTTTGTATCTGAAACTACTGATTTAGCACATATGCTAGTTTACGTTAAGGAGACACAATAAAGCATTTGAACAGACTGACAATTGACTGCTCTAACAAACTTAAATCAGCTAAATATCATCTAACAAATGAGAAAATATATTTTAGGGCAAAGAAAATGAACATTATTTCATTAATTAAAAATCATTCATCAAAGTAGTTATCTCATCAACATAATCATTCACCATCATTTTATATTTGGCATTGTACTAAATGCAGTGGAACTTTGGAGAACAGAGAGAATATTTTATAAGTGCAGGTGATTCCTTTATATGAAAAATGTTTGCAAACAATCAAGAGCATAAACAAACACATAGTTATAATAACAATTAATGCACAAAATTATTTGTATGTGTGTTGAGTTGATGCCAAAGGAAAGGAAAAGACTTAGCATTGCTTCAGAAGTCATCTGAGATAAAAATTCCCAAATGAAAAATTTATATGCTTGGTTATAGCACCACTTACCAAAATCATTAAAATATCTTTCTGTTGTATGTTTAAGTGCACAGGGAAAGGTACCTATGGGCAGCTTTAGACAGTACATGTCCTTTATGGACACCACCAAATTTAATAGAGTCTTCATTTAGGATAGTATGAAACAAACAATTATCTATAAGAAATTATGCATGATAGTAACTATAAATTCTATATGTAGTAAAAATATTACAGCCCACAAAGCTCTAAGGATACAAAATTAAACAAAAGACCTTAAGACAGCCTCCAGTTTTCTTATTAATTAATTATTTGCTACTGGAAATGAATAGTACTTTAGTGTCAGATGGTTACTGACATAAAAACAAGGTCCAAAACTATTGTAGCAAATTTAATAAGTTTGCAAGGCTTAGGTGACTTTTTAAATTCTCGAAGATTCATGTAGTCACCTACAACAGAACACTAGAGGTCAGAGCCAGCCCAATATAAAGTCAGAATATTACCACCCAGTGAAGTATAGCTTAAAGACCTTCAAAACTCTTTCAGACCAAAATCATCTTCTCTAGCCATTCACTCTGAAGGCTAGATTTTCCACCATTAAAGTTCTACCTGTGGATTAAGACATTAGAGTCCTTAAATAGGTGGCAAGGTACCTATGGGCAATTTAACAAAAATTAACTTACCATTGTGATTTATGAAGAGAGCTTTAAATATCTGGGAATATAAATTTTTATGGAAATAAGCAGTCAAGAGATCTACAAACTGACCTAAACCAGTTTGGTTGTGCACAACTTCTGTGCTCTTTTTGGCATATGATTAGTGGCCATCACAAAAGATTGAGGTGTATTAAGGCTACTTTCCTGTGACATTAGTGCCAGATGAAAATAAAACAACTTTTAGACCAAGTTCAGCCTCAGGTTTACGTACTTATTTAATAAGCACTTATTAGTAAGCAGGCACTAAGCATTTTGTATAACTTGTTTAGTATTCTCCAGGAAGTCCCAACTCTCTTCTTTGTAGGTGCTGAGCCCACTACTTCACATGAAAAGAAGTGATGATATTCCAGAAACAGCATACATATTGTAATACAAAGACTTGGTAACCAGATATCTTCCAAACCAATGAATGGACACAGAACAAAGGGTCAAGTTACTGGTTTCTTAAATCTTGTTCATTCTAAATTACAGCCAATGTACAGATGTTGAATACCACTAATTTCCCCAAGGGGAGCCTATGTTTAGCATTCATTTTGCGGATTAATAAACCACTAATTTCACTAGTGAAAATCTGTATCTGACATTTGGGATGCTAGTTAACAAATGTCTCATGTATTTTAAGAACATGGATACAGCAGCACTTGTAGTTCTCTCTGAGGTCGGCTTTCTGATGTGTATTTGCCACAAAGACCCCTAGAACATGAATTCTTGATAATAAAATTCATTTTCTTTCTTTCTTTTTCTTTCTTTCTTTCTTTCTTTCTTTCTTTCTTTCTTTCTTTCTTTCTTTCTTTCTTTCCACACATTTTTTAAAAGTCTATTTATTTTTGAGAGAGAGAAACACAAGCAGGGAGAGGCAGAGAGAAAGGGAGACACAGAATCCGAAGCAGGCTCTAGGCTCTGAGCTGTCAGCACAGAGCCCAATGCGGGGCTCGAACCCACAAACCGTAAGATCATGACCTGAGCCAAAGTGAGATGCTTATCTGACCGAGCCACCCAGGCACCCATGCTGATGTTTTAAAAAGTGAATTATAGACATCATAAAACAGGGAAACTATGCTTGCTTAGTTTATTATTTAGTATACTAGATTTAATATACTAGAATTTAGTATACTAGAAAATGGAGTTACCTTTTGGATGCCTGGTGGTAAGAGGAGAAGAGAAAGCCAGGAGTTCGAAGGAGATACCAGAAGAATTGGGGGGTATTAAGAACACATAGGGATATTTAAAAAATTTTACCCTTGAATGGTCCCATCTCAAGAAGTTACGAATTTACTCCTAAAAAAAGGCATGGATATTTTAAATACTTTTAGTTTAAAGTGTAATACTTCATAATACTTTATATTTCCTTCATAAGTAACTTGAATCTTATATCATATAAAGTTCAGATTTATACATATTCAGTGGACTTTCATTCATGTTTCACACTGACCTTCTCCACTCCATACCCCCGCCATTTTCTTGACCCTGAATCACTCTTGTTGAAATACTTGTAGGCAGGTTGTTATCACCTGACTTCTGATCTTGAAAGCAGCAGAGGCAGCTGGTATTTTGATATTCTCTTGACAATCTTGTTTTATAAAATTTCCAGTCAAAATAGCGGATTTGTTATGTTTGGAAGGTTCACATGACTTTTTAATCTATTAGAAATTCATGCAGTATTGGGTGGAATTCATTTCAGTAGCCAATTTCCCTTCCATAATTTTAGTAGTTCTTTTATTTTCAATCTTGAATGAAACACTAATGGTTTTTAAATACTGAAATTCAAAATATTAAAATGTGGAGAATTAAAGAAATCAAGTTATGATTATTATAGGTAATAGAGTATTTTTTTTATTCTAAAGCATTAATAAAGACAATGGAGGTACTTCAGGAATATAAGTCTTGTTTCATGGATTTGTATATAAAGATTTCAGTAATTTCCTTGGCTTCTTTGAAATAGTTTAGCCAGTGGGGAAAATACTGCATAGTTTTGAATCAGACCTTTTGATTATACTCATCCATTAAAAGACAGCATATTATGTGTTTAGACTAAATTCTAAAATATAGCCAGCCTGAACAGACATTTTTAATGAATTGACCACTAAACCAGATAGGACATAAAATCAATCTTTATTTTAGACCTTAATTAGGTAATGAAAACTGCAATTTTGTATTCAGATTTAAGAAACAGTTATAGAAAGCCTATTATGTCTTTAGTATTTCTGTGTTTTTATCTACAGGCAATCCTGATAAGTCAGATTCATTTGGAGGGGCTTCCAATATCCTTAAATATGAATATATGCTACAGCCAGATTATAAAATTCTTGGTACACTTTAATATTTAAATTAACTAGTTAATAATTTTAATATAAAACCTCATAAAGCTATACAACTTTACTATTCATATCACAAATTATAGCGTTTATTTAAAACAATATAAAGTTGCCTAATGGTTCATCATGAGGCAAGATGAGTCCACAATGTTTAAAGGTTTCAAATGTCAGTTTATCTAACCATATGTATAATCTTATTTACAAATGATATCAAAATTCCACATTTGAGGCCCAGACCTAATAGCCCTTTTGATAATGGCCTTTATGTTTAGCTCCTACTCTATCCCCTGGCCTCTTAGTAAAAGGATCTGGATTCTAAGCTAGAAGTTGGAGCTCCTCCTTTGCCATTGACTTACTAGTCACTTTTGCCTTGGATAATTCCTTCTCTTTTCTATCAACTTTTTGATGTGCAACATATTTGCAGAAGAGGGAACATATCTTAAATGTGTCATCTAAAGGATTTTTGCATATCATGCATCTGTTTAACCTGCAATCCTACCAAGAAATGGAGAATTACATCAATATCATCCCCATAGCTTTCCTTGAAGTCCTTTTCTTTCATTACTTCTCCCATATGGGTAATACAATCAATATCAGTCTTTCCTATTTTTCCTCCTCTCTTTAATTAAATGGAATCTTAAAGAAATTGCTTTTTTGTTACCTGACTTCTTTTGGGTTCATCTATATTATTGTAGACAGTTACAGACCATTCATTATTATTGGTCAGTAATATACTCTTGTATGAAATACCAAAATTTATTTTTTCTACCTTTAATGGATTTTTGGGCAATTTCCAATTTTTGGATTTTACAAATAAAAATCCTCTTAACATTCTAGTACATGTCTTTTGAGTTTTATATCATTTTTTAGTGATTTGTAGGATCTCTTTATTGTATGAGTCCTTTGTCAATGAGTGTATTGTGAAAAACTTTTCTTCCTCTGTGTTGACTGTTTTCTCTAATTTTTTTTTGATAAAGAAAAATTTCTAGATTTAATATACTCTAAACCGTCAATTTTTTTCTTTACAATTTGGACCATTTGCATTCTTTTAAAGAAATATTTGCCTACTCCAACTAAAATCAAGAAAATATTCTCCCATGTTTCCTTCTAAATTTTATTGTTTAACTTTTCACCTTTAGATCTATAATACCTGTAAATTGACTTTGTGTATGGTATAAGGTAGGGCATCAAATTGCATTTTTGTTGATATACATATTAATTTATGTAGCATCATTTATTAAAAAGACCATCCTTTGGGGCACCTGGGTGGCTCAGATGGTTAAGTATCTGATTCTTGATTTCGGCTCATGTCATGATCTCATGGTTCATGACTTCAAGCCACACATTGAGCTCTGTGCTGACAGCACGGAGCCTGCTTGGGTTTCTCTCTCTCTGCCCCTTCCCTGGGCATGCACTCTCTGTCCCTCTCTTAAAATAAATACATAAACATGAAAAAAAAAAGAAAAAAAAGGCCATCTTTTTCCTATTGTAGCAGTGTTCTGTCAGTTGTAAATCAGCTGACTGTATATGTCTGGATCTATTTCTGAAACTCTTCATTCTGTGCCATTGGTCAGTTTGTCTTTGTACCAATAACATGTTCTCTTAGTTACTATATTTTCATGAAAGGTCTTGATATATTGATAGAATAAGTACTGCAGCTTTGTTTTACTTTTTCAGATGGTGTTGGCTGTACTTGGCCCTGCATTTTCATGTTTTTAAAAAATTCATCTCAGTTTTCACATACATGCAAAAATAAAAGATAAATAAGAAAAAAAAACTTGGGATTTTTATTGGGTGGCATAGGGATGATTCTGTAGATTTTTATTTTTTATTTTGCCTTCATTTTCAAGGATATTTTTTTGCTGGATAGAGAGTTTGGGGTTGACAGTTTTTTTCTTTAAGCACTATCATGCATTATGTTCCACTCTTTTCTAGCTACCTAGTATCTGAGAAGTGAGCTGTTACCTGGATTATTATTCATGTATATGTAAAGTGTCTTTTTTTTTTTTTTTTTTTTTTTTGGCTGCTCACAGATTTGCTCTTTATCCTTGGTTTTCAATTGTGCAACTATTATAACTGAAAATTTCTGTCTTTCATCAAATTTGGGAGTTTGGAGCCATTACATCTTCAATTTATTTTATTATTTAAGAAAATGTTTATTTATTAGTTTTGAGAGAGAGAGCACAAGGAGGGGAGGGGCAGAGAGAGAGGGAGAGAGAAAATCCCAAGCAGGCTTTGTGCTGTCAGCACAGAGCCTGACGTGGAGCTGAAACTCATGAACCATGAGATCATGACCTGAACTGAAATCAAGGATCAGATGCTTAACTGATAGAGCTACCCAGGCATACCTTCAATTTAAAAAAGGTGTTTTTTCTGCTACATTCTCATTCTCATGTCTGTTTTGGACCATGATGTATATAGAACTACATACTATCTAACAGGTCCTGAGGCTTTGTTCATGTTTTTTTCTTCCCATTTTCATACTGGATAATTTCTTTTGATCTATCTTCAAGTTCATTTGCTTTTTCTTTTGTCATCTCCATTCTGCTGAGTCCATCCATTGATTATATATTATATATATATATTTATATATATTTTTGGTTTTAAAATTTCCATTTGTTTTTTCTTTTATCATTTTTCTTTCTCTGCTGAGATTTTGTATCTTCTTATTCAATTGCAAATATATTTTGTTTTACTTCATTGAGGTTAGTTAAAATAGCCACTTTAAAATTTTAATTTCTAGTACCAACACTTGGGACATCTCAGGGCTTCTCTTAGTTGATTTTTTTTCTATTGGCAGTGCATTCCATTTGTCTGGTTTTTCATGTCAGGTGATTTTAAATTATACCCTAGAAATGATAAATGTTAAGTTGTTGAGGTTCTGGATTATGTTATTTTTCCCTGATGTCTGCTATTTCTTTTGTTTTAGCCAGCAATTATATTATTGGATATTTTTATAGGATAAAATTATTTTAGAGCTGAACTAGGACAGCTTTATGTTTATCTTCAGGACATCTGGAAGTCTGTCACCTAATCTTGGCCAAGAAAAGGTCAGTCGGCTAGCTAATGATTTATAATATGCTGTTTTAAGTTCAAAACTCCCCTGGAGGCACCCAAGATTGGCTTGTTTATTGATGAATTATACCTAGCATGACCAGTTAAACTTTTGGGCTTGGCTTTTATACCTAGAAGAACATAAAAGGGCCCACTGAAAATTTTTGGGCAAGTCTCCTAAAACCAAGACTTATCAGAGAAATCTTGGCCAATTCAATCCCAAGGTGAAACACATATTCATATGACAGAGCGTAAGGTGTTGTGCTTGGAGGTTTCACACACCCTTAGTGCTTTTTTTTTTTTTATGCTTTTTCTCCCCTCTTTTTCTTGTTGTACCATATCCTTTGCCTTCAATAACTGTTTTACATGAGTATGCTCTGTTGACTCTTGCAAATCCTTTCAATTATCTAACCTACTGTAATCCATGCAAAATTGAACTGCTAACTCTCTTTCTTGGGTGGCAGTATTTAATTACTATTGGCCAGGATGTTTCCACACAGGTGTGATTAAGGTGTCAGTCAAAGATATGGGAAGGAAGAATTTGAGCAACCCCTTTCTGATTCTTTTCCTTCCAAAACTTACCTACTCTCTTCAATGGTCACAGTTTTCTGAGCTTCAGTTTTATGGTTTGCACACTATTTTCCTTCACAGCCCCGGTGCTTCCAGTACCATTTGCCCTTGGCTTCCTGCTGAAAGTCTGCAAAAAATGGAAACTCACTTCATGGGACTCCATTTTTCTTTCTTTTTTCTTTTTAATTTTTTTAATGTTTATTTATATTTGACAGAGAGAGAGAGACAGAGCATGAGCGGGGGAGGAGCAGAGAGAGAGGGAGACACAGAATCTGAAGCAGGCTCCAGGCTCCGAGCTGTCAGCACAGAGCCCAACACAGGGTTCGAACTCACAGACCGTGAGATCATGACCTGAGCCGAAGTTGGATGCTCAACCAACTGAGCCACCCAGGCGCCCCCATTTTTCTAAACAAGTACATAGTTGATCTTACTCTGTTTACTCTCCAGTGCTTTAAGTGGCCGCTATTTGTATTAGGTCTAGATTTTATGATTGTTTTCTATGGAGGATTCAGGCTGACTTGATCTTACTCTGTCATTATTGGAAGCTGAACAAGTCTCATGAGATTTTTTTAAACTATTGCTTTTTTTCCAAAAAATAAAAAAAGTTGTTTTAAAATGAAAAAAAAAAAAGCACTATATTTTAGTTTGTTTGGTATACAAAATCTATTGCCAACCCTGTGAGCTAATAGAATGTTTAGAAACAGATCATTTATTCATCTTGAGAGAGAGAGAATCCCAAGCAGGATCCATGCTGGCAGTGCAGAACCCAACACAGGGCGCAATCTCATGAGCCATGAGATCATGACCTGAGCTGAAATCAAGAGTCAGATGCCTAACCGACTGAGCCACCCAGGCACCCTAGAATCAGATGATTTAAAGGAGAGATTGTCTTATCCTGAGAATAATTATGAATCCATTTGGTCAGAAAAAATATTTTTACCAAAAAATAAAAGCTTCATCAGTTGTCTGCTAATTGTTTTATGATTCACTATAGTCCTAGCATTATTGGTTAGTGACAAATAGATGTCAATGACATCTAGGAAAAAAAGGTTACTATACCTAATACATGGATATTATCCATCTTCCTTTTCACTATGTTAATATACTATCTCATTTAATCCAATGGGGTAGGTATTCCCTGTTTAACAGATGATCACACAGACGTTCTGGGAAGTTAAGTAACCTGCCCAAAATCACTGTACTAAATGACAAGGCCTGGCCTATTCTAAGTCTGAGCTTTTAGTTACATATAATACATGCTTAATTACTGTGAGTTAATTGGTATTTATAAGGATGTGTGTATGTATGTGTGTGTGTAAGTATGCTTTAAGTATATTTTTGGTAAGTGGTATTTCTGGCAGAGGGAAAAGAGCATTGCTGAAGGAAAGTACACTGGCAAATGCTAACTCTGTGAGTTTTTTGTGTATAATGGTATTAAGTTTATCAGGAAATTAGTAGGTATTTTATGAGAAATATAAACAAGTTTATACTAAACCATAATTATTCAAATTTCTTTTAGTATATTTAAAATAATTATGTCCTATCATTAGTACTTCTGTAGGCATAAATATATTTCATTGTATTGTAGGAAGACCTATAAAGCAGATTGGCAAACTATAAGATACAGGCCAGATCCTGCCTACCATCTATTTTTGTAAGTAAAATTCTATCTTGTGTTATTTAATTGGAATACAGCCATGATTATCTGTGTATTTATTGTCTATGGCTGCTTTTGAGCTATAACAGCAGAGGTGAGTAGTTGTAGCCAATACTGTATGACCCCAACCCCAAAATATTCATTCTCTGAGTCTAAATACAGACAATTTGCCAATCCCTACTCTTAAAGTATTCTTGAGATTTTATTTTTCTTTCTCTCCACCCTCCACCTTTCCATTTTATTAATAAGGTACTTGCAGTCCATAGAGGCCTAGTAAATAAATTAATTGCATATCTAGGACTAGAACCCAAATCTCCTATTTCTCAATTTGGCACTTTGAATTAAGCCTTTCTCACTTTCTTCTTTCTTTCTTTCTTTCTTTCTTTCTTTCTTTCTTTCTTCCTTCCTTCCTTCCTTCCTTCCTTCCTTCCTTCCTTCCTTCCTTCCTTCCTTCCTTCCTTCCTTCCTTTTCATGTTTATCTTTTCATGTTCATCTTTTCTTTTTCTTCTCATGTTTGTAGAAAGACATGGTTCTCTGATCTCAAGTGGATTTTATTCTGGTCTTTCTCTAAATCATTTCCTTCATGATGAATTAGGTTTATAAGCTAGGAAAGTATTTCCTTCAAGTTCACAAACACAGAATCAAATCACAGAACAACCTATTTTAAAAGGCTACATTTTTACACAAACGGTACATGGTTTGGCAGGCTGATATTTAATCAATGTCAGTAGATAGAAACAGTTTGTTCACTTGCTACCTGCTTTTCTTAAGTTACCTAACCTTCATGTTTGTTGAAATTTTCAGATGTGTAATTGACCCGTCTAAAGGTGGTTGCAGCTTATCGCGCTTTCTGAAGCTCTAAGATTGATAGTAAAACATTTCATAAAGTTAACAGGCATGTACTTAAGAAGAAAGATACTGCTATAACAGGTGTCATTCTAATGTAGTATGTGCATGAATTTGTCCCTTATATTTCTGAAGTGTAAAGTTTTATTATTATTTTTTTAAATGTTTTTATTATATTTTTTAAAATTTAAACCCAAGTTAGTTCTTTGTCCATTAGTCAGTTGATGAATATTTGGGCTCTTTCCAAGTGTTGCTATAAACATTGGGGTTCATGTGCCCTTTCAAATCAACACTCCTGTATCCTTTGGTACACACCTAGGATAAATACCTAGTAGTGCAATTGCTGGGTCGTAAGGTGTTCTAGTTTTAATTTTTGAGGAACCTCCATACTGTTTTCCAGAGTGGCTGCACCAGTTTGCATTCCCACCAACAGTGCAAAAGGGTTCCTCTTTCTCCACACCCTCGCCAACATGTTGCCTGAATTGTTAATTTTAGCCATTCAGACAGGTGTGAGGTACTATCTCCTTGTGGTTTTGATTTGTATTTCCCTGATGATGAGTGATGTTGAGCATCTTTTCATGTGGCTGTTGTCCGTCTTGATGTCTTCTTTGGAAAAGTGTCTATTCATGTCTTTTGCCCATTTCTTCACTGGGTTATTTGATTTTTGGGTGTTGAGTTTGATAAGTTCTGTAGATTTTGCATACTAACCCTTTATCTGATATGTCATTTGCAAATATCTTTTCCCATTCTGTTTTAGTTTTGTTGATTGTTTCCTTCGCTGTGCAGAAACTTTTTATCTTAATGAGGTCCCAATGGTTCATTTTTGTTTTGTTTTTCTTGCCGCTGGAGACATGTCAAATAAGAAGTTGCTGTGGCCGAGGTTGAAGAGGTTGTTGCCTGTTTTCTCCTCTAGGATTTTGATGGTTTCCTGTCTTACAATTAGGTCTTCCATCCATTTTGAGTTTATTTTTGTGTATGATGTAAGAAAGTGGTCCAGGTTCATTCTTATGCATGTCGGCATCCAGTTTTCCCAACACCATTTGCTAAAGAGACTCTCTTTTTTCCATTGGATATTCTTTCCTGCTTTGTCAAAGATTAGTTGGCCATATATTTGTGAGTCCATTGCTATGTTCTCTATTCTGTTGTTATGCTAATACCATACTGTCTTGATGATTACAGCTTTGTAATACAGCTTGAAGTCTGGAATTGTGTTGCTTCCAGTTTTGTTCTTCTTTTTCAGCATTGCTTTGGCTATTTGGGGGTTTTTTTTGGTTCCATACAAATTTTAGGATTGTTAGTTCTTTTTTTTTTAGTTTTTTTTTTTTTTTAACGTTTATTTATTTTTGAGACAGAGACAGACAGAGCATGAATGGGGGAAGGTCAGAGAGAGAGGGAGACACAGAATCCAAAACAGGCTCCAGGCTCTGAGCTGTCAGCACAGAGCCCGACACGGGGCTCGAACTCACGGACCGCAAGATCATGACCTGAGCCGAAGTCGGACGCTCAACCGACTGAGCCACCCAGGCACCCCTAGGATTGTTAGTTCTAACTCTGTGAATAATGCTGGTATTATTTTGATAGAGATTGCATAAGGTTTTATTCTTAACATTGATTCCTTCTGAAAACCAAGTGAAGATTTGGAGAGGAGACTTTAAGCCTACAGTTTTATTTGTGAATATATGCTACTTCCCTCTAGGCACGGATCATGATAATGGGACAGCAGATGCTGCTGCACAATGAAAAGCATTTTACCGTTAAAATCTTTTCTAAGTATTATTCACAATGGCTTTTACCTATATCATTGGGACCCCTTTAACTTTAAAACTAGAATAGCGGTGCCACATTTGCAGAATATGGTTTTAATTGGTGAACTTATTTTAAATGCAGATGATTGGGATCCACCAGAGGTATAATGAATCTGAATCTCTGGGTGCTGGTAGTTGAACATATATATATGGTTTAAAATGTTTTTAATATATATATTTTTTTTAACTTTTTCTTTATCTATTTTGAGAGAGAGAGCAAGCAAGTTGGGGAGAGAGAGAGAGAGAGAGGGAGAGAGAGAGAAAGGGATGTATATTTTTAAAAAGATCTGCAGGTTACTCTGAAGCACAGCAAAGACCCTCTGGTAATGAGAAAATTGTTTTCATCTGATGGTCTGGAAAACTGGGTTGTAATCCTGGCTATCTTGTTAAACTATAATGTGGCCTTGGGCAAGTAACAAATAAACAAACAAAAAACGTACAGGAAGGGAGGGCTCCTTTTGGAAGTTCTTGCCTTTCTCCATTGTTGTTGTTTCTTTAGTTTTCTCATCTGTGAAATAAGGATGATTATAGTATGCACTTTGGAATTGTCATAAGAATTAAGATCATGCAGATAAAATGGTTTAAAATTTTTAAAAAAATCTTTAGTTTTGAGAGAGAGAGAGAGACAGAGTGCAAGCAGGGGAGGAACAGAGAGAGAAAGAAACACAGAATCCAGAGCAGGCTCCAGGCTCTAGGCTCTGAGCTGTCAGCGCAGAGCCCGATGTGGGGCTTGAACTCATGAGCTGTGAGATCATGAGCTGAACCAAAGTCAGATGCTTAACCAACTGAGCCACCCAGGTGCCCTGCAGATAAAATGTTTAATATAGTGTCTGGTACATAAAACTCAGTAAAAGTTAATTCATTAGACGTATTATTATTATAATCATTATTACTACCGATACCAAAATGACTTAAAACTATAATTGAGTATAATAGACATACTATTTGCCCCTATGAAACCAAGAAAGAGCTGACCTTGTTCATTTACTCATTTATTCATCCATTCATTACAATAAATAATCACTGCCGCCTGCCAGGATCCAGACACTGCACTGCCTTGCCCTGATAATACAATGTTGAATACTATGGGGTCTCTGACCTCAAGAGACATATATACCAGTGGAAGGTAAAGACCAAAAAATCAACTCAATATTCCTATAGTTTTTCCTTTGAAGTACAATCACTTCAATAAGAAAACAAACTGACAATACTATGGGGCGTCTCTAGGATCCTTTTCTTCCCTAGTGAAACACACAGTATATTGCTCATGCTCAAATACTCAACAAGGGAAAGAAATAATGGCTCTTTTCAACAATTTGCAGTGTCAAAATTTATATCCACCTTGTCAAAAGACTTAGTAGTCAAGCAATAAGCTGCTGCTTTTATTAAAAAAAAAAAGGCCTAAGTACTTGGTAAAAAGCCATTTCATTCACTTCTACAAGGATGATAATTTCCATTAGATAGTTTTATCTCTCTTCTTGAGTAATATGGTATGTACATGTTAAACAAGTTTGCATTTTTGTAGAACTTGTTGCTCTAAGAGTAGTTTAAATAAAAATGAACTAAGAGCATTCAGTTAAGCTCCCCTCTCTGATGGACTCACTGTCTTTGACATCTAGAGGAGGTTTTATAATCCTTGTTTTAAAGACTTAATAAAATTGGTGTTAATAGTCTTTTCATCATTTAAACTGTCTTCCCTTGAGAATTCCATTATTGCTCCTGATAAATTCCTTATAAGAGTATGGGGAATTAGAAAGGAGGATAGGAAATGTTTAGATGATCATGAATATACACAATATCAAAGTTTACTTTATTAGAGATAACACTAAGAATATTAAGAAAGAGGCATCTCTTGACATGCTAATTGTTCTATAAATTAAAACTTATGTTTTCTACTAGGTAAATTGAGAATAGTGAGTGAACATGCTTGCTTTTCCTATCAGATCTCTCTTCTTCAAGTTCGAATTGGAGAAATTTCCTGGAAAATACATAGATCCTACATGCCTAAAAGTGAAGCAATAGATTAAAAAAAATACTTGTAACATACATAGAAAATAAAAGTTAGAAAAACATAGCAAAAGACTAATTCAGATTACATAAAACAATATCAATAGCACTGATACATAAATAGGCAAAGTATATTAACAAATGAATCAAAATGGTGAATACATTAAAAAAAACTACCACCACTAGTAATAAGAAATATAGATTAAAATAAAATAGCATTTTCTCTATAAAATTGGCAGAGATTATAAAATAACAATAGGAAACACTGATAACAGGGTGTGATGACACCACTATTCAATGCTACAATGTGTATAAATTACAATTTTTTGAAAGTAACTTAGCAATAAAGCATCAGTATTAAACATGTTATACTTTTTATTAGTCTGGTCTCTCAGGGTTGTAAGCTACCAAAACCCCCACGCTACACCTGCTTAGGTCAAAAGGGAAATTATATCCTAGTTTCAGGATGAGTCTGCTACTGAAATGATGTTACTAGGAATCTCTAATCTCTTAAAATGAACCTCTGGCTTCTATCTTTCTTCCTTGTTAGCTTCAGACCAAGGCAAGCTCCTTCCAATGGTCACTTATATCACCCTGTTAGCAATCCCTAACTTCCACAGTAGTTCTTGGAAGAACACAAGACTGAGTCTCATCCGAGTTGGGTCTCACATTTGGTCCTGAGCCAGTGACTGCAGCCAGGAGAGTAAATGCCTTAATTCCCAGGCATGGGTCCTGCACACACCTTACAGCTAGGGGTGGAGTTGGCTTTAACCCAAACTCCTGGGATATAGGGTGATTCTCCAAAGTAAGGTACTGTCACCAAAATGAGGGGAAATGAAGGCTGGTCAGAAAAATAGTTATTATAGTACAGTTTCACCCTTTAATAACACTCCTGTGAATTAATGTTAAGAAATAATAGATGCAGATTTACATTTATTACAGCTTTAGTCATAAAGTTTCAACAAAAAAAAAAGACAAAAAAAAAAAGCAATCCTATTGCCCAACAATAGGGGAATTGTAAATTAAGAAATACAAAATGTGTTAGGGAGTCATTAAAATTATATTTTCAAATGGTTTATTGTGCTTATGGGGAAAGGACATTTTATAATATAAAGCCATAAGGGCAGAATATAAGATAATGCATACAGTATGACCTCACTTTATAAAAAGCCCACAGGAAAAAAAAACTTAGGAAAATCTATTAAAATACTAATTAGCTCTAAAAACTGTTGGAATTCACATATTCATAAAACAAATATTTTTGAAATGCTTATTTTATGTCAGGAATTTTATTCTGAATATTATTGTCTCTATAATTTTCATATTTTTACATATGTTACAATAAGCAACTGAGAGGCGCACTGCATTTAAATTGAAATTCTAATGACCTTACTTAAATCCGTATGATGTTCCAAATATTGTTCTATGGTGCTTCCAGGTACCCTGTCTCATTCAGTGTGTCTCTGATGAAACTGGTTGTCAGTTTTATTTGCTCCATGTGAGTATTGTTCTTCTGCCTAAGCCATAAATAAAATTTGTTGATTGACAAGAGTGATTCATTTGTTCATTCATCCAACCACCTGTGAATTGGTGGGATTAAAAAATAACCTCTAAAGGAATTTCCTAAAATTGAGAAGGTAAGAAAGCTTTTAAATTAGCATGGGTCAGTGAACAGGTTTTTTCAATGATTAGAATATGTTAATTATACTTTGCTTTATGTAAATGAAGAGCTAAATGAATGCCAGCAATTCTGTCCAAGCCATTGTGTGTGAAGAGGTTATGCTCATACACAGCAGAGTTCAACTTCCATCACAAAAATTGCTTACATAAATGGTCTTTCTGCACAATTTTGGAATTACTGAATCTTATTATTAATGTTTAAATATATTATTGGTGTTAAATACACTATAGATACGTTAAGTATGTTCAGAGTTCATTTATTTTCTAGTCATTCATTTATGAATAACTTTTATTCATTCTGTTGGCTCAGGTGGGACCCTTCCGGAGAAAGGGTCTTCTGGCAAGAATTTGTGGCTGCCACCACCTGAAACTTCAGCTCACAGAAAAACATTATTGGGGGACGTAATGCCTCTAAGCCTCAGAGGAGACTGCTGTGGCCAACTTTCATGAGAAAAAAAAATGAAAAATGTAGGCAGAGGTTTCCAGAGCAAATTCTGCTAGGAAAGAATGCACAATGGCCTTTAAGGCCAGTGGAGGCAGTAATCTTGACTATATAAGGCTGACTAGGTCAGTTGTGAGGGTGCTGGCTAATAGTAAAGAGATCCAACAGAGACACATGAGAAATTTTTCTCGTTTTTATTGTCACTCCCTCCTTTTTTATTAGTATTTACTATTTTATTTATTATTAACTTGGAATGTTTATTTTATATCTGCTGGAATACTTATTTTGGAATTAGATATATATTTTTATCATATATCACTCCTGGGCATGTACACAAAGGAAATATAAATAAAATATGATAATTAAAATATTCCTAAAACTTTTTCACATTCAGTGTCCAACTCTTTTGAGAGATTCAGAGTTACTGATAGAAAAGAATATTTAACATATCTGTACAGTTCAACAAATAATTAGATAATGACTCCCTATGTTAAGAGAATGTTATGAGCACCAAAGAAGCCCTGTGTACTCTCTCTTCCTTATTATAGTCACTACAGTGTTTTAATGATAATCATTTCCTTGCTTTTCTTTATAGTTTTACCAACTGTATTTGCATCTGCAGCCCCCACCCCACCCCCCACCCTTCTGGTATCACCAAGGTCTCTGAATTAGACCTCAAGTACCTGGGACCCCATCCCTGTGAATGATAAAGGGAGGGGGGCAATAACTGGTAGATGGTGTTGAATTAGGTCCCAGTGAGGTCAAACCCATCCAGAGTTGCTGGGGGATTTATAGTACCTCCTAGGTCATTTATTTATGCAATGGGCTCTTCCTAGACTTGAGATCAAGAGCTAGTCAGTCCATTCAATCTCCTGGTTAGGAGTCAGAACTGAATAGTGGAGTAGGCCACTGACCTGGCCTCTGATTGGGTTGCCATTGAAACCCCTGGAAGACTGTCTATAAAGGGTCACAAAACAAGCAGCTTTGTGCTGCAAAGGCCTGGAGTAGTGTTTGAGCAGGCTGGAGGAGAGGCACTGCACACTTCTTACTTGGGCCACCTAATGCAAAACAAGAAGGTGACAGATGGCTGCCTGTCTGTACCCAGAGCTTAGTGTGCCCAGATAACTTAATAATCATTATATCTGCCATTTATTGAATGTGAAACACCATTCTTAGTGATTTACACACAATAGTTCACTCCTCACTAAACCCTATAGGATAGGTACTATTAAATAGATGAAGGAAATTTTTTTTTTTTAAACAAATGAAGGAACTAAGGCTTTGAAAATTTACTTGTGCAAGATCGCACAGCAAATGAGCTCAAATTCATTCTTAGGATCTCAAGGGTGGTTTCTAAAATGCTGAAGGAACACAGATGAATTACACTTGATAGTGGTAGGTTTTCATTTCTATCTTCATGAAAAGTGTGTAATTTTTACTCTGTATCTGAATAAATAAAATATCTTTCAAGATGACCTCCTGTATTTTCTGAAAGGCCCATGATGTTTCCAAAATATGTTTGTTTTTGGAGATTGAGGGGACTGGATAGATAGTCTGTTGAATACTGTACTTGCATTTCCACTACCACCCTCCTATTGGGGAATGGAGAATTCTATCCTTGCAGCTGCAGCATTTGCAATATTTACCACTAGAGGGAGGGATCAGACCATGGAGAGCAGCCACCAGTCTGCTAAGGACCTCCTTGGCCATTTCAGGCTTTTCACTGGCAGCTGGAAGTAGAATGAGCATGAAATTGGAGAGCCATTTGTTGATAAAAACAGATATCTCCTTGTTATCTGGAAGAGATGATTTCACAAGCCCAGTAGAGAGAAGAGTCAACTTGTGGAGCCCTGAAGTGAAAAGGGCTAACATGCTTAGTATCTTAGATTTGAGGATCCCCAGTAGCACTCTAGACACCAGTAGCACTCTTCCCCCAAACTGTGACAATCAAAAGTGTTTCCAGAAATTGCCAAATGCCCCCAGGGACAAAATTGCCCCTGAATGAGAGAACCACTATCTTAGAGACTCAAAATGTCCTGAAGATTTGAGTTCTCAAAGATAGTAAAAGATCTGCCCTTCCTGGTGAGTGGAGAATCTGGGGCTCTTCTTGGTCTGGGGTTTCACAATTCAAGGGTATGAACAGAAAGGATAAGGCTAGTCCCAGTTCATAAAAGAAGTATGGACAAAGGAGAACATATCACAACACCAGGCAAAGTGGCTAAGGAAGCAAGAAATAGGTTGAAACTTTACAATTATAGGGACAAAAGAGTAAGAACTGAATCTAAAGGAATGAACTAAAGGTGATGTTAGCCCAGAAGGAATTATCACACTCAAGAAACAAAGCCTTCCCAATCAAAAAGAATGAAATCTTGCCATTTGCAACTACGTGGATGGAACTGGAGGGTATTATGCTAAGTGAAATTAGTCAGAGAAAGACAAAAATCATATGACTTCACTCATATGAGGACTTTAAGAGACAAAACAGATGAACATAAGGGAAGGAAAACAAAAATAATATAAAAACAGGGAGGGGAACAAAATAGAAGAGACTCATATATATGGAGAACAAACTGAGGGTTATGGGGGGGTGGGGCTAAATGGGTAAGGGGCACTAAGGAATCTACTCCTGAAATCATTGTTGCACTATATGCTAACTAATTTGGATATAAATTTAAAAAAATAAAAAATAAAACAAGTTAATAAAAAAAAACAAAAAACGAAGCCTTCTACAAGAGGAGACCTTGCGTGAGATACCTGCCTGGATAAGAAAGAGCTGTTAAGTTCTTGGACCCAGTTCATATGCTTGTCTCTCGAACCTCCTCTTGAAGTATTTTCTGTCTCACTTGCTTGCTGGTATTCTTACCCCTTATTCAATCATGCCAGATACCTTGGAGTCATTCTTTGATTTAAATATGAGTTTTCCTATCTATTAGAGACATCCGTGACCATAAGACCTAGGTCACATTGAGGGCTGTAGTAAACACTCTGCATATTCTAGAAGGCTGGCAGCAATTTCCTTACTTGCAAGAATGCTGACCACAAACAACCCCACAGAAATTGAATCAAGAGGAAAGAACCAAACTCAATACACAACTTAGAGAGCACGTGAATTCAAGGCCCCATGTATTCTGGAACGCCAGATAGAGGCCCTGATACTGCCAAGAACTCTTTTTTGGCAAAAGTAATATCCATGGCTCCTGGGTCTTGACACCAAAAGGTCACTGGTTGGTGGTTCTGGTAGGCTCAGGTCTATACTCTGGTGCACATAGTTCACCACCTAAGCTATCCGTTCACTTCTTCAGAGGTCTTTTGCAGAAGAGATGGTATATGGATCTATCCCACCAAGTAATGAACTCTTCTGTTAAAAGGTATAGTTTCTTATACTAAACCAATAAAACCATTAAGGGGTGTCTGGGTGGCTCAGTTGGTTAAATGTCCCACTTCGGCTCTGGTCATGATCTCATTGTGAATTCTAGCCCCTGAAGCCTGCTTCAGATTCTGTATCTTCCTCTCTCTCTGCCCCTCTATTGCTTTTGTTCTATTTCAAAAATAAATAATCATTTAAAAATAAAAAAATAAAAACCACTAGACTGTTATATTCAAGAGCACCTGACTCAAACACAGTTGCATTGTTTGCTGGAGTGGGCCATAGTAAGCAGGACTCACTAAATGTTTAATAATTGCACATATGAAGAAGTGAATGAATAAATGCATGGGTACACTCACAACTTAGAATATTCTAGTATTTAAATATTTCCGCAACAGTGAAAATAACATTTTTAGTACTTCTGCTCTGGGAAGCAAAGGGATTTTAATCAGAAAATGGTGTTGGTACCTGCCTAGATTCCTTTTCTCAGCTGAAACACCCCTCTTACAGGCACTCTGAGTATTAACTACTAACAACTCAAAGCTTTCCCTTTCTCTTTCCAGAGAATTGCCCCTAGGTGAAGTGGTAGCCAGGAACCAACAACCCTATCTTGGAGGCCAAACCCTCCCAATCTTGGCCAATGACAAAGGAGTCCAAAGGTCAGCCCCTTTGCCTCAAGATGAGTCAAATATGTGGTGTAATTCATCTTCCAGAGCTTCTTTATGGGATCAGACTGAAACTGTTATTCCACATCCCTGCTGAGCTTCATTTTTCCCTGCCTTATTCCTCTGCCTTCACTTTACTTCTCCTGAGGACACTTCCCCAATAAGTCATATGAACAGGAATCTTCATCTCTGGCTCTTCTTCTATGGAACCTGAGCTAAGGCATTCATTGGTGGCATACCAAGACCGCATGCCAACATTGGTGCTTTCCCAAACTTTTCAGAAAAAAAAGGGATGGCACGGCATCCTAATCACATATAACTCTTCATTTGTTTCAGAGTCACTACCCTCATCTTACTTTAAACTTTCCTTTAAACTCAGTGTTATCAGCGTCAGTCCTTGGGTGAAAGTCGTATAATGGTAAGATGTCAGGATTGGTATTTGTAGAATGGTAGATTATTACAGCTGAAAATAAATTTGCTAGCTTGACTAGCTTGAGTTCTTTTACAAATGAGTTGATTGTGGCCCCAAGACATGATTTTCTTAAGGTGATACAGTTAGTGAGTAGCAAAGCGGGGACACAATCAGATTTCCAATCTCCCATTTTAGTACTTTCTCTAAACCCCTCTTTTAAATTTTTTAAAAATTGTTTTTAATGTTTGTTTATTTTTGAAAGAGAGACAGAGTGCAAGCATGGGAAGGGCAGAGAGAAAGAGGGAGACACAGAATCCAAAGTAGGTTCCAGGCTCTGAGCTGTCAGCACAGAGCCCGACATGGAGCTCGAACTCATGAACCGCGAGATCATGACCTTAGTTGAAGTCGGATACTTAACCAACTGAGCCACCTACGTGCCCCCAAACCCCTCTACTTCTTGTTAGTCACTGTGCTCGCATGAGGGAATCTTATAAATTGGGTGCTATGCAGGCAGGTTGGAAGAAATGCCTTACGCTCTCAACATCCATGAAATATTATTTTAAATGGATGTTAACGTGACTGTAGGGTGACTACTATATAGGTCTTTATAGTTTTAATCTTCTATAAAAAATTTACTGAATTTTCTTGTTAGGGCTAAATAGTAAGGCAAGATTTCATCTTCAAGAAGTTTTGTGGGGGAGACTGTAGTAGTGCTACAAGCAAGCTGTGGAGCCAGAGGGAGGGACAGTGATTAATCTCATCTGGCAGAAGAAGGGAAAGTCTCCCATAGCAGATAACATCTGAGATGGTTTGTGAATTTTGATAGGTAAAGAGAAAAGGACACTACAGATAAAAACAATAGAATGTGCAGTAGCACAGGTAGGAAAGTTTGGACATGGAAAGCCTGCCGTTGTGGCTGAAGTAAGTTCTTCTTGGGAGGAGAGGCTAAGAGCTTAACCGTTTGGGATTACTGTGATGGCTCTGGGACGCCATATGTTTTCTCTCCTAATTATAATGCCTCTCCACTCCTTCCCTCAGTTTTCACCTCCATAAATTATTTTATTTGTCTTCAGTTCTCATGGGGTATGGCACCATGATGAATGCTTCGTGGTATGTGCTTACATTAAATTAGAGAAGGGAGAGAGGAGTAGAAGCCTGCAGCTTTCATCTTTACCTCATTTCTTGGGCATTAATGAAGAGAAATAAGATACAAAATTGGGAGATAAAACAGTAGCTGCAATAAAAAGATTAAACTGTCAATTCCTTAACTAATCAAGAAAAGAAACGAACATTGAGCATCTATGATGACTGCTAAATTTGTTAAGCATTTTAGAATTGCCTAATTTAATTCCGACAAATTACTGCATCAGATCTATAGCTGTAATTATGTCAAGTATAAAGATAAGAAACCTCAGGCATAGGAATTCAGTTACATGGCCAAGGTCACAAACTACCTTTACATGGAACGCTTTGTCAGGATAGTTTCATCTGTGCTACAGGCTTCCCAGGAAGCAGCCAGAAGTACAGCACCTGAGAGCCAGGCACTGAAATCCTAGGGATTCCTTTTGTAAAAGAAATAATTGAGAAAATAAAAGAGAAAGAGAGGAAGGCAAGACAGAAAGAGTAATAGAGATAGGAAAGGGAGAAACAAAAAGGGACAGTAAAGATAAATGCTTTAAAAACACAGAGTTGATTATAAATTATTATTCTCTCCATCAAGATACTTAAATATACAAACATCACATCTCTTGATATATAATGGGGGAAAAAATCCCAGGAATGATCACAACATTTAGTAATAATGAAAATCTCTTTTAAGGATTCACCATCTAAAATGCTTTAAAACTATTCCCAATAAAATATCATTTACATTTCAAATCCATTAAAAAACCTTTATTTTTCTTAAAAGAATATATTGAATTATTTTGAAATGCTCTCATCCATATGTATAATAACAATAAATAATTTATTTCTTAAAACATTAGTGTTTTCCCTGTGGATTAGCATTGCTAAATTAGACTTGGCTCTGGAATGCAATAGGAAATATTAGATTTCAGGAACTCAGAGGAAATTTTCTGCCCATGCATGGTGGATAAACACACATTATACTATTTACATATATTGTATTTCTTCTCTCTCCCACTTGAGAAAACAAAGCCTATAAATTGTATTTATACTGTTAGCAATGGAGTCTTTGTTTAGTGAACCTTATAGAGCATCAGGTGTTTTTCTCCTCGGGTCCTTAAACTGCAACTTAATTGTCCTGTGTCACATCTGTTCACATCAATCACATTACATTATTTTCTTTACAATGTGTTCTTCGAGGTGATATGATTGATGTGACTAAATGTGACGAATCAAAAAGGTCTGTTAGGCACTACAAAAAATTTCAAAATCTCAAGCCTGAAGGCCAAGGAATCTCAGTCTATGCATAATTTGGTATAGAGTTAAATTTGGAAGGGCAATACAGTTCATCGGATTAAGAGTTTTTGACAGTGATTCTTGACAAACTACTTTTTGATGATAAGGAAAAGTATGAATAATTTGCTAGGGCAGAGTCAAGGGTAAGGAGTCATTGCCTTGTTGTAAATCACATAAATCCAGGAATGAATCCATGTGGAAAAGGATTTGCAGTTCGAAGACTCTGTTTTGAATCCCAGCTCCTCACGTTCCAGTTACGTGACCTTGGAGAAATCATTTTAATTCTCTGAACCACAGTTTCTCATCTGTATCATCTATCATAGAGAGTATCATGAGAATAACAGGAAAGAATGTATCTAACAGAAGGCTATAAATTACCAAGTATTATCTCAAGACTGCACAGTTTTGTTGAAGGTCTGCACTGAGTAGGAATCAAATTACTTCAAAACACAGAAAGAGTAACAGTTAAAAGTGGTTAGGTCTTTGATGCCCAGGAGCAACTTCTCATTGTAAAATGAAGGGAAGTGGTAGAGAGGGAGGGGGATGCCTTATGTTCAGAATCCTCATATACCATAATAACTACTTTTCTGTTTTGGCCATCCATACATTGAAGCAGTTGTCAACAGTCTGAGCAATCATTCTTGTTGAAAATATTCTCTTGTCAACCGATATATTCTTCACTTATATTTTCACCAGAGTTGTATTGTCATTATTAAACTTAAGCTGGGAAGGTAGTGTCACTCTTCAAGTGGGACTGTGGTTTGGATTTTTCTCCTTCCTACATTCCATTCTTGCCAAAAAACATCTGATCAGGATCTGTCAGTGACTTTGGGGTCCTCTTTGACTTGTTTTCATAGGTGGCCTGCTATAAAAACATAAAAATTTTTAAACTTATCTGTAACTGAAATTTTTTAAAGGAAACTGTATCTGTGATTAACATCAAACACATGGTCCTGAGCAGGACCATGAGAAGAATAAAGAGCTGCATATTAACTAGAAGTTGGGGATAGGGAATGAAAGGTAGTGACAGTCAATGTAGGAATAAGAGCCCTTGCTGAGAAATCACGATACTTGTATTTGTCAAAGAGGGCCAGTTTGGGTTTTTTGTTGTTGTTTTTTTACTAAGGTCAAGTATAGTTAAAATTGCCCTTCTTTGGGGGCACCTAAGTGGCTCAGTTGGTTAAGCACCTGACTTTGGCTCTGGTCATGATCTTGTGGTGAGTTCAGTTTATGAGTTCGAGCTCTGTGTTGGGCTGTGCTGACAGCTCAGAGCCTGGAGGCTGCTTTGGATTCTGTGTGTGTGTGTGTGTGTGTGTGTGTGTGTGTCCCTCTCTCTCTCTCTCTCTCTCTCTCTCTGCTCTATCCTGCTCATGCTCTGTCTCTCCTTCTCTCAAAAATAAACAAAAAAATTGTCCTTCTTTTTTTCAGCTTTAGCTTTGGCAAGGACATTTAAACTGTGTGTGCTTCATTCACTCTTCTCGTGAATGACATCTTCATGTCTGCAGCTAAACTTCTGTATTGTGAGGTGGCAAATTGACTCAACTACAACTCAGATGTGCAAAGCAAAAGAGCTTTACGTCTCCTAGGTAGTGAGAAAAAAAAACTATATAAACTAATTTTAACCCACATCAACTTGAAGCAGTAGGGTCCTATAATTTAATTTTCCTCTTCAAGTAATAGCCCAGTTCATCTTGCATTATTCAGGTTTTTTCAGGATTCTGCTTCTTGTTTAGGTTCCTTCCAAATAGCAGCTTTCTGGAGGGAAAAGGTGTTGTTGGACTTAGGACATTCAAAGAATTGAGGGAAACAGGCTCTCTTTGGCTTCAGCCTGGTCCTTAGGAGTGCGCTGGCTGGTTTGTTTCACTTCTGGGCTGTGCCCACTGCTTAAATCCAGTGCTGACAATTATGGCAATTAGCTCATTTTCTCTTGATCCTTAACTTAGTGAGGACCTGGTGTTCTCTCCACATTGACTTTGTCCCAGCTTGGCACTCCTTAGTGCTGTCTAAACTTCTAAACTCCAGTCAGAGTGTTCTGTTCTTCAATCTCCAGCTCTGAGAGCCCTCATCCTTACACAGCAGCCACTCCTGACAAGCTCCCAGCTAGAATTCAGAGTTGCGGCCAAGTTTACTTGGCATGGTCTGCTTCTGGTTCTGAAAGGTGGGTCTCCTTTCAGAGTTCCAAAGATAGAGAAGAAACAGGTCTCCTGCATTTGAAATTTACCCAAGTTACTTGGCTTCTCTGGAAAAGAGATTAGAGAAGGTAGATAGATCAGGATGCACGTGCTTTGCTTCCCACATTTCCTCCCTCCCTCTTCTTTCTTTTCTACACCCCCCCACCCCCATACTGAAAGGGAAGGGCTTCCCTTTTACTTCTTCCATATCATATTCTCCTTCTACAACAAGACTGCAAGACATCCTAGCCATTATAGGTAGGAGAAAAAATTTTTCCTCTATGTGGGAGAAATCCTATGATCTGATCTATCAGATTGGAGGGTTTGGGTTATTAAATGTGCACCTAATATTTTTTCGATCAACATTCATTATTTGCATTATTTAGACCTTTAAATAAAGATGAGCTGAGTCATATAGTAAAATAAGAGCACCTTCCCTTTCCACAGAACTTGTTTTCTCTGCTAGCAATTATTTTGCTTTATTGTTTTTCTTAGAGTTCTAGGTACTTCTTTGTAATTCAGCCATTTATCAGTCTAAGTTTCATCAGGAAAAAAAGAAACCACATTCAGTACAATAAAGGGAGTGTAATGCATGGGATTGGAATGCAGGCAGAAGCTGAGAAGCTAAAAGAGGGCAGTGAAGTAACTAAAAAAATTAGCAACAGCAGTAAGTTACTAGCACCTCTAGGCTAGAGAGAAAAAAAAAGGTGGTATTGCTGTACCACAGGGTCTAAAGCCATGGCTTCCATGTCCAAGGAGATCTGGAACCAAAAAGGAAACACCAATATTGCTAAAGAAGCTGCCCAAAATAGAGAAGGAAGAAAATAAGTCATCTGATTTTTCTTTCTTTCCTTTCCTTTAAACTGTCACCAGTGGCTTCAGTCATAAGCTTGTTGCTATGGTCTGAATGTTCTTGTCCCTATACCATTCATATGTTAAAATCCTAGTTCTCTATGTGATGATATTAGCAGAGGGGGGTGCTTTGGAAAGTGGGTATGCCATGGGGCTGGAGACCTCATGAATTAAATTAATACCCTTATAAAAGAAGTCCAAGAGAGTTTCATTGTCTCTTCCGCCATGTGAAGATAGAGAAGTCTATGGCCCCCCCAAAGGGCCCTCATTGAACGATGCTATCACCCTGCTCTTGAAGTTCTAGCCCGCAGAACTCTGAGAAATAAATGTCTTCTGTTTATAAACCACCCAGTCTGTGTTGCTATTGCAGCCTGAATAGACTAAGACACATGGTAACATAGAGGTCTGAGAAAGAGAATCTTCAGGGGTCATCCCTCTTGAAATATGGAGTAAAGCAGGGGAATGGCAAAGAATTCCTCAGAGAGCAAGCAGGACCAGGAGGGGCACAAACCAGTTTTCTAAAATTCCTCTCAGGATTTTCCGATGCACTGGAGGCTCTAGCCCCTTTGGGAAGCAATCTGTCTTGGAGGTTTCTGAAGCCTCTGACCAGCTCTAATTGGATTGGATATTGACTAGGCTTGCATCCCAGGTGATCCTGGGATCACCCTTCACCTGAGGATTCCCTTTGTCTCTCTCCTGAGCTGGATTTTCTATTTTACATAACCTCATCTTTGTCTTTCTAGGTTCATCTGTTCAATTGTTGAAATATATTTTCTAGTAGGTTCCTGAGAAATGGTACCCAGGAAGTAAATTTTGAGATCTTTTATGCTAGAAAATACCTAAATATCTTTATTTTATTCTCATTCTTGATAGTTTGACTATGTATGGTATTCTAGGTAATAATTCCATACGTAACACAATACGTACGTTCTAAGTGAAAATTAGAATTGGAATTAGAATTTTAGAATTAGAATTTTGAAGGCATTATTCCCTTGCCTTTTATCCTCCACTGGCTATTGAGAAGGCTGAAGCCATTATTTTTCTTGTGTGTGTGTGTGTGTGGTGTATGCTATTTTGATTCTTGAAACAGGTAATACGTGCATGGTCCAAAATTCAGAAGCAACAAAATGCTAACCAAGAAAATGAAAGAAGTCTTCAGCTACCCCCATGTTCACCTTAGTCTATGCTTTCTAACTGATTAAGTTCTTCTTTCCAGATTATTTCTTAACTCAGGCAGAAAACCCAGCAGACAAAGCAATCCCTAATGAAACCAAAACTACTCCCTCAAGCAATAGGGACTGCCCTGAGACAGGAAGATCCCACATGATTGACCCCAAGACAATGATGGACTTGACCTTTACTGCCCAGTTGAATGAAACAGTAGACCTTTGTCCCACATTTTCCTCACACAAGTCTAGAAGTACTTTTGGCACTTTGGAGACAGACTTTGAGACGTTAGTCCTCTATCTTCCTGGTGTTGGCCCCACTGAAATAAATTCCTCTTTTGTTTCACTACCACTCATATTCTCTGCCTTTGGATTTTTGTCAGTGTCAAGTGGCCCAACCTAGTCTGTTTGGGACCCCTGGAGCTCCTGCACTCCTGTGACCTGGTTACAAAAAGTCTTTCTCAAATTCCTTTCTCCCAGTCAACTGATTTTCCACCCTCAGAGTTGCAAGCCTATTACCAGCTTCTTATGATTTCCAACTTTTGAAGATATTCTATGTACATCTATATTTGGGCATCAATTCATCAACAGTGATTCATCATCATTCATCTTAATTTGCACAGATTGTGTGTGTATGTGTTTTAGACATTGCACTCTGCAGGAATCAGACATCTTTTGCTCTAATATAATGATTCATGTTAACCTAGGTCATTTATTCACTGACATATCATTCAGTCTCTGTCATACATTATCAGTATTCTAGATCTTATCAGCAAAAGCAATGGTTCCATTATTTTCAAAATGTTATCTGTTCACTGTGGAGAGAAGAGTTGATGCACAGACCTTCACATATTCTTGGTTTCATTCTTTTGAACATACCGTATGCCTTCTCTTTCTGGTACATCTTTACTCCCTTTCAGTATTACCTAGGAATTCTCTTCACTTTTCTTATTTGTTCTGTCTCATGTATTCTTATTGGTTTAATTCCTCTCATGATTTGAAATATATACAGTAAAACCTTGTTTTGCTAGCATAATTCATTCCAGAAACATGCTTGTAATCCAAAGCACTTGTCTATCAAAGAGAATTTCCTCATAAGAAATAGTAGAAACTCAAGATAGTTTGTTCCACAACCCAAAAATAGTCATATAAAAATGATCACAATACTGTAATATAATACAAAATAATAAAGAAAATGCAAAATATAAAGAAAAATGAACAAATTAACTTGCACTTACCTTTGGAAACCTTCAGGGCTGGTGTGAGGGAGACAAGAGAGAGGAGGGTTATTGTGTAGAATGACTTTGACTATCATTAACGGAATCACTGCTATCTATTGGCTTAATGGAGTCTTTTTCTTTTTTTTTTTTTTAATAAATATTTTTATTTATTTTTGAAGGAGAGAGAAACAGAGCATGAGTGGGGGAAGACCAGAGAGAGAGGGAGACACAGAATTCGAAGCAGGCTCTAGGCTCTGAGCTGTCAGCACAGAGCCCTATGCAGGGCTCTAACTCATGAACTGTGAGATCATGACCTAAGCCAAAGTCGGGGGTAGCTTAACTTCCTGAGCCACCCAGGTGCCCCAGGTCTTTTTCTTTTCATGCAACTTTAACAAGGTACCTATCCAATGACCTAGAATGAAGCAAAACATTCCTAAGCTTACTCTTGTATGGAAAAGCAAAGGACTGTCCATAGGTGCTTTGAAGTGACAAAAACTACACTAGTCCCAGTTGTGGGCACCTTCCAGTGTTCTGAAAAATAACTGATTTCTGCCAAACACCTTTGCTTGAGATGGAGCATCTGAACAGGGGAGACAATCACCCACAATCCTGCAGAGAGGGAGAGAGAGAGAGAGAGAGAGAGAACCATTGGCTCAATTGTGATCATGTGATGTTCAGTGTCATGTACTACTCGTATTGCAAAACATTGCACATTTATCAAGTTAAAACTTATTGGAGGGGCACCTGGGTGGCTCAGTCGGTTAACCTACCCCCGACTTCGGCTCAGGTCATGATCTCACAGTTCATGGTTCAAGCCCCGCATTGGGCTCTGTGCTGACAGCTCAGAGCCTGGAGCCTACTTCAGATTCTGTGTGTCTCTCTCTCTCTGCCCCTCACCTGCTCATGCTCTGTCTCTCTCTGTCTCAAAAATAAATAAAAACAGGGCGCCTGGGTGGCTCAGTCGGTTGAGCGGCCAACTTCGGCTCAGGTCATGATCTCGCGGTCCGTGAGTTCGAGCCCCGCGTCGGGCTCTGTGCTGATTGCTCAGATCCTGGAGCCTGTTTCAGATTCTGTGTCTCCCTCTCTCTCTGACCCTCCCCCGTTCATGCTCTGTCTCTCTCTATCTCAAAAATAAATAAACATTAAAAAAAATAAATAAAAACATTTTAAAAAATTAAAAAAAAACTTATTGGAAATGTTTGCTCATCTTGCAGAACACTTGCAGAGCAAGTTACTTGCAATCCCAGGTTTTACTGTATTCATATTCCTATTTCTAGTACAGAGCTTCTAAAACCCTTGGAATTTCCTGGGAAGAGAGCCATCAAGGTGTCCTTTGTTATGTTAATGAGATAATGTTTGTAAAGCTCTAAGGTGGCCCTGGTCGCCACTGGAGCCAACCATGTGATAAGAGAGCTAGAACTTTTAGCAACCCCTCCCCTGAACCTCCACCCCCACAAGGGGAGAGGATCTGAAGGTTGAATCAATCATCAATGGCCAATGATTTTATCAATCATGCCTAGATAGTGAAGCCACTTAAAACTCCAAAGGACAGGATTCAGAGAGCTTCTGGGTTGGTGAAGACATGTCAATGCAGGGAGAGTGGCATGCCCAGAAAGATCATGGAAGGTCCTTGCCCTTTCCCCATACCTCCTCCTATGCATCTCCACCTGGCTGTTCCAGAATTATGTCCTTTAAAAAAAAACAAAAAACAAAAAACTGGTAATCTAGTAAGAAAAAATATTTCTCTGAGTTCTCTGAGCTGCTCTAGCAAATTAATCATACTCAGAGAGGGAGTCTTTGGAACCTCCATTCTATAGCCAGTTGGTCAGAAGCACAGGTGTAATTAGGACTTGTGATTGGCAATGAAGTGAGGGTGAAAGGGCCTGCAGGAGGGTGACCTCACCTGAAGTGGGGCTTGTGCTCACCCAGGGTGGGACTTGAATTCGTGAACTCACATGAACTGTGAGATCGTGACCTGAGCTGAAGTCAGATGCTTAACAGACTGAGCCACCCATGCATCCCAATCTTTATCAATTTATTCTTTGTTTTACCTTCTAAGGATGGCTTCAATATTATTTTTTCAGTTCTTCTGATGAGTTTTTTAAAATAAATTTTACTGTCATATTTCTAATTCCCTGTCTGAATAGTTGTTTATAATATAGTCCTGTTCTGTTTCTGCAATATTATCTCTTTTCTCGCAAAGGAGATTTATAATAGTATTTTGGGAAAGGAGGGTTTTTTTTTTTTTCCCTCTGTTTGCTATAATTTTTTTTTTTCCTGTTTGTTTTAAGTCTTTCCTATTAGAAGCCTTCCTATTAGAGGTTTTTCCCAGATCCTTGGTCAGCTAAATAAGAGCAGAGGATTGCAAAGCTGACTGGAAACTGAGCACATGTCTGGGGCTTATGAACTCTTAAGTCTCTAAATGTTGAGAGATTTGTTGTAGGGACTGGACCTAAATAATTGTGGGAGGAGCTATAGTAGTGGACTATAAGGGGGTCCTGGAAATGAAGGACTGGTGGATCAGGGAAGTCACTAGCATGTTCTTCTTCAGGCACTGAGAAACACAGAGAAGTTGGGATTTGTAGGGGAATCTAGGAAACCACGCACATCCAGCCATCAGAGCGAGACTACGACCAGGAACTCAAAAAAAGACCTGTGGGAAACTATTACCTCTGGACTGTTTCTGTAGGTTTGCTGCCAGGTGTCTGGTAGTAAGCCTAGGAATGCTATTTGTTACCAGGGCCTACAGTTGAGAAGTGCTAGACATGGAGTTAAGGAAAGGAGAGACAAGCTGGAATTTATAGAGGATGGTTTCAGGCAACATGCTTGAGCAATAGAAACTTGAACAAGGCAAAAGGGCCCACAGAGACCAATGAGCTGCAAACAGGCTCATCAGCAACCCACCTTAAAACAGCCTTAGGCCCTACTGGCCAATTACAACCAGGCACAGTTCCTAAGATTACCAAAAAATGGAAAATTCCATATGTCTCCATACTCCTTCATTCTGTCCTCTGTGGTCCCTCACCACTGCCTCCTCATAGACAATCTCTCCTTTGCTGTCCTGCCAGCTGTTCCCTTGTGGTATATTCAGTAAACTTCTATCTCTTTTCTTCTGCCTTGGATGAATTCTTACACAGCTCGTGCTGCTGGCTCCCACCAATTAGGATGCCCCACATTTGGTGGCCCCCTAGTGACCTGAGCACCTCACAGAACTGATCAGGAACTTTGTACTTTCTGGCATGATATTTAGCTGTGATTATTCAGAGAGTAATGACCACTGCTTAACTTTCATCCTCAAATTTCATCCAAGTTTTTCTCCTGGCCAGTTCTAACTCAGAACCACACAGGGAAGGGGAAATGTAGTTCCCAACTTAGCTAACCTGGCAATAGAACAACATAGCATAAGGACTGTGAGTTTAATTGTAGGATTTGTCTGAGAAGTTTGTTCTCTCTTTTGGGGCTGGTCCAGTTCCGAGAGAAGACTATTCATTTCTGGCAAAAAGGGTGACTTTCTAGGTGTCTGTGTCTGGTTGCTAAGGGCGTAGGAAGCTAAAGGAATGGCCTTAGCCTGGAGTGTGAAAGTATTTATGTAATATCTTTGTTTTGAGTATGCTTTTTCCTTCCTCAACACTGGTTTCCAAGTCTAGGGTCCTCTGTTTATTTCTTCAGAGAATATATCCCTAAGTTGTAGCTGGGATCATTTCTAGTGGTATCTGTGATTGCTGATCTGTGAGCTTTGAGGCAATTCTGTGACTTAAACCAGGTTCTTCTCTTGGCTCTTAGTTTCCCACACTGCTAGTTTAAGATTAATTTTTCTGAGGTCTGCCGAGTCATTTCCTATTTATCTATTTGCTTGCTCTAACTTATAAAGTAATATAGCTGTTAGCTTTGCATCTATTCTCCCTTTTGTGAGTTTATGCTTTTAAAAATTCTTTAATATTATCAGTTTAGTGTGGCTTAAAAAGGGAACAGAAATAGAATCATGTGTTCAGTGTGTCACTGACTAGGAGTTCACACAAATTTATTTTATCTATTCGGAATTAAAAGTGATTGGTTAAAAAAACTCATATTGTTCGTGGTGGGAGTATTCAGATAGAGAGAGAAAGTAGCTTGAGCACATATTCTGGATTTTGTTTCTCATTACCTACTCTACCTATGGAATAATAAAACAATCAGATCTGTGAGTTTACCAAGTCAAGAAGATGCATTGGAGGTCACTGTGTGTGTGTGTGTGTGTGTGTGTGTGTGTGTGTGTGTGTTTTAAATTATAGCAAAGCAGATTTTATTTTATCTTTTATTTTTTTAATGCTTATTTATTTTTTGAGAGAGAGACAGAGAGCAAGTGGGGAGGGGCAGAGAGAGGTGAGAGAAATTTCAAGCAGACTCCATGCTTTCACCACAGAGCTTGATGTGGTGCTCAAACTCATAAACTGTGAGATCATGATCTGAACTGAAACCAAGAGTCAGACGCTTAACCAGCTAAGCCACCCAGGCACCCCTGAGGCCACTGTTTGTATGAGAATCTCATTTATTTCTTTATTCAACATGTATGTTTTGAGCAACTATACTATTTTAGGCATTGTTTTAGGTGATGAGAATACAGCAATAACAAATAGGAAAAACTTTGCTCTTACCGAGTTTATATTCTAGTAGACAGAGACAGATAATAAGAAAAATAAGGTGACTGCTACAAAGAAAAATAAAATAGGTTAAGAGGACAGAGGAATGAGTTTTTGCTATTTTACATAGAGTGAACAGGGAAGGCCCCTCTGGGAAGTCACATTTGATCAGAAAGCTGAAGAAAGTAAGATAAGTGGGGAAAGAGACTTCCAGGCAGGTAGATCAGGGCTGTAGGACACCCGGATGTCAGATATTGGTCCAGAGTCTCTCAGATAAATTATTGGCAAGGTTGTGATTGTTGGTGGGTTTGAGGGGAGAGGTTTCTTTTCTTTTTTTTTTTTTTTTAATTTTTTTTTCTAACGTTTATTTATTTTTGAGACAGAGAGAGAGACAGAGCATGAATCGGGGAGGGTCAGAGAGAGAGGGAGACACAGAATGTGAAACAGGCTCCAGGCTCTGAGCTGTCAACACAGAGCCCGACGCGGGGCTCAAACTCATGGACTGCGAGATCAGGACATGAGCCAAAGTCGGATGCTTAACCTACTGAGCCACCCAGGCGCCCCAAGGGGACAGGTTTCTTAATGGCATCACTTGTCAGTTCCTTCTTCAGTCACACCTATGCTTCAGAGGTGCAGGACTGTCCAGAGAGTTTAGGTGAGGAATTCATTCTTCTTAGTGTTAGGCAAGAGCTGAGGAAGGCAGCTCTTCAATGGCAGAAGAGATGGCCCATATCTCTTCAAGGCTTGGTGTAAAGTCCAGTATTTCAAGCAAAGTTGTGAATTCTCTTGAGGAAGGCTATGTTTCCAATGGCCTATGGGCCTGGAAGGAAATAAGCTGAACCCAGTAATCTTGGAAACAACCACTGGGCTGATTTGTTCACCGTCCCTGTGTTTGAAAGAGACAAGACAGCAAAGGTGCCCTTTCTTCTGCCTCAGAAGAGAGCTAGCATTAAAACAAACAAAAAACCTGGCTTGTCAGAAAACATGAAGAAACCAACAAACTGCTGTACCTTTTATTAATTGCTAGGTGTTATTTTTTTGTTTTTTTTTTTCTGTTTGAAGAAGCCTAACAGATGGCTGAACAGCTGAGGAGGATCAAATAAAGGGGAAGCAAAGGGGAAGTGCTAATTGTTAAGTAGATTCAGTGATCACAAAGGTGAAGACCAAGATAAAACCTGATGGCTCTCATTGGACTAAAAGTCATGGAAGAGGCAGAATGAACCTTTAAAAAAGCAAATAAGGACAAAATGATAGGACACACACACAAAACTTTCTAGAGTTGTGAATCATATTTTAAAAAAAGTCTCACTAGACTAACTGAAAACAAAAGAATGGTTCCTGCTGATAAATAAATTAGTAGTGGGTGGAGTGCCTGGGTGGGGTGGCTCAGTCAGTTAAGCGTCCGACTTCAGCTTAGGTCATGATCTCATGGCTCCCGGGTTTGAGCCCTGAGTCGGGCTCTGTGCTGACCGCTCAGAGCCTGGAGGTGCTCGGGCATGCTCTCTCTCTCTCCAAATATAAATAAACATTAAAAAATTAGTAGTTTGAGAGATTAAGTAAAAAATAAATAAATAAATAAATAAAAACCCCAGAAAACAAAAACACATAGAGAGATGGAAATCATGAGGATAAGAGAAAAGGCTTAGAGGACAGTTTCAAAAGTCAGAACAAAATAAAATTGGAGTTCCAGAGAGAGAGAAAGGAATAAGTGGAGAAGTAATAAACAGAAAATTAAACAAAAATTTTGTTTTTACTGATGAAAGACTACACTAGGCTGTGTTAAAAAGAGCATGGCATGATGATATTCTGCATTACAAGAACAAAGGAAGATCTTTCTAGAAAGAAAAAAGAGATTGACAACTAATATCAGGCTTCTGATGTGTAATATTAGAAACTAGCACACAGCACAGTAATGACAACAGTCTATTGAAAGGAAAAAAGTGCCATTGAAGAAGTCATTCTCCATTGGACCTGTGGCAACAAATGAAGGGCATTTTGAGCTGGTAAGGATTCAGAAAGCATACAGTTATATACCCTGTCTAACAAAAATACTTTAGGAAGTATTCTAACAAATGATAAATCACAAGAGAGCTTTCAAAATAGGAAAAGACAAAAAAATAAGGGGGGGAGTGATGAATCTTATATAGAGTTACAAATCTTAAGAAATTAGTAATATTGCTTAGGAATTTGTAATAAAATCATGAAGTAAGAACTTTTGAAACATAAGAGACAAATGGTGAGAGAAACTCCAGTTATAGCCTGCAACCCAGGAGGCTAAATTAGAGAAAAATAAAATTGTGACTGGGGTAGGCTGGGTGGAAGAGTAAAATATGCTAAAGGTTTTATTCAGGGCAATGGCTAAACTGAGTGACTATAAATTAATTTAAAAGTTTTCATCTTGTTATGGAGGAAGTAGCCATGTAAGGTGAAAGAGATAACTGATATTTTATTTTAATGTAATAATAGAGAAACATAGTTTAATTATGCCTGTTAGGAATGGGAAGGTCAAAAACAGAACTGGTAAGTATAGTAGACCTTATTAGTGAAGAAAGAAGAAAAAAGAGAATGAAAAGATAACTGCTCATGTCAGTGAAAGGAAAAGAAATTAGGGGGAAAATAAATAGTAAACATGCCACAAAATAAGGCAAAGCAATAAAAAATGACCTGTGAAACTACCGACTTTCACGATTAAAAACCAGGGAATTGTCAGCTTGGGTGAAAAAAAAAAATCTAGCAAAACTTATTTCAAACAAAGAGGAGGGAAATTGTTTAAAACAAGGCCCCAGGCAAAATTATACCAGGCAAAGAAAAACCAAAAGAAAGCAAATGTGGCAAAATTAAAACAAGAAAACAAGATCAAGTGAAAATTCTAGGCAAATGCATTAAGCTATATAATGATAAAGCAAACAAAAACATATGCACTAAATAATATTATCAATGAAATATACAAAACAGAAACTAGAAATGACAAAAATATAATTTTTTGAATTGAATTATTTGACAGAACTGGGTGCACATAAACTAATATAAATAAGAAGCTTTAGATTTATAGGTAGAAACTTATGCTCAACAGACTACACATTCTCATATCTACAATTGTAGATATTGATCATATACTTCATCAAAACAGAAAATGATGTATTTTTTAGGGGTGCCTGGGTGGTTTATTTGGTTAGGTGTCTGACTTCAGCTCAGGTCACAATCTCGGGGTTCGTTAGTTTGAGCCCCGCGTCAGGCTCTGTTCTGACAGCTCAGAGCATGAAGCCTGCTTTGGATTCTGGGTCTCTTTCTCTACCCCCTCCTGCTCACGCTCTGTCTCTCTCTCTCAAAAATAAATAAACACTAAAAAAAAAAAAACCCAAAAACCCCCCCAAAACACGTTAAATCAGAGAAGGCTGCCAGTGCTTGCAAAAGGACCATAAATTAAACTAGACACACACAGTGAGATGTGTACTTTTTTTCCTAATAAACTTCATTTTTTTTTAGGAGAGTTTTAGATTTACAGGAAAATTGCAAAGTTAGTACAGACAATTGCCATATATTTTCACCCAGTTTTCCCTAATATCAACATCTTAAATTAGTATGGTACATTTATTATAATTAATGAACCAATATTGATACATTACCATTCACCAAAGTCTATACAAATATATAAAGTCTTCATTCAGATTTTCTTAGTTTTTACCAAATGTCCTTTAACTGTTTCAGGGTCTCATTCAGAATACCACATTGCATTTAGTTGTGAAGAGTATTGGTTAGGTATTTTGTAGGATGTCTCTCATTTTTTTTTTTTTCCCTGATATTTTCTTACTAGTTAGACTAGCATTGTGGGCTTTGAGAGGAAGACTACAGGGGTAAAGTGCTGTTTTCATTGCCTCATATCAAGGGTATGTACTGTCAACATGACTTAAACTATTGATGTTAACATTAATTGCCTGGCTGAGGTATTGTTTTTTAGGTTTCTTCACTGCAAAGTTAGTCTTTTTCTTCTTCCTTCCCATATTGTAATTTGTGGAAAGAAGTCACTGTCTATACATAACCCACGCTTAAGGAGTAGGAGTTATGCTGTATTTCCTCAAAAGTAGAGTATCTACATAAATTATTTATAATTCTTCCGTATGAGAGGTTTGTCTCTTCTCCATTTATTTATTCAATCATTAGTTTCTATTAGTATGGTCTCATAGGCATTTATTTTATACGGACTTTTAATCCAATGCTGCTGTATATTGTTGCTTGTATTGTACCAGTTTTGTTCATTGGGAGTTCGTTCAGTTTGCTTCCATGTCTCTTTGACGTATCCCCATCATTGTGAGTTGTTGCTTTATTTTGAACACTTCCTTACTTTCTAACACTACAAGATAATCTAGTTCATGTTGTGTATTTCCTGCACCAATCCCAGGAACAGCTCTTTATCCAAGGATCCCTCTTTTTTTCTTTTCTTTTTTTAACTGGAGAATGATCCCAGAAACCAGATCTACCTGCTAGATGTGCTCTCTGCTTTTGAAGCATCATTGCTTCTAGACCCCCTTAGCTGATAGAGCAAGGAAATACATATGTATATACTAACCTGTGTATATACATACATATATCTATAAATATTTCTATATGTAACCATCTGAATCCATATTTAATTAAACCTGAATTCATACTGATGTCTCCAGCTTTAATCCTTTACCACATGGATCCTTCTAACCGCCTCTACTTGTTTATCTGTAAACCTCACTCCAATGGTGAGATACCTGGCTCCCACTATCTGCCATCTTAGTTTTTCAATTCTAACACACAAGGATAGCAGTATTAGAATTGCTAACCTACACTGCCGTGGAGAAAAAAAAAATTATCAACTAAGTATTGTCCTTATGTACAGATTCTTTTGCCTTTAGTCTGATAGACTCCAGATAGTTCTAGAGTTATTAGGTCAGCACATTTTTGCCTGATCCTCTACACTTGCTTTTCAGTTTGTTAATTTTTGTTTATTTGTTTGTTTATCATATCTCAGATCTATACTATTTTTAAGTTATTTATTTATTTTGAGAGAGAGAGAGAGAGAGAATGGAAGGGGCAGAGAGAGAGGGAGAAAGAGAATCCCAAGCAGGCTCCATGCTCAGCACAGAGCCCAACAGGGCTCAAACTCATGAACCATGAGATCATGACCTGAGCTGACATCAAGAGTCATATGCTTAACCGACTGAGCCACCCAGGCACCCCAGATCTATATTTGCATGGGGTCAGTGTTTGGAGAATTTTAGTCACCTGGTTTCTGTACAGTTCTAGGGCTTGTCAAAAATAGAGACACACCCATTTGGGGTTGGTCTGCTTGTTCAAACAGTTATATCACAAAGAGAAAAATAATAATAAAGTCCTCAAAATACAGGCATCAGCCAAAAACTTTCATTGTTCCTTTATTCTATCTCAAACACAGTGATAAGCATATCGAGATATTGTTTGCACTGTTCCTGCCCTCTGCTTAAAGGTGGGATTCTTTTTTGTTGTTGTTGTTTATTTATTTTGAGAGAGACAGAGAGCATGCACATACATGGGGGAGGGGCAGAGAGAGGGAGAGAGATGATTCCAAGCAGGCTCCCTGCTGTCAGTATAGAGCCCAACGTGGGGCTCAAAATCATGAACTGTGAGGTCATGAATTGAGCCGAAATTAAGAGTCAGACACTCAACTAACTGAGCCACCCAGGTGCCCCAGAGGTGGGATTCTTTAATTTTTCATGGTTTGGAGTTTTCAGAGATGGGAGTGAATAACAAATGGCTTGCTCAACACCTAGAGCAGAGCCTCTACCAGCAGGACTGGTTTAATGTCAGAAGGGGTAAAGGTGTTCTAATCCCTTTTATTACCTTCTCCAGGGAAGAAAACATATGCCTATGGTGAGACCTACTCATAATCCTCAGGCCTCATATGGGGCACTGAAGCCAAGCTCCTCCTTATCCTTCAGAGAAACAGAAAAAACTGGACTGATGCCTCAATAAAGGTGCTTTGAGCTTAGGATTTACACATTGCCAGAAACTCTCTTCCCCAGCAGAGTTAGTGCCTTATTTACCAGGGAGGGGCCATGGAACTTGAGAGTTCTTTGAGTAAGAACAACAGACAAAAATCATAGTCCATTAATCTCACCTACTTCTCATGTGGAAGGAAAAAAATCATTACATGGTGGTGGCAGATATTTTGAGTTCCCCAAATGAGATTTTTTTGAAGGTGTCCCATAAGGCATTCATCTCTCCACTCTAAAAAGATCACTTACCAAAAAATCCCACAAAATGTTGTCAGAATCACAAACAGCTTTGTGGATGAACTCATCCAAATGTTGAAAGTTCCTGGGTTTTAAATTCAACATTTGAGGAGTCCTCTGGAAGTGCTCAGTAGGATAGTTGGGAAATCAGCCTAGTCTATCTAGGTGATTCTGGGAAGATTCTTTTAAAATGGTTACTAATGCTCTCACTAGTCTCAAAATAGTCCTGTAAATACCATATTTTGAAGTGAGTTAGATTGTTCCATGAGAAAGTCATTTTCTAGGCAATTCCCTATAGAAGTAGTAATTTTATTTCAACACCTACAGAGATAATCCTGGTAATGCCTCAGTACAAGACATCCCCAGGAGAATTATCATTTCAGATAATGAAGGAAAGATTACTCCATGTGTGACCTGTCAGGGTTGTTACCATGGTGATCATTGGATATATTTGTCCATATACTGACCCTATTAGTGCCCTCCTGGGACCATTTCCACATTTCCGTGACACGCATTTCTCTTTAAGATGACAGTGAATTTTAACTGATTATCTGCACCTCTAAGGTTTACATCTATCAACCCTATTATGTCCCTAGAGCAACAATGAAGAAGTATAATATAACTTTTCTCAGGAAGCAACCCAGATTCAACAATAGGATTTGTGTTTATCAGTTTTGCCAAATATATATGGTGTGTGTTAAATAAATTACAATATATAATACATAGTTTATCTATCACCTTTCTTTGCAGACAGCTTCTATCCTTCTGTACCCATACATGAGCAGACTCTAGTGTTCCTAGAAGACCTCGGTCATATTTTCCCTTATAAATATGAAACAACCTGACACACTACTTTTTCTCTCACTTAAGAAAAACATGCAAAAAAAAAAGTGACTTTGCTTTTCTTTTTCTTAAGTAAGTCACACCAAGATTTATGTGTGCATTAGTCAGTGGTGGTAACAATGGCAGTTCTATCCAGAAAGCCAGGTAGATGCGTGGATTAGGGTAGAACATAAGCAAAATACAGTACAAAGCACATAATTTATATTATTGAGAATAAGATTGTTTTGAAATTCATAGTGTGAAACTGATTTCCTTATGTATCCCTTGTTATTGATTATGAAAAGCCTTTATATTCCATTTTTTCCAATCTGAGTGATTACCAGTAATATGTTTTACAGTTTATAGATGAAATATAAACCTTGATTAAAGAGATAGTATAATACAGAGGTTAAGAAGGCAGGCTCTGGGAGTGCTTGGGTGGTTCAGTCGGTTGAGCGTCCGACTTCTGTTCAGGTCATGATCTCACAGTTCATGAGTTCAAGCCCCGCATTGGGCTCTGTGCTGACAGCTCAGGGCCTGGGGCCTGCTTCGGTTCTGTGTCTCCCTCTCTCTCTGCTCCTCCCCTGCTCACACTCTGTCTCTCTCTCAAAAATAAATAAAGATTTTTAAAAATTAAAAAAAAAGAAGGCAGGCTCTGGAACTAGAATGTGTTGTTGTTGTTTTAATTTTAGAGAAAGAGAAGCACAAGCAGGGGAGAGGGGCAGAGGGGGAGAGAGAGAGAGACAGAGAGAGAGAGAGAGAGAGAGAGAGAGAGAGAGGGAGAGAAAGAGAGAGAGAATCTTAATCAGGCTCCACGCTCAGTGCTCAGTGCAAAGCTTGATGCAGGGCTCAATCCCATGATCCAGGGATCATGACTTGAGTTGACATCAAGAGTCGGACACTCAACCAACAGACCACTCAAATACCCAAAGATTGGTTTTGAATCCAGCCTTACTAACTACCAAATGGTGTTGTGTGACTCTGAGCACGTTATTTATCTTTTCCTCTTTGGAAAAATAGGAATAGGAATAGGAATAGGAATAGGAATAGGAATAGGAATAGGAATAGGAATAGGAATAGGAATAGGAATGGGAATAGGAATAGGAAATAGGAATAGGAAAACCTACTTCTACATCATAGAATTGTAGTGAACATTTCAAATTAATTAATGATGTCAGCTGCTTGGAACAAAGCCTGGAACAGAGTAATCATTTAATAAATGTTAGTAATGCATTATTACAGATATATCATGCCATAATCAGTTTTAACTTGTGTGGTTTTAAATATTACTCATGAACTATTTGGTACTTATAACTAAATAGGAGCTACAGAATATATAGGTTTCCTAATCATCTGGTTTAATATGTTACAGCTCATAGCAAAACTTGGAAGAAATTGAAAAATAAGACTAATTTTCTTTGAAATTACAGATTGAGTATCTACCACTAGTGGAGCAGTAATGCATAATCTAAATTATAATCCATGTAAAGCTGGATCTGATAGCTCTCACTCTGAAATCATCCTGAACATGGTATATATAGAAAACAAACATAGAAATAAAAATCATATTACAACATCCCTAAATATTTGGAAAGCAATTTAATTTACCAATGTCTTCTCCAAAGACATAAAAAAAACCTTTCAGTAATAATACACAACAGAATTTCTTTAAATCCTTTTTTTCCACTTATCTTTCTAGAGTCCTGTACCACATGTTAGAGCAGATTGCCCTAAATTGTAATCTTCAGAACTCCTCCAAATATCCCCTTAGAGTGATCCTTAACTTTCTTGCCCTCCTTTTCTTTATTTCTCCCTTTTCCATATTTTTCTTCTGTAATCAACTCTGTCATTTCCAACTAAAGCAATTTAACTAGCCCAAACTCCTTTCAATTCTTCCCTCACCTGGTACCCTGATCTGCACAAAAAACCCCAAGAATTTAAGAGGCAAAAGAGAATTATTCATAGTGGGCAAGGAAAGAAAGAGGATATGAAAGTATTTTAATATTTTTTCTGCAAAAAATGGAGTTGTAGAACAGGAAAAAATTAGAAGTTATGATAATTAATATGGACATATATTTATGCAAATTTTTAGAATTTATTTTCTTTTTTTTTTTTAATTTTTTTTCCCAACGTTTATTTATTTTTGGGACAGAGAGAGACAGAGCATGAACGGGGGAGGGGCAGAGAGAGAGGGAGACACAGAATCAGAAACAGGCTCCAGGGTCTGAGCGGTCAGCACAGAGCCCGACGCGGGGCTCGAACTCACGGACCGCGAGATCGTGACCTGGCTGAAGTCGGACGCTTAACCGACTGCGCCACCCAGGCGCCCCTAGAATTTATTTTCAACCATTGCTTGTGTTTACATTCACCTGGCAAGATAACCATGAAAAAGTAGCTATCAGCGCAAATCATTCTTCTTTAGACATATGGGAAGCTTTGTAAGACTGAATTCTATTTTTAGAAAAAATAAAGATCAATTAATTTTAATTAAAAAGTAATAATTCATTACACCTTAAAGTAGTTACATATTAGTGGTGGTATAATTAAGCATGTGTTTTGGATAGTTACTTTTTTTCCAAAAGTTAAAAATAATCATAAAATTCTGTTGCATCAGAATATTTAGCAGAGTTATCCTTTTTGAATCTTTGAATCACTTTTTGAATCTCTGGTCATTTTATTTATTTATTTTTATCATTATTTATTAAAAAAAGTTTACTTATTTTGACAGAGAGTGCACAAGCAGGGGAGAGGAGCAGAGGGAGAGAGAGAGAATCTTAAGCAGGCTCCACATAGTGCAGAGCCTGAGGCTGGGCTCAATCCCATGACCCTGGGATCATGACCTGAGCCAAAATTAAGAGTCATATGGTCAACTAGCTGAGTGACCCGGGCACCCCAACCTCTGATCATTTTATATCTTATTTTGTTGAAACAAAAATGAGAGAATGGGGAACTTAAAGCATTGTCAAATGATTCTTTAAATTCAGTAAGGAAGAATTTCTGCTAATTTGAAACATTCTATCGAACAAGAAAGAAAAAAGGACGGTCAGAACAGCAACACTGAATAGTACTCAGTTCAATAAATCTTATTTATTTTCCAGTGTCTCTGATATAGCTTACTGCTGATATGTTCTTTCATCACGAGAAAGTAGAATCAGGAGTGGATAATTCGATAGAAGATGAAGTTATTACCAAGTGATAAAATGTTTGATTGCTTTATACTACTTACTGCCTAAATACGCCCCCAAATCAGCTTTTAGGTTAGGAATAATTTTTCAAATATGTTACAGATGGTATAATAATTTGAAAAATGGTTTGAGGTTCAAATGAAGATAAACCAATAGTTGAAAATATGTTTCATGTAACAAGTCTAGGTATTTCATCCTAGGGATGAACTGATACTTAGTTTGGTTCATATTTACAAACAGCTTATTGAAGAATCAAGTACAGTCTCTCAGAGCATTGATTGGTTTGGATATTTAGGAGAAAGTTCTGATCTATGTTGTTATTCACAGGGAGGCATTTTCCTGAAATACATTGATCTTCTGAAATAAAACAGTACACAGTCGCCAACAGACATATGAAAAGATGATTATCATCACTTATCAGGGAAATACAAATCAAAACTACAATGAGATATCACCTTAAACCTGTCAGAATGGCTAAAATCAACTGTACAAGAAACCATAGGTGTTGGCAAGGATGTGGAGAAAAAGTAAACCTCATGCACTGTTGGTGAGTATGCAAACTGGTACAGCCACTGTGGAAAACAGTATGGAGGTTCCTCAAAAAGTTAAAAAAAGAATTACTTTATGATCTACCAGTCATACTACTAGGTATTTACTGAAAGAATACAAGAGCACTAATTCAGAGGGATACATGCACCTCTATGATTATAACAGCATTATTTACAATAGCCAAGATATGGAAGCAGCCAAGTGTCCATTTGACTGATGAATGGATAAAGATAGCTATATATATGATGAAATATTACTCAACCATAAAAAAGAATGAAATCCTGCCATTTGCAATTATATGGATGGAGTTAGTATAATGCTAAGAGAAGTAAGTCAGAGAAACACAAATACCATATGATTTCACTCAAATGTGGGATTTGAGAAAAAGAGGCAAAGGGAAAAAAATTAGAGAGAGACAACTCAAGAAACAGACTCAATTATAGAGAACAAACTGATGGTTACCAGAGGGGTGGGGTGTGGGTTAAATAGGTAATGAAGATGAAGGAATGCACTTGTCGTGATGAGCACTGGGTTAATTATGAAATTTTTGAATCACTATCTTGTACAGCTAATACAATATTAGCTGTACCCGAAGCTAATCTAGCACTGTATGTTTAACTGGAATTAAAATAAAAACTTAAAAATAATAAAGAATTACACAATTAATAGTGACACTCTTTTGAACATTAACCTCATATCTGACTTTTGCTGCATATTATCACACTTTATTCAAAGCCTTAACAGCTAGGTATCAAAAAATATACATTTATCTTGCCTTTTTTTTGCTGTAGAAAATAGTTTAAAGTAGATCTAAGTGTTAGACCATTGGGGAAAAATTAATCATTTAATTTCTCACTGCATAAACTTCTGTTTCTATCACAACTACATTTTAACAATTTTGCATAGTGAGTATAAGTAGTGCTTTAACTGTGAGAGGTTGGCCCAGAAAAAAATTAACATTGTTGAGTGGGAAGACAAATTCTCATTTAAGCACTATTATAAAATCCAAGTGATTTAGAGGAAATTCTGATCCCCTTAGCCTGGTTTTAAGATAATGTTAAGACTCATTCTGCAGGGTTATCCTTAATTCCTGTTACTGACATTTAGCAACTTCTGAAGACATGTGCAGAATATACTTTGTGCCACATTATGGCCCTTACCATAAAAGTGTACACAGGATACAAGTAAAAAATTTTCTATTGGCTGTTTTTTGTACCCATGTGAAATTATTCTTCAGTAATATTTAAGGCCAAGAGAAACAAAGAATTCAACATAAGGTAGAGAGAAGCAATTGCAAGTTCTCAATTGCCAAGATAAATTATGTGTTTTGTTTTTGCAGAAAATTAAATGGCAAGATATGGAGTAATGGGGGCAGGATGCTGGTCACCACTTACTGTTTACTCACAGGTTCCTGAGAGTGTCTGCCCTGTTTTGAACTATGCCATGAAGTAGTTGATGGCAGAGTACTTTCTTCACTGGGATTCTAATCCTCCTTTAGGTCTATCTAATGTGGTTGAAAAAGAAATAACAAACGTTAAAATTTTTACCATGAATAAGCACTACCTTGATATCAAAAAGTAGGACCAGACTTTTGGTAGACATAGGTTAACTAACAAGCAACAGAAGAACACATAAAATGTTTTTCTTTTCCATTGGTTTACTAACTTGGAAGGTGAAATATTTCCATATGACTGGTTATTGGACAAGGTAGAGAATTTTAAAGACTCTATCAAAGATATTATGAATTATTAACATTCTTCCCCAACCTGTCTAGTTGAGAAAAACTAATGAAGTGTTGGTTGAATAATTATGCAACATTAGGTAGAATCATTTGAGGGAACAAATTTTATTTCACTTTATGCTTGCTTGCTTTCTTAAAAAAAACATTTAAAACTAGTGAGTTCAGGTATTTTTCTTTTAGTATTTTTTGCGGGGGTCTTGATTTTTCCGTAAGTGAATAACATTATATTTTGTCTCTTAAAAGCCCCCTTTTTCCACCCACATGCCATGTGTTTTAGATTTCTTGAATGCAAGAACTTACAATACCATGCAATCATTCTTTCTTTTATGTCTACTGCAGTCAATTGCAGTTATGGTGGGAATCAATGAACATCATTGTTGTGTCTATGTTTTGACATTTGAAATAAAGTGTAAACACACTTCAGAGAAAACTACACAGGAAGCCAGTATGACTTATTAAAGGTACTAAGATTTTGGATTCTATAACTATCTTTGTGGTATGTAAAATTTAAAAATGCTACGTTTGTCACAGTTTTACTCAAACCACTTCCATGCACTTCCTACCACTTCTTCTCGGAGTTAAAAAAAAAAAAAAGTTGAGGGAAAAAGACTCAGTGACGACATTTCATATTTTACTGCTAATTAAAATCTTTAGGGTTTATATATGTTTCTTTGCACAAGTGAAAATATTACTTTAGGCTTTTTATTAAATATATTTTGTTTGGATAAGCAAATCCATAAATATTATTGACTCAAGGAAGGTTAGTTAAAGTTGGCTGACTACCAAGAAACCTTGTAAGACAGCCCAGCCTTGGACAATTTACTGCAGTCTGACTTTCGGGTCTGACACAGTGTTTCAGGCTTTAAAATTTTTAATTTTTTTTTTGTCAATGAGCCCCAGTTGAAAAACTAGAAATTCATTCAAAGTGGATCAAGTAAAAATGTCATATATCTACAGGCTACAGGAGAATCTCCTGGAAAGAAATTCATGACGAAGCACCAAACCTGAAGAATGGCAAGTCAAGTATTTTTCTTTTCTTTTCCTTTCTTTTCTTTTCTTTTTTTTCTTTTTTTTTTTTTTTTGAGACAGAGAGAGACAGAGCATGAACGGGGGAGGGTCAGAGAGAGGGAGACACAGAATCTGAAATGGGCTCCAGGCTCTGAGCTGTCAGCACAGAGCCCGACGCGGGGCTTGAACTCACAGACCGTGAGATCATGACCTGAGCCGAAGTTGGACGCTCAACCGACTGAGCCACCCAGGTGCCCCAAGTCAAGTATTTTTCTAGTTCTCTTTCTTTATCCGTACTTCCAGGTTTATATTTAAAAATTTTTCCTCTTTGTAGACATACCCTATCTATCTTCTCTCCTTCTCTCCTTGCTTATATTGTTGAAGTCAACTTATTAATTCTCAAAGAGAAATATAAGTCCCAAAGTCCAGTGCCTTAGTTTCTCCAGTAGGTAAACTTCAAGGTATAAAATAATTGGCAGATAGTTTGGTAAGCATGGAATCAGATTGGGTGACTAGGTATGTCTATACAACTTTCCAATAGTGGCCCCTTCTTTGAAATTGTATCCATCTCAGGGCTCTTGTTGAAGTGATGGACTTGGGTGGTCATATTTATATCATGTGATCCCATCATGGGTAGACAATCTGAATCTAGACCTAATCATTCAGTCTCAATGTTTAGAATTTGAACCAAGGGACACAGACCAAACATTGTTTTCGAAAATGTGCCTACTGGATTCTTCTTGTGAAGTCAGTGCCAGAACTGGCTCTTTGGAGAATCTGAGCAAACAGCAAGCAGAAGTCATAAGGGAAGAAGAGGAGAAATTAAGAACAATCTGCAAGGAGGAAAATGGAGCAAATACATAAATCTAAGTAGAGAGAAGGATCTTTGTGGTCCTGCAGAGTAAAAAACTTATGCAGTAATGACCAGACTTTGAAAGCTGGTTTTGGGTCCTAAATTTGTTTGCTTGAAATTTCCCTGTTGCCTTTGTGTGTTTTCACTTGATCTACTTTTGGTGAATTTCTGTACTTGTAGCAAATATGTCATCCACATACACAAACATATTTTTTATGTTTCAAAGTGAAACATATACATAATTTAAAAGCCAAATAGTAACACAGGGCTTCTAATGAAAAGTAGCAAGTAGACCACTGCTTCATTTCCTCCTCACTCCCAAACAACTTCTCTCCTGAATAAACAACTTTCAACTGTCAGCTTCTTTTAGAATTTACTTCTATATTCCTAAAACTTTTGTTCAAATTCCTATTTCTCATTCTATAAATGTTAGCATTATAAATTGATTTCCTACGGTGAAAGCAGGGGATTTAACTGCCTTTTACCAACTGCCGTCCATTCATCTACCATATTTACATCATAATTTCTGGTGAAATCAACTTTCAATTTTCACATTATTATGACTCTAGTTATGTACTATTACTGTGCACATATGGCTCACTTCTGAGACATTAATTGTGCAATAGTTACACTTCCTTTTGGAGTTAATAACTGCCTCATTTTGGGGAGGTTTGGACTTTTATATAACTGTCATTAATTTTCCCCCAAACTCTACAACAAAAATCCAAAAAAAGCTAAAAGAAACTTTTGACATAGTTTAAAAAATTAGGAAATCTGTCAGTTTCCTTCAGATCTCAGAAAAATCACTCTAAGTTTTCCCAACACCATTTTTTGGAGAGACTATTTTTTTCTCCATTGAGTATTCTTGGCTCCTTTGCCAAATATTAGTTGACTGTATCGTAAGGGTTTATTTCCAGGCTCTTGATTCTGTTCCTCGGGTCTATGTTGTCTATTTTTATGCTAGTACCACGTTGTTTTGATTACTGTATGTTTGTAATATAATTTGAAATCAGGAAGTGTTATGCCTTCAGCTTTATTCATTCTTTTATGACTGCTTTGGCTATTCTTTTGATCCACGAACATGGAGTATCTTTCCATTTGCTTGTGTCTTCAATTTTTTTTTCATCCAAGTCTTACAGTTTTCAGTGTACAGATTTTTTACTTGTTTGCTTAAACTTATCCCTAATTAATTGTTTTTGATGGTATTGTGAATGGGATTTTTTTCTTTATTGCTTTTTCAGATGTTTTATTGTTAGTGTATAAGAACACAACTAACTTCTATATATTGATTTTATAGCTTGCAACTTTACCGAATTTCTTCATTAGTTCTAACAGTCTACCATAAGTGGAGTCTTTAGAATTTTCGAAATATAAAAGATCATATCATCAGCAAACAAAGACAATTTTACTGCCTTTCCAATTTGAATGCCTTCCATTTCTTTTTCTTGTTTGATTGCTCCAGTTAGAACTTCCAGTAGTATGTTGAAGTAGAGTGGTGAGAGTAGGCATTGAAGTACAGTAGTGCAGGCTGGTGACAGAAGACAGGGCCTGATCTGGGCCCACAAGCAGTTGTGGGGACCCTGGCTATTGGAGTGCTCTCCCATGTCCATATAGTCTCCCTTGGGCACGTGCACTGCAGTGCTGTGTGCACTGTGTGCTAATGACAGGTATCAGGTTGGCAATGAACAAGTACACAGCTGGATGGACTAACCCCCAAAGCGCATAAGGTGGTAGAAGTCAGCTGCAGGGGTCTAGGCCATCATCTTGTGGTAGGGCAGCTACAGAGGCCTGGGTGAGATGTCAGTGTGGTTTCCAGGCTCCCGCGGGGGGCTGGCATTAGTGAGTACAAATGCCTGTGGGACAAAAGCTAATGCAAACTGCAAAGGGTCCTCCATGCAGCAGTGCTATTAGTTTCTTCAGTAGTGAAATCTGCTGTCATAGTCTGCAGCGCAGGTCACTGCGAACCAGTGTCTCCCACTGTGTGGCTACTACTGGTAGCCCCTGCTTTTCTTTCTTGTGCCAGGCTGTGTCTATAGTTTCTGTATGTCTCAGCTTTTTGTGGGACTGGGAGAGGGGAAGCCTAAACAGTACCTTCATGTGGTGCTCCCAGAGGCTAGGGAGGCTAGATGCTCACCCTCCTTTTCCTTTCCTGGTAAGGGGAACTCCTACTAGCTGGGAAATTTCCTCTTAGCCCTAAGCAATGCTAGCTTGGAGGATGGGATGACGCTGGCAAAATGAGGCTGTCTTCTTTTTCTTCTAGAGTAGTTATTCCCAGTTTTTCTTTGTTTCACTATGTTGTTAAAGTGGACACCAGAACTTCCCCACAGCTGTTTTTGTTTATGGATATCTGTCTAATTGATCTCTTGGAAGATGGAGACTGGGGTCTCACTCCAGACTATCAATCAGTTCTGCTATTCTGATATTTCTCTTTACCATTATCCAAATTATTTCCTCACTTCTCTTCTATGTTTATCAGTTCATTCATTCATTCATTGAACAAATATTCCAGAAAGCTATGTGCCAGGCCGTATTATGGGTACTGGAGATTACATCAAGTCTCTTCTTCTATAGAGCTAAAGTTCTAGTGAGAGAAGCATAACATAAGAAAAATGGAGTTGGATGTTAAACCGGACGTTTCTATACAGGCACCAATGTAAAAGAGCTATGACATTCCAAGGAGGAGTACAAAAATCAATATTAAAGTTTTTAGAGGAGAGAATTGAAAAGTTTTTGCATGATCATTCACTGCTCAGGAAATAATCAGATTTTGTAAAAAGTGGAGAGAAATTTGTGAAAATGACTGTGAAAGAGTATTAAATTTATTATTTTAATATAAGGTAGCCAGTAAAAGATCTTTCTTTACTGATATCTATCTGTTTTATTGATATTTGGGCAGAGAGCTAAAAGGAAGTGAAAGAATCAGCTACATGAGTATTTGAAAGGAAGTGTATTCTAGCCAGGGGGAACCAAAACATAATGGCCTTAGATAAGAGACTGCTTAATGTATTTTAAGAATAGCACGGAAGAGGGGCGCCTGGGTGGCTCAGTCGGTTAAGCATCCGACTTCAGCTCAGGTCATGATCTCTCGGTACGTGAGTTTGAGCCCCGTGTCGGGCTCTGTGCTGATGGCTTGGAGCCTGGAGCCTGCTTCGGATTCTGTGTCTCCCTCTCTCTCTGCCCCTCCCCCGTTCATTCTCGGTCTCTCTCTGTCTCTCTCTGTCTCAAAAATAAACGTTAAAAAAATTAAAAAAAAAAAAAGAATAGCACGAAAGCCTGTAGGTATCAGAGTGACTAGGGGAGGATGGAGGCGAACAAGATGGAGATGAAATCAGAGAGGGAATTGATGATGTCGTGGCTTGGGATGGTGTCACTGGATGTGGTAAGAAGTGGACAGATTGTGGACTTGCTTGATAGTGGAGTTGGCAGCATTTCCTGATATCCTAACTATGGTACGTAACCAAATAAAGGAGTCAAGGATGATTTCAAAATTTTAGGCTGAGCAACTGAAAATGAGGGTGGGTCATTTACTCAGATGGGGGAGAGACTCAGGAAGTAAGAGAGGCAGAGCATCTTCAAATGTTGGATTTGGAAACGTTAAATTGTGAGAGTACACTTATCTACCTGAATGGAAATGTTCAATGGGAAGTTGTATATAAGAATCCATAGTTCAAGTGAAATGTCAGGGCTGGAGATAAAAGCTAGAGAGTCATCATAGTATACTTGGTATTTTAAAGTCATGGATCATTAAGTCTCTGTAGGTACAGATGCCTGAGTGTGGTGAGCTCTATCTTCTGACTCATTTCACTCTTCTTATTCTTCTTTTTTTTTTATTTTGCAATTTCTTTTTTTTTTTTTTTTGAGAGAAAGAGAGAGAGAGAGAGAGAGAGCGAGCATGAGTGGGGAAGGTGCAGAGGGAGGGAGACAAAGAATACGAAGCAGGCTCCAGACTCTGTCAGCACACAGCCCAAAGCAGGGCTCGAACCCACAAACTGTGAGATCATGACCTGAGCCAAAGTTGGATGCTTAACCGGCTGAGCCACCCAGGTATCCCTAAAAGCTTTTATTTTTAAGTAATCTCTAGATCCAACATGGGGCTTGAACTCACAACCCCAAGATCAAGAGTCACATGCTCTACCGATTGAGCCAGCCAGGTGCCCCCTTCAATTAAACTTTTAATTAAGTTGATATTTTATCCCTAGCTATTTGACCGCTATGTGTACCTCTCAGTTCTGGTCTTGGATGGGAAAGGGGATTGCTATATATTGGGGTCCAAGTACCACTGACTTTTAAAAGGGCATTCTGTTTATAAAATGAAAGTATAAATATACATTAATAAAAATCAAATAGTATAGTGGGACTTATAACCAAAAGCAAGCCCTTCACCTCATTGCTGCACCAAGTCCATTCCAGTTGCAACTTCTCAGAGGCAACCATATTCAAATGTTTTTAATTGTCCTGATAATTTTCTCATTGATTCAGTATAACACAACCATGCCATTATTTTACCAACTTATCAATGTTAGAGATAATCCATTGGCTTCTTTCTTCTATTGTGCATCAGGATTTAGTGTACTTCTACTATTCCTGTACTAAAGTTTTGTTAGGTCTAGCATTATATACACTAATATCACAATAATGGTAGAGGAAATTTTCACTCATAATTGTCAAATAGGTGTGTATGTATTGCCTAGGACATAATCATGCGTTGCACATTTTAGACAAATATTGAGTGAATATATATATTTTAGGTTCAAACTTTTCCACTTAAAATGTCAGCATTTCCCCTGTTATTAAACATTCACAGGACACTTATTTTATTTTATTTTATTTTTTTAATGTTTTATTTATTTTTGAGAGAGAGAGAGACACACAGTGTGAGTGGGGGAGGGGCAGAGAGAGAGGGAGACACAGAATCTGAAGCAGGCTCCAGGCTCTGAGCTGTCAGCACAGAGCCCGATGCGGGGCTCGAACTCATGAACCACAAGATCATTACCTGAGCCAAAGTCCAACGCTCAACTGACTGAGCCACCAAGGAGCCCCAGGACACATTTTTTAAAATGGTTGACATTAGTAACATATGGCTGCACCATAATTTATTTAACCTTCAGCATATTATGAAATATTTAGGGGTTTTTCCAATTTCTTAAGAACACAAATAACTTGTCTGTAAACATCCTTATAATAAAACCATCAACTACATCTCTGATTCTTGGAGTAGATTCCTAGAAATGGAATTACTGATTCAAAAGTTCTTGCTACTGGGTGCCTGGATAGCTCAGTCAGTTAAGCGTCTGACTCTTGATTTGGCTCAGGTCATGATGTTACAGTCTTGAGATTGAGCCCTGTGTCCAGCTCCACACTGAGCATGGAGCCTGCTTGGGATTCTCTCTCTCCCTCTCACTCTGCCCCTCCCCTGCACGCATGCACATGCACACACATACACTCTCGTTATCTCTCTTTCTCAAAATAAATAAGTAAACATTTAAAAAAGGTTCTTGGTACATATTGCCAGTTTCGTTTCCAAGAAGATTTTGCCTTTTTATACTAATAAAAGAGATTACTGTAAAAGATTACCATAAAAGAGTAATCATCTCATTGCATATTACTAAATGCTAAATATGTGTAAGCTCTAAAACTATAATAATTTTATAGATTTAAGATGGTTACCTTGTTTTAGCTCACAATTAAAAAAAATTTTTTAAGGTTTATATATTTTTGAGAGAGGGAAAGAGAGAGAGAGAGTGCTAGCAGAGGAAGGGCAGAGCGAGAGAGAGACACAGAATCTAAAGCAGTCTCCAGGCTCTGAGATGTCAGCACAGAGTCCCATGTGGGGCTCGAACTCACAAACTGTGAGATCATGACCTGAACCAAAGTCAGACACTTAGCCTACTGAGCCACCCAGCTTCCCCAAGCTCGCAATTATTTTGATTGCCAGTGTTGATGTAGATTTTTTTCTTATGTCCTATTACTCATTATTACATAACATTTTAATTTCTTCAGTTTAATATTTTATTACATCACTAATTTGAATTTTTTAATATTCAGAGAAGTACTTTATAAATTACTTCTTGGTTGTAACATTATTGGCTATTCTTTACACTTTAAAAAATCTCAAAGGAAAGCAATATTAAGGATTAGCAATCTTATTAAAAGTTTACAGTGATGTAAAATTTAGCTGCATGGCTAGTTAATATTTATTTTGCATTTCATTATATACTGTGGGTCTTGGAATTTCAATAAAATTTTTTGTTATTAAAATTTGTGTAATAGTCATTGCATATTACTGCCATCTTGAGGTGAGATGGTTTTTATAAGTTAGAAACTGACAATGGTTATTGTACTAATGTATTTGATGCTTTATGATCAATGTTTTAGTCTTGATCTTTCTTTCCCATGGTTTCCCACTTACTTTTTGTCATTTGAAATATCATTTGTGATATGTGCATTTTGCGTAATTAAAAAAAAATCCCTGTAGCAACCTATGATTAGGAGAGGTAGGCAGAGAAGATAGCAAACTTTTCCATTGTATCCTTTCAATATTTTTTTATTTATTTTGAGAGAGACAGAGTGAGCAGGAGAGGGGCAGAGAGTGAGCAGGAAAGGTGCAGAGAGAGAGGGGGAGAGAGAATCCCAAGCAAGCCCTGTGCTGACAGTGCAGAGCCTGACACAGGGCTCCATCTGAGGAACGGTGAGATCATGACCTGAGCCCAAATCAAGAGTCAGGCGCTTAACTGCTTAACTGAGCCACCCAGGTGCTCCTCCATGTATTACCAACAAAATACACATTTTAGCACTGATTGGTTCAGGCTGTGTCACCTGCCTATGTCTGTTTGGGGTTGAGAAAGGGAGCATCTTCCTCATGTGGCTTCAGTAATGAGAGACACATAAAGTGAATACAATGTTATACGTCAATAATATATCAACTTTAAAAAAGGATTAAAAAAATTTTTTTTAATGTTTATTTATTTTTGAGAGAGAAAGCACAAGCGGGGTAGGGGCAGAGAGAGAGGGAGACACAGAATCTGAAGCAGGCTCCAGGCTCTGAGCTGTCAGCACAGAGCCCGATGCAGGGCTTGAACTCACAAACTGGGAGATCATGACCTGAGCCAAAGTCGGATGCTTAATCAACTGAGCCACCCAGGTGCCACTGGATTTTTTTTTTTTTTAATGAGAGGCACAATCGGCTACTTCCCCCAAATTTGTGACAAGGTATAGGATTTTAGACAATAAAAAAACAAAATGTATCAATTATATTATCTTTGCTAAAAAATTTTCAATGGAGCCATTATCTGTAGGATAAAGTTTTATTCTTGTGATATTCCATACAATCTTGGTCTCTAATAATCTAGATGACTGTATATTTTTGAGAATTAATTATACAAAGATTCCTCAAACTTTTTTCCCAAATGAGCACTGGTATACCTGGACTAATCAGAGAATGCATGAACCTTGAAATTAATTACTAGTTCAAGTTGGGTATCAAGTAATATCATTTTATAACTATTTGGGTTTGAGCTTTCAGTTATACTATACAAACACACCAATTAAGGATTGTTTGAATTGTTTAAAATAGTGTTTGGTATAACAAAAAGAACCTTAGAAATATGTAATAGCTCTCATTCTTATATAAAACTATAAATAGTACTATGTAGTAATAAGTTACATTTCATTTGGTTTTTAGTATTCTTTCTTTTAGGATTATACATTTATTTGAAAGAAATGCTTTTATTGACAGAACAGTATCAGTCAGAACTGACTGACCTTATTTTTATTATATTAGCTTAATATTTCTTGGTTTTAAACATGTCTATGAACATGAAATTATATGCTGAGCTCTAAAAACCAATAAAAGCAAAGAATTATGAATACTCTATCAATGATATAATTCATTATTTGTTTAGCATACTCTAAAATAATATTTATTTATTTATTTATTTATTTATTTATTTATTTATTTATTTATTGAGACAGAGGGAGAAAGAACATAAGCAGGGGAGGGGCAGAGAGAGGGAGACACAGAATCCGAAGCAGGCTTCAGGCTATGAGCTGTCAGCACAGAGCCTGACGTGGACTCGAACTCATAAACCACAAGATCATGACCTGAGCCCAAGTCGGACACTTAACCGACTGAGCCGCCCAGGTGCCCCTAAAATAATTTTTAAAAGTAGGTAGTTATAGGTATGTAAGAAGATGAGACATCAATGTCAAAGGTGAAAGTTTATGACTTATAGGCAGAATCTGACTAGTTGAATAAGTACAAAAAATATTCAAGCAGTCAGTCAGTTGTGGAAGTTTAAACTGGGTTCTTGATCAGCAGTGTCCATGGCTGATCAACTTTTTTCCAGAATATATAGTGTTATTTGCCACAATAGTGGGTACTGTAGATTGGCTTGATCATCTTCAAACCCACATTCCTACTGTGCCTTTCTATTCTATAAAAGCTGTTGCACTATCGATGACATTTTTTAGACCCCTTTGCACCTTGTGTTCTGGATGTGCATTAGGTTCGGCAATTAAGTGCACTTGCACAAATTGGAAGGTAAATGTTTTATGTCTTGTCTCGGTTATATATATGGTGGTAAACATGGTCTTAGAAATGTGACATTTTCTGTGGTAGTATTTCATGATCTTATCTCCAGCTTCCTATGTGTTTGAAACAACTTCATTGGAGATGGTGGCCATATTTCAGTGCCCAGTAAATGGCTCTGGGATTAGATGGATATTTCTGCTGATTGCAGAGGCTTCCAGACTTACGTCTCCTATCCCTGAATTTGGCTGTCACTTTGTGTTCACAAATTCAATAGTTCCATGGTAGCTCAGAAGTAATATTTCTATTGCAGGCTCAGTTTTGTAGTGCTCTAAGAATTTCTGGAGTCTCAGATTAAAGTCTTCTCTTGCCTTTCTAGTATTTTTGTAAACTCCTAAATACCTGTGTTTCTTAAAATACCTAGAGTGGTTTTCTGTTTCCTGACCTGAATCATGACTGATTTATCCCTTTACTAAAAATGTATACAACTTGGAAAGTCAGGACAGTATTACCATAGCAATATGTGGCAGAGACTGCTAGCTATCCACCAACACCCATTCTCCTTTCTTCTCTTTGTAACTGAAGATCCTAGTTTTTCTTATCCAGGCCAAGACTTCATTTCTTAGCTTTGCCACAGCTACCAGTGTTCATGTAACTGAATCTTGGCTAATGAGATGTAAATAGAAGTGATTTATGACACTTTCTGGTGATGCCCTTGCCCGTTTCTCTTCTCTACTGGCTGAGAAACAGGTGTGGTCATGAAGGTAGAGAAGCCACCTTGGGTCCAAAGATGAAAAATTCTTGTTGATGATGTCAAAGCTGCTCTACTAGCCTGGGAACTACTATATTTAGATAGCAACGTAAGAGGTAAATAAGCCTTTCTTCCTTCCTTCCTTCCTTCCTTCCTTCCTTCCTTCCTTCCTTCCTTCCTTCCTTCCTTCCTTCCTTTCTCTCTCTCTCTCTTTCTTTCTTTCTTTCTTTCTTTCTTTCTTTCTTTCTTTCTTTCTTTCTTTCTTTCTTTCTTTCTTTCTTTCACTACTATATTTTTGCTCCCCCCCATTTCTTTACAGTGGCTTATATTGTAACCTAAATACAAGACATACGTGGACTTTGAAGTTTGAGGCCAAGTCTGAAAATGACTGCATGTTACTCTATTAACAGGTATGATTCCTATAAACATATGCCATATATTTATAGGAATGACTTAGAGTAATTCATCTACCATTTTTTAAAAAAAAATTTACGTTTATTTTTGAGAGAAAGGGAGAGACAGAGTGTGAGCAGGGGAGGGGAAGAGAGAGAGGGAGACACAGAATCCAAAGCAGGCTCCAGGCTCTGAGCTGTCAGCACAGAACTCGACGCAGGGCTCAAACTCACGAACCGTGAGATCATGACCTGAGCCAAAGTCGGACACTTTACTGACTGAGCCACCCAAGTGCCCCACTCATCTACCATTCTTATATAAAAAGACTGCTGGCTGTGGGCTGGTAATATGCTCTTAAAACACAGAGTTGAGTAAAGTACTTAAAAGCTGCATTAAATCAAATCTTCAAAATCAAAATTCAGTTATACTTGAGAGTGAATGTATTGTAACCTTGCTTTCAGAAGAGTGAGCTTCTTGTCTTGCTCACATACTGTTAAAAGAAGAATTGATAGACAGGATAGGGCCATAGCTCAGAAGCCAAATCAGAATATTCTTTAGGCCAAGTTAAGTGGGATCAGTACATGAACTTTGTATAAAGGGAAAAATAGATACCTATACTAATTCAAATTCTTTATCCAGACATTGGAGAATATCCTCATTCTAAAACACGTACATTTTGGGTAAATGGCCAAATGCCATGTGAGACTTTTGGAAGAATTTTTCATCAGTAAGACTTTGGTTTTCATATCAAATGACAATATCCCTCTGGGGAAAAGCAAAGTCCACTCTGAAATGGGAAATCCCAGATATAGAGAAGGCTTTAATAATGATGTTAGAAGTTTATATTCTCATTTCACTCTGATTTATTGTCCAGAGGAAAAAAGAACCAATTTCAAGACTTAGAAAATTTGAAATGCTTTACTTTCTTATTAGACTATATAAGTTGAATCTGACCAAGTTCTATGAAAATATTCAATTCAGAGCTGTGGAAATGGGCAACAATGATATTAATACTCTGTAGTTACCGAACACTGTCCTCAAATTGCAGGCCTCAGTTAGTCTTTCATCTTTTTACAAGTCCATGAGTTCTAAGCACTTTCTATGCCCACAGTCTAGTTAAAGCACCTTTTATGCCCATAGTCTAGTTAAAGCAAACATATAAAAACCTATGTTTTAGGTAATTAACATTGCTACTGTGGCCATGTATGTTTGGAACAACATCAGTGCCTTGGCAAAATTCCACAGGTACAAGGAAGACCAGCAGTTTATGCCATCATCAGAAACTCATTCTATTAGGAACAATATGTATTGGATAATGGGGTAATATCTAATTGATCAAGTTAGGTTCTGTAGTAGATAGCATTCCTTTGGAAACAGACTCCAAGAATCTGAGATTTTTATGTAGTAGATTTATTAGTGTGTATTCTTGGAGACAATATCTGGTAGAAGTTTAGGAGGCAAAATTAGAAATAAGTTCAACTGTAATGCCCTCAGAACAGAGGCTTCAGAATCATCTGAGGAGTTTTGAGACTGGGATGCTTCAGAGTTGTTCCAATTGAGACAAAAAGGATGGCCCATTAGATACCACAGTGACCAGTCATCATACATGAGCCTTCCTCAGGTAGAGAGCATAACTTTGAGCATGACCACTTCCTTCTTCCAGGGCAATGCCTGAAGAGGGACTCAGATGTAAAATATTAGCAGTCAATGCTCCAAGGATATGAAGGAATAAATGCTTTGTCTTAAAGGGCTGTGCATCAAGGCATCCTGTAGAGTCTTAGGGAATTTTAATGCAGGTGGCTTTAAGAAAGATGGTCAGAAGCAGTAGAAGCAGAGATGATAAAGAAAGAGACAAACTGAGTCATAAAAATGATAGGGTTATTATAGTATGGACAACAAGGTAATTAGTTTGCTACAACTGTTTTTTGATATCTTGAGAGGTTTTTGCATCTTTAACAATAACAAATGATATTTCAGTTCTTCATACATGCAAACTTTGCTGAAGCAATTGTGTTTTCTTTGTTCCTTAACAATCTGCAAAACCAAACCTAAAAAATAGATCTTAGGTATTCAATTTCGAAGTGCTTCCTATTCAAGGATATTTTATAAGGACACATGCAGAAAACTTCTCTGGAAAATATTAAAGACTCTTGGAGAGATTAAGAATTTTTCTTAAAGTTCAAAATTTTATCTTCCACTGAACTAAATAATGTTTGTGAAGTGGCATGCTATGTCCCTAACATCTTTTTCTTAAGTTGTATTTTTGCTGACACAAATATAGCTTCAACAGCTTTCTTTTAGATAATATTCATCTGGTTTATATTTCCCCACCTTTTTGGTTCTAACTTTTCTGTTTTTAGGGTTTTGATAAATAGCATATAGTTGGTTATTTTAAAATCCAGTCTGACAGTTCCTATAAGAGAAGGGCTAAATTTATTTAAATGTATTAGTATTTTGGACTTTTTCTATCATTTTTCTTTGTACATTTTAATTTTTCCTATTTTTCTTATGCTTCTGTTTACTTTCTTGACTTTTTTAAGTGATTGAGGCTTCTGCTTTTCTCTACTTATTTCATTTTTCCTTCCATTTTTTGAATTTAAATTCTCTATTTCTAATTTTTTAATGGTTACATTTGAAATTTTACCATGCCCATATGACCAAGTTCAATATCTTAAACTCCATTTAGAAGAATATAAGGGCACCTGGGTGGCTCAGTTGGTTAAGTTTCCTTGGCTCAGGTCATGATCTCTTGGTTCATGAGTTTGAGTCGCACATCGGAGTCTCTGCTCTCAGCACGGAGCTTGCTTCAGATCCTCTGTCCCCTTTCTCTCTGCCCCTCCCTTGCTCTCTCTCTCTCAAAAATAAGTAAACATTAAAAAAAGAAAAATATAAGAATTTCAGAATACTTCAACCTATCATTACACTTCCTACTTATATATGGTTGTTTACAGTATTTTAGGGCTATGAATTTATACATTCACAAATTAGAATATTATAGATTATTATTATTTTACACAGACAATATTTATTGAGATTTGCTTAAATACATTACTATGCTCACTTGCTGTTTGGCTATCTTTCCTTCTTGCATCTCAGGTATTCTATTAAGGTTGTTTTTCTTTCTCCTAAGTTATATCCTTTGGAACAGTGGTTCCCAATCTGTGGTTCAAATCATCCCTGTTTCCCAAGAAGGCATTTTATAAATATGTGGGGACATTTTGTTATCACATGATTAGATGGTATTTACTGGCATTTGTAGTGTGAGCTATGGATGTTGAACATCTGGAATTACACACAGGACAATCTCCCACACAAAAGAATTGTTCTGGTTCCTTATGACTTTCAATGATCCTGCTGGACATGCAAAGTAGATGAAAAAACTCTTGATATGTATTTGAGTGTAGGAACTAATTCCATTTATATAAAAATATTTGGCACAGTTTTAACACACTGAATTTTCTAGGAATGCAACAACTAAATAAAATAAAGCTATTATTTTTTTGCTCTGAATTTTAACAGTAATAGCTTACATTTCAGAAAAATCCCACCACTAATAGCTATGTTAATCTTGATGTTTGAGGTGCCAGTACAACTCATCTGTGTTAATCTGAACATGGAGCTGGTTGCATTATTGGTGATTCTATGAATGTGCACACACATACACATGCACGTATAATACTAGATAGGTTCACTGACAAATACAGTTTGTTTACTCTGCTAGTATGTTTCTTTCCTAATGTAGTAGTGAGACAATCAAGATTAAGCATTCATTTTACTAAGAAACATGCTGTCAGAGTTGGCAAGGATATATCATACTTCTACTCTTGGAAGTAACAGCATAGACATCAAAGGAATCACTGATCCTGGCTAACATGTGAAGAATATTGGATGTTACCAGGAGAGTAAAATTTAAGCCAGATAAGGTAGAATTTATCTACATTAAACCACCCATCAATGGCTTGGGACTGACTATTCCACAGACACCAGGATCTGATTCTAAACTTTGTTGGGTTGGCTCCTTAGCTTGGACATGACCATGGTCTGAGGATTTATCTAGATTGGAAACTGGATGAAGGTCTATTATTATACACTGCATCTTCCTGCACAGTGATCCTCATATACATATCTCATGGTGTCACTATGGAATCCAACTGTGTCCTGCTACTTCCAAGATTAATCTCTCTCCTGTAAACGTGCCAAATATGACCCTTTCAATTGTGGCCGATTTGCTTCTGTAGCCTCTTCACCTCCTCTTTCCAGCCTACCAACTCGAGCACCTGAATGTTAATGCCTCTTTCTCCGCTTCTTTCCTTGCCTCTTCTATTGGGTTAAAAGGGGATTGGTTTCCACAACACCTACCTGGAGCATTTCTCTAACGTAACACTTAATCACACTTAACGGTGTAAACGTTGATTTTTTGGGGTGTGTCTGTCTGATTATGAGGGCATCTTCTCATAGTTCCTAGCAAGGTGCTTGGTTAAGGAGTAGGAGTCAACAGATGTTGACTGTTAGAGAAAAACAACAGTGTAACATTTCAATACCATTCACGTAGTTAAAAACTTTCAAGCTACTTTCAGTTTCACTTTTACTGAATTCTGACTCTTCGTTCTCCATTCCCTCCCTTCTAGAAACACATGGCGAGGGACAGCCAGCACACCTGAAACTTCCCATAGGTGCCGGGCAGGTCTCCAAGGGGCACTCCCTCCCACTCAGGAAGTCACGTCAACGTGATGACGTCACACGTACCGCAGACGTCCCGCCGTCAGGCCCACCCATCAAAACCTTCCGGGCTGTCTTTTTTGCGGTTAGCGGTGACAACTTGAACTCTGTTCGTACGGAAGGCCGGCAACGACAAGTACATAAGGCGGGTCCTTGAGGACCCGTGCTTCCCCAAAGTAAGGTGACTTGTTTCCCGGAAAGACGCGCAGGCAGCCGAGGACCCACCCCCAAGCGCTTGCCGCGGTCTCCCGGGGAACGGCGTAGCGCACTGGCCTGGGTGGGGTGGGAGCGCGCGTGCGCACTGCGCGGCATTGGGGCCGACCTGGAGTAATGGGCGTGGGTGTTTGATTCTTGCAGAGGATGGCCCATTTCTCTGGCGAGGACGAAGTGGTGATGCAGACGATGCTGAGGCAGTTGTTCCAGAGCGTAAAAGAGAAGATCACGGGTGCCCCCTCTCTGGAGTGCGCCGAGGAAATCCTCTTACATCTGGAGGAAACTGATGAAAATTTTCACAAGTAAAATAGCTTTTGATGTCTTAAGCAAACAAACCAGCTGATCCAGAAAAGGTCAAAGTGTAGTTAAAGAATGTTCATTTGATTATTGTTGTTAACATAGCGCCCAAGTTTGAGGTTCATTTTTTTTCGTTTATTTACACAAATATCGAATTTATGTATTCTTTATTCTTTACTTACTTTCCAAAGCTTCTGTCTCCTTTGTGTTTCTGCTGCCACAACCAACATATCCTAATTCTTCGTTTTTCCTCATGGGCAACACAGTAACAATAATTGAAAATTGTTCATGTTTTTCTAAGAGGAATTCTGTTATTTCAAAGGATTCTTGTCACTGTGCCTGTCACATTGGCTTAAAGCAATGAGTTCCCAAGATCTCTGTTCCTTGGCTGATCTGGTATTTCCGTGGCTGCCCCAATTCCCCATTCTGAGCACTGTAGGAATACTGACGTTAGATTGTTAACTTCCTATCGAATAGTTTAAGTTCCTATGAAGGGATAAGGCACATACTCAAATGTCTGTGATACATGTCAAAAATATAAGTGCTGTAGAAGAGCTACAGAGTACTCTGGGTTTGCGAGCAGTAGAAATAGTTTAATGAGAGAGGTACCACTTGAGATATATCTTGAAGATTACGTTTCTTTAGAGACCTTTTTTTTGTTTTGTTTTGGTTCATTTAATTTAAATTAATCCTCTTCATTGAAACGTTTTCTTGCAGGAACCCAATTACTTATTATTGGTAGCAGTATTTTAAATTCAGTGGTTGTATTTCATTTTGATCTCACAGAGATGTTTTAAAAAAATTTTTTTTATGTTACCTTTACTGACTCTGAAATTCTATTTATCTGGAACTCGTACTCATTTCCTTTATGCGCATAATTGGGTTTTTGAGCCCTTTAATGTAAGTTTGTTTTTACTTGCAGTTTTATAGGGGGAGTATTTATAGTTTTCACCAGATTCTCAAGGGAGTTTTCAAAAGTAAGGAATTCTTGTTAATATAGTTACTGATTTCATTGGTATTTATGGTTATACATAAAGTTTCTTCGTATTTCCATGATTTTCCTGTTTATTTCTTAATTGAATCCACTACAAATAGCTGTTATTTGTGATCATATTTATTTTGGGAGACATTACAGAACAGCTTTTATTGGTTAACTATTGATTTATTACTTAAACAACAGACTATGGAATAATTGCAATTTTCTCAAATTAAGGTTTAATTAATAATGTTTTATAAACTCATGTAATACAAGTTCACCTCACACAAATCCACATGAAGCATGAAGTTTGAGGTTTCATTTCTGGTTTTTATTTCACATACAAGCAGTTGTTTAAATACTTTGTAAATTATTATGTCAATTTTTGCTAGGATCATATTCTCGGCATTTGTGCATTTTGTCTAGATTTTCAAATGTATTGGTAAAAAGTTTTTCATTAAAATCCTGTAGTTTTTAAATATTTTTAATATCTATAGCTATATATCCCCCTTTTTATTCTTCTCTTTGATTTGTGCCTTCCCTCTTCTGTTCTTCTAGGGGTTTCTTTTAGTCTTTTTTTTTTTTAACGTTTATTTATTTTTGAGACAGAGAGAGACAGAGCATGAACGGGGGAGGGTCAGAGAGAGAGGGAGACACAGAATCTGAAACAGGCTCCAGGCTCTGAGCTGTCAGCACAGAGCCCGATGCGGGGCTCGAACTCACGGACCGTGAGATCGTGACCTGAGCCGAAGTCGGCCGCTTAACGGACTGAGCCACCCAGGCGCCCCTCTTTTAGTCTTTTAAAAGAACCAGCTATTGGCTTTGTTCCTCCTTTGTATTATGTATATGTTTTATGGTTTTAAAATTTCTGCTGTTTTTTTCTTGGAAAATTTTTTAAAACTTTTGTGATGAATGGTTAGCTCATTAATATGCAGCTTTTTTTCTTTTTTTCTTTTTTTCTTCAATGTAAATGTTTACCTGTATTGCTTTAGCTGCTTCAATTTTAGAATGCTTTTCAAGTTTAAGTTAGGTCATTGTTGTTCCTCTTAGTAGTTTAATGACTGTTGTAATAAAGTAATTTGCTTTTCAGCAGTGCATTAGATTAAATGCCTGCTGATTACCATTCATACTTGATGTTCACTGTTTACTAAAGAGATTTACTTTTGGCCTACCTAAAAAAATCCAGACACTCTCAAATTATAACTAGTTTGTAGTTTTAAAAGTAAGATTTATAATCCTCAAAGTATTTTTTTTTTGCATCTATTTGTTTAATTATTTATTTGAATTTACATCTAAGTTAGCGTATAGTGCAACAATGATTTCAGGAGTAGATTCCATAATGCCCCTTACCCATTTAGCCCATCCCCCCTCTCACAAACCCTCCAGTAACCCTCTCTTTATTCTCCATATAATCCTAAAAGTATTTTAAGTAGCTTGTAGTCTTAAAAGCATAGATGCTAAAAGTCATGTGTTAGCTGCATTAACCTGAGATCTGTGCCTTAGGAGGAAGGAACTCTTTATGTAGGAGAGAAAAAGAGGAGGACTTGCTTGTCTTTGGTATTTTCATAGACTCTTACAATTCAGTCGGATATTAGAGGTCAGTTAGTACAGTTATACTTGGTCTTTGTTTTCACTGACCTAACTCTCCTTGACATTGTACGTTAAGTCACTTAGGTATGTATTGCTTCCAAAAGTGTTTCCTACTTCAGAATTATCTACCTTCCCTTCTCCACTATCAGAACATTGGTTTCTTAAATCCACCCAATGTTGTCCTGGTATTGACAAGGACAATTTTATTAAAGAGACTTATGGGGGAACTGGTGTCTTTAGGCTATTGTATTTTTGTATGAAGATATTTAAGACAGTTGAGTCCATACATGATGGAATTTTAGGCACTATAAAAAATTAAAGTGGGAGAAATTGCAGTCACTTGGGGAAAACCATCATGTAGACAGTATAGCCCTATCTGGGGGTTTGCCCCAATGGACAGCTTCCCTAAACTACTATCTCTGCTTTGTATAGCATCTTCTATTTTTCTACCTTAAACTGTACAAATTCTTTAAAATATCCAAACTTTCCCTCTCTGTCTTTGAAAGTGGCAGCAAGGATTTGAGGGCTGTGGGAGGGGAGGAGAGGTAGGGATGAGGATATTGCTTTCATTATGTGTGCATGTGTTGTGTAGATTCCTAGAAACCAAACTGGCCCTTGTTTTCACTCTTGGCTACACTAGAATCAGGTGGGCCCCATGTAAAAAAATACTGATGCTTGGGCCTCATCATGAATGAATCAAAATTTCCTGAGCAGCTTGGCAGAGGGGGAGTGGTAGAGTCTGGGCCGTAGTGATTTTCAAAAAGCTCTCTAGGGTTGAGAACGTGCAGAATTGTAACGTGCAGCCAGGGTTGAGAACCAGAGTTAGAGCATATTTACTTGCATTTACACAAGAATTGTGGTGTGTGTGTGTGTGTGTGTGTGTGTGTGTGTATGTGTATTTATTTTAGTAATTATCAACTGTGATAATTTTAAGAGTCTCTAATGCAAATGCTCAGTTTTGTAACCCTCACATCCAGTATATTTTTGGTTTGATACAGAGGGGAACATAGTAATAATTTGTTGATTTAGGTTTATTTTTTGTTTTATAGAAGAATGTACCACTGATTTTTTAAGTCTGTGAAATCCATTTAAATGGTACCTTCAAGAAAACCTCCATTGTGTAAAGTGATACCCATGTATAGAGAAATGACTAAGAATTACATGCATGCTTCCATAATTAATGAATGCATTTCTAGTAATTGTTTATCATGACTCAGAAGCCTATTCTTTGACCTAAAAGTTTGTACGTGATGTAAAGCTTGTTCGTTCTATTGCATAACCTTTAAAAAAATTTTTTTTAACATTTATTTATTTTTGAGAGACAGAGCACAAGCAGGGGAGGGGGCAGAGAGAGAGGGAGACACAGAATCCGAAGCAGGCTCCAGGCTCCGAGCTGTCAGCACAGAGCCCGACGTGGGGCTCGAATTCAAACTGTGAGATCATGACCTGAGCTGAAGTCAGACACTTAACCGACTGAGCCACCCAGGCGCCCCTCTATTACATAATCTTTTATATACTAATATGATATATAAAGTTAGGTTAGTTCTATAATAAATCTTTTGATTCTGAAATAAGAATTCCAAATATCAGCATTATAATTCATAACTTAGTCTAATAAAGTCTCTTTTTAAAACATACCAATACTGATAATTTTTTCTATATATGGTTGAAAAATTTCTTGCTTATTTAAATAACTAAGAGAATGATGTCTTGAAACAAACTTGTACTAGTTTTTTTATGTTCTTATGTTGTAATAGTAATCTGTGTATCAGTGCATATTTTGGTATAGACATTTTGAACATGTCAGAAATTCATCATGAAAGAAATAATTAAGTTTTCTTGGAAAAATCTAGGTAATAAAGCTGGAGAACAAAATGGAAAAAAGTGAATGTTCTTTTACTCAACTTTGTAAATTTTCTGACATAAATGTAAAAAATTTCATATTTGCCAGTAGTAAAGCAAAGTGATGAGGTTCATTGCTGTCTATTTTACTTGAGCTGCTTCTGAAATGTAGTGAGGTGAACATATTTTTCCTTAGTAGCAAATGCCTGACTCAGGTTTTTAATGTCCTTCTTTGAGGAATATTTGGAAAAAGATACTTTGCATTCACTTGGTGATAGCGTCTTTGAAACCAAATGTTTATTTTTTCTCATTAAATTACTTTTATGGTAACAAATAAGGTTAGTCAAACGTGTATAGTACATTTGGTTTGAAAAGTGTCAAAGTATAGCTATGTGTAATAAACAACAGTTTTTGCATTGGTATTATCATTATTGTTATGTAGTGGGAACTGACATTTAGCAAGGTCATGTGTTTTGTCTAAGGTTACAAGATGGACCAGTGTAAGATTTAGAACTTAAGCCTGAAACAAAGGGATTTGTAGAGTTCTAAAGATAAAATTATTTACTAATTTTATAGATCATGTCTTTTAAAAAAGAAGAAATTTAGTTATTAGAAAATTAAAATTTTTTTTTAATGTTTATTTATTTTTGAGAGAGAGCACACACAGGCTGGAGAGGGGGAGATAAAGGGGGACAGGGGACTTGAAGCAGGGTCTGTGCTGACAGCAGAGAGCCTGATGTGGGACTTGAACTCCTGAACTGAGATCATTACCTGAGCTAAAGTTGGACGCTTAATTGAGCCATCCAGGCACTCCCTAGAATATTTTAAAATGACCAAGAAAGAAATATTAATAGACTTCAGTTAAAATACAAATGAATGGAAGTTGTATTTATTGTAGTCCATGGCAAAGAGGCATTATTCCTATAATATTGTAGTCTTGGTCTTTCCTGTGCAATTAGAGTATATTAATCTGAAAATGTTAAAGGAGTTTGCTAAAACTAATTCTGAGAGGAAAGGACTTAAATTGTAGCAGAATTGCTTTAATTAAGCCTAGTAAGGATCTTCTAACATAAGTTATTAAGTATGTACATTTTTTTTTTTGAGGGAAGTTTTACATTTCTTAAATAGAAATTTTAAACATAGAGATGATTCACCAGTATCTTAGTGGTAAGGATTTTATGTTGTTTATAATACTTGTATGAATGGATGGTGAAAGGTCAAACTGGCATTCTGCAGGCCATATTGGGTCTATGGATGTGTTTCTTTGGCTTGGTTTTAAAAAATAGTAACATTTAAAAATTGGGAGATAGCACATAAGGTAGTTTTCTGGCTTCTATTAAAACATTGAAAAATCCACATCCGGCTGTAATAGTCCTAAATGGCAGTAAGTGGCTAAAGCCATGTGGAGGCTCTTCCTTTTAGCTGAGACACATCCTTTTATTTCACCACCACCTCTTCCTTTTCTCTCTTACACGTGGCTGGCTTTAGTTTACCTGTCTACCCCCAGTGACGCTGAGTTTGCAATCCCTGTTATAAGTATGGGACCTTTCGAAAGTCTCTTGTGCATCCAGGGCTTTTGCTTTTATACAAAATATGAATATAGCTACACCAGAATAATTTCTAAAAATGATGCAATGGGTTGATTTAAAAAGCTGTGGTTATCATCCATCTTTTAGATTAGATGAAGACTTCATAAGAGCAACTGGATGGCACCAATACTATGAGGATTACAGTGAAAGCAACATAGCACTTAATTTTGTGATTAAGTACATAATAATTAAATATATTAAGTGTTATAGTATGTCCCAGCCCATAGCAATAATAATTCTCTATCCTGGGCACTACTACAGAAGAATAGTATTCCTTGTAGGATTTTATGGGGTATTGCCATGAATTCAGATAGTAAAAGAACCAACACAAAATGAATTGTCACGTGAGAATTTGAAGACTTGGATTTTTCTTACCCATAGTAGAAAGGTCTACTTGCAGAAATGACTCTATTTATTAATTTAAGATTGGAAGCTTGAGAGTTTTCCAATAATCTTTGAGTTAGTAGAGCATCCAAAGGGCTATAGACAGCCTGGTAGTTCTCCCATGATAGAAGGCCTTATCTTCCCTGGAGATTTTTTTTTTTCTTAAAAGAGCAATAACCCATTAGGCAATATTTAATTTGGGGGTTCTTGGGTTCATTTAATTTGGAAGATGAACCAAAACCTTGAAATATTTTGAATGGAGTCTTCTGGGAGATACTACTGTGGCCACAGATAAAACTGATGTCGTTTAAAAAAAGTATGTGGTTATTCAAGTTCCCAAAGAGGAGGTTTAAACTTTTTCTCAGCATATTTGCTATATCATATAGATGGTGATAGTGGGGAGGTTTTGTTTTGTTTTTGTTTTTGTTTTTGATGTGTCTTTTATTTTAGAGTGGTATTATGTTAACTTTCTTGAATACATTGTATTAATGGGCTTTCCTTGTATTTCCTCACTGCCTTAGTTATGAAAATATCATAACCTACTTGCTAACAGTTTGGGCTTTAAACAAAGCAAGCACAAAATTTATATTAGTTAAATATTCATTTCTCCTAATTGCTTGATTTGTGGCAGAGAAACGGGACTGATAAAACTAAGGAATAATTCACTTTTCTGTAGTAAATGTTGATGGTGAGATGTAGAATTCATCTTCAGAGAGGCCTTTCCTTTAGTTTCAGAGAATTAACTCCAGCTTGCCCCATGTTTTGTTTCTCACTGAGTGTCTTAGAGATGTGAAGGAAAACTGGTGTCTGATTAGCCTAGGGCAGGATTATGAGGAAGATCAAGACTTTTTTTAGGGACTGTTTATCTTTTTGCACTTTGTTCCACATTCAATTTTCTCTGGCTGGCTGTGAGCTCAGACTCATTGGGCTCAAGAGATTATTTATTCCTGGATCCTTTTTCATTTACAAGGACATTTTATTTTTTTATTTTATTTTATTTTTTTAAGATTTGATTTTTAAGTAATCTCTATACTCAATGTGGGGCTCAAACTAAAAATCCTGAGATCAAGAGTTGCATGGTCCACTGACTGAGACAGCCAGGCACCCCTACAAGGACATTTTCAAGACAGCAATGGTACATTTATGGTATTGGAATTTCAGATATTCTGATTCTTTAGAGGGTTTGTGGTGGTGGAATAGTTGTGGTGGAGAACACACGTATTTTTTGCTCTTCAGATCACATCATGCACATCTGTCAACTTTAGTCTCAGAGCTAGTTGTGGAGGCAGTTTAGGGACTGTCAATGTTAAAAAAAATAAGAATATCTTTAAAAGATTCTCTTGAAACCTTAATCTTTGAATTCTTGCTTATATAAGTCTTTACCATTTTGTATAGAATATGCAAATATTTGGCTTATAATTACAAATATACAAGCCAAAAAATAAGTTAGCATTTAAAATGGATGGGAAGTTATGCTTGTATAAGGGAAGGTCTTCAAGTGATGTAAGGCAATGATGACTCCCCAGAAGAGGCAAAAACTTCAAAATTGCATGAATAATTATTAGAGGCTATTTTCTAGGACACGTGATTCAGTAAGTTTTGGGTTTTGTTTTTCTTGGAGTATTTCTGAAACTTTGTGTTTGTCATTTTGGTCTAACACTGCAGGTCATTATGTTTATAAAATCACTTTGTTTATCTCTTCTGTTCTTAATAGCTATTTTCCTAAAGCTTAGAAGTTACTAGCTAAGGGCACTTGGGTGGCTCACTCGGTTAAGCATCTGATCTTGATTTTGGATCAGGTCGAGATTTCACTGTTTGTGAGTTCAAGCCCCACATCTGGCTCTGCACTGGCAGTGCAGAGCCTGCGTGGGATTCTCTCTCTCTCTCTCTCTCTCTCTCTCTGCCCCTCCCACACTCTGCACTCTCTCTCTCTCTCTCTCTCTCCCTCCTCTCTCAAAATAAGTAAATAAACTTAAGAAAAAGAAAAGTTACTAGCTAAACGTTGAATATAAATATTAAACGTTTAAAAGTAATTTCAATGAATAACTTAAACTTTTAAGTAAATTTTATTTTTAAGTTTAATATGCCAATTATTATTTTGAGAAAATAAAATGTAATAGATTTACCTCTCTAAAGGGAAGAAATGTAAATAATACAAAAATTAGTAAAAATATGAGTATTACATTTATTTATTTTCCTTTCCAGTTTCAGTTGAACACTATAGAACCTCTTATTTTATTTCTTAAATAGTTTTGGAATTTTTGCATCTTTGGGAGAGTGTGGGGTTGTGGGAATGATACTGGTTTTGGAGTAAGGTTGACCTGAATTACTAGTTGGTGAATTTGATAAGGCTTTTTAACTTTTCAGTCTGTGTCCTCATCTATTTACCTATCTCATGTGGTAAATAAAGCAATATTAATAAAGTGCTTAGCGCAGTGTCTAACACATGGTAGTCACTTAAAAGTCCCTCCTTGCTTATATGCAAATCAACATGTTTGATGGTTTGTGGAGAAAACTGAGTGTGGCCTCATGTAAGTGGAGATGCAGTAATTAAGGGGCTTGATTAATTAGGTATTTAAATGCCAAGCCAAGGAAGTTGTATTTGGAAAATAGCCAATAATTAGTCTTAAATACAAGAAATATTTATTGGGTATGAGTGAAATGACTCTAACTCAGAAATAATGAAATCCATGACTTTTGAGGACCAAGATGACTACAGTGTTCAGGATAAATATGAGAGGGAAGAGGGTGAAAGAAGACAAGCAAGAAGACTGCTGTAGTAATGTCTGCGTGAGGTGATGCGCTTTTGCACTGATCAATAGAAATGGAAAGAAAAAAAAAAAGAGGAAGTGATGAAGCCAAGGGATGTGTAGGAAATGTTAACAAGTGTCTATGAGTAGGTGGATTGATAGAGTGAGTGGGCATGGGGTGTGGAAAATGCCAATGTCCCAGAAAAAAACAACATAATTCTAGATTGGCTTGATGATTTGGGATGAAAAATTTAATCCTGGTTCAAGGTAAGAAATCTGAGTATTTCATAAATCTTTCTGTGCTAACATTTTCTTCTGGATATGGTTAATAAGTGAGTTCATGATATTGAGTGCATTTGTTTTTTAATTTTTTTTTTAGCTATGAATTTGTGAAATATCTTAGACAGCATATATATAACACTTTGGGGTCCATGATTGAAGAAGAAATGGAAAAATGGATGTCTAATCAGAATCAGGATGAAGAATCTGGCTATGACACAGTTGTACAGCATGTTACTAAAAGAACCCAGGAATCTAAAGAGTGAGTATGTTCACAATAATACTTGAAAGCAATTTTCTCTCAGCAGGGCATTTTGAAAGCACCCCTAACCCATGTCCTTCATAGCAGCTAGGATGATGCTTTAAAACAATCAGTCAGATCCTGCCACTTGAGTCCACTCAGCATTCTGTGAAGGCTTCTCATCTCATTCAAAGTAAAATTCAGAGTGTAGCCCAGAAGCCCCAAACATGAGCCTTCTGTTCCCTCTCCTTCCTCATTTCTTACCATATTCCCTCTCACACTGCCCCAGCCACCCTGGTCTTGTTCTTTCTCAAATAGCTAAGCAAAGCCCTCCCTTAGGGGGATGGTTTACATTAGGGCTTAGTCTTAGTGTTGTACATTCTGTGGAATTGTACAAATTTATAATGACACGTATCCACAATTACAGGATTACACACAGTAATTTCACCGCCCTAAAATCCTCTATGCTCTGCCTATTCATTCTTCCCCCTCCAAATCCCTGGCAACCACTGATCCTTTTATTGTCTGCACAGTTTTGCCTTTTCCAGAATATAATATAGTTGGAAACACATATTATTTAGCCTTTCAGATTGGCTTCTTTTGCTTAATAATATGCATTTAAGTTTCCTCCATGTCTTTTCATGGCTTGATAGCTTATTCATATCTAGCACTAAGTAATACTCCCATTGTCTGGATGTATCAGACACCTTGGTTGCTTCCAGATTTTGGCAATTATGAATACAGCTACAATAAACATTGTGTGCAGGTTTTTGTGTGGGCATATGTTTTCAACTTCTTTGGTAAATACCAAGGAACATGATTGCTGGTCATGTGGTAAGTATGTATAGTTTTGTAAGAAACTATAAAATTGTCTTCCACAGTGGTTGTACCCTTTTGTACTCCCCCAACGTTGTATGAGGTTTCTTGTTGCTTTACTTACTCACCAGCATTTGATATCCATGTTCCAGATTTTGGGTGTTACAATAGTAGTTATCTAATAGTAGTGTAGTAATATCTCGTTGTTTTAGTTTGTGTTTCCCTGATGACATAAGATGTGGAGTATCTTTTCATACACTTATTTTGTCATCTATATATCTTCTTTGGTGAAATGTCTGTTAAGATCTTTGGCCCATTTTTTAATCAGATTGTTATCTTATTGTTGAGTTTTAAGAGGTGTGTGTGTGTGTGTGTGTGTGTGTGTGTACTTTAGATAATAGTCCTTTATCAGTAAGTTGTTTGCAAGTATTTCCTCCAAGTCTGTAGCTTGTCTTTGCATTATCTTGACAGTGTCTTTTGCAGAGCAGATATTAATTTTCATTTTAATTAAGTATAGCTTATCAGTTACCTATTTCATGGATCATGCCTTTGGTGTCATGTCTAAAATGCCATCACCAAACCTAGGGTCATTGAGACTTCCTTCTATGTTATCTTGTAAGAACTTCATAGTTTTGTGTTTTACATTTAAGTCTGTGATCCATTATGAGTTAGTTTTTATGAAGGGTGTAAGGCAGATGTCTAGATTGATTTTTTGGTGTGTGGGTGTCCAGTTGTTCCAGCACCATTTGTTAAAAAGACTATTTTTGTTTTATTTTATTGCTTTTGCTCCTTTGTCAAAGATCAGTTGATTGTATTTAAGGGTACTTCTGGGTTCTTACTCTGTTCCACAGATTTACTTATCTTTTCTTTTGTGAATACTGCACTGTTTGATTACTTAGGTTTATAGTTTCAAAGTCAAGTCTTGAAGTTGAGTAGTGTTAGTTCTCCATCTTCATTCTTCTCCTTCAGTATTGTGCTAGATATTCTGTTTTTTCTTTTTTTGCCTCTTTGTATAAGCTTTAGAATCAGTTTGTATATATTCACTAAATAACTTCCTGGGATTTTGATTGGGATTGCATTGGATTTATAGATGAAGTTGAGAAGAATTTACATCTTGACAATATTGTATTGTCCTAATCTATGAACATGGACTATTTCTCAGTTTATTTAGTTCTTCTTTGATTTCTTTCAATTGAAACTTATAGTTTTATTTATACTGATCTTATATATATTTTGTTGGGTTTATACCGAAGTGTTTCATTTTTGGGGTACTAATGTAAATAGTATGTTTTAAATTCTCAATTCTACTTGTTCATTGATGGTATACAGAGAAGTGATTGATTTTTGCATATTAAATTTGTATCCTGCAACTTTGCTATAATTGTTTATTGATTCTAGGAATTTTATTGTCAGTTTTTTCAGGTTTTCTGCATAGATGATCATGGCATCTACAAACACTGTTTTATTTCTTCCTTTCCAATCTTGCTTCCTTTTTACTTTTCTTGTCTTATTTCATTAGCTAGGACTTCCCATAGGATGTTGAAGAGCAGTGGTGGGAGGGAATATCCTTGGCTTGTTTCTAATTCTCTTTTATTTTTTTAAGGTCTCAGTTCCATGTCTCCTTACCAGAGAGGCCTTCCCTGATCTCTCTATATAAAACAATGGCCTTTCCCTTTTACTTTTTCTCTTTCTTACCTTGCTTTTTTTTTCTTCTTAACTTTCGTCACTGATTAATATGGGATAATATATGTATTTGCGTATTTTATGCTCATTTTCATTGTCTCCCCACTAGAATGTAAACTCTGAAAAAGTAGATAATTTTATTTTTTCTATTTCTGTGTCCATAATGCCTTGAAAATGCCCAGCAAATGTTAGGTATATAATAGGTATTTGTTGGATGAATTAATGATATTGTTTCTTGCCGTTATAATCAATTTTATGTTATTGATGTTTGACATAATTCTGACTTTAGCAGTAAATTATTTTTTCTTTCCCCTTATTATATATCACATGCATTTAATAAGTAACTACTGTATGTTAAGTTTTAAATCTTGGGGCTATACTGTTAAATAAGATGCCTCCTACCCCCAAATAATCCATAGTGTTTTTAGGAGTCTAACATTAGACTGAAAAATAAATTTGAAATAGGTAATTTCAATACAGGATGGTAAGTGCCATGATATATGCAAAAGATCACATGGAACTATGGAGGAAGAGGATGTTAGTTAGAATATACTAAACAGTTATCACAAATAGACACCAAAATGCAGTGGCTCAAAGAAAGCAATTTTTTTTTCCTCTTATATAACAGTTCAGAAGTACATGAATGCAGCAAAGGTAGGTGGATTTTCTGAATGACTTTATTTAGGGACCCCAGGTTCTTTCTATTCTATTGTTCCATCATATCTGGGATAGGAGCTAGTCAACTTTTTCTGTAAAAGGCTGTATAATAAATATTTTAGGCTTTGCAAGCTGTTGTAGTAATAATACAACCGTAGACACTATGTAAATAAGAGTGTGTGTATGTTCTAATAAAACTTTACAAAAACAAGTGGTAGGTTAGTTTAGGTCCAGAATATGTATTTTACCAATCTCTGTTCTTGAATATTGCCTTCATCTGCATAGTTGGAGCAGCCACACTAACTCCACAACAGGATTTCAGCCTGGACAAGAGAAAGGAGGGTAGAAAACAAGATTCTTTATTTACTCACTTTCTACTGGCTAAAACATGGTCATGTGCCCAACTTACCTATAACAGAGACTGGGAAGTTTAATACCTAACTGATGACCATGTGCCCACAGTGAAAACTTGAGGGAGGAGTTTTAAACTAATACTACGTAGAAGAGGGGGAGGACGGATACTAGAGACAAACCCTTGAATAAGGGGTCATGCAACATGGCTGGACAGTAGTCACGGAAAAACTAAAAAAAGTACGTTAGTCACTTATGAGCTCAGTTTTTGTTAAATCAATTTTAACTCCATAAAACTTTAAGATATCAGTGCTAGAAAATACCTTGGAAATTATTTGTTCTAAGGTCCTTAATTTACAGGCCCAGAGAGGCAAATTCAGTGATTTGCTTAGAGAGGCACAGTTGTTTGATATTGGAGGCCATTGTAGAGCCTGTCTTTCTCTCACTTCCCTTTTAGGACCACTTTTTGGTATATGTTGCCCTGTAAGAATTCATATATATTTTTTTCTAGGTTTTTTTTTTTTCTCTAGTTACTTGTGTTATTGACTCCCTGCTAATCTATTATAGATTCCTTAGGATAGGATTTGTGTGGTATATACATGTCTGACCTTCAACCCTAATGCTCTCCATGTGTATTGTTCCTTGCTTGCCTGCCTTTCTGGTCTGACAGAGAATGAGAACCATATAGTTTCTGTTCGATTTGGTGTTTTAAAAACCATGCCTTTTCGGGTGCCTAGGTGGCTCACTTGATTAAGAGCCCAACTCTTGATTTCAGCTCAGGTCATGATCTCGTGGTTTGTGAGTTCGAGTCCTGATTCAGCCACTGAGCTGACAGTAAAGAGCCTGCTTGGGATTCTGTCTCTCTCTCACTCGGCTCCACTCCCATTCCCGAACATGTTTGCTCTCTCTCTCTCTCTTTCTCTTTCTCTGTCTCAAAATAAATAAACTTTAAAAAACAAAACCAAAAACAACCCCTCCTCCTCCCCCCCCAAAGAAATGGCTTTTTGACTAAAAAGGTCGTGAGGCTCAAAGTTGGCCAGGTGAATGGAAACCTTAAATGGAAGCCAAATGGATACCAAAGATATTAAGGAGGCACTCTGGGTTCTTGAGAAGGGGGCAGCATGACAAAATGTCTAACTCTCAAAGTACAATTTAATATAGAGTAGTAACTGGGATGATATAAAGGCATTAGGGAGGCACTCTGGGTTCTTGAGTAGTGGGCAGCATGACAAAATACCTAACTCTTACTCAAAGTGCAATTTAATACAGAGCAGTCACTGAGATGAAAGATGGTTTAGGGTTTCCTTCTCATATGTAAGCTCAGCTACTTGGATATTCCACATTTTAGTGTTTTAGTCCTTGGCATATGATTGACAATTTGAAGGTCTGTTTTTTTTCTTTACCCCTAGCATGAAATGTGACACAACAGAAGACTTTAGGGCTATGAAGGGCAGCATGGACAAATAGTTTTCTGGTTTTCCTTTTAAAAAAAATTTTTTTAAGTTTTATTTAAGTAATCTCTACACCAATGTGGGGCCCATCCCCAAGATTAAGAGTTGGATGCTCTTCTGACTGGGCCAGCCAGGTACCCCTTCTAGTTTCTCCGTAATTCATACTTGTTGTAGCTCTGTTCTTTAGCTTTTAATTCTTAGGGTAACTAGTGTATTAGGTAATATTAAAAATTGCCTTCTGAAGCTAGATGGCCATGATTTTTTTTTATTGTAATAAAAATTTTATGGAATTTTTATACATAGTAAAATCTTTTAAATTTGGATCCCACAAATTTATTTTGGTAATGCTTTGGACATATGACATTTGCTTTGTTAATTCTAGTCTCTGGGCTTGGTTGTATGTGATGTGTCTAGGAGCTGTTGGCACTCTGGTTTCTCTCCATGCTGGGCCTTACTTCCTATTGCAGTTTGAAGGCAGATATGGAAGCTTAGAATGTGGCTCATCTTTCCAGTATTACAAAAACTGTATTACATACTTGAGCTTATGTTACCTATTGTATTTTAAAGCATTAAATACGATTTATTTTTAAATAGTTAAACTCTTTATGACATTGGACAGGACCTCTTTCTCTTTGTGACAACTGATTATATTATCTAAACAAATCTGTTATTGAACAAAGCAACAGTGTATGCCTATCAATAAATTAATAAAGTTCAAAGCACTAAGATATATTAAGTAAAGCCATTCAGATTAAGATTTCCTAATTCTTGATTTGCAGAAAAAACAAACACTAGAGTCATCTTCATTTTTGGATAATATAATTTCTAATAATCTATTTCTGTTAGTACTATAAAACTTATTCTAAAAGGAGTATTAAAATATTTTATTAGAGAATGAAAGAATTTTCATATTAAAAGCAAAGTTTTATATGGGACTATTAGGAAATTATTTTTTTATCTCTGGGTAAGTCATTTAGTTTTCTTGTGTTTTAGTTCATCCATGTGTAAAAATTAAAACAATAATAATTACCTCATAAAGATGTTAAATACCTTAATGAATGTTTGTCTTCTGCTTTGTGAACCATAGATGAAAGATTTTCAGTTGTGCAGAGTATTATTTTCTTTCTTTCTTTCTTTCTTTCTTTCTTTCTTTCTTTCTTTCTTTCTTTCTTTCTTCTTTCTTTCTTCTTTCTTTCTTCCTTTCTTCCTTTTTTTCCTTCCTTCCTTCCTTCCTTCCTTCCTTCCTTCCTTCCTTCCTTCCTTCCTTCTTCTCTTTTGTTTTCTTTCTTGTGTATGTGTGTGTGTGTGAGAGATTCTTCAGAAATTACCTAGGACTAATGATTAGTCAACAGTACTTTTATTAACAGCATTTTTACTGTAATAATTACAGATTATTTTCTTAAACATTTTGATATTTATTTATTTTTATTAGAGAGCACAAACGGGAGAGAGAGAGAGAGAGAGAGAGAGAGACAGAAAATATTAAGCAGGCTCCCTGTTTAGTGCAGAGCCCTACACAGGGCTCAGTCCTACGACCCTGGGATCATGATCTGAGCTGAAAACCAAGAGTCAGACAGTCAACCAACTGAGCCACCCGGGTTCCTCGATATTTATTTTTTAAATAGAGTTTTACAGAATAAAGAATTCATTTGTAGGGTCTATCATCGGTTCCTCATATATGTAAGAACTACTCACCATGTAAAATTTGCAGGGTTAGTTGATGTGGTTTTTATTCATTACCTCTTAGAACTTTTTCTTATTTTGACTTCTTGGAGTATTGAATGAGGCTTCTTAATAGTGTTCATAGTCCATCCTGTGTTTGTTTTTCTTTGGCTTTTTCAAAACGGCCAAAACTTAAACAGTGGCTACTATTTAAGTATATAGTTCATTTGATATTTAGGGTCTGGCTCTCTAGCTTTTTTGTTTGTTTTTGATGTTTAAATCTTAAGAATTATTATTCTTGGGGTGCCTGGCTGGCTCAGTTGGTAGAGCATGTGATTCTAGTTCTTGGTTGTGAGTTTGAGCCCCATGTTGGTGGAGAGATTACTTAAAATTTTTAAAAAGAATAAAAAGAATTATTCTTATTTTTTTCTCTGGACAGTTTGCTGATACTTCTTGCAGAAGAATTCATGTTGGTATTTTCAAACAGGTCTGGAGGAAACATGTCTAAAATGAAACTTAAAGATTTTCTGTGGATTTTACTTACTTACCCTTAATCTTACCTTATACATCATTGAGATTTTACTTTTATATGTCTTCATTAAATTACCATATTGTATGTAATTTTTAAGGGGACAGGACTTCTCTCGTTTACATGGCTATACCTAACTGCAAAGGAGTCTGGGGACTGTAGTTTAGACTTGTGTCCAGCTATAATCCACTTACTGTGGAAGAAGAGAGCAGCTTTTGATGGATAGGTCTTGATTGCTCCCAGGGCATTGTTATGTTTCCCTATTTCTTGCTGCTGAGAATGTGTAGAGGAGAAAGCTGGAGCCTCTTCTCTGTTATCCTATAGCTACTTTGCCAATTAGTCTAATGAGTGTCTTAGGATTCTTTCTTGCTCTTTGTATCCTCTTACCTCAAACTTGGATCTTCCCTGGACTCTTTCTTACCTCTGTAACAGTTCTCTTCTGTACATGTTTTCTTCCTATATTGTTTCTAATTATTACCATCTAATTTAATATTTTTGTGTTTTCTCAGTTTCTGGTGCTTTGAAAATCTATACATCTATAACTATGTATTATATTAAATTTGCTTCTTAGTTATATATTACATAAATTATGTTGCTAAATCATTAAATGTATGAGAATATATTTTAAGTTATATATAGAATTATGTATGTTTAATAATATGTAATTTGTATCATATAATTTAAAATAGATCGTAAAACTCCTTTAAATTTTAAAATCTTAGTCTTCTATCCAAATCCCCCAGCATGGTTTTATCCTTTAATATGAGAATAACTCACCTATTCTTCCTTTGATTTGTGGAGTTACAATGACCCATATACCAGAAATATAAAGAAAGAGGAAGTTTCTGTGCCTATTTTCCTCAAGTATTTTCATTATTAAATGATAAATGATAAATATATGTATCATACTTTATATTTACAAAGAACTTTCAGATACATACTCTTATGTTTTGCTACAGCTAAGTGAAATAGGTCAGCTAGATTGTATTCTTTTTGTCACATTTTATAACTGAGGAAAATGAAACTTACCTGGGATGACAAATCTGGTATGTAAAGTCATCAGGATTGTAATCCAGGTTTTCTGATTCCAAATTTAGTATTGTATTCACTATGTTTACTTAAATATTTACGGCTTTTTTGTTTTAAATGTAGAAATTTCAATGGTCCAGGTCACATATTCCTCATTTGTAAAATAAAGGGTTAGATTAGATTTTTTTTTTTTTTATAGTTTCATCTAGCTCTAAAATTCTATTTCTAGGGTTTTGGGCATCTCAATCTAACATTAATGTGGATGCTTGAGAGTTTGCACTTAATAAGTAGAGAAATTTATTTATAAGTTCTTTCTGAGATTTTCAGACCCATGGAGCTAAAAAGGATTTAGAAGCCATCCATTTCAAACTCTTACCTATTTCAGGAATCCCTTTTTTAACATTACTGACAGTGGGTTTTTTAGTCTCTGTTTTGAAGGACCCACTGATAGCTTAACTCTTATTTAGGTCTCAATGGTGGCTATAGGTGCCTATAGATATAAAGTATAGGCAGGGAAAAGGGAAGGAAAGAAAATAGAGGAAGGGAGGAAAATAGAGAAAGAGGTAGAAATAAAACAAAGAATAAAAGTGACATGTAAAATAGACTGTTTTGATAGTATGATAATAACAGTTGACTGTTGCTAATTACTGGTATCCGTACCATTGAACATCTTGCCTTAGATTCTGTTAATTTTACTACCTTGGTCCATGTAATCAGATGAAGAAACCTGGGGAATAACACATGTTTTATATTTCCTATTAATTTTTATTTCTGTTGTATGAATTGTTGTGCCATTTGTTCCTTAAGAAAAACTGACTTGCATTTTTTTTCTTTAAAATTGTGCTTTTAAAGGGACTTTACAGAAAAAATAATAAGATAGTTTAATTGAGCTGAACGTTTTAATTTGTGCTAATAGTCTTTTTCTTACCAAGACTGCTTTGAATTTAAAGATACAAAGAAATGATGCATTCCCTGAAGAACATCATGATGGTAGTGGTGGAATCTATGATTAACAAGTTTGAAGAAGATGAGGTACGGAGTCAAGAGAGTCAGAAAAAAATCCAGAAGGAGAAGAGCAACAGTTACTGCACAGACAATTGCTCTGATAGTGATTCATCTTTCAATCAGGTATGTTGTTTTGTTTTGCATTTATGTCTTGAAATGATTATTTATTTATTTATTTATTTAATGTTTATTTTTGAGAGAGACAGAGACAGAATGCGAGTGGGTTAGGGACAGAGAGAGGGAGACACAGAATCCGAAGTGGGCTCCAGGCTCTGAGCTATCAGCACAGAGCCCGATGTGGGGCTCGAACTCATGAGCTGTGAGATCATGACCTGAGTTGAAGTCGGATGCTCAACCGACTGAGCCACCCAGGTGCCCCTTGAAATGATATTTAATAATCAGTAGCTTCAATACATTTTTTGTTAGCTAGATTTTTTTCTGCTTTCCAGTTTTAAGATTTATCTAATCTTAAATAATTAATCTTAAAAATCTTAAAAATATATTTATCTAACCTTAAAGATTAGTACATGAAATAACATCTTCTAGAATTATATGTTCAGTGATTGATTACATTATATCTAAGACAAATCTTAATGAGGTATGGAAATAAACTAATTGATTTTGGATTAAAAAAATAACACTTCAAAGATCTGCTTAAGGTTTAAACAAAACATCTTATTCCCAATTGATTTTTATTAATCAAAGTTTAACTACATTATAGATAAGATATAGAGATAAAACATTTCCCTTATCTTCTGAGATGAAAGTTCCTCTAAATTGTTAGTTTTAAAACATGAGCTTCTTTTTGGCATCAAGAAATTTGAGGTTTTACATTTTCTCTTTCCAGGTTATTGGAATCCTTGTCACTTGGCTAGAGCAAAGCTAGCAGAAAGACCACTGGTTAGACTAGACCTAATAGAAGACAAAGGAAACTAGTTAGAATAAAGCCTTATGCATGTACCATGAACTTCCCCACAAAAACTTTCAGGCCAGATAGAGTCGGTCTGACCTTTCTGTGAATCCTACCTGATATTTCTAATGAAACATTTTCACCTAATTAGTGCTAATGTTGGGATATAGCTATAACAGATCCTAATAACTATATGCCAAAAAGGGATTTGGGGAGTTGGGGTGAAATGTGAAAAAGTATGTATATTGGTCACAGTTGAGACTGCACTTATGAAGGAAAAATGTTTGGAAGTAGTTAAGGCAGAACTTAAAAGTTGCTCTGCTAAGGAGAGATTGTGCTAAGTTTTGAATTTTACAAGTCAAGTTTGTTTTCTTTATTTTTAAAGATTTTTAATTAATTAGTTTTTTAAGTTTATTTACTGATTTTTGAGACAGAGAGAGCACAAGTTGGGGAGAGGCAGAGAGAGAGGGGGACACAGAATTCGAAGCAGGCCCCAGGCTCTGACCTATCAGCGCACCACAGCCTGATGCACAAGGCTCAAACCCACGAACTGTGAGATCATGACCTGAGCCAATGTCGGACGTTTAATGGACTGAGCCACCCAGGTGCCCCTCGAGTTTGTTTTCTTGATATGATGGAGGAAATGGCAAAGATTATGAATTTTCTTCACATTGTAGCCCTTAATATTTCCTTGTTGACAGAGTCTTTGGAAGAAACTGGGTTATAGGGATTTTAGTTTTGTTTTATTTCAGTAGGTTTATGGAACTGCTTCTTCAGATCAAGGACTTTCTGGAATTAAAAAGCATAGGAAAACCCAACTTTAGGACTCTGGGGGCTCACAGGATCATACTTTCTTACTGATTTGATGAATCATCTGTTTACATTGGAATTGAACAATGAAAGAAAAATAAAATGGAATATCTTTAATTTGTTCTAAGAAGTCCAGGTGTCCAAACTAAATTATTTCCAGTCCTAGAATCGTAGGTTTTTGAAGAAATTCAAAGCTTTGGTAGAAATGGGGTCATACTTTCTAAAGATGTTCTTGTTTTTTATTTTGTTCAGGTTTTATTCTTGGGAACAAATCAGACTTTAAGTTTATATGGCTTCTTTTGGGATGTCCACAGGGTATAACTGCATTTTCAAGTGTTTGCCCCATGAGTATGACTTTATTTCAGAAAGCTCTAATTGAGTTGAAAGTGAACTGTGTCCACCAACAAGGCATGGGATCCCTGGACTTTTGGAAAAAAGATATGAATGCCACAACTACCCTGACAGCTCTTTTAGTTTGGCAGAACTCTAGGAGATGTGTGGGTATGCTTTTGCTTAGTGAAAGGAGACTCTCTTACGTGTAAATTACTAAAGAGAGGCTGAATTAATATGTTCAGGGTTGAAAAGGTGTCCGAAGATATATCAGTCATTCATTCCAATAAATACTGATGTTGGTAATAATGCTTTCCAAATTGATAAATTATTTGCTCTGGACTTAGAAAAATCTGAATTGTTCTGTGAATAACATTGAGTAAACAATTCTGATGCTGCTGTTGGTTTTTTGTTTGTTTTTTCATTTGATAATTTCATTTTATTTTTTTTTAACTTACATCCAAATTAGTTAGCATATAGTGCAACAATGATTTCAGGAGTAGATTCCTTACTGCCCCTTACCCATTTAGCCCATCCCCCCTCCCACATCCCCTCCAGTAACCCTCAGTTTGTTCTCCATATTTATAAGTCTCTTCTGTTTTGTCCCCCTCCCTGTTTTTATATTATTTTTGTTTCCCTTGCCTTATGGTCATCTGTTTTGTCTCTTAAAGTTTTCATGTGAGTGAAGTCATATGATATTTGCCTTTCTCTGACTAATTTCACTTAGCATAATACCCTCCAGTTCCATCCATGTAGTTGCAAATGTCAAGATTTCATTCTTTTTGATTGCTGAGTAATACTCCATTGTGTATATATATGTGTGTATATATATATATATATATATATATATATATATATATATATATACCACATCTTTTTATCCATTCACCCATCAATGGACATTTGGGCTCTTTCCATACTTTGACTATTGTTGATAGTGCTGCTATAAACATGGGGGTGCATGTGTCCCTTTGAAACAGCACACCTGTATCCCTCGGATAGATGCCTAGTAGTGCAATTGCTGGGTCGTAGGGTAGTTCTATTTTTAGTTTTTTGAGGAACCTCTGTACTGTTTTCCAGAGTGGCTGCACCAGCTTGCATTCCCATGCTGTTTTGATACTAGTAGAGAATTTCTAGTTTGCGAACAGAGTAGGCTTTATTTCATTGTTATTATTTTTAAAATTGCAGCCTGGTTATATATGGATTTCTGACCTATTATTGAAAATCTTTGGACATGGTTGGCCTTGGACACTATTAATGTATGTTTGAGAATGTTAAAAAATAGAGAGATTGGTTTTTATTATAATTTTGAACAGAGCACTGAAAAGATTTGGTATTGTGATTAAACCTTGAAAAAAGTAAGGTAATGAAAACCTTGAAAGAAGCAAGGTAATGTTGGAAAGATAGAAATAATAATACTAGCTGTCTGTTATTGAGATTTCTGCCATATATTGGTCCCTGTACTTGACTTTGTCTTTACTATAGGTGTTACTAGTCAACTTTACAGGAAAAAAAGGCAAGGTTATAGGTAAGTAATTTGCCCAAACTCATATTGCTAGTTAGGAGTGAACTGTGAATTTAAGCCTGGTTTCTCACCCTCTAAAGTCTTTGTTCCATGCTTATACTACCTGGAGACTGCTTGAGTTCAAATCTTGGTTCCGCCACTTACTAGCTGTGTGACCCTGGACAAATGTCTTAACTTCCCTGTGCCATAGTGTTTCTCATTTGTAAAATGGGAAGGATAATACCACTTAACCTCATATGGTTGTTGAGACTGTTAACAGAGTTAATGTGTATCAAGTCCTTAGAACTGTTGCTGCTGCTCTATATATGTTAGCTTTCATGTCTTAAAGGATGTGCTGAAGTGGATGCCATTCAGAGACATACTAAAATAGACAGTGTCTCAGCTGTGGTCCTGTATGGTTTCTAATTGAGCTTTTCTGGGTCATTTTCTACAGCTGGGAAGGAAGAGGATTACCTCTAATATACATTAAGCTTTTAAAAGTCATGTCCTTTTCTATCGCAGTTGTTTTGTTTTCTTCTTTCTTAACCATATTCAGTGTGGTACAGCACAGGCATTTTGCTGTTTTATAGTGTGCAAACTATTTAATTATGTTCCAAAGGAACCCCAAGGTGTACACTGCGTGGAGGAGGTGAGTTTAGGATAGGATTAACCTGTTGCCCTTGCATAATGTGAACCTATTTAAGGCATTTACTGTTTATTTGCTTTCAAGACAGGCTATGTTTGAAACCCATCCTTGGTATCTATGGTAGGCAGTTTAAAGGACCCCTTGAAGATATCCATGTCTGAATCCCCCAAACCTGTGAATATATTAGCTTACATGGCCCAAGGGTCTTTGTTAATGTGATTAAATTAAGGATCTTCAGCTGGGAAGACTATCCTCATCAAGGAGAGTCAAATATAATCAATCACAGCCATCTGTATAGGAGAGCCTCAGGAGGGTCAGGGTCAGGGAAGGTACTGTGTGGGATGAAATAGACGCTGGAGTGAGGCGGTTGTTGGCTTTGAGGATAGAAGGAAGCCTATGAGCTAAGGAAAACTGCAGGCAATCTTTAGAGGCTGGAAAAGGTAAGGAAAGGAATTCTGCCCCAGAGCCTCCAGAAGCAACACAACCCTGCTGATGTGTTTTAGATTTGTGACCTCCAGAACTGTAAGATAATAAATGCATTGTTCTTTTGAGTCCCTAAGATTATGGTAATTTTTAAAGCGGCAATAGGAAACTACTGTATTAGGGCCTCTATCCCTGCTAGTTCACCTGTCTTCACCTCTCACACAAAGGCCAGGGCTGATCTTCCCTGTTTTTTAATTCATAGAAAAGGAGATACTATTCCTTCAACTTTGTGCTTGAACCACCTCCTGGGAACAGTCTGAACTCCATCTTGTGCTAGGCTTTGAATTTTTCCAGTAAGATTTTTTGTGTAGCTTTTTCCCTTTACTGGGTGGATGGTCTCTCTTCTGTCTTTGAGAGTATTTGCTTTCAAGGACCCTAATGTATGTTTTATCCGGACTTCTCAAACCTTAGAGTATTTTGAGTTCAACCCATTTTCTGGCCTCTCCTAAAGTCTTCAAAGCTTTTACAGTGCTCTTTTTGGTGAGGAATTCTGCTTTTGAGGATTTCATGCTACGGAGTCTTGTAAGACTCCTCTTTTTCAGCAACATCAGCCAGAGAACAGGAGGAAATACACAGCCCAAACTGCACTTCACAAGTTCTTCCATCTCTAGTTACCCTCAATTCATAAGATTTTGATTATTCTTGTTTTATAAGCAGAAAAAGATAGGAGCCTAAAGTCTTAAAAGCAGAAATGAAAGGGAAAGGTAGCTGAAACTAGAGAACAGGAAGAATGGTAGCATTGATAATGCAGCTGCTTCATTTTAGGCTGGAGGCAGGTGGATTGCTGGGGAGGTTTGGGTAGGTGCAGGTGTGACCTTGCTTGCTTGCCTAATAGTCATCTCTTGAGACAGTCTGACACCAGAAAAACTAATTTCTTTGATTAGCAGTGCTAAGTATCTTCTTGATGAATACCTAAAGTTTCTTTATACTTTAAAATATTAATAGATTTTTGTTATTACCTCTCAATGGCAGCACTTTTAAAGTGAAAGCTGTTTTTGTTAAACCATAAGACATAGGAAATTAAGGAACATTTTTCATTTGAAAATGTTTTTAAAGTATTGCTTTTGTTTTGAATTGGTAACTTTGTTCCGTATTTAAGGCATAATGAAAGGCAGGCTCATAATTTAAAAAATTTTAGAAGCACTAAAATTTGAAAAAGCTATTCTACAGGAAACTAAGTCATTCTGAATCTTGGAGACAAACCGGTCTGAAATAAAGTTTTGCTCTGCCATCGATGAATTGTGGACCTTGGTTTCTTCTCTCGGTGCCTCGGTTTTCTTATCTGTTACAGTGGAGATAGTAATAGAACCTACCTTATAGGTTGCTTTATGGACTTAATGTATGTAAAGCATTTTCAACACAACCTGGCATAAGAACTAAAGGTTTGCTGTTGTCCTATTTATCATCATTGGGTGATTTTTAAAATTAAAAATAGAGAAATTGTGCATTTAGACATATTAAAGCCTGAAATATCATTAGGTTTGATAGTTATATATTTCTTATTTCCAATAGTTATATTGTTCAGACCACAGTAATGTTGTCTGTCTTTGCTTGTATTTTAATGGTTTATACAGTTTACAACCCAAACATTTGGAGACTTCTAGGGTACATTAATTTTGAGGGTAGTTTGATTTTATTTAAGTGTAGTCATTGAATAATGTGAATATTCTTTAGTATATGTTGTAATTAATTATAACTGTTACCAAAAAAATTACAGAATGATTAATTTTTGCAATCTTTAGTAAATTTCAATTGAAAGAAATCTATCCCAATCTTATTTTAGCATATAAATACCTTTAATTAGGATCTATATGATTATACAGAGGACCAAATCTTAGATTATCAATCTTATTTCTTGCTCTTTCTCCTTAGAATGTGCTAGAAATGATTTGTGTAGCTTATGCTTTAACATATGTATATATGTTGGGGAAGAAACTTCCTATAGGAAGTACCTATATTGATATTGCCAACAGATATGTTGCTCTACAAATCAAGTGGGCTGATACTAGTCACCCCAGGAATTTTCAATCTAAGAAATATCTAGAACAGCTGAAAAATCTTAACAAATTGGTATTAAATGGGACACACTATCTACTTTGCTCTAGTTAACAAAGTTATTAGTTGGTTGCTATCACAATTGATGTTCATTCACTGATGCACAATAACACACAGCTACCTTAAAAAAACAAAAGGGTAACCTTTAAGGCAAATATTAGGCTCATTCTGATGTCCGGTGTAACAAAAGTTTTCATTGCTTAAATAACATTTTTAAAGAGTAGTATATACTATGGTTTTTTTCTTTTTTTTCCAAAAATTTTTAAATGTTTATTTTTGAGAGAGACAGAGACAGAGTGCAAGCAGGGAAGGACAGAAAGAGAGAGGGAGACACAGATCTGGAGCAGGTTCCAGGCTCTGAGCTGTCAGCACAGAACCGGACTTGGGAATCGAACCCACAAACTGCGAGATCGTGACCTGAGCTGAAGTTGGACGCTTAACTGACTGAGCCACCTAGGTGCCCCAGTATGTACTATATTTAAGATAATTAACAGAATTCATAATTAAGTGATAAAGGGGTAGTAAATAGATTGATGAGGCAGCTCCAATCAAATAACTATTAAAGGCTATGCTTTTTTTTCTTTTTTAAAAAAGATTTTATTTTTTTGTTTTATTTCTTTTTAAATTTATTTATTTTGAGAAAGAAAGGGGAGGGGGGAGAGAATGAGTGGGAGAGGGGCAGAGAGGGGAGAGAAATGATCCTAAGCAGGCTTTGAGCTGTTAGTACTGAGCCCGACTTAGGGCTCAAACTCATGAATCATGAGATCATGACCTGTGCTGAATCAAAGAGCCAGATGCTTAACCAGTTAAGCCACCCAGGTGCCCCAAGATTTTATTATTTTTAAGCAATCTCTACACTCAATGCGGGGCTTGAACCCACAACCCCAAGATCGAGAGTTGCACACTCCACCCTTTGAGTCAGCCAGGTGCCCCAAGTCTGTGCTTTTTACATTTGTATTATCACCTGGGAGAAAAGGCAAGTATGGTAGAATTGAGGGGCTTCAGCCCAACAAATATGTATTGAGCATATACTTTGTTTAATATTTTGTAATAGGCACTGCAAAAGTGAAAAGATTAATTATATACACATTATGTCTTCAAGGAGCTTACTTGAGATGAAGAGGATATGTACACAAATAACAGAGTTGTAAGGTAGAAATAATGTCTTAGGAAATCTAAAGAAGAATCCTTGTAACTAAGAATATCAGAGCAATAGAGGAAAGTGTGTTAGACAAGGGAATGGACAAAAGCTCTCAATCAACAAAGACTGGCATATTGGGGAACCTGTAGTTTATGTGAAGAGTTTGAACAAAGAGTTTATGAGGAGTAAATGGAAAGGGTAGGTTAAGGCCAAATTATGGAGCAAGGATTAGATCTTAATTATTGCTCCTAGCTATAAAATTCAAGTGCCTGGTACATAATAGGTATCTGAAACATAGTAGATGCCAAATAAATATTTAAGGAATAAATGAATGCATTCAAAGGATAAACTGGATTGTTTTGCAAGTAAAAGGAAATCATTTTAAGTTTCTGAACAGAAAAATGTGTTCGGGAGATTTAGTTGAGTTATGTGCAGAAGGGCATGAGTGGGTAAGAAAGCTGAAGAAGGCCTGAACTGAGGAGGCTTTGTAGGAATAAATAGTGACTGATGTGAGAATTACAGACATAGGATCATTAAACTTGGGCAGGAGGGTAGTGCAGAGTGGGTTTTGGGCAGGAGGGTAGTGCAGAGTGGGTATAGAGTCAAAAGTCTAGCTATGATTTCAAGCCAATGTGGCTACAAGACCATGGGGTGTCATAAACCACGCCTGGGATTAGAAAGGAGGTTTAGGTGTGGAGAAGAATATGGAAGTTCACTTTTATTTATTTTTAAAGATTTTGAATTTCAAGTACCAGTAAGGTATCTTAATGGTGTAACAAGTGTTGAAAATGCAGGATTCAAGAAAAGTTGGGGATAACACAGAATGAGTCATCTCTGTTTAATTCCTATGGAAGCCACCTAAAATAGGCGAGACCCTAGGAAACACAGTTTCAGAGGGCCAGGAGAAACCAAAAGGTGGGTCATACAAGAAGGTGCCAAACCACAATGCACTGGGTAGGAACTTGTGGGGGTGGGGGTGGGGTGAATTTCAAGGTGGAAGTGATGGTAACTAGCTATAATGGAGGCTAGAGGGAATTTAAGGAGGGGGGTGAATTTCAAGGTGGAAGTGATGGTAATTAGCTGCAATGAAGGCTAGAGGGAAGTCTATCATGAGGGCTAAGAAAAGATCTTTTAATTTGGCTAACTCACCACAGAATAATATTGGGGGAAAGAGGAGGTAATTTGAGGGATCATCATGTTGATTAGCCTTAATCATTTTGTTAAATAAAAGGCAAAACCATTTTCAGAGAGTAAGGGTTGCTTGTTTGGAGTATTGCACAGAAGATTAGAAACAAAGGCTTTGTCATGGAGAGCATTTAAGTAAATGAATTTTGTTAAGGTCAATGTAATTACCCTTTTTGACTGCTACTTTGACATAATATTGGTTGCTTCCCCAAATATGAACTCACTGTAGTTGAGAATGTTCAAAAAATGTCTGGCTCCCCATTTATCAGGGTTGTTGTAGAGCATGCCTCTATATTGAAAAAGAGACTAGATTAGAATGGGAATCTATGGAAATCAATGAAATACATCTTTAGATTTTTTGATCTTGAATAGGTAGTTGGTAGGTAGAGTCAGTTATTTTATATTTTTTCGTAGAAAATTTCCTGAGAGGGGCGCCTGGGGGACTCCGTGGTTAAGCATCTGACTTCGGTCACGATCTCACAGTTCGTGGGTTCGAGCCCTGCATCAGGTTCTGTGTGGACAGCTCAGGGCCTGGGGCCTGCTTTGGATTCTGTGTCTCCCACTCTCTCTGCCCCTTCCCTGCTTGTGCTCTGTCTCTCAAAAATAAATAAACATTAAAAATTTTTCAAAAAAAATTTCTTGAGAAACAGGAAATTTACTTTGCAGTTAAAAATTTTATAACAATAAAGCAAAAGACTTTACAATTTTCCCATTTAATTCTTACAGTGATGCTGGGAGGTAGATGTGAAAAATGAGGATGGGGTTAAAGACTCCAGAGTCATATAACTAGTTTGAGCTGGGATTTGAAACTTCATCTATCCAATTAAGATTCATGTCCTTGAAACTGTAGTTCTTTTTAGTAAGCTGGACAGCATTTTAGACATAGATAATGATCTGTAAAAGTCATGATGGAAGTAGACAGAAGAAATAAAGTTTATAAGAGAGGCAAAAGGACTAGGTAAAGGGGGGGGGAGGTTTTTCTAGCAATAGAGTAGAATGAGTATGTATATACACATATACGTTACATACATTTTAGACACTTATACGCATGTGTATATATACTGCTGAAAGTACATATATGCATTATGTATCACAAATGCATATTAGCACTTACTCTTATATATATACTATTTTAGATATTCTATGTTATCTTTTTTTCATTTCAAGACTGCTACATTCATATACTTATGTTTGTCATTGGTAATTATTCATAAATTTTAGTATTTTAATTGTAATACAAAAATTCAAAGTTAAAGATTTAATATATAGTGCTTTTAAAAAGTAGCATGTATCAGAGTTCTTCACAGTTGAACTATATACTTTTAGAAAGGAAGAAAACTCAGCAAAACCTGAGACTCTTTAAGAAATGAAGTATTGGTCTGTTATGTTTTTTTTTTTTTTTAATAAAATGGTTATGTATCCTGTATTGTTAGGGACCATGTAGCATTGTGGGAAGACTCACTTTGGAGTCATTTATGTATTAAACTAATGTATATTGAGGGCCTATGAGGCACTGATTCAGGTATTGGGGATGCTATAGTGAAAAAAGACCAAATTCTAAGCCATAATAGGGCAGACATGAAGAATTCTGGAGGAAGAGTGTTGCCCAGCAGGAGGAGTAGCAATGGCAAAGGTTCTTAGGCTAAAGTGAGCATGGATGGCATCTTCCAGAAATGGAGAAAAAAGGCCAGTGAGACTGAAGCCTGACTGGCAGAGGGAAGAATTGTATGACCGTGTATTAAAGAATCAGGGGCTCAGATCATGTAAGTAAGTTCCCTATATTCTGAATAATGTGAGAGGTCTTTTTGTGAGGTTGAAGTAAGGGAAATTAATGGATTTGATTTATAACTTTGAAAAGCTCCATCTGACTTGCTGGAGAATGGATGGTGGTGTGGCGTAGGATGGGATGAGTCAAAGCAAGGAGACTGGTTAGGATGAACTGAAGTGGTCTAGGCTAGAGTCGATGGTGCTTTGGTTTAAGGTTTTAGCAGGGAAGTGGTGTGGGGTAGTTGGAATTAAGGTTTGTGAAACTTGGGGATTATCTTTTGGAACTTAATAATATTGGATATAGGAAGTGAGAAAGTGAAGAGCCAAGATTGATTCCTATTTTTAACATACATTTTTTTTTTTTTAATTGTATAGAAAGAGCCTGAACATGAGTTGGGGAGAGGGGCAGAGGGAGACAGAGGGAAAGAGAGAGAATCTTCAGCAGGCTCCACACTAAGTGTAGAGCCCTATGCGGGGCATGATCCCACGGCTCTGGGATCATGACCTGAGCCGAAATCAAGAGTCGGATGCTCAACCCACTGAACCACCCAGGTGCCCCGACTCCTAGTTTTGATCTAAGTACAAAATCTGGATGGGGGGTAATGTCATTTAGGAGGATGGAGAAGTTTCAGGAAGGAGCAGGTTTGGAATAAAATATTCTGTCTTGGACATGTTAAGTTTGAGATGCCTATTAGACATTCAAGTGGAAATGTTGAAAGGATAATTATATATAACTTTGGAGATGAAGTAACTGATAAAAATTTGAGTCATCATGATGTACTTAACTCGAAGAGAAAGAGTATAGATAGCAAAAATGTGGATGGGAATCTGAGTTCTGATAACTTTGTGACTTGGAAAAGTTATTCAACCTTGGTTTTCATATTTCTCCTGTTTCAGTCATTGTGAATTTATATCATATAGGGCTTGTTACATAAAAGATAATAAATGACAGCTATTATTTTAATGGCAGTTTTATTTTTAGATGAATATTTTAGGTATTAGTCGTATTTAAACTGCCTTCATCAAGAAAAAGACCCTTTCCTTTTCCAACATAGCTTATGGTCTATTATAAACTTTTTTCTAGATGGAGACTTTTACCTCAGGAATTTTTCACCAAAAAGGAGGCCTGGAGAAAGGCTTAAGAAAAGTACAGGAAAGCAAAGGAACCAAAATATTCAAGCAGCATTGTAGCTATGCCTAGGGTACTAGCAGTGCCTTCTTGTTTTGTCTTACTGTTTCATTCATTTCACATTTCTGGGCACAAAATATCTTGGCTTTACATCTTTTGAATCTTATGTTCTACACATTGAAGTTGCTCAGCAAATAATAATTTTCAGATATGTGTAGTACACTGTTCTCCTGAGACATTCAGTTCCCATTTAAATGCCTTGGGAAACAAATTCCAAGTTTTCTGCCAAGTCAGAATAGATCACCCCCTTTCCTTGCTCAGAATGCATTTTGTGCTTGGAGTTATATTAAAAAATAATTTATAGCAGTATTTCTAAAAGTCTACTAAATGAATGTTTTGTCAATTGTGTTACAGAGTTACAAATTTTGTCAAGGAAAATTACAATTGATTTTAGACCAGTTGGAGCCTGGGCAACCTAAAGAGGTAAGTTTAAAGGGTAGCTATCAAGTTTAGTCAGATATATAATATATATAATATATTCATTCTCAGCTAGACTGTTTCTCTTGAAGATAGGCATTTATTATCTTGATGCTCCTAGACTGATAACCCTGCTAGACTTTCCAGTCTTGAAATAAGAGGTCACAGAGTAAGGGAGGCTCTCAGAGAATTTTCATGGTTTGTAGGAGGAAATTTTTACATCTAGTTTCAGTTTTGAAGGGATAAAGTTATAAGTGGTTGTCCCCCAAATTGTTCTTTCACTGTTGCTTTGTGTGTGATATTTTAGTGATTTCTTTGAGGAAAAACTATCTTCATTTAATGTTCCTTCTACTTCTAGAAAATGTGAGCAACTTTCACACGTGTTCATTGATTAGAAAAAGGATTTTAATGTTTAGTTTTTGAGAGAGAGAGGGAGACTGAAAGTGGGGGAGGGGCAGGGAGAGGGAGAGACAGAATTGGAAGCAAGCTCTAGGCTCTGAGCTGTCAGCACAGAGCCCTACATGGGGCTCAAACCCACGGACCGTGAGATCATGACCTGAGCCGAAGTCAGACACTCAACCAACTGAGCCACCCAGGCGCCCCGGAAAAGGGATTTTAAAGAAGCAGTTCTACTGAATTGTGCCTGTTTATATTTTAAGACTATATAAATTACTATTTATCAAGTATTATTTTGTTAAGTCAGTATGAAATAGAAAATAGTCAACTTTTCATATTAAACTAAATGAATAGTTAGGATTTACTCCCACTGATGTTTTTTTTTAATCACATAATAATTTTTAGCATTTCACCTTCTGGTTTATTTTCTAGATTCCTAGTAAATGTTTCAAAAGATACTAGAAATGAGTCTCGACTTTTCTATAACATCTTATTGTCTTCAGTTTAAGTGGATTACTTGGAAATTTATACTTGTTCAGAAACATTTATTATGCTTCTGCTAGTAGTAAGTTCTTTAAAAAAATTTTTTTTAAATGTTTGTGTATTTTTGACAGAGAGAGAGAGAGAACATGAGCAGAGGAGGGGCAGAGTGAGAGGGAGACACAGAATCCAAAGCAGGCTCCAGGCTCCGAGCTGTCAGCACGGAGCCTGACGCAGGGCTCGAACTCACAGACCATGAGATCATGACCTGAGCCGAAGTCGGATGCTCAACCGACTGAGTCACCCAGGTGCCCCTAGTAGTAAATTCTTAATGGGATTTTGTCCTAAAAATTAACTGAAAAGGAGAAATTAAAGTTTCTGAAATCATTCCTAAGTCCCCCAATCCCTATTACAAATACAGTTGTATTTAGGAGTTCTTTCATATGAATATATAGACACTTTTAAGTGCGTGTATATTCTGTCTTTTTCACATAAAACTTGATACCCTGATTTAAAGGGTCTGGTTTCCTAAGCTTGGCCCCTACCGCTCCCTCTTCCCCTTTTTTAAACCACTAGATTTCACTTATTTCAGCAGGGGAAAGAACCAGATTTTGAGGAATGGGTTGGAATCAGTGAGTTATTATTCACTAATTGGAGAGTGGTGGGGCAGAAGCCATGTTCCATTTCTGATTGGAGAAGTGCTATTTTCCACTGTTGTCCTTTGGGTCATACTGTTTTGAAGGAATTCTGATTCATTTTTGAGAAGAATGATTAAGAAGTAAGCTTTTTGTGACAATACAGAAATTCAGTTTTGCATCACCTTGCTTTCTATCTCAGTGGTTTGAAGGTCGGAAAATGTGGTATAGCATCAAAAACTAGTCCAAATTGTTTTGCGAGAATTGTTCCTATATTCTGGAACGGGGATGCTTCACTAGGGGCATATTAGGCTATTTTTAAATTAAGGCCCCCAAATTATAGGACCACCTATGGGTGTCTACTTTAGTAAGGGAAGTCTGTGGAACAAGGCCATTGGAAAACCTTGCCCTGATGATTCAGATTCGGCCACCGTTCTTCATTCACTTAGATATAGGACCTAGAATCTCACACAGTTATGTTTTAATTTTTGCATTATGTAAAATTAACAACCTATTTTTTTTCTGTTTAACACTTAGTTTAAAAAAATCAGTTCTCAAAATTGTTTTGTAAAAGAACCTTTGATTTTCAGTAGTTGGCTCTTTAAAACAATTATCTAGATAAGACTGCTTTTCGATGTTTAATATTTGGAGTATTGGTAGTGTTCCAGTGGCTGGGTATTAATAAAAGTCTTTTAAATTATAGGTGAGATATGAAGCCTTGCAAATGTTATGTTCAGCTCCTCCATCTGACGTACTGAATTGTGAAAATTGGACCACTCTCTGTGAAAAACTGACAATGTCTCTTTCAGATCCTGATCCTGTGTTTAGTGTAAGGAAATGCTTATAGAAACATATACATTTTTAAAGTTTATTTATATTGAGAGAGAAAGAGTGCGAGTGTGTGCAAGTGGGAGAGGTGCAGCGAGAGAGAGGGAGGGAGAGAATCCCAAGCAGCCTCTGCACTGGCAGTTTCATGTGGGCCTGAACTCACAAATCACAGAGATCATGACCTGAGCCAAAGTCAGGCGCTTAACTGACTAAGCCACCTATCTGGGTGCTCCCTGTAGAAATGATCTTTTAAAAATTTGTTTTCCCACCATTCTGTAAGCAAATGGAATTATTATTTTAATAGTAGCTCTAATACTTATAGAATTTCAATTCCAGCTTTTGAGTTGTGAAGATTTTCTTTAAAGCATTGACTTAACTCTTTTATGATTAGAATGATCACTGTCACATTTCACTGCCAAATAATAATACAGGTACCTTGTGCATTTTGTTTTATCTTATAAAGGGATATCCAATTTGTGTCTTGTTTTTGAGTTAAGAAAAATATTTTAAAAGATTATTTAAAGCATTTTTGAAAGAATTGATGACATATGAAAATTTGCATTTAAAATGATCAGAATTTATTCTAACTGAATCATAAGCATTTTTCTTATGGATTTAAGTGTTTATTTAGAGATTACTTAATTGCTTAAAAAGAAAAGAAAACTAAAGCCAAGATTAGAAGACAATTGAGATGAATCATAAAGCAAATATAGAAAATTCCAAAAATTATAAAATTATGATGTCAGAGAAATGATTGAATGTAAAAAATGATTCTCCTATAACTTCTCAGAAATGCTATTACATGAGTAAGATCATATTAAAAAGTATAGTTCTATTGGTAATATCGATAATGTGACTTAAAAAATTCTGCTAGGGGCACCTGGCTGGCTAAGTCAGTACAGCATGCAACTCTTGATCTTGGGGTGGTAAGTTCAAGGCCCACACTGGGTGTAGAGATTACTTAAAAAAATAATAAAATCTTAAAAAATCCGGCTATATCCCATATCCCATTTAAATGCAAAGTAGGTTTAGAGGGTCTTTTTCTTAATTGATGTATCAGTGAAGAAAAATTTTGCTTTAAAATTATTATGGTGTTTTGTACAAAATTAAAGATATTAGCATGAGGGTTAAAATGTACTAGCTGTTCGACAGATACATATTGATTACCAACAATGTGCAGCATTCTAATCTAGATGCTGGAAACACACTGACCAAGACATTAGTCTCTGCCTTCATAGAACTTACATTCTACTAGAGGAGTGGGACAGTAAGCAGTTATTAAAAAAAAAAAAAAGCTCAATACATTTATCTGTTGAAAATCATACTCTTCCATCAATGAAGATATAATTATACTGGTAAACAGGAGTGGTTTGGAAACAGAAGTGGTTTGTTGATTTTTATAAGGGGGGAAAATGTGTTCCAATTACCTAATACCCAGATGTAGTTCAGCTTTACTGACACTAGATGATGCAGACTTCTGTAAAAACTCAATGATCCAAGAACTTCGGAAGGGAAAAAGACTTTTCAGGGTCACATTTAACATTTCAAGGCTTTCTAAAAGGAAATTGTTAATTTCTGTGTATTTTTTCTTAACAAAGAATAGTGGTCAGGCAAATTTCCTTTAATTATTTAAAAAATTACATAATAATTTTTATAAACCATGAATATCCTAATGGGTCAATATAAGTGGTTTTGTTTAGCTATTACAGATTATTCACAAGAGTGTTGTCGATACTTAATATTGGAAGAAGTTGTTATAGAGGGGAGATGGTAATAGAACCAGTCATTTTGGAGTAGAAAGTAAGGCATGGCATTCTTTTCATTTTGAATTTATGCTTGATCCAAACTCTTGATTGGATTCTTTGATTCTATTTCTTCATTTCCTACTCTAAAGGACTCTTCCATGTAATTTAGTGAAGCCTATAGTGTTTTAAAAGTGTGACAGATACTTATCAGTTACTGCAATTATAAAAATAAACTTTGGAAAGTTTATTTTGTTCAGTAGGAATTCCTGTGTTCAGTAGGAATTCCTTTGGGTTATTAGAGACTTTAGTCATTTGGGTAACCTTTTTTTTAAAAAGTAAATTATCCTAACATTTGATATAGGCAAGGTCATTCCCCTCCATCCCTCCCACCCCCAGACTAGAACACTTGAGGAAATTTTATGTTTTTATATAATGGGACATTGAATTTCACTATTAGGATTAATTTCATCACAGTATTAAAGTTGGCATAATTAAAATGATAGCTATTATTTTAAAGTACCTACTAGGGCCAAGTACTTTTCTAGCTACATCTATTATCATTTAATTCATTTACCTTGTGCTCGCTTCGGCAGCACATATACTAATTCATTTACCTTGTGATAATTTCTACTTTGAGTTCTAATAATGTATATTTTGAAAATGTGTTAAATAATACTTTTCTTGGAGATAGGCAAAATATCGGAGTCCTAAATGTCTAATTACTGAAACTACCCATGTAAGCAATTAAAAAAAAAAAAAACCAGCAAATGTTGGATTTGGAAAGGAGAATGGTTGTTGTTGTGATTGTTGTTGTTGTTTTTAACCACTTAGTACTCCTGCTGTTGTCTGAACATTGTACCTTACTCTATCAAACCTCACTCTTTCTCCATCCATGTATTTTACTTTTTACTGACCAACATAAGATTGTGCTTTTACTTAAAGGTACATTCCCACTCAGATTTCTGAAAGGTTTCTATTTATTTTCTAAGTTTTTCACTGTGTGAAAAGTGTTTTTTCATCTCCATTTTATTATAAGAATCTCTGATACAAATCTTTTCATTTTCATAGGACCGGATTTTAAAATTCTATGCACAGACATTTACTCTTTCACCATTACATATGACCAAGGAAATTTATACAAGCTTAGGTATGTTTATTAGATTTTTTAAAAGGCATTTTCCTTTATTTGTGTTTAATAAAGTGGATAGGAAATAACTTTTCAGAAAACACTGCAAATGAATGATGTAATATGTTTTTAATTTTTCTTTTCAGCTAAATATTTGAAGTTATACTTTCTTTCTAGAGAAAATCATATTCCTACTCTGTCAACTGGTATAGATATAAGTAATCCTAATGTGATCTGCTTACTTAAAAAGGTATTCACTTGCTACATGCTTTTATTTTTGTTTAAATAGTTCTATATTTAAGAATTCTAATTTTTTGAGAATTGTTACATACTGCTTTTCAGGTTCGTCTTCTAAATGAATATCAGAAAGAGGCTCCATCTTTCTGGATTCGTCACCCAGAAAAGTAAGTCCCCTAATTTATGTCAATATGAAATATAGGAGTGTTACTGTCCCTTGTGCATTACAAGGAGAAAGAATAGAGACAGTCTTAATTGACTTATGTAATTGGGGAGGGATTAATAAAGTTTAGCTTTTCATATTTTGTGCTTAGCTATATGAATGGCTCTTTGCAAATACCATTTTACACCATTTATTTATTACAAAAAATCTGAATGAGGATGTTGTAGCCTTGTTTCCAATTCTTTTATTAGTCTTTGCTACTTTGGACAAGTTCCTTAAGTGTTCTTTAAAGTTTTTCCTTTCAGTTCTAAAAGTTTTAATAAGGTTGTAAGAACCAACTGTTGAGTCTAAAAAGGAAAGTTAAGTTTGGAGAGCCAGTTTTGAAGTAGAAACAAAAGTTTTTTTAAAAAACAGGAAAAAAATTGGGTGTGAATCCCATTTGCTAAAACATAAAAAAAAGTTTTTTTCTAAAAATTTTCACTTTATTATTCCATAAATAGAAAATATATCACTCTGTGTGTGTGTGTGTGTGTGTGTGTGTGTGTGTGTGTGTGTATGTAATAGCATTTGTTTTTTTTTCTAAAACTGTTTTATTCCCAAACTTTAAGGTATATGGAAGAGATTGTGGAGAATACTTTGTCCTTATTATCCGTTAAACATGATCAGGGCCATCTTGTCTCACAAAAGATTTTGGATCCAATCTACTTTTTTGCATTGGTTGATACCAAAGCTGTGTGGTTCAAAAAGTGGATGGTAAGGAAAAATGGAATATTTGTCTCCTTTTTAGTGCATTGCTGTATTGTGTCAAAGAATAACTAACATTCCAGTTTTTACTATTTATGAGAGTTCTAATCACTTTTACATGTTAACTCACTTAACTCTTATAACAATTTGTGAGATATATGGTATTACTACCCCATTTTACAGATGTGGAAACTGAAATATGGAGAAGTAATTTAAGATTATTTACCTAGTAAGTGACAGAGCCAAAATAGGATTTTAAATGATAATTCATTTGACTCTCTTAACCTGAATGACCTATCTAAAATCTGTTCTTTTTTTAGTCTAAAAACTTCAGATTTTTTAAGCAGATGTGGTAGAACATGAGTTCAGTGTTCATTTTTCTCTGACTTAGGATATTTTCAGACATACCTCCTTTCATTTGCTTCCTCCTGAACCTGCAATTTGGAGAATGTTTAATGCCTGAATGCTGGTGATTTCCAGTGGAGCTCATCACTATTCTGGAACTGAAATTAATTTTAAAGATCCTTATACTGTTACCTCCCTCATCTGCTGTGGAATGAGTTGTCTGTCTGGCAGTAGCTGCAGCAGTGTTGGCTTATTATTCTCACATCTTTGTCCCTCTAAGTTTGTCTGCCAGGCATTATGTATTTGTTGCTGTGGCGAAGGGAAAGGGATGGGGCCGTGACTTGCCATGACGAGGAGCAACGTGTTTATTTACTGCTCCATACAGTTGGCACATTACTTAGTTGATGGCTTATTTTTATTTTTGTTTTGCCTTTTGTTACGTAAACTGTATAATGCAATTAACCCAAACAGTTCTGTCCAGAGCTTAGCCCTTACCTGGCTTATAAAGTATGTGTTTGATAAGTGTTTGCTCAATTTAATTAACTTGAACCCTTTATGCCTTACATCTGATACTTTATTCTTAATTTTTAGTTATCAAATTATACCTTTATTATAGAAAGTATACAAAATATGTAAAAGCACATTTGAATTTCTACAACACAGGGATAACTATTAAGATTTTGGTTTATGTAGTTACATTATATACACTTTTAAATTTATTGGTTTAGATCTTTAACAAATCTTATTCTGTTAATACATTTTTTCACTTAACATATTTTATTGTCAGTACTTGATTCTCAAGAGTATGCAGCAGATCACAGAAACACTAACCAACAGAAAATTATATATATATATATATATATATAAATTAGCTCCTGTGTTCTAGTATTAATGAAAATTCATTACATTATCCTACACTCATCTAAGTCAGAGGTTGGCAGACTTTCTAAAGGGACAGACAATAAATTTTTGGTTTTGTGGACTGTACTGTCCCTACATCTAGTCAATTCTGTTGTAACCCCAAAGCATCCTTAGACAATATATAAATGAATGGATGTAACTATTCCAATAAAACTTTATGTACCAAATCAGGTGGCAGCTGAACTTGGCCTGGGAATGTAGTGTAGTGACTCTGGTCTAAGGGATGCACTATGAGGATTTCTTTTCAGAACATAGTCAAAAGTAGGAGTGCTGATTCATAGGGGCACATGTACCCCAATGTTTATAGCAGTGCTTTCAACAATAGCCAAATTATGGAAAGAGCCCAAATGTCCATCAACTAACGAGTGGATAGAGAAGATTTGGTTTATATATATGATGGAATACTACTTGCCAATGAGAAAAAATGAAATCCTGTCATTTGCAACAACGTGGATGGAACTGGATAGTATTAAGCTAAGTGAAATAATTCAGTCAGAGAAAGATATGTTTTCACTCATATGTGGAACTTGAGAAACTTAACAGAAGACAGTGGGGGAAGGGAAGGGGAAAAAATAATTTCAAACAGAGAGGGAGGCGAATCATAAGAGACTCTTGAATGTGGAGAACAAACTGAGGGTTGATTGCGGGGGTGGGGGAGGGAGGAAATGGGTGATGGGCATTGATGAGGACACTTGTTGGGATGAGCACTGGGTGTTGTACGTAAGGGATGAATCACAGGAATCTAACCCCAAAACCGAGAGCACACTGTATACACTGTATGTTAGCTAACTTGACAATAAATTTTAAAAAATATAATTTATATTATATTTAATATAATTTAATAACATTTATATTCTCCCCTTTGTGGAAAGCATAAAAAGTATGTTTTAATCCCACTATATTTAGTTCTAAGGAGATAATTATTTTTTTGGCACTTTGAATTATTTAAAATACATGATTGGCAGAAAGTGATTAAGATACTATTGCTTCAGAGCATTTCAAGCTTGGCAAATTTCTGCATATGTAGATAGTACAGTATCCTTCATTGTGACGGTTGTGATCTTCCTCACCCCGGCTTTTGTGTCGTTCCTTTCCTTCTTATATGTGTGTTGATAATGGTTTTAAAGTAACAACATGGAAACTGGTTGCAGTTGAGGGATAGAATATTTTTCTACTTGTCTGTCAATAAATGATCTACGGTTCTTTTCATACCATTTGCATTCTGGTAATTGCTATGCTCATAATCCATTGTACATAGAAAAACCTATTTTGTACTGATTACAACAATTTCAAACTGTTATTGGTAATTCATGTTATTGGAAATGATTCGGGAAAAATAGACTTTGAGTGGTATAGCTTGAATATTAAATATCATTTTCTCCTAATTTTAGCATGCATATTATAGCAGAACTGCAGTACTAAGACTTCTTGAAAAGAAATATAAATCTTTGGTAAGTCTGTTTCTGTCCTTATGTTGAGAAATAATATCACAAAAAGATACATGATGTAATAAGTTGAATGTGCAAAGTTGATTGATAATTTATCTTGGATGATGAAATAATTCCCCCCCCCCCCTTTTTATAAATGTTTGTTTATTACGAGAGAGAGCATGCATGTGTGTGTGAGCTGGGGAGGGCCAGAGACAGAGGGAGAGAGAATCCCAAGCAGGCTCCATGCTGTCCGTGCATAGCGTGACACGGGGCTCGAACCCATGAACCATGAGATCATGACCTGAGCTGAAATCAAGAGTTGGATGCTTAGCCAAATGAGCCACCCTGGCACCCTGAAACAATTCCTCTTTTATGTGATTTTTTTTTTAAACTACCATTTTGTGACATATAAAAGGATAAAAGTATAGAATTGAGTAATAGGATAACGTTTAGGAAATACATAATTACGTCGTAAATTGGGATGCTAACAAGCAAGTTGAAACAAGCCCTATTTTTAAGTATTGTGACTTAATTCAGGTCAGGTATTTGTAGGGGAGTTAGTTCTATAAAATATACCCATGCTCTGGACTGAAAGTTGTATTAAAAACTCAGAATGATACGTGCTTTTGCATTTACAAAAATTAATTCAAGTTACATCAAATAAAAACTAATACTATAAAATATATTAGCAAAATGTTCCACATTTATTGCTATCAGTGGAATAATGTGTAAAGACTTTGAAAATAAATCAAGTCTAATAACAAACATGAAATGTGAAATTTATTAAAATACTTTAAAAGTTCTAATAGGACTTTGAAATGATAAATATGATTTATGTAGTTAAAATCTTGAGTTTAAAAGTCAGGAGAAGGGGAAATGGTCATAGAGTTGTGAATTTCTGGGTGAATGCAGTAGAGCATAAAATGAAAAAAGAAAACTTGTTTTGTGTTTGAGAATCAAGAGAATTGAGTTTCAGAAGGGAGAGAGAGGGATGTTGAATAGAACGAGTTTATTTGTAGAGGTAATAAGTGTTTAAAAATGTTTAATGACTTGAAATAAAATCCTTCCACGTCTCCTTTCCCTCCCATTCCCATTTTAAATGAAAATTTGTTGCCATATGAACACAAACTGATCTTGTTAAAATAGAGAAAGGGGGAAAACCCAATGATTTCCCTCTCCCTATAACTCATTGTTGCTGTCATAAGGGGCTTGGGTGGAAATATTGCAAATGTTTCTTATAGATTAACTTTTCAAATAAGGAACAGATTTTTAAGAGTTAATTATACCATAATCAATTTTTAGTCTGAAAATAGTTACTTTATTATAAACAACTTACGTATTTTATCAACTGAATCAAGTATTTTTTTGTACATAATTGGTCACACTTGCATGAGATTCCGACTTAAACCTCATATTCTCTTAAAAACTTTCCTGAACCTACAAAATATGTAAAGACTGTGTGTGTGTGTGTGTGTGTGTGTGTAAGTTTTCAAGCAAACATGGCCCAACTTTTGAAAGGAAACCTTGGGGAAAATGGATACAAGATCTATCTCCACTTTTCAGAATTGAGGATCAGATTTTGGACGTCTACAGTGGAAACTTTAAGACGACTCCATGCATTTTCCTTTTGCTTTGTAAGAGTTCCTTGTGTGAGTACTTGAGTCACAGCAGCCTGCTTAGCACGATGTCCTGCTAAAGCATTTCCTTTAGCTTCTCCTCTGTGCACTCTGATAACATTTTCTACAACGGAATATCTGCATTGTCCAGTAGAGTGGCCACTAGATATATGTGGCTACTGAAAACTTGGAATGAATTTCAGGAACCCGAGAAGCTGGGTATTTTTAACTTTAATTGTAATTTAGAACTAATACATGGTTAGAGGCCACTTGATGTAATTCTATTCTATTCTATATTTATGACGTTTATGAAATTTTTAGTAGGTAGTGTTAGACAACACAATTTATGTATGTGCTGTTGATTTTTAAGAGCTGAGAAAATTGAGAACTTTATTTCCATAGCATTGTAAAGTCACGAACTGGTTGAAAAACATTTGGTCTATCAGCACAAATATTTAATCTTTTATTTTTAATATCTTCATTCTTTGTCCAGTCTACCCTGAAGTGCATAGCTTTTGAAATGGCTTTATGTAGTGTATTTCCTTTTTTTCTTGCTCTCTCAAAGTCATTTAAAAAATATTGACAGGTTATTTAAATTCTCCCTGGGTTTTTCATGTACCCTGTTTTTTAACCTCCATCCATCTTATGGTTTAGCAATTAAGGCTGGTATGTGTTTGATAGTACAGGAGAATAAGTATCAAATAAAATCCTGAATTTTACAGCAAATTTTTGTTTTCCTGGAGTTTAGGAAAATCTTTCTTTATACCCTCAATTTGACTCTTAAACTAGACTCTTAAACAAGACTATTGTTTAAATTTTCCTACTATAAATTTGTATAAATTGTGTATAAATTTTTCCCACTATAAATTTGCTTTCTGCTTCAGTTTAAAGGGGATATTATATAATGTGGTTGTTTTCTCTCCTGCGCATGTGCCTTTTTTTGTTTTGTTACCTTTTTCTAAATAATAAAAGGTACAATATTTAAGAAGCAAGGGGAAAGGGGAAGGAACAGAAGTGGGTGGTGAAGATAAAGCTGGGTAGGGATGGGCGCTGGGAGGATGGATTTCTGAAGGTTTGAATGGAAGCGAACTAAACAGCCTTTTTGAAAGACCATCTTGGAGATTATATTTTGAGTTATCAGCTGAGGAAACTGACTAGGTTTTGCTCTTTTGTCTCCTATTTTAGAGCTGCTCTGAAGTATTTATTTTGTCATGTCAGAAATTACTCATACTGGTATTGTTGTAAGTCATTTTTGGTTGTTCCTGTTTACCAGGGTCTGTGTAAGAGCTAGGATTGTAAGAATAAGTTCATCCAGGAAGTAGGAGTTCTATCAGAAGAAGGTTGAAGCTTAAATTTAGACAAACATGAAACACACTTTTGCCCAAAAGTTTATGAATGATGTCTCAGGTTCTGATAAAGCAGAAGCTAGTGAGAACTATATATGACCAGTTACATGAATTGACAAGTTGGAGTATCCTTTTGAAATTTTTGTAGGATTCCCAAGGCAATTTGACTAGTTGCTTTTGCATGAATTTGTTGTTGGTAGCCAGGAATCTCAGGGCTGGCTTGGATTTGATTCACTGGATTAGAGACTTCTTAGACTATCCCTCCTTCTGTTCTCTATGGAACAGTCTTTTGTATATTCAGTAGATGCAAGATAAACCAAAATAAAACAGGAGTTAAGACTGTGTAAATAACAAAAGTAAAGCAAACACAGAAGAATAAGCTGGTTAATAGCATAAATATTTACCAAATGGTGCCCCTGCAAAACAAAAGCTACTTTCTATAAAGACTTATGTCATAAATCTTAAGATAACAAATAATTTAGCAATGAATACTCAATGAAGCAAGTCTGAGCTCAGATTGTTGAAGCCAACTCACATAGTCATAGATCCGAAGGACTATCAGAGTTTGGGACTCAGGGGGGCCCAGTGAACATTCTTTATTTGGGGATCCCGTAGAATGCCACCAAGTGTGAGCCTTCAAGGTAATCTGCATGGAAGCACTAGAATTGTCAAGGATTAAGACTGCTGTTGAATATCTGAAATAACACATAAAGGCAAATTTATTGCTTAAGTTAGGCAAAGCAGATTTTTAATCTTCCAAGGTTTTGGGGAAAGCTTAGAACTCAGAAATTGGTAGACTTTCAGAGGTGAGAGTAGTTCATACCAGCAGTGGAAGGATGGCAGCTCAGGTGAGATTGTTGCTGACCAAACATATTTCCTGGAGTGTGTCTCTTGTTGTTAGCTCATTTTGCAGCAGCAAGGGGCTAACACTGATGGGTTGGATTTCAGAAATACATTTTTCAGATGTGTTGACATGTATTGATTTACAAGGTTTTAAACTTGTTATTCCAGATACCTGTTATCATGGGTTATATAGATTTGTCATCAATTTGCTAAATAAATTTAAATTTGGTTATGATGTTTATTATTTGTGGAACAATCAGCTTTTTACTAGGATTATGTGGAAATTTTTTGTTCTTAATGAGTAGGTGTTATCCTGGAAAAGAGAAGGGGTGTGGTTAAGGTTGTGGCAGGAAAATATGTCAGGGCGGCAGAATAGCATGTTTAAAGGCTTAGGCTTAGGAAAACACAAAGCACATTTAGAAACTCTACATATTTTGTGACTGGACACAGGAAATTTCCTGAAAGTTGGTTCTCTGAATGCTAATTTAAGTAATGATGTTGTTTGAAAATCGCTTGGATATTTTAAATTGGGACTGTGACAGTTGATGTACTCATGCCTGGGGCAGTGTGTAATTCCATAAAAATAGACCTATTTAAGGGAAATCTTTAGTCGTTTTCCTTTTAGAAGTACAAGTGTTGAGTTTGTTGTAAATGTCTGTTCACAGTGTTTCAGTTTTAACTGTGTTGATTTAGTGAGGTTTTGAGTGCATTTGCTTTTGATTAATTGGTCATTGGTCATATGTTGAATTGACTTTTGGTGACTGAGTTTTACAGAGGTAGATGTATTTCTGTGTTTGTGCATGTGTGTATGGCTGGGATGGAGGTATCCAAGAAGAATGAAACTAATGTCTGATCTTAGTTTTTCTATATAATATGTCAAATTTAGGAGATTGGCTTTTATATTAGAGCCACTGATAGGTTAAGTACTCAAGTGACATTATATATTAGGGCTTTGGAAAATTTTGAAAATGGGTTGAAGGTGCTAGATGAAGATAGAGAAATGTTGAAGCAAAAAGACGAAGAGGATTCATCCAAGCAAAAGATGAACGAAATATGAGTTTAGGCTGTGGCAGCATGAATTGGGTTAAATATATGGACTCGGGAGTACTATTGTTTTTATTTTTATTTTTTATTTTTTTTACATTTATTTTTGAGAGAGAGGGAGAAGAAGGAGGAGGAGGAGGAGGGGAGGAAGAGGGGCAGGAAGAGGAGAAAGAGGGGCAGAAAGAGGAGGAAGAGGGGCAGAAAGAGGGAGACAAAAGAATCCCAAGCAAGCTACATGCTGTGAGCCCAGAGCCCGATGCAGGGCTCAAACTCAGGAACCATGAGATCGTGACCCGAGCTGAAATCAAGAGTCAGATGCTTAACTGACTGAGCCACCAGGCACCCCAAGTACTGTTATTTTTAGAATATAGGGTTTAGAGGACTTGGTTTTTAAAATAGGGGATGGGTAAGGACTTCATTGAGTGATTAATATCATTCATTGAGAGAAGTAACAGGAGGAGGAAAATAGGAAGAATTTGGGGAAAGGTAAAACTTCAGATTTTATACAAGTTTGAGATCGAGATTTTCAAGAGGAGTTTCATTTTGATCTGGATCTCTAAAGTTTGATTTAGATAAGACAAATAGATATCGGAGGAGGTCCACAAGACCACCCCTCAGATTTGATGATTTGCTGGAGGACTAGTAGGACTCAACGTATAGTTGTACTCTCAGCTATGATTGTAACAGAAAAAGTATGCAAAGAAATTGACATAGGGAAAAGGAGCTTTGGGTGAAGTCTGGAGGATACCAACCTTAAGCTTCCAAGAGTTCTTGCTCTGTCCCCCACAGTGGAGTCCTGATGTGACTCCACTTAATTCATCCAGCATCATTATAATAGCTCATGTGAAATGTCCTCCAGAGACACTCATTAAAGACTCTGCCCCCAACCCCTTTTTTTTAAATTGGGGATTGATCATGTAGGTATCTTTTGCCTAGCATATACCAGGATTTCAGACTCCCAGAAGGAAAGCAGGTGTTGAGCATAAATCTCATTGTTTGTACACGCTATTTAGGTACAGAGAACCCTTCTTATCAGTTCTTGGAATTTCCTGAGATAACCTCCCGGATGGAGTCAGGGTCCAACTTTGCAAGCAGGCGTTTCTTACAATGGAAGTCCTGCCATATTAACTCCTTTCTGCATAAAACTGAGGCCATACAAATGAGACTGGGAAATCCATCAATTCATTGACACCACAACTATGAACTTGCCTCTGTCTACACAATCTTCATCTTTTTTCCCATTGAAAACTCAGTCCTTCCTTCCCCTTAGGTTCTGTCTGCTTGTCTCTTAGATACTTTTTTTCTATCCACTCTCCTCTGTCTCTCCTGTATAGTCAAACTCTTCTTCTCTGCTGGCTTCTTCCAATAACATCTAAGCATGATCATTCCCTTCTAACTTGAAAAAGAATTCAGTGTTGACTCTAATTTGTACACCAGAGGTTGCTGTATTTTTTTTATTCCTTCTTTACAGCCAGCCTTCCTGAAAATGAAAGTTACACTAACTGCCTCTACTTTGTTCGTTCTTTTTTCTTTTTTTTTTTTTTTCCATTACAGGTTGGCTTATTCCCCAAACTCTCATGAAACTGATCTTTTCAGGGTCATCAACAATCTCTTTATTGCCAGTGTAACAATTATTACTCCTTATCTCATGGTGGCCTCCATTTTGAGAACTAGAATGAGAGGACATGTACTGGAAGTGGGTACATCCAGGGGAAAGGGGAGGGGATTTGAAAAAATTTATGTGGGGAGAATGGGAGAAGGAGGTAGAATGGAGACTCCTAGGAGAATGACTGGGTACAGTACAGGCTGGAAATCATTTTCTGTTGTCATTGTTCTTTGAATTATAAGATTTTTCTTTATCAGTTTTCATCAGTGCTGGTATCCGAGATGGAAGTGAAGGCTTGATCTAGTTCATATTTTGCTGGTGTGATAGGAAGACAAGTCTCAAAGGCAGTACCTGTAAGGGGTATTGGCAAGAGTGTTCTTAAAGTCATGGTCACAGAACTTTTGCATCTCTCACTATGAAGTATGTATCTATCTTTGTCCATTTACACTGACATTATAGCAATATTGTTGGTCTTCAAGTATTTTTGGTGTTTTCCGGAATGATGCCATACTTAAAATGTAAGTGGGGAAGTTGAGCTTCTGTGGACTGGAAAAGTATTATTTTAAATACTTTTGTTAAATATTTTTCTCAGCATATTTTTATAACCTTGATTAACTTTTTTTTTTTACTACTTGAAATTGGGGGCTACAAATTTCTAGAATTAATAAGTTATTATTTTATTAGATAACTACAGCAGTTCAGCAGTGTGTTCAGTACTTTGAGTTGTGTGAGGCCATGCAAATCGATGAAATTTTGGGTCATTCAAAGCATTGTGGTAAGTATTGTTTTTTTCTGTTACATACTTTTAAAAATGACCTCTTAGCTTAGTAGCTTAGTAACTTATTTTTAATGGTTAGTAGCATAGTAAATTAGACCACTTCTGCTACTATAAAATATTTTCACAAATTTAAAAACTACATCACAATGATAATTTTAATTTCCAATGTGGAGCTGTTATCGATGTTCTTCTTACATCTGAAGTTCTTCAACTTATACTAGTGTATATATATGTCCTAGTCTGTTACACTGCAATAATATACTGCTTATTCTTTCCTCTGGTATAGTAGTAATTTATTTGTCCTTATGCATTTTAGGAGGAGGAACATTTCTGTAAAATATTGTTTTATTATTAGATAACCCACCCTGTGATTCCTCTCTGCTTATCCTCTGTCCGAGCTATAAAATACCCTAGATGTGTATTATGCTAAGCAAAATTAGAGAAAGACCAACATTATAAGACTTCACTCATATGAGGACTTTAAGACACAAAACAGATGAACATAAAGGAAGGGAAGCAAAAATAATAGAAAAACTGGGAAGGGGACAAAACATAAGAGATTCTTAAATATGGAGAACAGAGGGTTACTGGAGGGGTTGTGGGAGGGGGAGATGGGCTAAATGGGTAAGAGGCATTAAGGAATCTACTCCTGAAATCATTGTTGCACTAAATGCTAACTAATTTGGATGTAAATTACAAAAATAAAAATAATTTAAAAAGCTAAAATACCCTAGATGTTTCATAATCTGGCCTTAATTGCTCTATTGAATCTCATCTCAGGAATAAAGTGAATATTCTTTTATAGTCAGATTTTTCTGCATACCAATGTCTATACACTTCTGTTAATCTTTTATCATTCTCTTATGTCGCTTCTCTAAGCAGATAGTACTCTGAGAATATGAAGATCTTATTTTTTTATCTTCAGGTAAATTCTAAACTCAAGCAAGAAAAAATGGTCAAAGACCTGTAATTAGTGGGTTTCAAAAACTAGCATTTTGTACTAGAGGAGGAAGTACAGGAGCTAGAATTTATTCTTCAAGAGAAAGAAAAAGATAAGTTTCTATAAACCTCTCTCCTTTTAAATTTATGTATTTAAAAAATTTCTTGGTATTAAAATACTCTAGGGCTTTTTTTTTTTTCTCTCCCTACTATCTACCAGGACATCATGAATTTACTCTCTTCCCTATCTAGTGAAGACCTGGGATGCTTCATGTCCCACCTGCTCCCACCATTTCTTTCAAAATCCTTGCTCTTTCTCTGAGTTTCTTGTCTGCAGTTGCTTGTCTTTAGATCAGTTCTGTCTTTCATCTTCTTTGGTCTTCAGGAAATTGAGCAGACAGCATTAGTGATATAATTAGTGCACATACACACTTTTCTAACCATAGCTACTATGTTTATTGCATCCTCTTAGATTTTCTTTCTACAGTGTTCATAATAGTTATTGCAAGCTTTCGCCAGTTTTAGCATGGGCCCTGCTCTGCTCTGGCCTACTTTTCTCTCAAGAGGAGACCTTGCATCCCACTTCACTAAGAAAAGCAGAACTTTACAGAGATGAATTCCCCAGATGTCCTTCTTCTAAGTATACAGTGCATGTTTATATGTCCTTATCAATATTCCCTTTCTTTGGGCTGCACTGAAGAAGTATTCTTTTCCAGATTGATCTTTGTTCTTGATTTTGTTCCTCTCTGATGTTCTTTGGGGTTTTGTTCCTGTTTTAGAAAGAGGACATTGCTTCGCTTGTTATTGTGTCTCCCTTTTTGTTGGTACCTTCCCCTGCGTGCTCTGAACCTGCTTATGTATCTTTCAAATAGAAACCTGAACCAGTTCACCTGTATCTTACTTCCCTGCTTCCCTGCAGAGAAAACTCTTCTAAGTATCCTAAATATATCCAGGCCCCATTTCTTTACCTCCTATTTACTTTTCAACCATTCTTTCTTATATTTTCTCATCGTTGTGAGGAATCATAATTTCACTGGAAAGCCTCTTTTTTTTTGGTATGTTTGTACCCATAAGGGTTTTGCTCTTTGCTTTTTTTTTTTTTTTTTTTTTTTAATGTTTATTCACTTTTGAGAGAGAGCGAGGGAGGAACAGAGAGAGAGGGAGACAGAATCCAAAGCAGGCTCCAGGCTCTGAGCTGTCAGCACAGAGCCCAACATGGGGCTCGAATCCACGAACCTTGAGTTCATGACTTGAGCCAAAGTCGGACGCTTAACCAACTGAGCCACCCAGGCGCTCTGAGCACTCGCCCTTTGCTCTTGTTTTCCTCCTCTTAGTCTACCTGTTCTCTCTTGGGGGATCATGGTTTCAAGTACTACATATGTATATGATGACCCTGATATTTCAGTCCACCACTTTTCTGAATTTCAAATTCATACGCTTATATCATACTTAGAATATCTCTGGGTGCTCCATGGGCACTTTAATGTTAAAATGTCAAGGACTAAAATCACTTTCTTCTGTATCATTACTGGTTTCTCCCTCTTTTCCCCTTTAGAATTACTTAAATAGAATAAAAATTCACTGTCTACACAGACGTTGAGTTAGTAACTTGAGGATTTTGTTGTTATTTCACAGTCCACATGTAGTTCTGTCTAAGGCCTGCCTATTGATTTAATTTTCTATATACTTATCTTTCTGCTCTTCTCCATTTTTGTTGTTGATGCTTTTGCTCATGATGTTTTTAGTTTTATTTCACGCCTTTACCTTCTTCCATCTATCTTTTATGCTATCATCAGGGTTAGTTTTTCACATGCGTGTTTGATTACTTTCATGCTTACAACCCTTTAATATCATTTCAGTTGCCTCTATAATAAAACCCATATTCCTTCTGCAGCTTAGTCCTCTGTGATCTGCCCCTGCTACCAGCTAGCCTCTTGTCTCTGTCACTTGTCCTCCTCAAGCTCTGGTCATACTAGACTATTTGCCATACTCTGAATTGGAAGCCCAGTTTCATGTTTCTTACTGTTCTTTGACATCAGATAGTTCGAGGTCTTATATAAAACAGATACTGAGGAGATCTTGAATGTGTGGATGGATGAATGAATGAATGAATGATATATTTTAGGTGTATATGTTTTACAGATTCTAATTTTATTTACTAACATGGTTATAAATAGTCTTCATAGTATTAACTTTTAATTGGTAGAATTTAAACAGTGATATTTTCTAATGACTTTCTCCCTTTCTTATTTTTGAAGTTCCTCTTGATAACAGGTGATAACTCTGACAATCCTATGCTATTTTGGAATGAACACTGTATGCATGTTACACTTTCATGAGCTTAAATTTGTGATGAATGCTTTTCCCCAGAGATTTAGGTGTTATAGGATCTTAGGAAAGATAATTAACTTTTTTTTTTTATACCATCAGAGTCTTCATTATAGACTGCAACCCTGTTTAATGTTCAGAAGGGAATGAAGATAGGTACTATCTAAAAAATACATTAAAATAAATGTATTTGTTTGCTTCTCTTTTAAGGGAACAAACAGAAAACCTTCTACTATTCAGGACAAGAATTACAATATATTTATTTCATTCACTCACTGTGCCTTTTAGGAAGATTATTGATTTATACACAAGGCAGACGGCTATTTCCTATAAAGCTGAAGAATAGAAAAGGTATGTACAATTAGGAGAAACAAATATGTTTAGCTGGTAAGGTGGTTGAGCTATGAATTGCTGAAGATTTGGAGATTTTGCATGGTGTCTTCTAGGGTGTGTAGCAACATGGCTTTTAGTCTACTGATGGCTTGTACACCTTTAAGTGTTACAATTCCTTTTTTCAGTATGTGCTTTTCCTTACATTATAGTTTTTTCTATTCAGCCTTTATTGCTTCCCTTATTTCCCCCTGTCTTTCAAAATCCTAGATGTACTGAACAATCCAGATCTGGATTCAGAACTAGAAGACCTCATTTAAATTATAGTTCTCTTATAAACTGGCTGTGACCTTTGGGGAAAATCATATAACCATTGTTTTTTACTCTATAAAAATGGAATAATATCAGTGATGCTGAGCTCATACAATTTTTGTGATGGTCAGAGATGAGTTTTCAGAATACTGTATTTGTGTTTTTGTTTTATTTTAGAGACAGCGAGTAAGCATGAGCACAAATTGGGGAGAGGAGAGGAGCAGGGAGGGAGGGAATATCCCAAGCAGGCTCTATGCTCAGCACAGAGCCCAATGCAGGGCTCGATCCCACCACCTGGGGAATCAAGACCTGAGCTGAAACCAAGAGTCAGGCACTCAACTGACTGAGCCACCCAGGCACCTCCACAATACTGTTCTATAAACTGCAAAGCCCTGTACCATTTGATATATTACTATGTTACCCTAAGCTCTATTTTTAAAGCTTTCTCCATCAACTTCAGCACATGCTATCATTTTGCCTCCTTTAAAACTTTATACTAGGAATATAGTCAAGAGATCAGCAAACTTTTTCTGTAATGTGCCAGATAGCAAATATTTTTGGTTTTGTGAGCCACATACTGTCTTTGTTGAATATCCTGTATATTTGTTTATACACTTGCTCATTTGTGCAAAATAATGATCACAGCATGCCTGAGACTCTATCCTTAGGAAGGCCTTCTTGCAAGGTTTCACTCTTGCTGGCATGTGGGAACTTGGATTTCTCACTGTTCCCAGAACTGTTAAGAGTGGTCCACTGTGCCTACGTAAATGCTTTGTACACGTAGTATAGTTCATGCTGAATATTTGCTGTCATTCTGGGAGTCTGGAATCCTGGTATGTGCTACGCAGAAGGTGCTTACGTCATCAGCCCCCGTGGAAAGCTTGGGAGAGGGCACTGAGTCTCTAGGGAGCTTCTTGGTAGCCAGCATTTCACATGTGTTGTCACAGTTTGTTGTTGGAAGAATTAAGTGTATTTTGTGTGACTCCACTGGGAGAAGACCCTTGTATGTTTGCACCTGGTTTATTTTGGACTTCACCTCATGCATTTTTGCTTTGTATCCTTTTGTTGTGATAAATTGTAGCTGGCAGTACAACTATATATTGAGTCCTCCTAGCAAATCACTGAATTTGGGCATGGTTTGGGGATCCTTGACACACTTTAAGTACCTTGAAAAGTGTAAAGCAAAACAAAACATTTTTAGCTTGCAAGCCTTATAAAATTAGGCCATAAATGCTATTTGCCAATTCTGTTACAGAGTATCTTCACTTTGAACACTTCTGTACTGTTCTCTAGTTGTTTTACTTAAGTTTTTCTCCTTGGTTATGCTGGCTGTGAGCTCCTTGACAGAAACTGTTTTATGTACTTGTATATTCTGTGGACGTGTAACTCGAGGCATAAATGAGCACTTAGAGAATGGACTTTCAAGATAAGAGCTGCCATTTTTATGGGTTATTATTGAACTTTACAGAAATAGATTAATAAACAATCTGTGATGTTATTGTAGGTATTTAACTGAAGTTTATATGCCTGTCATCTATAATTTAGCACTTTATGTTGACTTTTAACATCGACTTTTTGGCCTATCAAACGTCACAGGCCATCTCAAAATTCAGTTTTGAGAGCTCTATTCTATTGTATTAGTGTATGTCAGCATTTAAGTTTTACGTGTGTGTTTACTAGAATCTTTAGGTAACGATTCTGCATCAGGGCTTGGTGAATTACAGCCCATGGGCCAAGTCTGGTACTGTTTTGTATGGCTCATGAGCTAAGAATGGTTTCTATATTCTTACAAGAATATTTTGTGACCTGTGAAATAAAATTAAAATTTTGATGCAAAGTCTTATTGGAAAATTACCATAATAGTTCATCTGCAGATTATCTGTGGCTACTTTAGTGCTACAACATCAGAATTTCATATTTGTAACAGAACCAGAAACACTTTGGCCACTAAGCCTAAAATATTTACTAGAAAAAGCTTGACACCTGTTTCACAGTTCTATATAGATAAGTTGGCTGCACTAACACATTAAGCTGAATTTTCTCATTCCTAATAAATTCATAGTCCTGATCAGATTGAAGATCTTCCTATGGTAGGTTTATATTAAGTGACTGGTCCAACATCAATGGTAAAACTTCACATAGCACCTACTGTATTATTTTCCTTGCCATCTTTTAACTTGCCATTAGACAAAACAGATTAGGCAGTTTGTTTTTCTGGAGTCTTCTGTCTTGGGTTCTAGCCCGCTTCTCACTGATTTTACCACAATCTCTGAAAATTTAGGAGGATGGGAAACTCAGTTAAATTTTTTTAAGTTGTAAATATATACTAGAAAATAATCTTTTTCTTTCTCCTTTTTGAAGATTTAGTATCCCTTACAGATCTTGTGGTTTTGTTTACCCAACTTATCTATTACTCACCAAGTTGTCCAAAGATGACATCTGCTGCACATCTAGGTAATTCTGCTTCTATTTTAAATAGAGTAATAGAAATATCTAAAAATACTTAATATTCTGTTGTCTAGATGTTTTGAGTGACTGACCTAGTTTGGTAAAGAGGTTTCCTAAGATGCAGTATCATTCATAACAAATCGCATTGATCTTGGAGTAAACCATGAAATCTAATTTTGTTTATTGGTGTTTTAAGATATTCCTAATTTATTTCCTTCTTATGTAGAATCAATTTTGCTGAGAATTTTAATGTCATTCTTAAGAAATGCTATTAAAGGAAGTTTGATTGATAGGTACTAATGTGTTCTTTGCTGTTTTCTGTCCTTTATACTTTTCTGATGTTTTGATCAGCCCGCTTGTTTTAGGTCACATTTAAAACTTCAGATCTTCTCTTATTAAAGAATAGAGCAAAAACAAAAACTTCATTTTTCAATAAAACGACTCTTAGTCAATGTTCTAAGCCTGGAAGTTACCGTAGAAATGCTGCAAAATTCTGAGTTCAAGTTAATCAAAGGGAAAACAAATTTTGGCCATATATGTTAGTGCTAAATGCAGCTACCAATTAATTAGTATGTTTCATTTATGCAGTTATACCAGCTTATTAGTCTTAACAGTGGCTCTCAAACTTCTTTCTGCCTTTATAGCATTTCCGTGTTATAAAGATGTAGCTTAGGTCCCCCTGCTTAGTGCTCCTACAACATACTGTGTTTCTTTTATGTTAAAAATGTTCCTTCTTATAATTACTTGTCAGTGGCTTGATTTACCATCTAGTGGACTTTTTTTTTCTATTTTTTGTCTTAGTTATGCATGTCTACAGTGCCTAGCACAATGTCTGACACATAGTAGGCACTGGTAAGTAGATAAAAGAATGAATGAATAAATGGCTGTATGCTCATCAATAATATCTCTCATTGCAAACAGGGTCTGGAACTGATTGAAAAAGGTCACTTTTCATTTCTTTTTGTTAAGTGTTGACTTGAAGTCAGTGTGTTCAGGGAAGAAAGAATATTGTAACATAAATTAAGAATTTTGGTGTTACTTTTAATAGTCTGTCTTAAAACCTTATGCCGTTAACTTTTGGTTCCTTACTTTCTTGTAAAACAGTATTTTGTGAGTATATTAGGTCAAATAACCTGAAAATATATTGATTTATGAAACCAAAAAATATCATACTCACTTTAGTGACTATTCCATTTGTTAGATTTATATATATTTGTGTTTTTTATACATATTTTAAAGGAGAATCTTTACAGTGCTCATTCATTTCACTGGTTTTATGGTAATATGTATAAGTAGTAGTATATTAGTATTTGAGGAATTTTCTCCCCTTTTTGCATTTTTGGTGATTATGTTTTACTCTAATTTTCTACCAGGATGAACACTTGAATGCATATTTTAAGAAAAAGAAAAAGTGAATACAAGTAAATGCTGGGAGGAGAAAAGTTGTAAATTTGTTTCATACCACGTCCTTACTGTTAAGCAGTGATTTAATGTCAAATAGCAGATGATCTTCTGTTGTTTCTCAGAATTCAGATTTGTCATTCACTTCTTTAAAATTAACTTGAGGATATATTAAGCCAATTCATCTTCCCTTAGGTTTCAGGTTATGATTTGGCAATACATCATCCTTTGGGCATTGAGTTGGGTAATTGTTTGTTTGTTTTTAACTATTTAACTTTGATGTTGATCTTTTTGGAACAGCAATGGCTACCTCATAAATAAACTATATTAAGTTCTTAATGTTTAAAGTTCTAATTTCTAAGAGAACTATTATTTTATCAGATAATTACTCTCCTGCAAGTATGGTGACTGAAGTTCTTCAGATACTCTGTGATCAGAAAGAATGTGCAGTTGAATGCTTGTATAACAACACTGTGGTTGAGGCACTTCTTCAGCCTATTCATAACTTAATGAAAGGAACTAAGGTTGGTATTTACTAAAAAGGGTCTCTTAAATGGGTATTAGGGAATATTCAGTGGGACTTTATTTCTAAATTTCATGTATTTGAAATATTTATTATATCATCTTTCCCTGTATGCTTTTATGCTGACATAAATTTTTATTTACTATTAAATCATAGTTTACATAGTCAGTTGATTTATTCATTATTGACAGTGTAGGGGGGAAATACATATAACATCTTAATTTTTTTTCTAGTCAGGCCTAGATCTGATTATAAGGATTGAGAGAAGTTATTAAGCTATTTGTCTTGTAAAATTAGTAAATCTTGTGAATGTTTTGTTTTGATAGTAATTTTATAGCCTTTAGATTATTTTTCTGAAGAGTCAGCTCTGTTTTATATGAAGAAATAATATTTTAGAAAAAAAACTTCTACATGTTCAGAACTGGGATGTTCATATCTCTTTACATTTTGTATGGACTGTTTCTTTACGTTATATAATTTAATCCTTACAACTGAGGCTGAAAGAAGTAAATTACTCAAGGTCAGAGTAATTTTAAATTTACACATTTAACAGGTGGCAGAATTGGTATCACTACCAATACTGCTAAATGTCCACTTCTGTGATTTAAGTTTTGGGGAGAATGACTTAAATCTTAGTAGGCTAAAGGTTTTGCCCTTCTAGGTCTGTGTTTTGTAGTGTTTTTACTGTTTTCATCTCCTTTGCCCACCCCTCAGTGGCTGGGAACTGTTTACCCATCTATGTATTCATTCTTCATTGCTCATTCGGAAAACATTAAACACTTATGTGAATGTGATACAAAGTATGGGATTCTAGGAAATTAAGGGGATAGAATTTTGATTTTTATGGTCAGCCTTAGGAAGATAAATAGAGAACAACCAGTAGAATTCCTAATACAGTTTAATGTATATAATATAATAATATAATAAATAATAGCAATAGTAATATGAAATATAAACCATATACCAGAGCTGAGAAATGTGCTTTTGGATTTTGTGTCAGAGTTTTTGTTTGTCTTTGCTTTCATATATCTTTAACTTTTTATTTTCCTTTGGCTTCTTTCCTTTCCCTATAAATATGCCTGAATCTGTCTCATAGTTGGGATGAGAAAAGCTCTTGATCATCAGTGCACGTCTTTAGCTACCACCTAATATCTTGTCTCTTTAACGATAGCTTTTAATTATGTTGGACTGCCATTGTTGTCCTGGTTCCCTCTATTCCATCATGTTTCCAAACATCGTATTATGATCTTACCTCCACTACATCATTGATGCTACTTTGATTGCAGTTGCTCATAACTTCTTAAACCTGTAACTAATTACTAACCACTTTTCAGACTGTTATTTACCTATTATTATTAACACAGTAGACCACTTCTAGAATTGTTGACCTGGCTTTCCTAAAGTCCTATATATTACTCTTATCCCTGTCTTTCTAATGATTCCTTCTCTGTCACCTCTGAGGGCTCCCCTTCTAGGTCTCTGCTGTCTTCAGTGAGTCAGAATCTGGTTCACTTTCTTTTCTCTCAGTACACTTTTCCTAGATGATTTCCTCCAATTCTGATGATCAGTAACTTTTTTTTTCTTTTAAAAAGGTTTATTTTTGAGAAAGAGCATATGCATGTGAGCAGGGGAGTGGCAGAGAGGGAAGGAGAGAGAGAATCCCAATCAGGCTCCATGCTGACAATGTGGAGCCCAACGTGGGGCTCGATTTCACAAACCTTGAGATCATGACCTGAGCTGAAATTAGGAGTCAGAAGCTTAACTGACTGAGCCACCCTGGAGCCCCTGTTAACTTCTAAATTTAGATCTCTTCAGCTCCAGATTTGTCTTTAGATACCTGTTGAACACCTTTTTTGAATTATTCCATGTGAAAATCAAACTCGCATTTTCAAAAAATTAGTTTTTGGCCTGTCACTTCTTTTCTTTCTCTCTCTCTCTCTCTCTTTTTTTTTTTTTTGTTGTTGTTCTTGCTCAGCTTTTTTAAGCTTCCTTGCATTTCCCTGCGTGGTGAGTAGGACTGCTATATATCTAGACTCCTTCCTCATTTTTTTTCATTCCGTTGGTAATTAAGCCCTAAAGACTTGTTTTCCTACATATCTCTAAAAGCCATGTATGTCTTTTAATCCCTGCTGCTACTGATTTTGTTTAAGCTCTGATAATTCCTTGCTTGGAATACTGAAATAATTTTCTAATTTTTTTTCCAGTCTTTCACCTTTCTAGCCTGTCCTCTGTATTGCCACTAAGACTGTCACGGTGTTTTCCTGCTTGTTCCTTGCTAGATACATTTCAGACTGTCTAACTAGACATTAGTCAAGTTTTCTGTTGTGTCCTACCTATTTTTTCCCATGTATTTTAGTTATAAGAGATTATTTGCATTTTTTGAACAAGGTTTCAATATTTGCCTATGTTTGTATGCTTTCCCCTTGCCCTGGAAAGTAGTGGTCTAGGTGAAAAATTCCTTTCTTCAGACCATAGTTTATTTTTTTTTTCTCCTAAAACTTCTAGTTCTCCCTGGAAAAGCTTTCTTTCTCTTATATCCTCATGTTATGTACTTCTGTACTTACGTTGGAATTATTCTTGAGAGTAAGAAACAGCCCTCTGGCACATGGTAGACATTCTGTATTTAACATTAAAACATTCAGCATCACTCATTGAGCCACTACTGTATCACTGGCTTGTGCTAGGTGTTTGAAATATAGAAGAGATTAAGACCTATACCTTTCTTTGAAGGAGCGTATTCTAATAGGAAAGACAAACTGTTAAAATACTGAATGAGGAGCAGAAAGGTTTAAGAAGGTATATGTAAGGGGGGTGCCTGACTGATTCAGTAAGTAGAGTTCAGGGTTGTAAATTTGAGCCCCATGTTGGGTAGACAGATTACTTAAAAAAAATTTTTTTTCTTTAAAAGAAGGTGTATGTATGAGAGAAGGAAAGTATTCCAGGCAGAGAAGTTGTTTTAAGAAAGATACTTAATATGAAAGTAAGAGATAGTATAATAATGCCTAATATAATTATGAAATATTCAGGTGAATATACCTGACTCCTTAGTTAAGCTAACTCACTGAATTTATTAGGATATGTTGGTTGCAATGTTTAGATACTCAGATTTCTTATAGAGAATATGTGTATTGGCAGCTGTGCAGGTACAGACAAGTAGGTTGGCCCCAGAGAGAACAGAATTTTAGTAGACTTAGACTTCCAGATGGGCTCCAGCATTAATATGACTCTAGTATTTGCCTTGTACTAATTTGCAAAGATATTTTTAGTGTTTCTATTTACAATTAAAAGTGAAGAAATATGACTGGTTCAGGCCATGTTTTCCTCATTAGATGACATCATTCATTATTGGCCATCCCATGAATTGCTTGTCCTTACTCAGACCTATAATTTATGACCCAGCCAATTGCAGGAAGGGGTGATGTTCCTTAGAAATGATGGCAGTTTGTTAGAAACCATATATAAAAAAAATTAGTTTGGATATTCAGGAATCCAGTGAGTGGGAAGTAAAGAGCAAAGTGGAAATAGAGGAGCTACTGCATCTGTCGATTGGAATTATATATAAAACTGTAATGGGAACAGCAGGTCCCTCAACTGTGTTCATAAACAATAACTGGTTCGGGTAAAAGGGCTGTATATATTTGTCTTATCAACTGTGCTAAGTGAATATAATCTAATGACACATTTAATTCAGACATAATTCACAACCAAACAATCATTAACTCTCTTTTTGTTGTGGTAATATAACTTTGTTAGACTACACTACCCCCCTTGAGTTTTAGTTTGTGATGTATTAACATGTCATAAGATTATGATTTGTTATCTTTTTAATGTACAGACTGCTCCAAATTGCTCTGAAACCGCTTTAATTCACATAGCTGATATATTGGCAAGAATAGCGTCTATAGAAGAAGGACTTACCTTACTTCTTTATGGAGAAAATATGAACTCTTCTGGAGAAAAAAGGTACATGTCTATGCTTTTAATTTGTGGAATTTTTAGCATATTGTCTCAATCTAATTCAAAGTTTCCAAAAGGTTATGCAATGTGTAATAATGAAAATCATGGTAACTATTCTAGATAGATTCTGACGAGCCACTAACAACATAGTAGATGATCTCCAGATTCTAGTAGTAACCAGGATTGTGGACTATACAGGCAGAGTAGGCCTGATGTCAATAACTTCAAAGTAAGAATAGGAGGATTCATTCCATATGGGATATTTTTGCTCCTTGTACTCTTTCAGACTTCTGAGACCACCCATGATTGATTCCAGTCAAACCACACAAAAGTGCACAATGGAAAAAGCTACCCTCACTCAGTTCCATCTCTAGCTTAACCAATGGTATTTTTGTTATGCTTTTAGACCTTCTCTGCACTTATAATGATGTATAAAACGTACATTCATAACTAGAATTTTTGTTTCTCTTCATAAAAATGTCATATACATTATTCAGTTTTCCTATGTGTAACCATGAGCATCTTCCTAGATGATGAATGAAACACTATTTTTGATAGCTCCATGGTACTTTTTTAAAAAGTAAGTTTATTTATTTGAGAGAGAGTGAGGGAGGGGCAGAGAGAGGAGGAGAGAGAGAATCCCATGCCAGCTCTTTATGGCCAGCACAGAGACTGACACGGGCTCAATCTCATGAACTGTGAGATCATGACCTGAGCTGAAATAAAGAGCTGGACGCCCAACTGACTGAGCCATCCAGGTGCCCCTGGGTGAACTTCTTTTTAAGTTGACTTTCAGGCATTTCTTCTGTTTTCAGTCTCACTTCTGTCTCCAACTCCAGAGATGCTTGGTTCCAACGATTTGAGTTTTTTGAGAGGTTTGATGAAATAAATTGTGTTCTGTTTTCTGTATTTTGGCTGATCATTCAGTTTTTCCAGGTCCTGAATTATTTCTTGTTTTATTCACATTCTAGAGTATAAAAAATTGTTACTATCACATCCTTTCTTTTCTTCTTGACAACTATAAAAGCCTTCTGAAAATTCTGTTTATTTTGCATTTTAGTATTTTAAGAGGGTGCAGATGTGAGTGTAGGTGTTCAATCTGCCATACTCAACTGGAAGTATTTTTCTATATAGATAACAATTCTTTTGTAAAATGAGAAAGACTAACCTTTTGTCACGAGTTCTAAAGTTTCTTTTTATTGTCCATCACTTCCCTATTTCAGTTTTTTTGTTTTGATTTTTGTCTTTTTTTGCTATATAGACATTTAATTATATAATTAGTTTTTTCCCAGTCATTAGGATTTCTACATTTTTTTAAAAAGTTTTCCTTAATTGAAGTTAAACAGGTAAGACATAAAATGTCCATTTCTTCTGACTCCCCATTGTTCAGTGGTTGTTTCTGATATTATTATTTATATTGGCCAAAGACTGGAATCGTCTCAAATGTCCAGTAACAAGAGACTGGTTGATTAAATTATGTTTGCACAAAGGAACACTTAGCTCTGCAGTGGGAACATGGAATTTTTTATGTATTGCTGTGGAGTTGTCTTCAGAATATGTTAAGTGAACAGACAAAACAAAAGAATGTTTATAGAATGCTACCTTTTATATGAATAGAATATGAATAAACAAAAACATATTTGTTGATATTTTTCAAAAGGAGCAATGAAAGGGTAAACTGAAAAGTAATAGTTTTCAAGGAAGGGAGAAAAGCATGTGGATGGGGAGGTAGAAAGGTAAGACATGTACCTTGATTGGACCTAGATTTGACTTTGGAATCATGTATCTGATTTATATGCTAAATGTAAAAGTTAAAAAGAAGAGTTCAAATTTTGAAGAAATTAAAACAAATGGAAATAAGTGCATTTAACTACCAATCAAGTTAGTTACCTACCCATGCAAAAAATTACTTCAAAGTGACCTGATTTGAACATTTCTAGTGGGATATATAGGGTTAAAAAAAAATCACAAAAATAATCTTAATCTGCCTTTAATATATCTGAAACTATTATGCCCATATTCTAAATAAAGCAAATAAGTAATTAGCATTATAAGAAACTAGAATTTCAACAAAAACATGAAATTAAATTTATATTTATAAAATAACATGTATTAATTTAATATATATTAAATTAAAATTAAATTTATATATAAAATTAAATTTATGTAAATATAAAATATATTAATTAAAATTTAAATTCATAATGGAAATAAATATTTCTCTTAAATTATTCTTTAAAAAAATTTTTTTTTGATATTTACTTATTTTTGAGAGAAAGAGGGAGACAGTGTGTGAGCAGGGGAGGGGCAGAGAGAGAGGGAGACAGAGTCAGAAGCAGGCTCTAGCCTCTGAGCTGTCAGCCCAGAGCTCAACGTGGGGCTTGAACCCATGACCTGTGAGATCATGACCTGAGCCGAAGTTGGATGCTCAACTGACTGAGCCACCCAGTCACCCCATAAATTATACTTTTCTTAGCACTGACAGGCTAGAAGTAATGATAACCCCTTAGCAGACTGTGGTCTCTAAATATCTAAGGCCCCTCCCCCCCCCCCCCCCCCCAGTCGACAAAAGGAGGAAGGGATCCTTGAAGGTAGTTGTTTCTGGGTTGGGTTGGGAAATGTGCAAGGTGATCCTGGGATATCTTATCATTCTAGAAAGTAAGGAAATTATCTAAGACTAAAGATGTTGTGTCAAAAGTACCCCAAGCTACCAGAAGGGGCCTCCTACTGATTGAAGATGGATAATTTAAGAATTAAAAAATAGTTACTTCAATGGTTAACATACATAAAGCATACAAACATAGTTTTAAAATACATACTAAAATTAAAGAAAACCTCGTCAATTACCCATTGAAGTTGTGAGGACACCAACTCATTTTGTAAATTGATTAAAAAAATTCAAACATGTTTTTGTATTCTTTCTTGTACCAATTGTATTTTAATATAACTATTAAGTTACTGAAGATAAAATTCTTCATAAAAAGCTTTTAGTTAATAAATGCAAGATAATTAGAAATCACCATTTGGTAATTCCTAATGAAATAGTTCATTTAGGAAATTATCCTGAATTGATGCTAAAACCATTAGGTGAATGGCTTGATGAGAGGAGGACTTCCTACTGGAGAGCTCAGGCTCCTACCATCTGACCGGTTGATTTTTAGCACCACCAAAATTAGGACAACAATATGTGTCTCATGATGCAGTCGGAGGTACACAGTAGCAGCCACCTATAAAGTTATTTTTTCCGAGAAAAAAAGAAATTGAACCTTAAGCCTCTAGATATAATTATCAACTTATGGAAATTATGGGGAAGTAGAGGAACACATTAAATGACACCATGATGAAGCAGTTATCCAAATAATAGTATGGATAGGAAAAAAAACTTCATTTCTCCAAATCATTGGCATAGGTAAAAAAAAAAAAAAAAAAAAAAAAAAAGAGAGAGAGAAAGAGGGAGCCTAAATAATACAATAACTTCATGCACTCCATGAAACTTGTTTGAATTTTGATTTATACAAATCTGTTATAAGGACAACCTTACGACAATTAGGAAAATCTTGATATGGGTGGACTATCAGATAGATTAAAGAGTCATAGTTTGGTGGGGTATTGGCACATAACACAGAAACCTTTATCAGTTAAAGATGTACACTAGGTAAAATGATGTCTGGGATGTAGCATTTAATATTTCAGTAGAGGTGGGCAGAGGGGGAGGTCAGGATATATAAAACAAGACTGGCAAAATGTTGGTAACTGTTGAAGATGTATGGAGGGGTACATGGAAGGCCCTATCCTAAAGCTAGAAAGACTAAACGTGTGCTGCTGTGGAGCCAGATATCCTGGGTTTGAGGCCTGGCTCCACCTCTGACAAGCCTTGTGGTATTGTTCAAGTTATTTAATTCCTGTAAGCCTTAACTTTATTTGCTTATCTGTTTAAAAAATGAAGAGTATAGTTTATAGGGTTATTGTGAGGATTAAATGGATTAATACATTTGAAATATTTAGAACAGTACTTGGCATATTAAACATTTACTATGTTTTCCTTATCTGTTATTACTATTAATGTGTCCGAGATTCTGAAATACAGGAGCTACATCCTATTAATGGCAGGGGAACTCAGGATTTTGTTTTCACTATAATCAAGTGAAGTTCCATATGGCCCGGGACCCATGGTGTCTATAACCTGTTTAAGTGTATAGTTTTGCTTTTCCCTATCTATATGTTCTTTCCTTCTAGTCTCCTGAAACTGCTAATTATTAGACACCTATCTGTACATAGGTGGGAACAGGAATATTGACATGTCCAAGAAAAGCTAGAGGACTAAATGGGAAGCCAAGCAAATGCAAAGTTTATGATACAATTCGACTTTTTTGGTAGTACTTGATGAGGTGATGATTTATAACCGTGGAATAACTTTAGTATCATGTTTTAGTTCTACAGGTGCTCATATAATTGCCCAGTTTTCGAAAAAACTTCTTGATGAAGACATTTCTATTTTTTCTGGTTCGGAAATGTTGCCTGTGGTTAAAGGAGCTTTTATTTCTGTGTGTCGTCAAATATATGGTACATGTGAAGGCTTACAGGTGTTAATTCCTTATAGTTTGCATGAGTCTATAGCAAAAGCATGGAAGAAGGTAAGAATTTTTAAGCTTTTCCTCTCCCCTGAAAATCTTTACTTCAAATATAGTCACTATAGTATTATCATAATGCAGTTAAAATCTTTTACTGGCACAAATATGCCTTCTTTAGTATCACAGTACTTTAGGGAACAGAATGCTTTTTAATTTGGTACAGGATACCTGTACCTCATCTCCCACTAAGACAAAGTTCTAGGACCTAACTACATTTCAAAGTCTTTTCTTGCAGGAGAGCCTTTAGATAAACTATCTTTGCATAAACTGACATCCTTTAGAAGCTGTTTCTGAGCAACTTTTATAGACAGCTGGGGTTTTGTTATGGACACTGGAGATAATGTTGCAAGAGTCAAATGTAGTATGTATCAGTGGACTAATAAGCCTTTTTTCCTCACATTTATATGCTTCATTTATAAAATATTTTACATAACATTTAATTAAAAGCCAAATAGCTTAAAATTTGAAGGTGATTTAATTTTAGTTACATTAAGGATCAACTATAAAAACATATCATTAGATCTTACGAGTAATCAATAAATAATGTAAATTAATCTGTTATATTTTAGACAAGTTTGCAATCAGAAAGAACTCCTACTCCAGTAAAGTGCTTGGAATCTGTTTCTTCAGTAAGCCAGGAATCCCAAAACCTGTAAGCACAATTGAATAAACTTATCTGTTTTTCTACATTTGCTGAAATAATTAAAAAATGAGAATATAATTAAACATGGTAGCAAAAATATACCTGAAACTAATATTACACTATGTGTTAATTAACTGGAATGTAAATAAAAACTAGAAAAAAAAAAGGACTTTATAGGAAGGTGACCATATACATATAGGATTGAGGAAAATTATACCTACGGGGAACTTTTGGAGATACTTGTACCTTACTTGTACCTTACATCTAGCAATATTTATTATACTTGCTTCATCCTGTCTTTACATTTTGGGTTAAGAAACTGGATCTGTTATAATGTTTCCAGAAAATACAGAGAATTATCAAATACTGAATTTTGGAAAGCTAACTAGGGAGTTCCATAGGAATAAGGTGATTTCAAATGCCAGCAAAGTCTATTTATATTTAAATTATGATTTTTCAGAATGTGTGGGAATGCATTTTAATTACATTTTGGCATAAGGAAATTATTTAACTCAGTATTTATACTAATTTTTAATTTAGATATCTCCATGTATCTTCACAAATACCAATAGGACATGGAGTCAAATTAGTGATGGGAAAAATTTTTTTTCAATTAGTATCTGATGACTAATATACCTGCATTCTCTTCTTAGTTGTTGGCATGCTCTAAACAGATAATAGAACTTTAAGGGATATTCTTAAGAAAAAATTAAAAATCAACATTTTTTTTGGATAGGCATAGTTTTAACTAAAGAAGGCTAACAAAAAGCCTTTTTTAATTTCCTTAACAATGTAATTGTTCAACAAATAGCTAATTTCCTAAAAATTAGCTATAATTTTTTTTCTGATTGTTGTCATAATTGCCATTTTTTTGTGTGTGGAGAGAAAAACATTTCTGCAGTTTTTAAGGTAGTTTATAGATGTTTTCTTTGAGGTCTCCTCTGATTTCTCATCTTCCTTTGATTCATTCAGCCATGTGCTAGACCAAGGGCTTGGACTTCTGAGGATACCTATATCTTAAGAGCTTATTGTGTAGGGTAGAATACAAATAAATACAATGTGGCAATATGGTATACTAAATTTATATGATGGGGTCATGAAGGGTTTATTGGGAGGCAACTTGTGAGGGAAATCTTTTTGGAAGAAGTTGTTAAAGTAAGTTAAAGAGAATAGATACTAACCTGACTAAAAAGGGGCAAAATGTTATTTCAGATGGAAGAAATAGTATGGTCAAATAGGCTAAGAAGAGTGAACGTAATTAATAGTCAATACATTTTACTCTCAGTAATATTTTTAGATTCTGAAGTTAGAGTGTGAAAGAGCTAATAAATTATATGCCACTCTTCTTTCCTGAGCTGTCAACCAAGTAATAAAGAAGTCAAACAGATCAAAACATTGAATATATACAGGCTTCCTAAGAGCTCAAGAATTTGATTTACCCTTCTGTCACAATGGTTAGTGGACAGTCATAGGCTTCCCTCTGAGGCAGAGCTTAACAAAGAACAGACTTAACTACACAGTAGAACAGAGCAGAATGTGTGCTTCCTACAGGAAGCTACCTAGCTGGATCACACAGTAGACTGGGAGAGAGGCATTACTTAGCCAGGTGTGCTTAGGACATTCTCCAGATCTCCTGAGTCCCTTCTTCCATGGAGACTAAGTGATTAGGTGGTAAGAGGCAAGCAATGTTAAAATGGGGAATGTGTGCTCAATGTAGAAACTTGATTCTGGAGGAAAAGGAGGTTCCTACAGTATATGATTCTAATGTCTTAGAAGTAAGATTTAATAGACTTTTTGATAATAGAGAGTCAGAACTGTTGATTTCATTTCTGTCAGCAAAATTAAATTACCTCACAGAATTGAATGTATTTTGTTCTTTTGTGTTAATTGAAAAGTTGGAGATAGACATTATTTGTTCCTTAGTAGTTTGCTAAAATTGGAGTGTAAAACCATGTGGACCAGTTAGACTGTTCTAGTGTCAGTAAATAGATTCCTGATAATGTTTCTTTTATTTTTTTTAATTCCAGTATAATTAATATACAGTGAGTGTTAAGTTAGTTTCACGTGTACAATACAGTGATCCAACAATTCCATATTATTACTCAGTGCTCATCATAAGCACACTCTTAAACTCGTCACCTATTTAGCCTGTCCCCACACGTTCCTACCCTCTGGTAACCATCTGTTTGTTCTCTGTAGTTAAGAGTCTTTTTTGGTTTGTCTCTTTTTTGTCTTTGTTCATTTGTTTTGTTTCTTAAATTCCACATATGGGTGAAGTTGTGTGGTATTTGTTTTTTCCAGCTGACATATTTCACTTAACATCATACTTTGTAGATCCATCCATGTGGTTTCCAATGGCAAGATTTCGTTGTCTTTTATGGCTGAGTACTATTCCATTGTGTGTGTGTGTGTGTGTGTGTGTGTGTGTGTGTGTGTGTGTGTGTGTATCACTTTGTTCATATGTTGATGGACATTTTGCTTCCATGTTTGGCTATTGTAAATAATGCTGCAGTTAACATAGGGGTGCATATCTTTTCATATTCGTGTTTCTGTGTTCTTTGTTAAATACCCAGTAGTGGAATCTTTCATTTTAGCCATTCTCACAGGTGTGAGGTGATATTTCATTGTGGTTTTGATTTGCATTTCCCTGATGAGTGATGTTGAATGTCTTTTCATGTGTTGGTTGGCCATCTGTATGTCTTTGATGAAATGTCTGTTCATGTTTTCTGTTCATTTTTTAACTGGAATATTTGGTTTTTTGGTGCTGTATACATTCTTTGTATATTTTGGATACTAAACCTTTATCAGAAATATCATTTGCAAATATCTCCTCCCATTCTTTATACCTTTCTTGAATCAGTGAATAAATAACACTTCTACTCTTAGACACTAGTTTCTAAATAATGACACCAACAGTAAGATTGATATGATAAAGGTAAAATTAACAGTAAGTTGGTAAAATTCTTATTTTTGAACCTCTGACAGACTAATGTTAGGTATTTTGAGCTTATACTTTCTGACAAGCATATTTTGGAGATTCCCCCTCCATTTTTCTATTTATTGATGCTTACAATACTGCAGAGAAGATTAGAAACATTTATATAGTCATCATAGGGGATTGATGTCTTTTAAATTTAGGCTTTGGATTGTAATCCCAACTGAAATTTCTACCATGCTATTTTGGTTGATAGTAGGGAGTGCAGTGATTGCAAACTATGTGGGATCATTGTTAGTGTGACCATAGAGAAGAATATAATTAGAGGGAAAACAAGGTGCCCAGTCTGCCCCAACCAATCATCAAGAGTTAGAAAACTTGAGGGTGAAGTAAGGGGGGTGTCTTTGATCTGTAAAACTCCGCCCATGATCCAAGAAATAAACACCTGAAACTCAATATCCATGAAAGTGTCTAACCCTCTATAATATCTAACCATTCAAAGAAACAAGTTCTCATAAGCTAACAAAACTGTATTTTTTTCCATTGCCCTTATCTCAATACCAACAAACAAAATCAGTGGCTTGATTTTTCCATTTCAAACCATATCTTCTCTATAAGTGAAAGAAAATTAAATGTTAAGATCTTGGCAGAAAAGATAAAATTATGTCAGTTTTCTGTAATTTTTCAAAATTATGGGATGCACTCTCTAAGTTTTTCGCCTCTGTTAATTTTTTTTGGAGGGGTGGGAGTCAAGGTAGACTTTAAAATGCAATTTCTTTTGGGGCACCTGGGTGGCTGAGTTGGTTAGGCATCTGAGTTTGGCTCGGGTCATTATCTTCCAGTTCACTAGCTCAAGCCCCATGTTGGGCTCTATGCTGACAGCTCAGAGCCTGGATCCTGCTTCAGGTTCTGTGTCTCCCTCTCTCTATGCCCCTCCCTCACATACATTCTCTTTCAAAAATAAACAAACGTTAAAAAAAATTTACAATTTCTTTAATGGCTAATGGTTATTCAGGTTTTTTTGTGCTTGAGAGACTTTTGATATTTTCCTAAAAAACGACTTTTTCTTATCTAAATATATATATTTTTAACTTGTTTGAAATATTCTTGTATGATTAAAAAATTCTTTAGCTGTAATTATTTATTTTTTGAGTCTTAGTATTTTTATGGCTGTTTTCCTCCCTTGATTACTTTATTGTATTAGATTATGCAAAGAGCAGGTTTGGGTTTTACTAATGCTGTTTGCATCTTCTCTCCTTTCCTCACTTCTGTAGTACAGGAAAGTAAATGAAAAGGGGAATGAGAATGGATGTTGAAAGAAGCAGTGCACCTCAGCCATGCTAATTTTAATACATTTTGATATGTAGTACTTTCATATTAAGCTCTTTTAAATATTTTAAAAACTTTGTTTTGATTTTACTATTTAACCCATGAAATGTTTTCAATACAGTTGTTTCCAAACAGTTATTTTTACTAATATATTTTTTTAACTGTTGACTTCTAATTAATTTATATTTTCAGAGGACCTGGATTGCATGATATGTATCCTTTTATGTTGGGTGAGATTTTGTGATACAGTACAGGGTTATTTAAAACCCAAATCTGTCTTTGCTTAAAAAACCTTACTTTGTTTTCTTATTTGAAGCACCTAATTTTTCTTTTCAGTCAGTTACTAAATTTATAGACATTTACTGTTTTTTGCTATTTGTTGAAACTTGTGGCTCATTCTTTCTCATAGGCTCACATTTTCCCCCATAGTAAGTTTCCAAATAGTTTTCCTTTAATTGTTCTTTAAGGGTTTGAGAGAAATAAACTAGTCTTCTTTTTATGTCTGAAATTGACCATTTCCTCTCCAATCCATGCAACCCACTCCTATCTAAACTGCCCCTCTTAAAGGGTAGTTTATAGTTTATCTGGGTATAAAACTTTTGATACACAATTATTTCTCATCAGTATTTGAAGCTATTACTCCGTTTTCTTTTGGAATAAGTAGTAACTGAAAAAATCTGTTAGTATACTCACATTTCTCTTATAGGTCATATCCTTTCTCCTATCTTTTAATTTGATTGTGGTTTTTGTTTGTTTTTTGCTTTTGTGTGTGTGTGTATTTTGGATGTTTGTCATTTGTGTGATTTGAGTTTATCCTGCTTGGTACTTTGAATGTTCTTTCAATCTATAGACTGGACTGGTGTCTTTCCTCAAATCTAGAAAATTCTTAGTATCTTTTCGTATATCCCTTTGTTTCTCTTTTACTACTTTTATTAGATGTGTTTTGAGGCCTTTCAGTCTTTATTCTGTTTGTCATCTATTTTCTTAAACATTTCCTACCTATCTACTATCCATTTCAATAATTCTTTGACTGTGACTGATAAGTGGCTATGCTTCTTATTTCCAAAATTTCCAATGGTTCTTTTTTAAAAAATGTACTTGTTTTTATTTCCCTTTTGCTTTTTGCTTCAGTTTTAACAGAAACATTTTAAAAACTTCCCTTGAGTATCATACATTTATTTTAGTTCTGAAAATTATTTCAGCTGGAATGGATTCATTTGATAAGTGTCAATTCTGCTAGCTCTTAGCTTTAGATATCTTTTTTTAAATTCTCAAGTTAGTTAACATACAGTGTACTCTAGGCTTCAGGAGAGTAGAGCCCAGTTATTCATCTCTTACATATAACACCCATCCCCGAAAAGTGCCCTCTTTAATGTCCATCACCCATTTAACCCACCCATCCCCAAATCCCCACCCCCATCAACCCTCAGTTTTTTCTCTGTATTTAAGAATCTCTTATGTTTTACCTCTCTCTGTTTTTATCTTATTTTTACTTCCCTTCCCCTATGTTCCTGTGTTAAGTTTCTCAACTTGCACATATGAGTGAAATCATATATCTTTCTCTGATTGACTTATTTTGCTTAGCACAATACTCTCAACTGATGAATGGTTAAAGGTGTGTGTGTGTGTGTTTGTATACACACATACAGCATGTTATGTATGTATACATACATACATACAGTGGAATACTACTCAGCAACGAAAAATAATGACCTCTTGCCATTTGCAACAATGTGGATGGAACTGGAGGGTATTGTGATAAGCTTTAGATCTCTCTCAAAGTTTGATTGGGAGTTCATTTTTCAGTCTTTTCGTTTGTTTCCTTCCCTATTTTCTTTCTCCTCTTCCCTTATTGTTTCTTCCCACTTATATTTCTATGTTCATTTCTCCCTGCCAAGCAGTTTTATGGTTTTTCTCTTTTACTGTCATGTTTTAAATACATTTTGTATTGGTATTTTGAGGCTCCTGTCACTGATGATGTGGATAGTATAGCTACAACTGAAGAACTAGAATATAAATTGATCATATGCTCATTTCTAGAAATGAGGCTTTATCTGTGTCTTCCTGTTGTCCTAGGCTTCTGGGGCAAAAGCTTCTGTCAAAAGCCCCACTTTTAGACCTTGTTATACATACATAAGTATTTTGTTACATATAATATTTTTAAGTATGTAAATTATACTTTACTTGAGTTAAATATATATTATTTCTATTAGTCTCACCCAGTCGTAGGTCTTAAGCAGTGAGGCTAGCACTGGTCTTGTATCTGATGTGTGACTCCTCTAGTCCTTTGTATCTTACTGGTACTAAATTTAGTTTCCATTGCCTGCATTTACCTTAAAATTAGAGCCTCACTTCTGTGTGTTTCTGTCCATGATGGAATTTGTTATTTAAACATGGTTGAATCTTTGGCCACTACTCTGTGATTGGTGCAGAGGGATGTGTGTCAAAACACGGACTTATTCTCTTTTTGATTAGAAAAGAGAGAAAAGTCCTGGATTTCAAGTTATTTTACAATCATTTTCAAAACCGACTTCTGAAACTTCCTTGGTGGGTAAATGGCACACTTCTACAGATTCACTGTTTTACTATACATGTCAATAATTAATTTTTGGTCTATTTTTATATACAAAGTTTCTTTCTAGACAACTAGGAATATCCAGTAGGGAGTACATTTTCTCTTTCTGGTACTTCAAATGAAGTGCTCATTTCCCCTCCTATGTTTCCATATTTCTAGCTCTGGCTCCCCTGTTTAACTGTGTCTTCTGAATGTTTCAAACTTTTTCTGGGGAGAATGTTACTGGCCCTCCTTTTAAAAGTGTTTTGAGAAAAAAAACAATGTTATTCTCCAAAAGTAAAATGAAAAACCTATTAAAATAAAGATACTATGCCTGATATGCTTTGGAAAGTTAGAGGACAGATACTCTGTAATGAAAAGAAAATATAGGGGAGGCAGGGTGACTTAGTTGGTCAAGTGTCTGACTCTTGGTTTTGGCTCAGGTCATGATCTCGTGGTTTCATGGCTTCAAGCCCCGCATTAGGTTCTGTGATGGCAGGACAGAGCCTGCTTGGAATTCTCTCCCTTTCTCTCTGCCCTTCCCCTATTTGCACTGTCTCTAAGTAAATACATACATACACATACATAGATACATACATATGTACATACTTGAAAAAAAAATAAAAAGTATGAAAATAATGGAGAGTTGGGGCCTGGGGACTCCCAGCCCAGCAGAATTACAAGAAGAGAAGAGAAAGAATTTAAAGCACAGATGAGAGAATCTAGGTGTAAAAAAATGCTGACACATGCAGTTAATATTTAATTAAAGTGAAAGAAAATTATTGGGCAGAAAATACAATAAAAGTCATTATTATCAAGGAAAGCATACTTTTTTAAATCTGTTTTTTTAAAAATATTGAATACTTAGTCCTCAATATGTACCCTTTAAGTTTATCAACAACATTAAGCTGAAATATTTTCTTTTAGTTTTGAGTATAATAAAGAAATGCATACCTTTCTTTTGCTTGTTTCAGTATGGCTTGGGAAGAGAATTTGTTAGATGATTTACTAAATTTTGCTGCCACTCCCAAAGGACTACTATTTCTTCAAAGAACAGGTGCCATCAACGAATGTCTGACATTTATGTTCAACCGATACGCAAAAAAATTACAGGTATGAATTACCATCTGCTAGAGGCAAAAAGAATTTTTCTTGCTGTAAAAGCTATTAAGAACATCATTCTGTCTTCTCTGAGTGAAGAGGTTATTAAACCTCAATTAAAAAACCATATAGCATTGTAATATTTAACTTGATATTATTTCAGGAAAGCATTAGAATTGATGTTGGTATCTATGGATATGTTTACAGGATGGGAAACAACCAGATGGAATTGAAAAATATAGTTAACCATCCAGATGTGTTATAAATATAACAAACATCTGGTTGTACTAAAGCTGGGCAGAATTTCAGGAGGAGGAAATTCACTATTGGGTCTAAATGTACACGTTAGTAAGAATTTGGTCCTCACATTAAAAAGAAAAATATTTGTAGATTTTTAGATACTGTTAAATAAAATGTACAGTGTAATTTAGCCCTTTCTCTTAAGTCCATTAAGGTGTATTCAGCTTTTTGCTGTGATGGTGTAAACATTCCTGAACTTTTGGGCTTTTTAGGATTATATGTATGCTTTTAAAAGTGTCTTCTTTGTCTCTCACAGCTGTTGTATATTGATGTTACTAGGTTACCAGGTTGTAAATACGATTTTATTTGTTCTTCAGTTCTAATTCCCTGCTTTTGTTTAAGTCTATAAAAACAAAAAACTTAAGAGTTTTTGCCTGTGAAGGTAAGTAGTTTTTGAGAGACGGTCCTGACCATTCCTCACAAATAAAACCTATGAGCATTAGTTCATCAGTTTGACATAAGGTGTATATGAGCAGATGTGTTTTTAATTATTATTTAAATAGGCTTCAAGTATAGAGAACTTACTTACATGCCTCAGTTTATGGCATACTGCTGTCATTTGTCCATGCAAGATGTTGTCTTAATTAATTTTATTCCCTGTCATTTCTGGTTCACAGTTCCATTTCACCCTGTGTGTATTCCTCTACCCCAGACTTCCATGCTAATGTTTTTAATATGTGTAATATCCTGGGATATGTATATATCTTGTAGAATGTTGTCTTAGTCCATTTGGGCTGTTAAAATACCATAGACTGGGTGGTTTATAAACAGAAATTTACTGCTCAGTTCTGGAGGCTGGAAGTCCATGATCAGGATGCCAATGTGGTCAGAGAAGGGCCCTCTCTGGTCACAGATGCCTCATTGTATCCTCACATGGATACGGGCTCGGGAGCTATCTGGGATCTTTTTTTATAACAGCACTAATCCCATTCATGAGTTCTCTCCACCTTATGACCAAATCAAGGTCCCATTTGCTATCTCACCTTTGGAGGTTAGGATTTTAACATACGAAATTTGGAGGTGACACAAACATTCAGACTATAGTAAATCCTGAAGTTTCTCAGGATTTTTAAGTTTACATATATGGCCATTTTAATTTGAATTTCTCTGTTGGTGAGTTTGAATCACCTTGTGTACTAGTTAGCCATTTGTTTTGTTTTGTTTTTTTACATTTTTGAAAATATTGAAGCAATTCAAAGACACTTATCAGATGCCTGAGACTGTGCATACACAACTATTGCTATTGTGATAATACGGCTAGGAATAGATGTCTCTGTTTTAACATTTATGAATAAAAAAAAAAAAACAACCCTAGTCTTTGTACCACACTGGTTGTTATAATAGAAGACACTGTTCCCTGAACCTCAGTAACTTACAACCTTGTAATATAATACAATAGTTTAATGGTGCTTTATGCTATTCAAGAAATTTTTTGAAAATTTAAATTCTCCATTATCTTGTAAGAAAGCCACTAGGCCATTTCCTTAATTTTGCTGAAGAGAAAGTAGAGACCCAGGCTTGTTAACTGATCTGCACATACTCTCACATCTACTTACAGCAGTAAGACTCGAACTCAAATTTGTGTTTCATGAAAGCTGAGTCTTAGTAAAGCATCTCTAACTTCTATGAAGTTTTTCTTTGCCTCTTCCTTTTCAGTACTTAGTGTGAATCTAGGAAGCCCCTGTGGCTGCTGATATCTAAGTCAGCAGGGTCAATGGGGTTGATTGATCAGTAAGGTATTTATTTGGTTATTATGGAAGGAGAGTGGGGAAAAAAAATAGCCATTCATATTTTTGTACCTCTCTGTCATCTAACTACAAAACTAATGTATGGCAGGTTCAAGGAAAGTGGAAAATATGAGTAATAAAAATGGAAAAGGAAGGCAAACAAATGGAGACATGAATAGAAAATCCAATCTAATTCTTTCCCATGGGCTTTTAGTTCCCTGTCTACTTTTTTTTTTTTTGCCTTCAAGACTGAATGCACAGTTTATATCTTAAAAATTTGATTAAAACAGGTCCTTTTTTAAAAAATCAATTCTTTTAATGAAATGTTGAAAAAATACAAATTGTGAATGGTTAACTTTGTTTAGATATCAACAATTTTATTAGCCAACCTGGTCTTAGCTAAGATCTAAGGAGGAACACTGTTTATTTTCTGTTATTTCCGTATTGTTTTCTGCCAGGAGTGATCCTTGTGTACCCTACCAGGAATACATGTATAGTACTCTTTGTGACATGCAAATTGTCCAGTGTTTTCTACAACACTATTTATAAATTTGTATGTTAATGATCAGTATTCTTTGTGTGTTTAATATATATATAATTACTTTAGGGAAAAAAATCACATTTCCTCTAAAAATGATTGCCATTGAGAAGATATTATTTTTTTAAGTTTTTTTTTTTTTTTAATTAAGAGTATAGTTTGGCTGACAGTCAATACAGATTTATATGCGAGGAAATTTATTATTGAGAGACTGACCTAAGGAATAAAATAACAGCATTTAAATTTGGAAGGAATGTTAATCTCCATCATGGTCAAAGTCTTTTGTTTTAACCTAGAGAGGGAAGTGACTTGTTCAAAGCAAAACGCTACTTAATTTTACAGCTGGGACCAGAACCTCTATCTGAAATGAGAACCCCCAAAATATTAACTCATTGACAGGGTGTCTGAGTTTGTTTTGCTGCTCATTATGTTTACTTAAAAGAATGTCTAGTATTCTAACAAGAAGAATCAGTAACCTACATGTAACATATAAATAAAATATTAGCATTTTATGTTTTCCTGCTTTTCATTGTTCCTTATTCATTTTGTTAGATCAGCAGGCATAAAAAGTTTGGCTATGGAGTTTTGGTTACACAAGTGTCATCAACAGCAGCAGGTGCAGTGGCACTACAAAGTTCAGGTAGGTTTTTTCTTTTAATCAGAATGTTAATAATTTTAAATAAAATGAGCAAGCCAGTAGAAAATTTAACTGGCATGATCAGCTCTCAGGATATTTACTCTATAAAGTTCTTTTTCGCAGGTTTGGCCTTAGGTAAGGGAAAGTTACAAGGTTTCCTTTATCTTTTCTCTTCCATGAAATTGCAATGGGATTTTTTTTTCCCTTGAAGTATATATACACAGCCTTGTTCTCTTTCCTCAGAACAATGGAACATAATGAATTAAACTGAGAAGTACTTGATGCTTAAGCAATTGTCTTCATCTTATAAATCCCCTTTCAGTACAGTTGAATCTTACAAGATTTTTTTTCCCTCTTAAATCTTACATGATTTCTTAATGCTCAGTTTTAGTGGCCTGTATATGCATCAAAATATACACAACCACAATAATTATCATACATACATACTATTTCCTTATTCTTCTTCTTTCTCTTTTGCCCTTGAAAGCTTAGTTTTCACCACTTTTACCGCTGTATTTGCAGTCAGCATATATTATCTACAATGGATTGAATTTTTAAGAGTTTAAACATTGGGAATTTAATATACCTTAAGGCTATCTGAACCCTAGACCAGAGAGACAAGACATAACTTCCAATAGAGATGTTATGGTTATATTTTTCAAAGTTTAGTGTTGATGAACTAGAACATCACTGACCATAATTGGTCCTTTCCTTAAGTGAAAATATTTTACTATAATATATCTTAAAAACTTTTCGGCTAAGCTAATTTGGAGTACTTGTATTATGAAACGTGCTTCTTGGAAGAAGTTGTCCTAAACTGAACGACTTATTTTTTCTTCTACTTAGTGTAAAATCTAACATATTGCTATACTCAGGGGCATATTAGTGGAAGCATTTGGAGGTACAATCTCAGATTTCCCTGTTGGTCAAGTCATTAAGCTTCTGAGCCCAATACTGTCAAGCTTCCCGTGAGAGGATTAATTGCAATAATTTTACAGGACAAAGGAAGGGAGATTAACATTGCTTGAATTCCTATGATCTCTTAGGGTACTATGTTAGGAACTTCATATGTATTGTCCCATTTATACTTCATGGCAACCATCGAAAATAGCACTGTTTCAGTTTTCCAACAGGGGACCTGATGCTCTAAGAAGTTGAACAAATCTAAGGACACGACTACTAAGACTGCATATTTGTAATTTGATCCCTGATATTCTTGATTTCAGAGCTTTTTTTTTTTCCTGTTATACCAGAGGAACCTTTCTGTTCTAATGTTATTATGAATTTACTGATTTTATGATTAGGTGTTCTGTTTTACACTTTTTTAAAATGTAATTTGATTCTTCATAAAATAATAATCGCCTTAATAATCACTTTCATTTAGATATATAGTACCTGATTCAGAATTTAGACTGTATTGAGCCAAAATTGTGTGAAATGAAGAATTGTTTTCAGCATAGGAATTATAGAAACAGTTATATTAGAATAAGGAACACACTTAAACTCTTTTAAGTGCCTACCCTGCCTCCTGATACACAACATACACATATACATACAAACACATACCACCTTTCAGCTGCCTTTCTCACTCGAAGAGTAAAGGGTAAACCTTATTTTTCAGAAAAGCATGGTGAGACGTTATTGGCCAAGTGATAAATCCAGAGACTCAAAATTCAGTTCTTTAGGGAAATGGTCTCTCAGAATTTAGTCATTATATAGTTTTAGGATAATGAGGTATCATATAGGTATAATTAACAACAGGAGATATAATTTCTACTAAGTTTAAAGGTTATTTCTTACAGAAGATGTAAGTATGTGTCTTTTGTCAGTGAGAACCAATCTTGTCAGAGGGATAATTATATCTTTCTTCCATAATTCCAAGAAATTGTATACTGTAAATATGTATATAATTCTTCTCAGGGTTTATTAATGCACTTATAACTGAATTATGGGCCAATCTGGAATGTGGAAGAGATGATGTTAGAGTAACCCATCCCAGATCTACTCCAGTGGATCCTATTGACCGGAGCTGTCAAAAGGTAAGAAATGATTTGAGTATCTCTCTCAGAAATTACTTCATCTAGACTTTATCTATATTCGGTTACAATCACCAGCTTCTCCAGTTTCTCTTCTTCTTTTTTTCATTTCTAATTTTTGTTTTCAAAATAAGTGGCTAGAACTACCAGTGTTCCATGGGAGTTATATTTTTCAAGGATGTTTTCCTTTCACAATATTTTTACTGTCATTTTTCTCTTAATAAAGAGTGATATATACCAGACATGCTATGAAAAAACAAACTCTCTCAAAAAACCCTGAAACAAACCAATCAACCAAAGCAAAAAAAGATAAGTAAGCTTTTGCCCTTTGGTTTAAATCTAATAGAAAATTTTCAGGATTATTTGAAGCAGGGATGGGTGAAGAAAAGATGCTATCCTTTAGAGAAATGTGCCAAAAAAGAAATTCTGAAGCACCTATACAATGTTCTATTATAATTCAGTGGCTTTTATATAGTTGACATGTTTGCAAATTTCACTGAAGTTATTCGATGGTTCCTGTCTTTGACTTTATGGGAGCCTGGGAAAGTTTCAGTGGATGTCATAAAATAATCTTAAAAAATTAAGTTCTACTTTCTATAATGGTAGGCTAGTTCTTTCCGGTAGAAACATAAACTCAGGAAAAATGGCTTAAAAAATCAACTAGTTAAAAGTACTGGAATGGCTAAATAGAGGGGAAAAGATGGAGGTGAGTCACTATGTAGATGAAAAGATTGATACTGTTTGAAATTCTGGATTTAACAGACTTTTGCTTGAGGGCAGGTACCAGTTGGTGCTCCACAGATAGAAATCCATCTCTAACAAGTTTGAAAAAAGCAGAAGAGAAGGTTTAGCAGAAGAGAAGCAGAAGAGAAGCTGGAAAATGGAAGGAGGTCTCTGGAAAGTAGAGAAGTACCTAGGGGGCACCTAAACTCTGTGTTCATATGGTTCAGATGTTAAGACTGTCTCCTGAACTTGGACTTCACTGATATCAGATAATCTTACCACAGAGGTTAGAGTTTAGAGTTTGAATTTGCCATGTTAACTGCTAAATTAAAATCAGCATTGGGGAATATACCTTTCATAGTATATTGGATATCATCCATAATTACTAGACATATGAAGAATAAGAGAAATGTGATTCTTACCCAGAAAAAGGCATCTAGTAGATTAGGAATGATGATTAAACTGAAATTATTTATCAAGGACTTTGAAGAAGTTGTTATAAGTAGCATGTAAAGGGAAATATGCTAGTAATAAATGAACAAATTGGAAATTATAATAGAGAAATAGAAGCTATATAAAAGAACCAGATAGAAATTCTAGATCTGGGGTGCCTGGGTGGCTCAGTCAGTTAAGCGTCTGATTCTTGGTTTCAGCTTAGGTCATGATCTCATGGTTTTGTGAGTTCTAGCCCCACTTTAGGCCCTGTACTGGCAGCTCAGAGCCTGCTTGAGATTCTCTCTCTCTCTCTCTCTCTCTCTCTCTCTCTCCCTCTCTCCCTCTCTCCCTCTCTCCCTCCTCCTCCCCCTGTCCCTCTCCCTCCCCCTCCCCCTCCCTCCCTCTCTCTCTCCCCCTCCCCAACCCATGCTGTCTTTGTCTCTCTCAAAATAAATAAAAACTTAAATTCTAGAAGTAAATACCTTTTATTTGAAGTAATTTTTGTGAGACCTCATCTAAAAATTTAATATGTTTGGTTGGTGTATCAAATGGAGGAGAAGGAAAGTGGGATAGAAAAATATTTGAACAAAAGCTGAATTTCTAAACATCTTAAAAAATGTAAACTTAAAGATCAAGAAACTTAGTGAATCTCAAGGAAGAATATGCAAAGAATGAAAATACAATGGAAACCACAGCAAGGCCCACTTATAGACATACAAACTGCTGAAAACTAAAGAGAAAGAGAAAATCTTGAAAGAAGCCATAGAAAATCATACATACAGGGAACAACAAAAAAGTTTGCGGGTGTCTCATTGCAAACTGTGGAGGCCAGAAGATAATAGAATATCTTTGATGAAAGGGGAAAGCCCAGTCCACCTAGAATTCTATATCCAGCAAAAATATCCAAAAAAAAATTTTTTTTAAAGTGAAATAAACTTTTAAAGGCTAAGAAAGTATTTTACAGCAGACCTGTGTTTTATTTAACACTAAAGGAATTTCTTCAGGTTGAAGGACAAGGATACCAGTTGGGTATTTGAATTTTCACATTAAAAAGAAATTGCAAGCGGGTGAGTGAGTATAAAAGCCTGTTGTTTTTCTTTTAATTTCTTGTTAGTACATAGGACTCTTTAAAAGAAAACAATGCCATATATAGTGGGGTTTATTTTATACTTAGAGGTAACATATATGACAGCTCTACCACATGGGGTAAGCAAATGGTATAATGGTATGTGAATCTATGTGACTTTAAGGTTCTTAAATTTTACATGAAGTGGAACACATTAATTTTTAATACCTAGAAAATATTTATATTTCAGATTTAAGGTTGGGATTTGATTCAACTTATTGTACTTTGAAATAGAAATGTCAGTATAAACTAATGGTTAATTTCTGTGAAAAAAAATTGTATACTCTTATAAACTATGAACTGAAAGATCTAGAAATAGCTCCTAGCAAACAAACATCCTTAGTGCTTAGCTTGTAGTTACAAATATTATTCCCTAAGGATTCTGCTTTCTTTTGGGGTTTAATTTTACTGTCTTTTAAATTATAGAAAACATTAATATGCCCTCAGTTTATAATGAGGTACACTAAACTTATTTTCAGTCGAGTCACTTCTTACCTTTCTATAGCTGTGTTTTGGAGTATGATAGACAATAACACCATGTGGCTATGTAAACCTACTTAAAACTAAAATGAAAAATTCAGTCCCTCAAATACATTAATCTAATCTTAGATGTTCAGTAGCCACATGTAGCTAGTGACTGTTGCCCATTTCAAATTATATAACATTTTCATCACCACAGAAAGAAAGATCTACTGGACAGCACTGACTAGAAAAACCATTAAATAATATGCAAAAAGATATAGCCAAAATAAAATTCTAAAACAAACAGAAAACAAACCCCAAAGGGCAGAGATGGAAGAATAGGGGAACAGAAAGGGATGAAGAAAAAAGGAAACAAATAGGAAAATAGTAGCCCTAATCAATAAGTGCATTACATGTGAGTGACTAAATAATTAAAATGCAAAGATTTTCAGAATAGGTAGAGACAGCAAACATTTGGGTCTTAAGAAATTTCCTACAAAGAAAAAGATACTGATAAGTTGACAATCAATGAATAGAAAAAGAGAGGAAAAACTATACATTAGAAGACTGAAATAGCCATATTTAATGTCAGATAAAGAAAATGAAGTAATACCAGATTAAGAAACATTTGATTATAATGTAGATATAACATTCATAAGTTAGTTATGATCCTAAAAATAAGATACAAAACATATGAAGTATTAAAATAACTTAAGGAATGTTTGTTCTTCCTTCCATGAACATGGAATGTTTTTCCATTTTTTTGTGTGTGTCCTCTTCAATACCTTTCATATGTGTTCGACAGTTTTTGGAATACAGAATTTTTACCTCTTTAGATTTATTGCTTTGTTATTGGTGCACAGAAATGCAACAGATATCTGCACGTTGATTTTATATCCTGCGACTTTGCTGAATTCATGCATTAGTTCTAGCAAGGTTTTGGTGGAGTCTTTCAGGTTTTCTACATAGAGTATCATGTCATCTGCAAATAGTGACAGTTTGTCTTCCTTGCTGATTTGTATACCCTTTATTTCTTTTTGTTTTCTGATTACCGAGGCTAAGATTTCTAGTACTATATTAAATAGTAATGTTGAGAGTGGGTATCCTTGTGTTGTTCCTATTGTAGGGGAAGGGCTCTCAGTTTTTCCCCATTGAGGATGATATTAGCTGTGGGTCTTTTGTATATGGCCTTTATGATGTTGAGGTATGTTATATTATCCCTACTTTATTGAGGTATGTTCTATCTATCCCTACTTTGCTGAGGGTTTTTTTTTTTAAATCAAGAATGGATGCTGTATTTTGTCAAATATATTTATTATGTCAAAATTTTTCTGCATCTATTGAGAGGATCATATGGTTCTTTTATCCTTTTATTAATGTGGTGTATCATGTTGATTGATTTGTGACTATTGAACCAACCCTGCAGCCCAGTAATAAATCCCACTTGGTCATGGGGAATAGTTCTTTTAATGTACTGTTGAATTTGATTTGCTAGTATCTTGTTGGGAATTTTTGCATCCATGTTCATCAGGGATGTAGTGGCCTGTAGTTCTTTTTTGTGGGGCCTTTGGTTTTGGAATCAAGGTAATGCCTGGAAAGAGTTTGGATGGAGCTAGAATGTATTACGCTAAGCGAAATAAGTCAGAGAAGGACAAGTATCATATGATTTCACTCATTTGTGGAATTTAAGAAACAAAATAGATGAATGTATGGGAATGGGCGGGGAAAGAGAAGAAAGGGAAAAAAACCACAAGAGACTCTTAATGATAGAGAACAAACTGAAGGTTGATGGAGGGGGGTGGGTGGTGGGTATTAAGGAGGGCACTTGTGATGAGCACTGGGTGTTGTATGTAAGTGATGAATCACTGAATTCTACTTCTGAAACCAAAATTGCATTGCATATTAACTAATATAAAAAATAAAATTAAAAAAATAATGAAGAAATAGATCCACAGTAACAGTTGAAGATTTTAACATTCCTCTTTTAGTGATTGATGTAACAGATCTTTCAGTTTGTTGATAGGTACATGGTATGAATATCACTAATTATCAACTGATCTAATTGTTCTTTATAGAATATTATATTCAGTGACTGCAGGGCACCTATTCTTTTCAAGGGCACTTCGCATTCTTACCAAAAGACTTGCTGGGCTAGAGTGCAAGTCTACATAAGTTTAAAATGATTGGAATAATACTGAGTATGATCTGTGGCCACAGTAAACTTAAGAATCTTGAGCTAGAAGCTATAAAAACCCAAATCCAAATATTTGGAAGTGCACCTCTAAATAATACACAGCTCAAAAAAGTCAGAAGGAAAATTTGGAAATATTTTAAACTAGAAAATAATAAAATATAAAATTTGTGAATGTAGCTGAAGTGGTGCTAAGAAGGATATTGAACTGTAATAATATTTACAGTAGAAAGAAATACCTAAAATGAGTAAATCAAGGTTTTACTCTAAGAAACTAGAAAAGGAGTAAAGTATACCCAAAGCACATTGGAAAAAAAGAAAAAATAAACATTTGAGCAGAAATCAATGAAACAGAAAAAAGACAAACGAGAAAAGTAACAAAGCCAAAAGTTGGTTCTTGGAAATGATTATTAAAAATAAACCCCTGGCTAGACTGATCAAAAAAATGAGAGACCGAAAATTGATCAAGAATGAAAGAAGAGTTTCACTAAAGACCCCACAGTTATTAAGGAATAGATAAAAGAACATTGTGATCAGCTTTATGCTATGAATTGAACAATTAAGATAAAATTGGCAAACTTCTTAAATATGCTTACCAAAAGTGACCCAGTATAAAATAAAAAAATCTGAATAGCTATGTATCTGTTCAAGAAATTGAATTCATTATCAAAAAAGTTTCCATAGAGAGAACCACATGGTTTTACTGGTGAATTCTATGGAACTCTTATAGGAGAAAGAACACCAATCTTACACAAACTTTTTCAGAGAACAGAGGTGGAAGAATCAGTTTCTAACTTATGTGATGAGGCCAGCATAACATTGATATGAATGAGACAAACTGTTAATATATATATATGTATATGTATATATAATTTTTATGTAAAAATAAATATAATGTATAAAAATCACAAATATTTAATATTAAATTAATTATAATTAATATATTACAGTAAAATTAATAAAATATTATCAAATTGTGTACTAATATATAAAAGTATCATTTTTATGATCTAGTGGAGTTTATCCCAAGCAACAGAAAGTTGGTTTCTCATTCTAAAATTGGACTTTAATTCACTATATTAACAGAATAAGGAATTTTCCTACAATGATTTCACTAGACGTGGATACATCATTTGACAAAATTTAATGCCCATTTATGAAAAAACTCAGCAGATTTAATTACATCTTATAAATGCTGTCTTTCAAAAACATGAATCTTACATGTAATGGTGAAATATTGGACCTAAAATCAGTTCACTCTTATTTAACATTGTAGGTCTTAGGACAATAAGGCCAGAAAAAAAAAAAAAAAAATAGAAGGCATACAGACTAGAAGGAAAGATGTAAAACTATTTGAAAATGATTTGATTCTCTCATCTCAAAAAACTTGCTGTTATTGATTTCTGTTAGACACCTAAAAAATACATTTTTGGTTTAATGAGTATAATTGATATCTGTCATTCTTAGAACCCCAAATCTTAATTGCTTGTCCTCCAGTATTGTCTGCCCTCAGAACCATTTTCCTTCATAGCTTTCTATCTGTAAGGTAAAATGCAATTCCTATTACTTTTCTGGAAAAACTTTGTTCTTTTTCCTAGAGGATGAAGGTAGAGCTCATCAACATAGCACATCTCCTCCTGCCTACCTGCCTGCTACTTTGCAGTCCTAGCTCTCATCTCCCTTCTCTGTGCTGTATAGTGTCCTCTTCCCAATGTCCTTCCATCCCTCTCAGTAGTATAGCACCATCAGATCATTTAGAGAGCCATTTTAAATGATCTAATAGTATATTTGTTCTGTATTACACTGTGAGCCCTTGAGGGCAGGGGCCATTTCTTTATTCATTCATATTTTTATTGGTAGTATGTGGCATAATTGCTCATAAGCAGCTAGTGTTAAAATATTTTGAATTAATAAGTAAATAGATGATCATTATCAACCTGAAAGAGTTTTAATTCATTAAAAAAGTATTTGATCTTGGGTAATTTTTTTTTAAGTTTATTTATTTTGAGAGAGACAGAGCACAAGCAGGGGAGGGGCAGAGAGTATCCCAAGCACGTTCTGCTGTGCCAGCTGTGGAGCCTGATGTTGGGCTCGAACCTACAGACCATGAGATCATGACCTGAGCCAAACCAGGAGTCGGATGTTTAACTGAGTGAGCCACCCAGGCATCCAGGATCTTGGATTTTAAAATGCTTTAGTCTCAGAATGCCTGGGTGGCTCAGTTGGATGGATGTACAACTCTTTGATTTTAGCTCAGGTCAAGATCTCATGGTCTCTGTGTTGGGCTCTGTGTGGACAATACAGTCTGCTTGGGACTCTCTCTCTCTCCCTGTCTCTCTTCCCCTCTGTTGCTCACTCTCTCAAAATAAACAAACATTAAAATGCTATAGTTTCAAAATATATCAAATATTTGACCTTCCATTTGTTTCCGTACTGTTATTTTACAAAACCTCATTTTCTTCAAGACTTTGAAATAAAATGTTTTGTGCTAACAAATTTTAGGATAATTAATGTCTGATATTAGCAATATCTTAATGATGTTTCTGTGGGTACTCATGATTATGTTATAAATATTTTCTTGAGTTCTACAAGTACATATTAAACCATCACAATTTTAAAGATGCTGATGTCTTTTAAAAATGCTCATTGTATGAAAAATGAATTTTTCTCCTAGAGACAAGCTGCTGAAATCTTCTCAAGTTTCTTTTAAATTGTTTAGCTTGTTTTTTTTTCAAATATAATTACTGAATTGTTTTTACCTGAAGTTTTATATAAAACCTTGTCAGAAGTTTTCATGATTCTGTGTGGTCCACATTATTTTATTTCTTAGATGTAGGTAGGGAAGTTTTCATGTTTACCCATGGAATTCTTCATGTGCAAAGAATACAAAAACTCTCAATATAGTATTGATATATAATCTGTAAAGACCATGTGCCTTTTTGGACAATGTCAAATGTCCATAATAAATGTCGAAATGGGCACTTAAGAGTTTCTTGAAAAAAAAAAGTAAGTTTCTTATATCTGTCATTGTTATAATAGATAGGAAGGACTCATTTAGGGCACCTAGGTGGCTCAGTCAGTTAAGTGTCCAACTTGGCTCAGGTCGTGATCTCATGATTCGTGAGTTTAAGCCCCACATTGGGCTCTTTGCTCTCAGCACAGAGCCCACTTCAGATCCTCTCTCTCTCTCTGTCTCTTTCTCTCTCTCTCTTTTTCTCTCTCTCTCTCTCTTTCTCTCTCTTTGCCCCTCCCCGCTCACACACACACACACACACACACACACACACACTCACTCTCTCTCTCTCTCTTTCAAGAATAAATAAACATTAAAAAAATAATAAGACTCATTTATAACTAAATATTGGGTTAATATTCAGGACACATAAATTATTTACATGCTTAAATTATAAAGCATTTTCTGTTTATTTTTTAGCTTATGTTTTTTTATAAATTAAATAATAAAAATATATGAAGTCTATCTTAATTACCTTTGTAGTCAACAGCTTGGTGATTAGTAAATTTTTCCTAGGTGGTTTCATAGGTGGCCATGAACTCTCTAGTTTTCCTGCCATTTATTTTACTTATAATTGATAGACATATTCCTTAAACATCCTTTCCTTGATGCTAGTTTTTTCCCTCTATAGTGATCACTTCTTGCATAGTGTTCCTTAGATAAGCATTCAGTAAATGGCAACCAGTTTATTAAATTTAGTTATTCTACTTTATGATCACTTTATTGTTATCCAAATGATACCAGCTTTAAATAATGAATGTGTGGATTATGTTCTTCTTAGAAATGGTTAGAAATTCCATCTTCATTTTATGGAATATTCATGGTAAAAAATGGAAGCTTTTAAAGAGCTCATTTTTCATTCTACAACACTATTTGTTAAAACTCACTGTGTTAAATATAATCACTATAACCACTGTTATTTGTAAGGAATATTGCATTTAGTATAAGGGTGGAGGAGGGGATAAAGGAGACTCTACCTTCCAAGTCCTCAAACAAGAACTATGTAGCAATGGTGACATTGTTAAATAGTGTCTGAAGATTATACTAGGTTTTTAATGAGTAACCTAACCATGAAAGTAAGAAAATGGCGATTAGTTCTGCTACCAAATCTCTGGTTGCATGTCTTTGGCCAAGTCACTTAACTTCTCTGGTCCTTAAGTTTTTCATCTATTAAATGAGAGATTAACTGTTCTTTAAAATTTTCTCATGTTCTGATTATAGTGAAAATTCTTAATTTGATTCTCAAATTTTCTGAATCTAGAAAAAAGTTTTTAAAATGACAAGGAGAAAAGTTGATAGTTACAAAAAGTAAATTAATACAATACAAATGAAACAAGAATTGGCAGAATACAAGGCTTCTAGATGTGAATAGAGTTCATTAGAAAGTCTTCTAGAAAAAAATGTGGCATTTTTCTAGATGTGAAGTGGGATACAGAGTAAGTGGGAGGGCAGGAGGACCATGTTGGTAGGATAAAAAGTTTCCATATGTGGCAGTCACTTGAAGGAGACCACAGGCAGTTTCAACTGACTGAAATGGTGACTTCCTGCTGAGGGATAATGGGAAAGGAGGCTTTTGACTGTGTGAAGAGAAGAAAGGTATCAATTAGTAAGGTGCCTTGAAAGTCATGCTAAGGAGCTTATTAGACTTGATGGTTAGTGATGGGAAACCACTGCATGCTTTTGTGCAGGGATCCAAATACTCAGGTTGCTTTTAGTAAGACGAAATGAGAATGAGAGGTTAAAAACTTCGTGGAGAGATTAATTTATTAAGATTGCACCAGAAAATGAGCTGGTTTTGATAGGAAAGCCATGACTTTTAAAAATTAACTATAATATTTAGATTAGTTGGATTTCCAATGAATGTAAAGGGTAAAGATGGCCTTGTGATCTGAGTGCAAGTATATAGAGAACTTATCATTTTGCTTCAGAGCCCCAAAGTGTTACTCTCTTGTATTTCTTACACATTGATTCTTACAATGCAAAGAGTGAGAAAGATGGATCATTTCATTTTTTCCTAAAAACCAAACTTATTGGGGTGCTTGGGTGGCTCAGTTGGTTGAGCGTCTGGCTTTGGCTCGGGTCATGATGTCACGGTCCTTGAGTTCGAGCCCCTCATTGGGCTCTGTGCTGACAGCTCAGAGCCTGGAGCCTGCTTCAGATTCTGTGTCTCCTTCTCTCTCTCTGCCCCTCCCCCACTCGTGCTCATTCTCTCTCTCTCTCTCTCTCTCTCTCTCTCTTTCTCTCTAAATAAACATTACAAAAAAAAACTTTTCAAGAGATACAAGACATTTTATAACCTTTTCCAACTCTTGTATATTCTGTTACTATTGCTATGTGTTATCAGCACATAGATTATTGCTGATGTTACCTATTTGGTACTTAACATGCATATAATTCACATTTATGTGGATTAATTAGGCTTATTAAAAAAATTAACCCTCACAGTTATAGTCCTATAAAACTATGTTTATGACTCTTTTATGGATGTGATTGAAAAAATGAAGCGTTTAAATGACTGTGTTTTCTCTCTTCTCTGCCTAGTGTTTTCTAGGACTGGTGAACTTGTTACCTTATCCTGCTGTTTATGAGCTGGTAGGCAATCGAGAGCTTCCTAATAAAGCAGAATATTCTCTTCGTGAAGTCCCAACATGTGTTATTGTAAGTCATTTTCTTTTAGTCTTTATTTTTTATAAATGAGATTTGTAGTACAATGCAGTTTGATAGAAAAAAAGGAACGTTACTGGGGCACCTGGGTGGCTTAGTCCGTTAAGTGTCCGACTTCAGCTCAGGTCATGATCTCACTGTTCGTGGGTTCAAGCCCTGTTGGGCTGTGTGTTGACAGCTCAGAGCCTGGAGGCTGCTTCAGATTCTGTGTCTCCCTGTCTCTCTGCCCCTCCCCTACTCATGCTCTGTCTCTCCCTCTCTCTCAAAGGTAAATAAACATAAAAAAGTTAAAAAAGAAGGAACATTATTTAATGAGATTTAAAGGCTGATTTGATTTACCCATGGAATGTTAGCTCTGAATTATCTGTGCATGGAATTTTTGATCCAGGTCGCCCAAAAGTTACAGTACCTACTGGAATACAAAGTTAATGCTCCCCAACCAGGAAAGAAACTTGGCATAAATAGAAATATGTATGGTTTATATTATTAGTCACACTAGTATTGCTTCCTCATTGGTTAGGGTAATTAGGATTAAACTATATCCAAGGGGTCCAATACCTTTTTTGCTTATATTTTAATGAAGTACATAATACTACCCCATGAGGGCAGTGTATACATATTTATTTGAGACTTTTTTCATATTCATACTCCCAAATGGGTAACTTTTCTTAATCATTTAGAGATATTTAATTCCTCATCTTTGGGTAAGTTTATAAATTAAATACACAAAATAATGTATATTCATGTATTTATAAAGAATTAACACTCAAAATCTATTAATCTTATTTTGTGGACACTTTGTCATATGTGTTATTGTTTTTTCTATAGTTTTGCCCATTTGAATACTTTTAACCCTAAACATTTTCTTTTTTCTTTAATTTTTTTTAATGCTTATTTTTGAGAGAGAGAGTGAGACAGAGCACGAGTGGGGAGGGGCAGAGAGAGAGGGAGACAAAGAATCTGAAGCAGGCTCCAGGCTCTGAGCTGTCTTCACAGAGCCCAACGTGGGGCTCGAACTCATGAACCGCGAGATCATGACCTGAGCTGAAGTTGGATACTCACCTGACTGAGCTACCCAGGCGCCCCTAAACATTTTCATTTTTTAAAACTTTCTGTACTCTTGGAGTTTTTTGATAATTTTATGAACAAAATATAAAGATAGGTACTTCTGTTGTTGAGTTTTTAATTTATATTTTCCTTGAAGTGTTTCAGTTTTATCTTGTGCTTACTTATATCTCAGCACTTCTTAAGTAGTTTTACAATGAGCAATATAGGTGTTTTGTCTTCCTTACTACACCGTGAGTGCCTGGGAGCAAGTAGGATATCGTAGTCCTTTTTATCATCTATCTAGCACATAGATGTCCAGTGAATAGTTTTTTTTTAAATATTCATAAAATTATTGCCTTTGTTGAAATCAATTAGGGGAAACAAATGCATATTAGTTGCATTATTTAATCTAGAACAAATGGCTTGTATGTTTGTTCTCAAGTTTTCATTGATATCTATAATGTGTATTCAAAGATTATCTTTACACTTAGGGAAGGTTTTGTCTTTTAGTCTTAAAACACTTAACTGCAAATAGTTTTGTTATTCTACTTCTCCAAATGGATATTACATTTTAACCATGTAGAATAATAGCTACTTCTCATCATTTAAACGTGTTTAAACTCTCCTATTAAAAACAAAGAACATCTCCCTTGACCTGTGTCTTCTTATAGCTACTATCCTATGGTTTTCTTCTCCTTCCTTCCTTCTCCCCCACCAAAAAAAAAAAAAAAAAAAAGAACCTCCTAAAAAAATTAACTATATTTGAAGTCTCTACTTCTTTCTCTTCTGTCAACTCTGGAAAGCACTATAATCTGGCATCTTGTTCAACTATTTAACTGAAATTGTTCTGCCAAAAGTCAGAATAAATACAGAAGTTTTTAATCCACTGAAACCTCTTCCGTCCTTTAACCTAATTTACCACCTGGCAGCTTTCAGCACAGTTGATCCACTGTTCTGTGTCGCTCTCTCCTATGACTGTGGCACTTCTTCTGTTTCTCTTCCAGCTTCTATGGTCTTATCTATAGAGTCTCCTTTGTGGAGACTTCCTTTGTATTCTCTTTCTCTGCCTTCTGTCCTCCAGATTGATCTTCTCCAATACTGTGGCTTTTAGTTGTTTACTGACAGCTCTCTGACTTATATCGCTCACCTCGCTGTCAGATCTATACTCAGATTTCCACCAGATAATGAACATCTGAAAACTCATGGGCATCTTAGTCTTACCACTTCTATAACTGAATATAATTTTTTTCTATCCTAAATCAATTTCATTTCCAATTTTCCTATCTCAGCATATGGCACCATCTTCACAGTGATTGAAATAGAAACTTGGAAGTCATTGTTGACTTCATTCTATATATGTAATTAATCACCATTTATAGATTGTTTCCTTCCTAATGACTAGATCTTGTTTACTTTTTTCTATTCATGTTAAGACCACCTTAGCTCAGACCCTCATTTCCTTCTTTTTTTTTTTTTTTTTTTTTTTAATTCTCAAGTTAGCTAACATACAGTGTAGTCTTGGCTTCAGGAGTAGATTCCTGTGATTCATCACTTACATACAATGTCCAGTGCTCATTCCAACAAGTGTCCTCCTCAATGCCTATTACCCATTTTTCCTACCCTACCCCTAGCTCTCCACCCCCATCAAACCTCAGTTTGTTCTCTGGATTTAAGAGTCTTTTAGGGTTTGCCTCCCTCTGTTATCTTATTTTTCCTTCCCTTCCCCTATGGTCATCTGTTAAGTTTCTCAAATTCCACATATGAGTGAAATCATATGATATTTGTCTATCTCTGACTGCCTTATTTCACTTAGCATAATACCCTCCAGTTCCATTCACATCATTGCAAGTGGCAAGATTTCATTCTTTTTCGTTGCCGAGCAGTTTTCCATTGTATATACAAACCACATCTTCTTTATCCATCATCAGTTGATGGACGTTTGGGCTCTTACCATAATTTGGCTATTGTTGATAGTGTTGCTATAAACATTGGGGTGCATGTGCCCCTTCAAATCAGCACTCTGTATCCTTTGGATAAATTCCTACTAGTGCAATTGCTTGGTTGTAGGGTAGTTCTAGTTTTAATTTTTTAAGGAACCTCCATAGTATTTTCCAGAATGGCTATACCAGTTTGCTTTCCCACCAACAGTGCAAAAGTTTTCCCCTTTCTTCACATCCTCACCAACATTTGTTGTTTCCTGAGTTGTTGATTTTAGCTACTCTGACTGGTGTGAGGTGGTATCTCATTGTGGTTTTGATCTGTATTTCCCTGATGATGAGTGATGTTGAGCATTTTTTCATGTGTCTGTTAGCCATTTGGATGTCTTCTTTGGAGAAATGTCTATTCATGTCTTTTGCCCATGTCTTCACTGGATTATTTGTTATTCAGCTGTAAAGTTTGGTTAAGTTCTTTATAGATTTTTGATACTAACCCTGTATCTGATATGTCATTGGCAAATATCTTTTCCCATTCCGTTGGTTGCCTTTTAGTTTTGTTGATTATTTTCTTTGCAGTGCAGAAGGTTTTCATCTTGATGAGGTCTCAAGAGTTCATTTTTGCTTTTATTTCCCTTGCTGCGGCCAAGGTCAAAGAGGTTGCTGCCTATTTTCTCCTGTAGGATTTTGATAGTTTTCTGTCTCACATTTAGGTCTTTCATCCATTTTGTATATATTTTTGTGTATGGTGTAAGAAAGTTCAAACCCTCATTTCTTGTCTAGATTACTTCAGTGTGATCCTGTTTTTTTCCCTCTTGTCTCAACCTGTAAATTATCCTCATGCTAATTTATTTTCAAAGTGATCCTTTAGAAATGAAAACTGGATGCAGTAATTCTATTTAAAATCTTTGCTGATTTCCCTTTACCTCCATGTGTAGTTATATTCCTTTGCGTGACATACAGTTTCTCCTTGTTTCTCAAAGCCTTCTTTTTTCTCTTGTCACCTTCTACTCTCTGACCTCCAGGATCTTTAGACAGTTTCTTACTTTCTCAGGAATCTGGAAGCTATATAACCTTGCCTTTTGACTAGATAGTATCTCCTCATTTTTCCTGCTTTACTCTTTCTGTGAAGTCTTCTCATATGTCACATTATTTTATAATTATTTTTGCATTTGTTTCCCCTTATAGTTCCATGAGAAGAGGAACTATATTTTGTCTTTTGCCCTGAAAGTCTAGCAAGTTGGTTGTTTTGTTTTTCTTTTGCTACTGTGAGCATGGTAGGTTCTCAGTAACTTTACTGTTTAATTAATGATTCATTGACTCTTAATGAGTTTGGCTCTTCTTAGGCATTATTTAAAATAATTTAAATTCAGTATCTGTCTCATTGGGAGTTCCATGGCATGAACCTTAGGAAGTTAAACTGAGGAGGGGTGTGTGTGTGTGTGTGTGTGTATTTGCACATGGGCTTTCTTTTGTGGACACTTTCAAAGTTAAAAAAAATGGTATAATGAACTCCCATATACTCAACACTAAACTGCGGCTTTTGTCACCGTTCTGTCAGTGTCTCTATTTGTCTCCAGTTTCCTTTACTCCTGCATTTTGCTTGTTTGTTTGTTTTTTTTTCCTGGACAATTATAAAGCATATTTTGGGCATAATGTCATTTTATCTGTAAATAAATAAGTATGCATCTCTAATAAGGACCTCTGAGTTTTTTGTTTTGTTTTTGCTTTTTTTTGAATTACTGCCTTGTAAACCCTTGTGGCTTTAGTCATATCCAAGATGTTAGCTATAATCCCTTAATATGATCTAATAAGTTTTCTATATAAGTTTCCTTTTTATCGAAAGTGTCTTTTTTTTTTCTTTTTATGGTTGGCCAAGTCATGATCCAAACAAAATATATAAATTGTATTTAGTTATTATGTCTTTTAAGTCTTTATTCTAAAACTGTTCTGTGTCCATGCCCTTGATTTATTGGAAAAACTGGTTATTTGTCCTGGGTTGCATTGATTCACTATTTCACCAGGAGATATGAAATGGTGATTCTAGTTCTGCCATTCTTTGTGTATTTAACTGGAATTGTTTAATAAAGGAAAACCTAAAAAAGTTTCTTATAAGGATATCAGATTAAATGCTTGACTATTTAGATGTTCTCAGAGTAGTGAATTGGTGCTCTAGTAATCTCCAAAAGGGATGTTTTATTATTATTTCCATATAATAATTACCGTAACATATACCATATATATATATATGTATGTATGTTTCAATCCAGTGAAGTCATTATTGCTTTTTTTTTTCAGTTTATTTATTTACTTGGAGAAAGAGAGAGAGAGTGAGAGAGAAAGTAAGCAGGAGAGGGGTAGAGAGAGCAGGAGAGAGAGAATCCCAAGTAGGAGATTCCCGAAACAGGGCTGGAATCCACAAACTATGAAATCATGATCTGAGCTGAAATCAAGAGTCAGACGCTAAACTGACTGAGCTACTCAGGTGCCCCAGTCATCTTGCTTTTGATACTCAAGATGTTCTTTTGACTGCTGAGTCCTTTTGACTTGTACTTATTCCTGTTTGATATATTTCTTTCTCATATAAGATGCTCCAGGCTCATTGTATACATTTTCTAGCTCAGACCTGGAATCCACCATCTTCAAAGAGTTGTTGTTTTTTTTTATTAGGAATTGCTAGTTAGAAGCTCTAACTTGGAAACTAGAAATATTCATTGTTTAGGGTTGTCATTATTTCTAGTCCTTTTGGGGGATAGCTGAGGAGAATAAGTATTTTGTTTTTTAAGTATATTTATTTTGAGAGAAAGAGAGCACACAAACAGGGGAAGGGTAGAGAGAGAAGTAGAGAGAGAATCTCAAGCAGGCTCCATGCTGTCAGCACAGAGCCTGATACTGGGCTCGATCTCACGAACCATGATATCATGACTTGAGCTGAAATCAAGAGTTGGACGCTTAACTGACTGAGCTACCCATGTGCCCCAGTATTTATTATTTTTTTTAGAAGAGAAATTCATCATGAACCTATATTAATATTTTTCATATATTTTTCGTTTACCAAAAAGCTTGGTTACTAATAACATGAACAAAACTACTTACTTGCTTTTATTGTACAATGTACATATAATAGTTATAAGATTAGTGCATACATATTGACATTTCATTTCAGTTAATTTTGTCCTTAGAATATATGCCACCAAGGATTTACAATCAAAATAAATCAAAATAAATGCCTGGTTATGCCACTAACTTGATAGATTTGTTTTAGAATGTTTTAAGTTGAGAGGTGGTTTTATCTTTTGCCTTAATTTTGTCTTTTCAATTATTACATGATTAATGATCTTTTAAAGTTTGTGATTCCAATATATAACAAGGTATATTTATAGAAAGTGCTTATGTATGAATCCCCTTTGTTGTTTCTCCCCATGTGTTTGATCTTCACTATATAGCCACTAGTTCTGTGTAGCTATTTAAATTTATATTAATTACAACTCAATAAAGCTAGAAACTTTTTTCTTTTCGTTTCTATCAACACTTCAGGTTTTCAAGTGCCCACTAGCCGTAGATGGCCAATGCCTACCACATTGGGTAGCACAGAGAGAGAACATTTCCATCATTGCAGAAAGTAGTAGTTTATAGCACTGCCTTATAGCTAACACGTTTTGTTAGTTTTTGGTTTATCCTTCAACTGTTACATTAAAAAAGAATATATTTTATTCCGTTCAGACTTAAGCAAAAGATAGTATGCTATAAACAATGTTTCTTTTAATTCTTTGTCTTTTAGATTACTATATAGAAGTATATAGAGCTCTTCCCTTACCCTTTTTAACAAATGCATAGTACAGTGGTGTATGGATGTGCTGGGATTTATACATCCAGTCATCTACTGGTGGTCACTTGGGTTCTTTAAGTTTTTGTCATTATAAGTTATGCCTCAATTAATAGCTTGGCTTATATTTATTATATTTACCAGTATGCCTATGTATATATATATTTTTTCGTTGCTGCATAACAAATCGCTACAAACTTGGCACATTAAAACTACCCATTTATGAGCTCACGGTTTTGCATGTCAGAAGTCTAGCACTGTGTGCCTGGGTTTTCTGCTGAGAGTATTATAAACCTGAAATCAAGGTGTTAGCCAGATTAAGTGCTCATCTGGAGGCCCTGGGAGAAAAATTCAATTCCAAATTAATTCTGGGGAGAGGGAAGTTTCTTAGGTTTTAGGACTGAAGTGCTTGGTTTCCTGCTGGCACTTGGAGCACCAGGTATTGTTCCTGGAGCTTTGTACTGTGGCCCCCTTCCTATTTCAACTGTGAACAACCTCCCTGGTGGGAAATTCCTCTCATGCTTTGAGTCTCTTTGACTTTGTTTTCTGTGACCAGCCTGAGAAAATTCTTTGCTTGTAAATGGCTCCTGTGATAATATCAGAGCCACTCTGTTAATTTTTTTTTTTTTTTTTTGAGAGAGAATGCATGAGCGGTAGAAGGAGAGAGAAAATCTTAAGCAGGCTTCACAGAGCCCAACTGAAGCCTTGATCTCACAACCCTGACCTGAGCTGAAATTGAGTTGGATGCTTAACTGACTGAGCCACCTAGGTGCCCTGATAATCTCCTATTTTGAAATCAATTAAGGACTTCTGCAAAAATCTCTTCACAGCAATACGTGCATTAGGTTTAAGAATCTTGGGGCCGTCTTAAATTCTGCCTATTTTAGTATCGTTGGGCTAGATTTCTAGAAGTGGGATCATTGGGTTGAAAGGTAAGTTCATTTGTAATTTTGGTATGTAACACTAGATTTCCATCCGTAGAGAATAATCCTCTGCTTTCCCATCAATGAGATACTGTAGTGACTGTTTTCTAGCAGCTTCATTAAGAAGTTTATATGATCAGACATTCAGATATTTGTCTGAAAAGAGAAAAGTATTAGTGTATGTTTTTCTCATGAACAGAACATTTTTTCATATGCTTAATGGCCATTGACTTCTTCTCATTGGTCTTTCAATTTGTTTTTACTATTTTTCTATTTGTGTTCTCTTTCTTAGTTTTAAGGAATTCATTATATTTTGGGGATGTTAGGCCTTAACTTCTCACGATTTCATATCAATTATCTACCAAAATTCTAGGTCCTACAAACAACTTTCAAGTTGTACTTTAGTAAATTAAAGGTCAATGACACAAAATACTCTTTCCCTCTAACACATACAATCTTTGATTGCTTTTCAGTTCCTGTCACTTAATTTGCAGTTAAATAAATGATGTATTAGGTGGGACCCCTTTGGTTATTGAGAAACTCAGTTTGAATTAGTTTTAGCAGAAGAGGAAATTTATTGACTCACAATTTTCCAGATCTAAACAATATCTGCAGCTTGTGTGTTTGCAAGGTGAGAGATAGCTGGGAAACAAAGATGCCAGTACAAGTGACAGGAGTAATCCATATTAGCTAATTATAGTTCCCTTAACATAACTGAGGAGTGTAAACAATGAATTAACCGAAGGAAGAACTTGCTAATTGTCGGAGCTGACTAAAGTGGGGTGGACTGCCTTGGGATTCTGTGAGTTCCTCATCCTGAGTTGTTCTTGGTGGAAGTAATGTAAATCGGATCCAAGGACCTTTGGATGGTTGTAGTACATGATCTTTCAGCTCTTTTTTCAATGATAAGAATATGTTTGCAGTACTTGGCATAATGCTTGGCACAGAGTAGATGTGCAGTATATGCTAAATAAAATACTTGTGGACTTCATTATGCCACAGTACAAAAACCAAAACAAAAAACAGGGACAAGTAGAAATAGAACTTTGAATGTAGTCAGGTCCACCTCTGTCTGTCTCTCTATGTCCACTTGCCCTGTTACCGCCCACTATCTTGGTTTTATTGAAAGCTGTACATAGTGTAGTGGTTAAAAGATTGCATTCTGAAGCCAGACTGCCTGGATTAGATTACCAGTTCTGCCTTTTATAAGCTATGTCACTTCAGACAAGATAAATTTTAGTTTTCTGTTAAAAGAGGGCAGTAAACATTCCTATCCCAAGGTTGTGAGAATTAAATGAAATATAAAAGTTTAAATCACTGCTTGGCATATAAAAAAACGCTATATAATTGTCTGCTGTAATTATCATTAGTGCTTTCTTCTCCAGATGGTGTTCTCTGTTGGAGAGTACATGGGACTACCTGTCACTCTGTACTGACATCTTCACCATCTCCCCTTGTCCTTGTTTCCTAAGGCTGCCATAACAAATTCCACACACTGTGTAGCTGAAAACAACAGAAATTTATTCTGTTACAGTTAGAGTCCAGGTGTTATAGGGCCACATTCCCTCCAAAGACTCCAGGGGGAGAATCCTTCTCTGCCTCTTCCAGCTTCTGGTTCCAGGCATTTCATGTCTTATTACCACATAACTCCAGTTTCTGCCTCCATCTTCACAGGGCTTTCTCCTTTCTCTGCCTTAAATTTCCCTTCGTCGTCTTCTTATAGGGATGTTTTTTAACAGTCTTAAGGCCTATTTGGGTTAATCTAGGATGATTTTAGAATTGTTAATTACTTCTGAAAACACTTTTTCCAAATAGGGAACAGTCATAAGTTATTCCTTGTTTTTCTACTCTTGGATTAGGATATGGATGTATCGTTTGTTGGAGTCACAGTTTAGCTCAGTATGACACCAAACAGGAGAGTGGCCTTTTCCTCTACCTCCCTGCTATATATTGAATGTATACCCCCAAAATTTGTGTTTTGAAACTTAATCCCCAATGTGATATTTGGAAGTGGGCCTTTCGGAGGTGATTAGTGCCTTTAAAAAAAAAAAAAGACTCCAGGGAAATTGCTCATCCCTTCTGCCATGTGAGGGCAAAGTGAAAAGAGGACTGTGAACTAGAAAGTGGATCCTTGCCGGGAAAAAAAAATCTTCTGGTGCCTTGATTTTTGGACTTCTCAGCATCCAGAACTATAAGAAATAAAATTTCTGTTGTTTATAAACCACCCAGCCTATGGAACTCTGTTATAGTAGCCAGAATGTACTGAGACCCGTCTGAGTTGAAAAATCCCAAGGAAGAACCTTACAGGTTGAGTTTTGTTGATGGATGTGCCTGGGCTAACCAGTCACAAGCCACTTCTAATGGTGCAGGTGCAGAAATACTGACATTTTGATCGACCTACCCCACGCCTTTTTTTTTTTTTTTTAAATTTTATATAGAGAAAGCAGGGGAAGAGCAGAGGAGAGCAGAGAGAATCTTAAGCAGTCTCCATGCTCAGTGCAGAGCCGGATGCAGGGCTTGATCCCATAACCCTGGGATCATGACTGACTGAGCCACCCGGCTGCCCCCTCCTCCTCTTTCACTTATCTCTTTCTGAAGTAAAAAGGGTCAGATAACACAAACATGGCCATTGGGACACATGTAAACAGCGGGCAAACATGTATGTATTTATGTGAATGGATATTCCTTTGTTTTTCTACTCTTGGTCTCAGTTTGTCCTATTGAACTTATTCTCCAGCTGGACAGTATCCTTTAAAAAGTTTCAGACTTGTTTTCCTTTCTCTTTTTTTCTTTTTCTTCTTCTTTTTTTCTTCTTTGTGTGTGTGTGTGTGTGTGTGTGTGTGTGTGTGTGTGTGTGAGTGTGAGTATGAGAGAGAGAGAGTCCAAAGTGTTACTTGCATTGGCTCTTTGTTGGGAAGCTGCTGCTTGATTTAGAAAACTGATTGCCTTATTGACACACGTTGCAGAGCTTAGAAACTGAAGTTCTCCATAAGGCAGGCTTCTCGGGAGTTTAATTTTCTTCCCTAAGTGGTGATCCATCAATGTAATCCTCTTTAAAGAACAAATTATTTACCGTAACATTTGTTCTCTGAAAATGCATTATCATTGATAGATCACTGCAATCTACTCTTCCATTAGCTTGCTGATAATACATTCTTTATCTCTTTTATTCTTAAAATATCTAGTACTTAAGATTTGAAACTACAACTTTATATAGAGTCCCGGAGTATCACTGGCTGTCAAAGACTTAGTGAGCTTAGTGTTCAGATGATTGGACAAATTTCAGTCACCTATGCTAGTATCCTACTAATGAAGAGAAATCAATAGTAATACTTCCAGAAGCTTCTATGCATAGAACAGACTGGCAGATTCTCTTCTCTTAGGTAAGAGAAAGCCAGTGATACGTAATTCTAGATTAATCTGTGAAGACTATAATAAAAACAGTGATAATCATTTCTTAAATTATTTTAAACAGTAAAAATATAGGAACACATAGCAAACAAGTTTCTCCATAGGTACACTACAGAGACTACTTAATAGTATCCAGGTGGCTGAGAAGTCAAGGAGAACTCCATGGCTCCATCACCGTAGCTAAACAAGACTGTCAGAGAAGAAATTAGGAAAAAGGAGAGAGTGGGCAAATGATTGAAAATCTGAATATGAAGCTGGGAATATGAATGAGTTACTTAGCTCATGTTCTGCCATGTTTGAAACAAGGAACGCCCAACTAAGAAGCAGACAAAATCACAGATTTTAAGATAGTAATCTTTTTATTCTTGTTAGGCAGCTGATTGAATATTTGCTGATTGTAAACTCTTGTGCTAGTATTTACACATTTTTACTAGATATCTGTAGAATGGTAATAAATGCATTCCTGAGTGTTATGTATAAACCTTTACTGTACAAGTTGACACTAAATCCAGTTTTTACTGTTTCAATTAGTGTTTTTCAAATGTTATTTTCAGAGATTCATTACTTCCTCATCCTTGCAAAGTCATTTCCATGCCTCTTATTTGATGTTACGACATTTGCACTGTCATCTACATAGACCTCAGTCAATATTACATCACTTTACTCCCTAGCAAAACCTTCCTTTTATCTTACTGGTCGTGGAAATGTCTTCAGTTTGAACATACTGGAGGGTGGCAAGTTTCTTGGTCAGGAAAATGAACAATGAGAGAGACAAGTACTTATTTATGAATAAATTTTTTTTAATGTTTTTTTTTTTTTAATTTATTTTTGCGAGAGAGACACAAAGCATGAGCATGGGAAGGGCAGAAAGAGAAGGAGACACAGAATCCAAAGCAGGCTCCAGGCTCTGAGCTGTCAGTACAAAGCCCGACACGGGGCTGAAACCCACGAACTGGGAGATCATGACCTGAGCCAAAGTCAGACACTTAACTGACTGAATCACCCAGGTGCCCCTATGAATACATTTCTTAGGCCTAAACCCAAAGATCTACACAAAGCAGAGCATTATAAAAAGAAAGACTTTTAGGGAGTGCTTGAAACTGTGCACATTGTAGGCTTACTATTGTCAGTGCTTGAGATGGCGGGTGGCACCTGGCTCATCTGATTCTCTCAGCACTTGCATCATGATTTTAAGCCTGTCTACACATCGTAACAACTTGGGAATCTTTTAAAAGGATATGAATGCCAGAATCTTAACTCCCAAGGATAGTGACTTGCTGGGGTAGAGCCTGGGCATTATTTATATATGTATATTTATATATAATTTTTTTTTTTACAGTTCTCTAAGTGCTTCCAATGTTCAACAAGGGTTGGAAACCACTGATTTACACGTGGAGAGACTATCAACAAAATCTCAGATAGCTACTAGATAAAACTAGCAGCCCACTGTTCATGCTTCACATGAAATCTTGTAGATTTCATATTTGGTTTTCAGACTAGTTTACATTTTCAGCAGTGTAATCAGTATTTAGCTGGCTGCATAAGTTGCTCACAGATTAGCAGAATGGGGTATAAACTAGTGATTCTCCACTTTGGGTAAACATTAGATGACTCATTTCAAGAGCTTTGACAAATCTTAATGTCTAGACACACCCAGACCAATTAATTCAGAATCTCTAGAGGTGAGTCTTGGGCATTTAATAACTTTTTTTTTTTTCTACCTAGGTGATCAAATGTAAAGCCAAGTTTGAGAACCAAATATCTAAATAAATATTTGTTGATTTGTTTTTTTTTTTTTAATGACTTGTCCAGCATATTCTCACTCCAAGTCTTTCTTTTTCAGGATATTATAGATAGACTTATACTTTTGAATTCAGAAGCGAAGATTCGTTCTTTATTCAACTATGAACAGTCACACATCTTTGGTCTAAGGTAAGGTGCTAAATTTTACCTGAGATACATTTTCTTTTCTTCTTTTTTTTAATTTTTTTTTTATTTGGTGAAATAGAGAGTGCAAGCATGAGAGAGGGAGGGAGGGGCAGAGAGAGAAAGAGAGAAAGAATCCCAAGCAGGCTCTACACTGTCAGCACAGAGCCTGATGCGGGGCTTGATCACAAACAGATCTGAGCCACAACTAAGGGTGGGACACTTAACTGACTGAGCCACCCTGACGCCCCTTGAGATATATTTTCTATCTTGCAGAACAGTCAAGCATATATTCTATATAATTCCAAAAAATATTTAAAATAAGGTAATTTTAAGGATGTCTAAAAGTAATTTGTAATGTCATAGATAAATACAGTTATTAGGTTTTTATATTATGGCTTTTGGCTTTGTTTAGGTTCTGTGTTACTACCATGTCTTTTGTTCAATTTACGTTACAAACACCTCTTTAAAAAGAGGCATTTTGCAGACTTTTCAGTTTACTCAGGAGTCAACTGGGGCTTCCCTGGGATTGTATTTGATGGCATTCCTTCCATAATAGAGACTTGAAAATACATGATTTATCTTGAGGCTCAAATTTTGCTCCTTGATGTTAACCATTACTCCTTAACTTCAGTTTACCGAGGTTTAAATCTTTCTGGTAAACGTTTTGGTCATATATAGACCTTTAATTTGTTTTCCTATCTATAAATTACCACTTTTAAAAACAGCTTTATTTAAGGCATTTTCTATTTTCAGAGGTTTGTGATTTTTTTTTCCCCTTTCTACTAGCAAAGTCACTTTTTTAGACAACAGGGAGGGAGACAGTGAGAATGATCTACCTAAGAAATAAAGCAATTAGAATTTTCTAAAATTAGAATTTCTGATGGTAGTGTGTGTATATATATATACATGTATATAATATAATACATACTCAAATTGGTTTTTTTTACCATTAATAGCTGTGCTTCATTTTTGGACTTTTTAGTTTAAAGAAGGTAGAAAAAACTGTAACTATTATAGTTCTTTGAATGGTGTGTCCTTCATCTCAAGATGTATTTTCACATTAAATTTTAACTTTTCATGTATAGTATCAGATATAACATATAGCAAGCACTGATGAAGAATACTAAGAAAAATCTATTCAGTAGAACCTCCTTTTGCATTGCAGGTGTATTTCTGAGTTTTGTAATTATAGAATATAGATTCTGGCTTCTTGTTATTGATACAGTGAGTGAATGTTTTATTTTCTGTTTTTTTTTTTTTTGTTTTTTTGTTTTTTTTACGTATAAAGAATAGTATTTTTCTCTAGAGTTCTTGTTTAAAAACAAAATGATTTTTAAGTCCTGTAAAAAGCAATCCAAGAAGTAACATGCTCCTGGGAATAAAATGTTAATTTGCATAGTGTGTGTTTTCTTCAAATGGAGTACAATAACCAAATGGAGTCATTTTGTTCTACATGAGAAACTTTGTCATCGCATTGTTGATCGTGTACTAGAGTTTTGTAGTGTGGTGGTTAGGTTAGCAACATGGCCTCTGGAGTCAGACTGTCTGCTCTTTGCTAGTTGTGTGAGGTGGGATCTCAGTTATCCATCAGTAAAATGAAGGAAAATTATATTCTTTTCCTCACAGAGTTATTACGATAATTACATAAGAAAAATTAAAAGGACTTACTACCGTGCTTGGCATGTAGCAAGCACTACAAAAATGTTAGTAGTGAATGTAGTAGCAGTAGTACTTCAAGTGTGTCCTTACTTGTGCTTGTTTTCTAGGAGTTTTGTGTTTTATTGGGAGGTTAATTTTGTCTTCATGTTTTCAGTAGCCCAGTAGTCTTCTACATGCTGCCAAGTAATTTGCTGTTTACAACATCAGCATTAAGACAAAGAAAATGACCAAGTCACTTTTCTGAGGAAAATGTTGTATTTTATTTTTTGTGCTTGTTAACGGTTCTTCGAGAATATATTTGTTTCATTGTATTTCAGAGTTCATCCTCCTTATATTTGGTTGTATTTTTTGGACATTTTTTTAATGTTTATTCTTGAGAGAGAGAGAGAGAGAACATGAGTGGGGGAGGGACAGAGTGAGAGAGGGGCACAGAATCCGAAGCAGACTCCAGGCTCTGAGCGTTCAGCACAGAGCCCTATGTGAGACTCAACTCACAAGCCATGATCATGACCTGAACCGACTGAGCTACCTAGGCGCCCCTATTTGGTTATATTTTTAAGTCCTACTTTTGAAGTTACATAATTTCTTCTATTAATTTCAGTTTAGCATTGGCCAGTGTGGTTCAATAGTGATAATTTAGATAATAGCTTTGTACTATATAAATCTCATGTTTCTGTGTGTTTTTTGGATTCTTACCTGTATCATTTACTTTCTACAGTGATTTTGTTTCCAGTTGTACAACTTTATTGTACTATTCCCTTTAATAGATCATCTCATTAACATATTTGCCTTCTACCTTTAGCGTTGCTTATTCCATTCATCTTTCCCCTCTGAATAAGGGTAAGTTTCATACACTTTCTGTAGGTGTGCCACAGCACTTAGATGAGGCTAATATATGGCTTAGTGGCACATGGATTTTCACTTTTCAGTAGCATCACATTCTATGTAAATTTCTGAATTTTTATTTGCCAAGATCCTACAAATCTTATGTTTTAAATGACTAATATATGAGAAGGCTGCTCCTTTGATTAGCCCTCCTCCTCTCTTTGTTTCCACTTCTACCTATCCTTTTCTAATTTTGGTATCTGGGTGCAGACATGCCTTCACATGCTTCATCTTATAATGGAACACACTCAAAAAGAAATTTCCCTTGACCTCACATCTGTGAAGTCACTGTCCTGTTTCTCTTTCTCTCACCATATAGCAAGACATCTGTGTAAACTGTCCCCACTGTACCTCTCTTTACTCCTCAGCCCACTTAGATTTGACATTGACTCTGTAACTCTGTCAGAATTGCACATCTTTCTCAAGTTGCTTGTAGCTTCTATGCTGATGAATGTAATGGATTTTTCTCTTTTGAATTATCTTACAACTATCAGCGTTTGATATAGTGGACCATTTCTTTCTGTGTGTAAGTTCTCTTTGCTTCTGTGACACTCCTATGGCTGCTCTTTTTTCTCTTCTGCATTCTGTAAGCATCACTGAAATTTGCAATACTCAGGACTTTGTTGTGGATGCACTTTTTTCTTCTTTGTTCTGCCCCGAGTTCATCTACTTATATACAGTATCCACCTACCTATGTCGGTAGGTGCCCCACAATTTATAGGCCTAGTCTAAACCATTATTTGGAGCTATCAGACTCAAATATACAACTCTTTTAACATGTCAATTCATACATTTCTCAGATGTTAGTAACTTAACATTTCAAAGACTGAACTCTTGGATCTCCTCCCACAAAAACAAACAAAACAAAATAAATCTGTTTCCATCTCATTAAGTGGCCCACCCATCTATTCAGTTGCTCATTCTTGAAAGTCATCTTCACTGTTTTCCTTTGCTTTTTCAAACAATGATTTATCTTTATTAACTGACTGAAATTAACTCCTGATTAACTCCTGAAATTAACTGATTCAGGAGACTAAATTATAATAAAGTGAAATTCTTCCTAACTCTGAAAGCAACATTATTTTTAAAAATTTTAATTCCAGTGGAGGTAACATATAGTATATTAGTTTCAGGTGTACAATATAGCGATTCAGCAATTCCATACATTACTCTGTTCATTCATACATTACTTTTCATCCTCCTGCAGCTATCTGAAAGTAGCATTGAGGAAAATTATTCTAGACATCTTTCTGTGCATGTACAGATAGAAGAATAGATATATGGAGATATCTTTTATAAAAATAGAATCATAATATAGTTTCCATTTTAAATTCTAACTGAATTTTATAGAAAAGAAAAACTAGCGAGACAGAAGAAATTGCTGAATTTCAAATAACTGATTTTTCACTCCAGGGGTTGTTATTTCCCCAGAGATTCCTCTGAGGTTAAGGAGAAGAGATGATGTAAAACTTTTCAAGTGGTTTGAACATTATATTTCACTTTTAGACAGTATTGATTGACTCTCGCCTATGAACTAGGAGGACAGTAATGCTCTCATTGGCCTCCCACCTCCCCTGTCTCCACCTGTTAGGAGGATGTTCTTCTCCTGCCATTTTCTAACCTGCCTTTCTGAGTCAGCGACCTTATTTCTTCTCTACCCAGTAGGGAGAGGAAACTAACCTAGGTTTCTTGGTGTAGTGACATGAGATATGCAGTACTTCTTTAATATGACTGCAGATTAATATTTATAATTAGTTAGTTTACTCTTCTCCACTTCATTTACTCAGTCAATATTTATTGAGTGCTTATTATGCTCTATGCTAGATGTAGGGGATGTAATGAGTAAATAAGATGTGGTGCTCATTCTCTTTAACTTTACCACCTAATGAGGAATCAGATATTGAGATAATTAAGCAAAATGTGAGGTAATTAATGCAGAAAAGAAACACATCCTTATAAAGCTCCCCACCTTCCCATTTTAAATATCTGGCAGTTCCAGACTCCTTTATGTGGCTTTCAGGGAGCTCCATAATGTATCTATACCTTTCCTATGTACATTATTTTCCAACTTTCCTCATAATGCTGAGTAGGTTAGACTTCTTGTCTCCCTCAAGCCCAGTGTATTGGCTGTATACCTATTTTTCTGCGTCTTGAATATTGCTTTCACTTTTGTTGTCATAAAATTTTGACTCCTCCTTCAAGGCAGAGCTTGCTTTATGAATCATGTCCTCTATGGCTTCCTATAGTACACTTTCATCTTGTCTTTTTTCTGCACGTTCTTTGCCTTTATGGTAATTCTCACAAATTTATTTCTCCCCCTGACTAAAACTTAAACTTCCTGAGGGAATATTTTCTTTGACTTTCATGTCCACCACATAGGTAGGTACTTTTTGGTTATTTCATGACATTTATTTGCTAAATCTGTTGGGGGGGGGGGTTATTTAAGAAAGCTGTACACTTATTGAAAATTTTGGGTGCAAATTATTTTCTTGAACATTGTGTTTTATGTACAATTAAGGCACCTTGGAGTTCTTATCATCTATAATTTATTTTTCCAGAGTTGAGGCTTAGTTGAGGTTATAATTGACATATATTAGTTTCAGGTTATAACATGCTTCATTATTTGTATGTGTTGTGAAATGGTCACCACATAAGTCTAGTTAAAACTTATCGCCATACATAGTTATGGAATTATTTTTCTTGGGATTAGAACTTTCAAGATTTACTCTTAGCAACTTTTAAGTATGCGGTTCTGTATTAACTGTAATCACCATGCTATACATTACATCTCCATGACTTATTTTATAACTGAAAGTTTGTTTTTGACTCTCTTTATATATTTCCCCCCACTCCCTGCTCCCCACCTCTGGCAATTACCAGTTGGTTCTCTGTATTTGAGTTTGGTTGTTTTGGGATTCCACACGTAAGTGAGAACATACAGTGTTTCTTTTCTCTGTCTGACTTATTTCACTTAGTATAATTCCCTCAAATTTCTTCCATGTTGTTGCAGATGGTAAGATTTCATTTTCTTATGACTGAGTAATATTCTATTGCGTATATACTACATTTTCTTCAGCCATTTGTCCATTGGTAGACCTTTAGGTTGTTTGCATATCTTGGCTATTGTACATAATCCTGCAGTGAATATGGGGGTGCATAAATATAGAATTAGTGTTTTTGTTTTCAGATAAATATCCAGAAATGGAATTGTTAGATTATATGGTAGTTCTATTTTAAAATTCTCTAGGAACCTCCATACTGTTTTCCCAGGTAGCTGGACCAGTTTACATTCCCCCCAACAATTCAGCCATTCTGACAGGTGTCAGCCATTCTTAACCATCTTGATTTAGAGGAATGTTATGCTCATGCCTAAAATATTTTATTTTATTATAAAAACTGTATCTCATGGAGAAAGAATTATATCATTCAGTGTCAATAGTTTTCTTTGTATGAAACCCCAAATTAAGTTTTAATTAGACGATAGAATTGCACATTTTTAACAACTAAATCTTATATAGTAATTCTTCATTAAGTATACACATTAAAATTTAATATGGTTAAAGAGATGTTAATATAGTTCTCCTAAAACTTATTCCTCCTTTATTTGAAACTCTAATGTGGCCTATTGTTAGTTTTCTTTAGAAAAAGCAAAAGAAAAAAATAACCAAAGTGAGAAATCTGTATTTATAGAACAGACTTTAAAATTTATCACTTGCTGTTTGTTATTTTACATTATCCACCGACAGTAAATTGTATATGCAGTACAACAGTTTTATGCATGATCATCTTCTATGACAAAAAAATCTGACCTATAAGATGACATGAAGACAAAAAAAATAGTGTTAAGTTTAGAACCAGTGTGGTTATTTTAACAGACATAGAGAAGTGTTAATAGTCTATCACAACAAATCACAAAATTATTTATTCCCTGTGACCCAGATGCTAACTAGCTTTAAATCTGATTGACATTACTAATAAGTAATTTTAGAATTATCTCTTGCAATCTTTACTTAATATCATAAATTAGAATGGAATATGACTACAAAACGATCCACATTTTGGATTTTGTATACACATGTACTTGCACACATACAGTATTTAGTTTTAGGTTTATTTGAAGAAAACTGATAATCTATTATAATTAAAGATCTCCGTAATGGATTCAAATTCTTATTTAATCAAAGAATTCCCATTTATATAGAATAACTAGAAAATAATGAAAACAAAACCATACTTGTTAGTCTTCCTCTTAGAGATAATTACCACTAACCTCTCATGCCAATATTTTTCATTTTTTAGCTGGATATGTTTTTTGTAAATAGTTTTATTGTTTTAATACAATAAAGCCTTTTTTACTTAATTTTAAACTATTTCACACCTTTAAATGTTCATATATGCATAATTTTAAAAGATTGAATAATCTAATACATCAATGAGTTCCAATTTTCTCTGTTTAGACATGTAGGTTATTTTTTAAAAATTATACGTTTTTATAAGTATCTCTATGCCCATAATTATCTTTACAACAAATCCTTAAAAATAGACTTGCTATATTAAGGAGTAGGCACATATTCGAATCCTCTGTATTTCTGTCTTCCCTCTTTTCATGACTCCTTTTACTTTATCTCTCTGTGCCATTTTATATTCCACCCACTAGCGACACTTTTTCCTGTCATTTACTTGTTCATTCAGAAAATATTTATTAAATTCCTACTGAGTGCTGCACTGCTATGAATGGTCTTTCTTGGGAATTATGTAACTTTGTTCTCTTTTTATTTCTGGATTCCTTTTTGTCCTTTGTATTTGATGATTCTTTTTCCTCTTCCTGTAGTTACCTTTTCAGTTGGATTCTATTCTAGTATGTCTTCAGTACTTTTACCTCTTTTTCTGTTCGGTGGCTTCAACAATCCGTTCTGTACTGACTATAACCCTGTATCTATGTATCAATCTCGAAGCTTTCCCTTCATGGTATATCCAATTTTATTGAACATTTGGCTCTGCATATCTGCAAGGTCAGAAAACTCGGTAAATCCAAAAACTATATTCTGAACTTTACAGAAGTCCAAACCAACCTCTAGCTTCAGGGGATCCCAGAGCATTTTTTTTTCAATGTTTATTTATTTTTGGGACAGAGAGAGACAGAGCATGAATGGGGGAGGGGCAGAGAGAGAGGGAGACACAGAATCGGAAACAGGCTCCAGGCTCTGAGCCATCAGCCCAGAGCCTGACGCGGGGCTGGAACTCACGGACCGCGAGATCGTGACCTGGCTGAAGTCGGACGCTTAACCAGCTGCGCCACCCAGGCGCCCATCCCAGAGCATTTTCTGAAACAGATATGAATTTGGTACTCAGAGCGAGTGAGTAGGATCTCTACAGCCTCAGCTTACCTAGTTTTATTGGCAGACTGACTCTAACTCCCCCTTTCTCCTCTCCAGATATGGTTGTATACACATCAGAAACTTTAATCTCCAGATTTGGAGGTATGGTTTTGTGTATAATCCATGTCCCTTTCTTGGTTTTGATCAACAGGCAGGGAATTAGGCATTGCATTTCTGCTAGCTAGTTTTTATGTGCTGATCAGAAGGAGATCTTTTGTGTTGGATTTTTGTACTGTTTGTGCTTATCTTGACCAATGCATTTGATTACAGAGTTAATGACTAACTTATGGAATTTATCATGATGCATACATGCAAGTATTCAGAATGTTGGTAGAAATGAAATGTGTTGATTGAGTGTATTCAAGGAAGAAATAATAGGGAAAAAGTGGCAGGGTAGAGAGAAAAGGCTTATGACTTCAGGCATGAGGTAAACAAAGAACATGTTTCGAATTTCTTCAAGCAGAGATGGTAGCTAAGGCTAAACTTCACAGAACTATCTAGGTATGCTGGACAAGTGCTCACCTGCTCACATTTATGATATATTTGAAAGTAACTTACAAAGTATGTGGTAATTAAGAACAGAGAATTATTCGTGTGGTCAGATTTGATTTCGGTTATTAGCAGACACCTGGGGGATCTGCCATATTCAAGATAAATTCCAAAACAAGTGAAGGGATTAGTCCCAACTTTCAGATATTGCTTTATTCCTTCAAATAGTTCAAATAAACATTCACATTAAAGAAACACCAATTTTTCACTTCCAGAAATGGACTGAAATTCAGAGATGGCTGGATTTTTAAAATAAATTTTTATATCCCATGCATTAGAGACACATTCTTCTAAACTTATAAATATTATAATGTTACTTTTGGTATCACCTTGCTTCAAGTGCCACAATCTCTTTAAATTCTAAATATCAGAAAAAAAATTTTAAAAACTAAAATTTCTTTGTAACTTATTTTCCATCTGCACCTAATCTTATCTGAAATTATGTGAGATTCTCTAGTCTTTATTTAGCCTGCCTAATTTGAGTATCAGTCTTTTGCTGAAAAAGTATTAATATGCTTGATTATGAAGTGTTATTCCAGATTCTGTGTATAATGTATTTTGTTGCTAAATCCATAAAAATTCTAGATTCTTGGCCCTAAGATTTATAGATATGGAATTATAGACCTTTACATCATGAACTTGCAGTTTTTAAATCACATATGGGTAGGGGAAGGAGGTAGGGGTGAAGAGAAAGAGAAATATATATTGTGTGTGATATTTCAAAATACAGTTTTGCAGGGATATAAAATGCCCATTTCTACACTAGATTGGGAGGCTTCTTTGCATCTGAGATGAAACAATGTATCTTTCTTGTTGATAGTTGGGCCTAAGATTCAGCTTCAGAGCTCTTAGCATCCTGGCTCACATAGGGTATAGTGGGCTATCCTCAGGTCAGGATTGACAAGGAACCTCACAGAAGGCTTACAGCAGGTTAGTGTGAGCTGATGTACATCATTCCTGACCACACTGATAACAGGAACAATCTGGCCAGAGACGAGTCTTTTTATTATAACTAGGTTATGCTAGTTATATTTATTAATGAAGATTCACAGATATATTGATGTCTCTTGGACAGCATCTATACTTGATGCATCTGTGCATAGTGTTGTAGTGATAAATTGGATGTCTGTAAATTATTTGGCTTAATAGAATCAAACGTGTTAACATTTTTTTTTACCAGTGCATAAAAAGCCCTTAGTATGCTTATATTTTATAATGTGTATAAAATATATAACTATTATAAAACTTATAGGACCAATTAAAATTAATATTATCAATATGCATATAAGAATACATTGTTATCTATTGAATGCAGTGACCAATTCAATTTTTTTTTTTTTTAGCTTTTTAAAGTTTATTTTGAGTGAGAAAATGAGAAATAGTACACACGTGCTAGCAGGGAAGAGGTAGAGAGGGAGGGAGGGAAGAAGAGAGGGAGAGAGAGAATATCCCAATATCTATACTAGCAGCACAGAGCCCAGTGTGGGGCTCAAACTCACAAACCATGAGATCATGACCTGAGCTGAAATCAAGAGTTGGACACTTAACTGACCAAGCCACCCACGCGCTCCAATTTGATTCTTAATGTTTAGCACAAAATCTTGCAAATCTTAGGAGTCTGGTGACCTGGTTGATAATCCTTGCTCTTAAATTCTGAGTATACTTTGTATAATTTGATTTTTTTTCTCCTTCCCTTCAGAAGATTCTAGTTTTGAGGTCCATAATGCAAGGTTTCTATTGTTAAGCCTGAATCCTTTGCCCAGGACGAATTTTGTTTCAGGTTTTTATGTAAGCAAGCTAAACTCATTTGTGTTGTCAAATTGGCATTTAAGTCTTTTTTTCATAACTTCTTTACCCACAACATTTTTCTGTATGAAAAAATTAAATCATAGGGACTTTCATTACATTAGAGATAAAATTTGATAAGGTAAAAAGATCTGAAAAAAAATAATTTAGAGGTTAGAACACAAATGTATTTGTATTTGTTTTTGTTTTATCTATTTGAACAAAAGGAAAGGGCTGAGTAAAGGTCCAGATTTTGTGTGGCTTAAAGTTTACTTTACCCTTGCAGCACAGAATCTGTATTTATCTTCTTTGGCAAAGCAGCTGAAGAAGATATTTGTTCATGGTCTATGTGACCTCTACCAAATATTTTTAATTTATTTTTATTAAAGTAATAAAGATATATTGTTTAAAAAGCCAAATAGGATGGGAAATCATTTAAGAATGAAGAGTAATCCTCTGCCCATTCTTCTCTACACCCAAGTCCCTGTCTTCAGAGGCTGCCACCTTCAATTCCTTGAATTGGTATTTTTGGTATTCACCTCCAGATATTTTTTTTTAAAAATGTTTGTTTACTTATTTTGAGAGAGAATCCCAAGCAGGCTTTGTGGTGTCAGCGCAAGCCCAATGTGGAACTCGATCCCATGAACCGTGAGTCAAGAGTTGGACACTTAGCCAACTGAGCCACCCAGGTGCCCATCACCTCCAGATTTTTAAGTAACATATTTATACTATGTTTTGATTTTTAAATTTTAGATTTTATCTTGTCATTAGAGATTTTAGAAGGTTAGGATTTAGATGTCCTCTGCTTTCCCTCTCCCTACTGTGTAGTTTTATCACAAACTTGATTAAGTCGCTATTAAAAGATGACATTTTTACATCTATATAAATATTTCTTTGTGAGCCAAGTAGTATACTATATTTCACTTTTCCTAGTATTTTATTTCTCCTGAAGTTAATAATTGCATGATTTCATTTGCTTCATTTTTTACATATCTACTAATATATCCCTAGACTATCATTAAAAATATACTGACTGCTGCCACTGCATAGCATAGCAGTTAAGTAGGGCTCATTATGTCCTCGGTACTGATATTGGCTTCACATTTAAACACTTAATTTCATAACAACCCTGTGAAGTAGGTACCCTTGTCTCCTACAAATGACTCCACTGAGCTATAGAAAAGTGAAGCCATTTGCTTAAGGTGACACAGCTAGTAATTAGTGAAGCTGGTATTTGAACCCAGATAGTCTTGTTCCAGAGAATGTAATATCTGACCCATACGTTGTACTGCTTTAAAACATAAATGCCAAGATGCCTTAATATCATTCTTTCCAATTATGTTTTTATAGTCTCAAGGCTTTCATGTTCTTGAGGGCAGGAGCCATTTCCTATTCATAGTTGTGAAAACATATAATAAGCTGAAGTATACATACTTTACAGGTATAGATACAGGTAATACATTAGCTTTTTTCCTTGTATCACATCTCTTTGTTTAATTTTGTCCTGGAGGATCTTTTGACCCTATGTGTCAGTCTTCTGGGATTTCCCTTCATCATTCTGGGAATTGCTTTTGTCTCTTTTCTGAGTTGGATCCTCTTTTACCTAGGATCAAATTTCTTATTTCTTGGTTTACTTCTTCTTTCTGATGGAGGTGCTTTCTTAGTAAGAAATGATGGTTTGGAAGTTTTTCAAGACTTCTAAGGGATGGAAACTTTCATAATATAATGGGGAGTTACAAAACATAATATAACTTGGGGAGTTACTTTTTCTTTAATATAGAAGGAGATATGGCTTTAGATACTGATTTATAAACTTATGGAACATACCTAATGGTTGTGCTGGATGGTCAGGGACTCAGAGAAAATTAAAAAAAAAAATTGAAGGATTGGTTTAAGAAGATTGGTAGAAGAGGTGTATAGATGGTCTTCTGAGATTATACCCAGACTGAGATAATATTGTTGACTCATGTTAATGACCTTGAAGGGGATCTCTCCTTCTGTAAAGGAGGAAAAATAATCCTTTTGTTGATAGGTCAGTCTCTTTCCTTGGCTACCCTAGTGCTTACTCAAATGGCCTGTGAACCCAGTGGCCATGATGGCAGAGGCTAAGGATTATGTTCATCAAATGAGAATATTTATTTAACAAATAAAACATGGATTGACTCCAAAATTATAGGAGCCCTTGTGTAAATCTTATATTTCCCCTTGCCAGAAACTTGGTGTAGTATCTCATCAGCCATTAAGACTTCGACCAACATTGAATCTGCTGGACTAAAGGCTTATGTGGTACATTTTCTTGATTTGGAGTATCCTGGGTTTTAGATCTTATTCTAGCCTTTAGGTCACACAAAGTTGGTAGTTAAGGGTTACTTGATAAGTAGTTCAGAGCAGCACATCCAGAGGTATTGCTTCCAGAATTCAAAAAGGCTAAAATTGTGCATAATGTTACTTTCTTGGTAGTGAATAGTATAAGATTTAGTAATACACATGTGATATCTTGACATTCTAGGCCACTGGTACTGAAACCTCCTTGAGATGGCAAACCTCTCAATTTATATGGATCTATTATTCTCTGCCACACTTATTTTCCACTAAAATATCTAGAGTACCAGCTACTTCTTCCCTCCGAGGCAGGTCTGTTTAACATTGTATCAGTAGAGTAGTTTTTCATGATAACCTGAGGGATGGTAGGACAATCAAAGGGATCTTGGACTAAGTTTTGATGAAATTATACAGTTGCATTACTACTGTCCATGTCAGTGAAAGCAGGCTGCTTCTGGTGTTAACATTGGCCAAATCAGCATCAAATCATTTGCATAGGGTTTGTTAATTGGCTCTTGTAAAGAGACTATCTTGATGTCTTTTGTTACATATAAAGAACAAACACTAAGGCTTAGGGAAACACAAGAACATTGGGCAGATTGAGCAGTGCTTCCAATTTCTGATGTATATGGGAAGGTTGTTGCACAGGCTCACAGCCAGTGTTTAGTATTTCAGAGAGTTTTGATATCAACAATAAAAACATGGTTGGCTTTCCACTGTTATGAAAAGACTGGGAAAACCCTGAGACTCTCCATCAATATTTTTTTGTTTTTTTCCCCCAAATACAGTGTATGAATTGTGGCCATTTTATTTGAGTAATGTATTTTAGAGATGTCTATTTCTTCACAGAAAATTTAATTCACTTGTTAGATCTTGTGACAATATGATTTCTCTGGATTATTTGTCTAGAGATGATGCTGTGTAGCATTAAATGTCTAATAGAGATAGGGATTTAGCCTTCAGTAGCTGAGAAACCTGGATTATGGGATGTCAGGTTATTGGAAGTCATCAAAACCTGGCTCAAATGAGGCAATAGAGTTGGCTCAATATCACCACAGGCATCCAAATGCTTTCAGAGTTAAAGGTGCCTGGATCCCTCCCCACTTTAGTCATTTGTCATGCCTCCAAAAGCTTTGCTGTGGACAAACTCTTTTGTATCTTCACCACCTTCAAATAGCAGCCCCATATCCCCTAGGGTGCTAGACTGTTTGGGCTCATGGGAGCCATAAGACTATAATAGCATGGGTAAAATTGTTTAGCATTGCATGAAATCAGGGTTAAAAGAATAGCTAAGGTCTTTGACTACTGTCTTTTTTTTTGATGTACGGAAAGTTATTTCAATAAAAATAACCTAAAAATGCCTAACCTAAGAAGGGTTGGGTCTGGGGTAGGTAGAGTCAATCTACTTCTAACTGTATGCTGAGAGAGACGGATGTGTATATAAATACACACACTGTTCTGAAATTTGCCTGTATAACTTTTGATATTTTTATATAAACCTACTTTAAATTATTTAAATATTTTTTCTCTGTTCATAAAAAAACTGAAAATATACCACTAAATTTTTATCCAGTTTACCTATAAATTTGAATTTACCTTGGCTAATTGTTGACTTTCTTCGGAATACTTCTGGATATAACCAGCTTGTTTTATATGTGAAATAAACAGATTATTTTTTTTATAACTCAGGAAATTGGGGTTGGGGCCAACAAAAAACTAAACTTGACAGTTTGTTGTTTATAAACCTACTCATATTTACATCTTGACATGTTTTTATGCTCATTTTTGTAGGTTAGTGGATATAAAATAATTTGTACACTTCTATTCACTTTGTAAACCTACCCTTAATATGAAGATTAGGCTAAAAAAAAGAAGTCTTAGGCTTTTCTTGCCACGTTTAGTCTGACTGCTAGTTCATATACATATGCTGGTATAATTAATAAGCCATTAAGATCTGTTTATTAGATGATTACATAATTGAGTAGTAAATGGTATTAGTTGTTATTGAGTCTTACAAGAATCTTTGTGCATAATTATTAGAGTTTGCATTTCTTATTATTCTTATTATTCTTATTATTTCTTATATATTCTGGATTTGTTTATTTGTTCCATACATGTTTATACTTCTTATGGATGTAATGACTTTTCTCATTACCCACCTAGCATAACACTTAAATTTTTTACAAAATATTAAAATATAAATATTGCATAAAATATAAACCTATAACTTAACAAATTATTGTAAAATAAATATCCACATAATTCCCATTGAGTAAACAAAGAGAAGTTATTAGCACTATTCATTTTGTTTGATCCTGAGTCCCTCCATTCCCCCTAATGGTAACCACTATACTGACTCCTATGGCTAAATTTACTTTGTTGGTTTACTTTATATTTTTTTCTACATAGGCAAGTATTCCTAAACAATATATTTTAATTTTGCTGCTTTTGGAGCTTTATATTAATGGTAGCATAAACTGTATATTCTATCATGTCTGACCTTTTCTGTGTAGCATTGTTTCTAAGATTAATGTTGCATGTATTTCAGTTAATTTATTTTCATTGCTGCATAATCCATTGTATGAATATATTGTGTTTTGTTTATATATTATGCTATTGGTGGACATTTGGGTTATTTCCAGTTTTCCACTTTGGGCTATTATAAACAACTCTATTACACGTGAAATGTCAGCCACATATTTATTTGTATACATGCATGCATAATTTTTCATTGCTTTGCAAAACAGGTATCTGGATATGTAAAGGTCTGTTTCTGAATTTGTGATTCTGTTCAATTGGATTTTTGTTCATCTTGTACAAGTATCACAGTGTTTTAATTAGTATAGCTTTGTAATAAATTATAATAACTGATAGAGCAATTCTGTCCACTTTATTCTTTTTCAAAAAATATCTTGGCTACTTTTAGTTTTCTTTCTTTTTATGGTCAGTGTGTCACACAAAGCAGCTCATTGTGATTTTAATTATCATTGGAGTGAATCTATAGATCAATAATTAGTTAATTGACATCTTTATAATATTGAGTTTTCCAGTCTGTCAACATGGTATATATCTCTATTTAGTTTAAGTGTTCTTTAATTAGTCTCATTAAAATGTATTCTTTCCAAAGAGGTCTTCTATATCTTTTGTGAATTTAATATCTGTAGCCTAATGTTATGTTCCCCAGTATGTACTATAGTATGTGAGAGTATCAGTCTCTGGTAAAGAACATGGACTCTGGAACACATTGCCAGAGTGATCTTAGGCAAGACTTTTAACCTCTCTGTGCTTTTGTTTCCTCATATGTGGAATGGAGTCAGTGATAAACTTCCTCACAGAGTTGTGAGACTAAATATGTTATACCTCTCCCAAATTTAAAAGATGGTAAGCATCTGATAAAGAGTCTATTAGATTTAATGTATTTACAAATTATTCATTCATTTCATAATTCTGTTAAAAAATTTTAGGTTATTAGTGGAAGCGTTTTGTTGAACTCTTACAAAAAGCTTAAATTTTTATTAAATTATTGCATAATTTACATTTAAACTATCTTCATAACTGAATTGAATACACATCTGTATAATATTTAATTTGTAATCTAGATAGGTACTGTGTCTAAAATTGTTCACGTTCTTTAGCTCTCTGCATATATGGGTCCTGTGCATTTCTTATTGGTATCTTTTATGTTCTACTTTTTTTTTTTTTTTTGGCTATTGTTAACACAATTTTCTTTTCCATGGTAATGTTTTAATTGGTTATTACTGGTAAGTTATATGTAAATTATTTTTAGTTTTTTTGTTACTGGTCACCCTACATAATTCTCGTATTCATATATCTCATATATTTACACACATACACACATAATTTTTTTCCTCTTGTTTTTATTTTTTTGTAGTTTTTTTTTGGATTTTGGGTTTTTTTGTTTTTTTGTTTTTTGAGAGGGAAAGAGTGGAGTGAGCAAGAGGCAGAGAGAGAGAATCTCAGGAGGGGCAGAAGGAGAGAGTCCTCTTGTTTCTAGTTGTTTTTGATATATCAACCAAATGGTACATCATACTTTTAGTTGGTTAGATATAAATCTTGGAGTTTTTTTCTATTTGTCTATAATGTATTACCACAAACTCTGTGGCTTGAAACAACACACATTCATTATCCCAGTTTCTGTCTAGGTACTAGGATACCTAGCTGGGTCCTCTGTCCACAGTCTCATAATCAAGGTGTCAGCTGGGTCTGTGTCTCATGTGAGCTCAATTAGGGAAGGTTCCGTTTCCAAACTCACACAGATTGTTGGTGGAATTTAGTTCCTCTTGGTCTTAGGACCGAGGGCCTTGTTTTCTTGCTGCCTAGAGGCTTCTGCAGGTTGTCCTTCAAAGGCTGTGTCTTCAGCTCCTGGAGGCTACATGGTGGTACGTGGTTTTCCCCAGCATGGCTGCTTACTTCTTCAAAGCCAGCTGAGGAGAGAGACTCCAACAAGAAAGGGATAGAGTCTTATGTAATATAATCATATAATCACATCTGTTCTCTCACCTTTAACACTCTCTGATTAGAGGCCAGTCATTGGTCCTGCCTACATTCAAGGGGATCACTCCAGGGCATGAGTACCAGGAAGGTGGGGATCTTGGGGACCACTCCAAGAGTCTGTTCATCCCAGAGCTATTCTTCTGATCAATAGATTCTTTACTGACAAAACCCTGTTTTAAGCCACTATCTTAATTATTGCTGTAGTTTTTTTAAAACTGGTATATCTGTGTCACTGCCTAATTTCAGCCTATTTTGTATACAACCAGAGTGATCCCATTAAAACACAAACCAGATCATGTCAATTCTTTACTCACAGGGTTTCTTTCTCTTATCAGGATGAAACCTTACTACACTGTTCTCAAAAGAAAAATTTGGAGCTCTTAACAATGGTCTTGCAGAGTCCTATATGATCTGGATGCCTAGTATTTATTAATTGACCTCATCTCCTTATACTTCTCTCTTGTTTATTCCACTTCAGCTATATTGACCACCTCATTCTTGAACCATGCCAGACATGCGCTCACCTTAGGTCGTTTGCTCAAGCTGTACGTTTTGCGTGGAACCCTCTTCCTCCAGATAGCTCCATGGCTTGCTTCCTCATTTCTTACAGATCTTTACTGAAGTGTTTCACCTTCTTGGTGAGGTCTTTCCTAACCACCTTGTTTAAAATCGCGTGTAGTTATCCATCCCTATCACCCGCTTATTAAATCTCTTTTTTCACTTATCTGCTTTAGTTATATCCGTGCTGTGTTTTGTTTAACTTTTTATTTTGTGTTTTGTCTTCCCCTCATGTAACATTTTGCTTTCCATAAGGACTGGGAGTTTTGTGCACTTGTATTCAGTGATGTATCCTGGGCACTTCAAATAACAAGTTGGCACTTAGGTATTCAACCACTGTTTCTTAAAATTAAGTAAATTGAATTTTATGTCATGGAGGAGTGGTTTCCAAATAAACAGTTTTATTGTCTTCTTTCAGATGGTTTCATCTTTTTTTTTTTTTTTTTACATTTGGCTTAAACTCCTAGAACAATGTTAAATAATATTAGGCAATTTTGCCTTCCTCATGACCTTAATGGGAATGCATTTCCTGTTTATGCTTTTAGCTCTTGCACTGAGATAAATCTGTTTTTTAAATCAAATTAAAGAAGTAACCTTTCTTTAATTTACTTAGAATTTTTTGGAGGGCAGGGAATAGAGAGTGGATGTTGAATCTTAAGTAGCTTTTAAGCATCTGGTTATATGGTTCTTTTCTATTACATATTGATGTTATGAATTACATCAGGAGATGTTTTAATATTAAACTGTCCTTTTCTTCCTGGAATGAACTGTACTTGGTCATAGTATGCTATTGTTTTAATTTATTGCTGGGCCAAATTTGCTAAGCTTTACATTATTGCTAGTACTTGTAAGACCTTAAAAAGGATACATCACTTGTTAAAGTTTCTATTTACTCATTCTGTACTGAGGAGAATTCTGTCTGGCATGTATTTGCTTTCAGAGTTGCTCTAGTTCACCATGGATCATCTCGTTGTACATCCAGATCCTATGGACCCCTTCTTTCAAACATAAACCAGAGGACATTGAGGGTCAGTTTCATTTCCTGTTCACTGATTAGTAGCTGAGAGAAAGTGTAAAGGTCTCTGTGTCGCCCTCCACCTTCATAACTTAAAGCCTTATAACTTAGTTGATCCTTCGAATTTTTTAACAAAATATATAGAGATATCCTTGATATCTGTCTTTCTTCTGCTCCACATATTCAGTCCATCAGGAAATTCTCTCTTCTCTTGATGTAATTATAAATTCCTTTACATAATTGAGTCTGTATCTGGATTTTCTTTTTTTTAATTCACATGTCATTACTGCACTTTTAAAATTTCTACAGCTTTGTAATGTGTTCTGATGTTAGACCTCTTCCTAGTGTTATTCCATTGTTCTGCTGGTATTGAATGTTGCTGTGGAAAGTCTGAGACCAGTTTGACTCTCTACACAACACCCGGCCTCACACCCACATGCCTTCTTACAGTGACTTGATCTTTTTTCCTGGATACCCCAATGGTTCTTTCTCTATAAATCTAATAGCTTTACTAGGCTCTGTCACCCTGTTGACTTCTCTGGTTCCGTTTACCCTGGGACATGTTGTATACTTATATTCTTAGATTCATGGCTTCTTTTGTCTCAGAAAGAATCTCTTGACTAATATCTTTAAAGATGTGTTCTGCCAGGTTTTCTTTTCTTATCAAGAAATTGATCATTTAAACTCTTTATTTCTATTATATTTTCCACACTCTTAAGTCTTCCTGTGTGTGTTTCTTCTGTTTCCAATTGTGCTTTAATTTTTATAACAGTTTTATTCTTTTTCTTTTCTCAGCTTTGCTAGTTTGTATTTTAAATTCTGTGGGGTTTCTTGTTTTGTTTTGTTCTTTTTGTTTTTTGTTTGTTTTGCTGTTTCTTTCCTGTGCTTGTACAGCTCTACTTTGTGCACAGAGTTTATTGGAGACGATTGCTTTTATTAAACTTTTTTTATATTAAGAGGTAATTGACCTATAACACTTTAAAATTGAGATATAACTGACATTATATAAGTTGTACAATGTATTCTGATACATTTATACAACTTAATTCATGGAAAATCATTTGGTCATAGTTTTCAAGTCTTTAATGCCTAGAGGCTTAAATGCCTCTGTGTGTGTTTGTGTGTGTGTGTGTGTGTGTGTGTGTGTGTGTGTGTATTTGTATGTGTCATCTGTTCATCCTGTTATTTTCCTCTTCTTTCTTGGAGCATCTTTGTGTATATCTTATGGTATTTCTTTTTGGAGAGATGTGAATTATTTCATTATCAGATGTTTGTAGGAGGCTCATGTTGATGAGAAAACAGAGTCATGTTTCTAGTTAGCTAGGTCTAAGTTTTGGGTGTGTGTGTCCCTTTTTTGTGTTGTCCCCACCCATCTTAATATGCAGGTAGTTAGTTTTGTTATTAATAATTATCTCTGTAACCAATAATTAATCATTGATTTGTCTGACTCCTTGTTCTACCTTCCTCCTTCTAAGAAACATAATAGGACCAGGGATACTCCTGCTGCTTGTTGCTGTCTTGTGTATTCCTTTTCCACTGTTGCAAACAGAGGATAAGGTTTTTCCTCTATGTTATATGCCTCAATTATGAGAAATTTGTTTTTACTCAGGAATTCTTTTGTTTGTGTGTGGGAGGGGGATTACTTTGCTGTGTTTTTCATGTCATGGTCAGCCATGACTTTTTTTTCTCAGTTTCTTTCTCTCCCTTAGCAGTATGTGTTCAATTTTGGCTGCCCTTGACTGTCCTTCAAATTATTTTGTGGCTAAAATTTTGATGTTAAGTTCTTTTCTTCCCCCCCTTAATCCTTGAAGTTATTTCTAGGATGAGACAGGGGAAATGCCAATTAACACTATAATCTTCAAGTAGAACTCTGAAAAGGCTTTTGTTTTGGTTTCATTGCATTTTATCAAGCAAAAAATGTTTTTACTTTTATAAACTAAACATGGACCATTTCTCTTAATGGCATTCAAATGCTTTTCTGTTGTTATTCAAATGATACCAGTGTATACAATGCTTTGTGTCTCTCCTTTTTCACTTAACATACCTTGGGGACAGTTCTTTAGCTAAACATATATAGCAGCTCTGTTCTAATACCTGCATAGTATATCACCATAAAATCTATTCCAAACATTTAAACATCATGTTTTTAATGAACACTTAAAATTTTTTATTTGCACTTATGACCACAACTCTGAAGTAAATGTTCTTAGGAGTATGGTTTTATGCTTATGTTTGAAAATATCTCCAAGATAAATCAAGAAATGTGTAATTAGAAGGTTTCTTCTTGGGTGACCTCAAATGCCACCTTTCAGAGAAATTGTCCCTAACCACTCAATTACCATAGCCACCTGGTATTGCCTTCACATTATCCTTTTTATATACTTTTTTATCATAGAATTTTTAAAACTATAGAAAGCAGAATGAGCAATAGTATAATGAGAGTTCCGTGTACCCATTACTCATCTTTACCAGTTATCAGTTATTTTCCAATCTGGTTTTATTTCTCTCCCATTCCCATACATATTTTTTTCTTCAGTATCGTATTTTTTTTAAATGTCTGTTTATTTTTGAGACAGAACACAAGCATGGGAGGAGCAGAGAGAGAGAGGGAGACACAGAATCTGAAGCAGGCTCCAGGCTTTGAGCTGTCAGCACAGAGCCTGATGTGAGGCTGGAACCCACGAACTGTGAGATCAGACCTGAGTGGAAGTTGGCCACTTAACCGACTGAGCCAACCAGGCGCCCCTTTCTTCAGTACTTAAAATTTTTTTTTTAATGTGTATATGTTTTTAAGAGACAGAGGGGTGTTGCATCCAAGCGACTCCTGAAACATAATGCTACGGGCACCAGTGACAGTCGCAACAAAGTTTATTACAATGAGAGGCAAGGCCAACCGATCGGGACCAACACTCCTGATAAGAGTGTGGCCCCGAACAGCCAGGGTACAGAGTTTTTAAAGCCGATCACATCGTTTTATCATTATCTGGGAACAGAACAGAGAAACAGTTCCCAGATGAGTTAGAAACAGTTATCAAATGAGGTGATTATTTTAGACTTTCTGCTGCTAAGTTGCAACCAGTGGATCTCCTTGACCTTGTCTCTGATGCTCTTTTTTTGAGCTTTTGTTTCCTTCATTGGTAAAGCCTGATTCACAAGAGTATGAACTATGATTTACAAGAGGAAAAGCAAGGCTGTTATCTTTTGACCCTCAGTGTCAGAACAAAGTTGTTATCTTTCAAGCTAAGCGTTAGCCCTACACTACAATTTAACCCTTACAGGGGGACACAGGACAAACGGGAGAGGGGCAGAAAGAGAGGGAGACACAGAATCTGAAGTAGGCTCCAGACTCTGAACTGTCAACACAGAGCTCTACGCAGGGCTGGCACCCACAAACCATGAGATCATGACCTGAGCCAAAGGCAGATGCTTAACTGACTGGACTGAGCCACCCAGGTGCCCCTTTTCTTAAAGTACTTTAAAGCAAATTCCAGATATGTCATTTTACCTATGAACAATTCATTATGTATCTCTAACATATAAAATCTGTTTATATATATATAAAAAAAGCATTACTACTTTGTCACTGTTACATCTAACAAAATCAGCACCATTTCCCTGATCTCATCTAGTACCTAACCCATATTTTCCCATGAGACTACAAATGCACTTTATAGTTTTTGTCTGAATCACAATCAGAACAAAGTCTTCATATTTGCTTGATATTTTGCTTTTAATTTTTAAGTTACCTTGTCCCTTTTTTATATCCTTTTTTTTGAAGAAATAATATATAATAATGTGTGGGATTCTCTAAATTCTGGATTTGGTTGCTGTTTCCTTCTTGTGGTCATCTTTTAACATTTCTCTGATTTTTATATTTCCTGTAAACTGACAGTGTAATAATTGTTGGTTAGTTTCAGGTTCATTCAGTTTTCTCAGCAAGAATATTTCATAGATTGTGCAGTGTATGTCCTCTTGTGTCACAGTAGGAGCCACATGATTTCCACTTTAGCAGTGTTGAGAGACAAGTGGAAATCATTTGTATTTAGAGATAGATCAGTACGATATGGTGTTCTCAGCTTTATCTGAGAATTATAAAATTAGCCATTGACACTTCACCCTAATGAACATTTCCTGGTAGCAAAATGATTATGTCATTCCTTATGTAATTAGTTGCTGAATAAAAAGTGGTGACAATTTGTAGTTTTTATGGATTTACTAATGTTCCCTATCTACTTTTTTAATTAGTAGTTGAAAACTTACTATTCCTAGATTTAGATAATTTTAAAAAACTAGAATAGAAATTGTCTATGGTCTTTAAATAATATTCCAATGAGAAAAACCTTTGTAGTCGATTACTAATCAAAATGATTACAAATGTTTTTGAAGTAACTATGTGATCTTTCTTATAAAATTTGTATTCCCATGTGTAGATGTTACTTTGAGATACCTACCAAAAGTAGTTTCTAAACTTATAAGATCTATTTTATAAAATCTGCTTTTATTGTTCCTTTTTATATAGGTTATTAGGTGTGGTATGCTGTGATCTAGACACTCTTCTCCTATTGGAAGCTCAGTATCAAGTATCTGAAGTGTTACTGAATGCTCAAGAAGAAAATATCTTAGAGAACTCTGAAAGCCACAGGTAAAAACAAACAACACTCCCTGCTCAAGCCCTGTTAAGACATATTAACAATAGTTTTCTTTACAGATGCTCTGTTAAAATGTAATTTTGTGTATATAGTTTAATGTTTTTCCACTGTCTGAATTCAATAGATTTAAATAAGAGTAAAAAGCAATTAAAACAGAAACATCACCATCAGAAAGATAGTGATAGATGTTCGTGGGGAAGTCTTGCATAGTACTGCTTTCTAAGTTGTTGTTTAGTTTAGGTTTTTTGTTTTTGTTTTTTTTAAGACTAACTTTATTAATGGTTAGATGAAGTTGTATCACCTTTAAATTCAGTGTGCATGTGTAAGATGACCCAATAAACAAAATGTTTGATTTCATGTCTTTTGTAGAGTTACTCTTTACTCCATTCTCTGAATTATGTTAGTTCATAGTCATAAATTCTGGTTATTGCAAAATGAGGTTATGGTAATATTTTGATGATCTTTTTCTATTATATTTGTCATTACCTCAATTTGGCTGAATTTATTGAATACATATTCAATAGCTGGTATTTTCTGTTTATTTATTTATTTATTTATTTAAATTTATTTTGAGAGAGAGAGAGTGTGAGAGAGAATGCAGGAGGGATGGAGAGAGAAGGTGAGCTTGGGAATCCCAAGGAGGCTCCGCACTGTCAGCAGTGCCCAATGTGGGGCTCAAACTCACAAACTATGAGATCATGACCTGAACCAAGACCCAGAGACGACCACTTAGCTGACTGAGCTGCCCAGGTGCCCCTCATGTCTGTGATTTAAAAAAAAAAAATGTGCTTCCATTCTAGCTGGGTTTTGGAAAATTATAGAAGACCAGTCTGGATTCTCTAGATTTGGTAGAAAAGGATGATATTAACAGCTGCAGGAAGTGTGGAATCTGCTCAAAAGCAACATTTAGATTTTGAGTTTAAGGCACTGGGTTCTAGTAAGGGAACCCTAATTAAAATGTGATAGAATCATGGAAATAATGTAGACCTTAATTCCATTTCTTTAAATGCAGTAACATTTGACAAGAAAATATTTTATTAATAACATTTATTTCATTGTATCAGTTATATCTCCACCAATTCTTTGCTTTATGACAAAGCTATAAGATAAAGTGCATTTAAGCTCTTTTTAAGCACTAATTGTTAATAATCCATTTTCCAGACTTTTCTATAGAAAATTTTCTTTTTACATTCCACTGATTTGATATTAGAATTAAATCATATTTGATTAAGAAAACGAAATTGGTAAAAAAAAACAAACAAAACAAAATTGGTATTTTTTTTTTTCAGGGATTTTATAATTGATGGCTTATCTGTAGAGAGAAATCATGTTCTTGTTAGAATAAATTTGATTGGTGGGCCTATGGAACGAATTCTGCCACCAAGGGTACTACAGAAGGTGAGTGGGATAAAGAGGAATTTTGATTACTAGAAAAACTTTAGGATACAAATAAACACTTTGAAATGAAACGAATATTCATGACAAGGGGTGGTCGTTAGGGCTAGTTTGTGTTGTTTCATTAAAAGTTGTCATTTTCCTGTGTCTATGACATTATATTCAATGTCTTTTTCATGATACCTAATTTTTATTAGATGAATATGTGTTTGGTACTTAATTAGCAATATTGAGTACCTCTCCTTCCATCAGTATTCATAGACTTTGGCTTTCTCTTGAAGGTTTTGTTTGTTTGTTTAAGTATGTTTTTGTTTTGTCAATCTAGGAAAAAGAGAAATGATTGACAACACAAGATAAGTTTTGTTTTTTGTGTTTGTTTCCGATTTCAGTATAGGAAATACAGGTTTCTTTTGAAGACTGTAATTTTCCTTTCATGGAAAAAAATATACTAAAGCCATCATTATCGGTCCTGGTTGCTAGAACAAGTTACCATATGTTTGTCTTTAGTGCTTGTGTAAATGTCATTTCTACTACATTTAATTTTAGTTAATATCCTTCAGAGAATAGAGTTGTAATTAGCAAACACCTTTTGATTAGTTAGGCTACAACTCTAGTATATATGAAACAAAAGCCAGTTTCAAAAAGCCTTAAGCTTCAGTATTTAATATTACTTCCTAAAGTTATCTGTCTTCTTGTTTAGGGTGATGATCCGTATCCTTGGCCAATGTTTTCATCATATCCTTTACCAAACTGCTACCTGTCAGAAGTTACAAAAAATGCTGATCTAAAACAAGGTACAATGTTTACAATCTAATATCACATTATTTTAGTGCTTTTGTGGTTATAATTTAAAAAAAGATAAAGTATTATTATAGGAGATTAATAACTGCTTTTCATTCAGCTTGTATATATGGATCCACTTATTCCTATTTCTTTGTAAATTTCTTACTAAATTATCAGTATGATACTGAATAATTCTTAACAGAATGTTTTTTTTTATTAAAAAAAGAGAATTAAGGTTTTTGATAAATTCTAGATACATAGAACTTTATTTAGCACAGCAATATTTTTTGGTATCTGTGTGCCATACATAAGTTCTGTGTCGTCAAGACTTGAAATATAAATATAATATAAATTATATAAATTTAATAAAAGTTCAAGTATTTACCTTAGAGGAATTCATGAATTTTTAGAGAATACATTCAAGTAATTAGATAATTGTGTGGTATATAGTGTGATGGGAACTAAATAGACAAATGTGTAGCCTACTAGGATAACATAAATGCCAAATACCCTTCCAAAGAAAATTAGTGTTTAAAGCAAGATGTGAAATAGGTGTTTTGGGGTTAAAACAAGAAGTAGTTTAAAGGATGTGTAAGATTTGGCAAGATAGGCCAGAGGACAACTGGTAAGCCAAATTGAAGCATAAGGTCAGTGTAGCTCAAGAGCTTATGGGGAGAGCAATGAAAATTCAGTTTTAGACTAGAGAATTCTAAGATGAGATATGAATATATATGATTAAACAATTAATTTGAGATGTTAAAGTTTATATCAGTGCTATCACCTTTAATACCATTAGAGTTGCGTTGGAAAAAAATAGCATTATGTATAAGATTAACATAAGTTAAGATTTTATGGAGTGATTGTTGAAAAAATGTTTCTGTGTGACACTTTTTTGCCTTTTGTTTTTCTCTGCATTTACTTGCTTTAAAACAATTAATAGAAGCCATCAATTGATATGCATTGTTTTGTCTCTATCCAATGTTTGAGATATACATTATATATCTCACAATTGGGTAGAGACAAAAATTTGTGTGTGTGTGTGTGTGTGTTTTCTATCTACTGGGAAGTTAGGGAAAGAGAAAGAACACGAGGGAGCTTTTTAAAGTTTTTACTATTTGTCTTTATAATGCACTTTCAAAATTCCGCCTTTGTTTTCCTCTTTTTTGTGCTACATCATCTACTGCTTTCAGAGATGTGTGAGTGATATAAGTTATTTTTCAAGAAGAAACTCTTGAAAGAGTACCATTTTTGAACACTTTTCCCACTTTTTGAGTCCCATCTTTCAGTGAACCCAAACCTTTCTCAGTCTGTTACTCTCATGCTTTCCTATTGTATTTTCAGTCTTTTCCATCACTTATTTGCCCCCTCATTTCTGTATTTCACATTTTTCTCAAGTGCTAATTATCAAGTGCTTCCCTAGGCATTGGAGATAAGATGATAGATCTACATGATCCATTCTTGGTGCCTCAACCCTTTTCCTGATTTTGTTCCTTGTTATGATAAAGCATTGTTATCTTTGCTAAATTTCGCTTAGAAACAAATATTAATTTTTGGAGCAACAAATTCAGTCATTATCAGTTTATTATGTGACTGTCATGTTTGATAATTTGGTTCTTCAAAATAGTTTGATTTAAAAAATATGCCTTATGGGGCACCTAGGTGGCTCAGTTGGTTGAGCATCCAACTCTTGGTTTCAGCTCAGGTCATGATCTCATGGTTCGTGGGTTCGAGCCTGGTGTTAGGCTCTGGGCTTACAGCACAGAGCTGCTTGGTATTCTGTCCCTCTCTCTCTCCTGCATGTGCGTGCTCTCCATCTCTCTCTCAAAATAAGTAAACTTAAAAAAAAATGAAACCTAAATAAAATGTGCCTTATCTTTTTAAACAGAATGAGGCAGACAGAAATTAAAAAAAAAAAAAAAAAGATTAAATGGACACTTCCCTGAAAAGATATATCATCAATTCCTAGGAATTGGTGCTCAGAGGAATAAAATTTTACTCCCTGCTCTTCTTTTGTGAGTGATTTAGAAAAGGGAGTCATGACAGAATCTGTGTCCAGCCCAGAAGATAACTGCAGATGGTTATTAACCTTAAGTGGGCCCATCATACTTCCAGGCAGTCATACACTGTGTCCCCAGGTCTATACTCGCCTGGATGACCATTTTAAAATCTCTCTCATCAAACCTTCCTCACCTCATCCTCATCCATCCTGTCAGATGATAATTTTGTTTTTAAGGTTACTGAGGAAATAGAAATAGAAAAAAGCTTCCATGTGCTCCTGATATACACCAACTCACTTAGCTGCATCTATATCAGTTTAGGTTTTCCATTACTATGAATAAACTGCCAGTTTGCTTATTACAAAGCATGTCTTCCCCATGTCTTGCACTACATTCCATCCTCTTCTCAAAGATACTGTTTCTAACAGGTCTCCCTTTTCCTTTATTGCTGTTGTTTTGGGTGTTGGGATGGCTCTCCAATGTAGATTTTTCATGAGCCAACAAGCATGCTGTTAATTCTGCCATATTTAAAATATCTTTTTTTGAACGCACTTTTCCATTTCTTTTTACTGCAGATTTCTTTGAAGGAGTTGTCTAATCTTGTTACTCCATTAACTCTTTTCATTCTCTCTTGAACCCACTTGAACTCACAAAGCTAACCAGTCTTTAACCCCTACCATTCCACCATGATTAAATCTGCATAGATCAGTCTGCATCCTACTAGACCTAGCATTATTACTCAACATATTCGCTCCCTCCCTTTCTTTTGAAACTCTTTCTTTACTTGGCTTCTAGAAAATACCTGATTGGATTTTCCTCCCATGTTTCTGGCAAATTCTTTTGTCTCTCTTTTTTTTTTTTTTTTTTCATCTTTCACTTCTCTCTAACCTCTAAATTTAGGAGTGCCCCAGGGCTCAGTTCTTCCTTGCCTATTTTTCTAGCTATACTTACTCTTGGTAAGATCTCATCTCATGAATAAAATACTGTCCAGTATGCTGATGGCTATCAGATTTATATCTTTAACCCCTATCTCTGCCCTGTGAACTCTGCATTCATATGTAACTGCCTACTAGACACCTCTACTGGGAAGGTTAATAATCACATCAAACCTAACAAGTCTGAGATAAACTTCTGATACTCCCTCCAAGTCTGTTCCTTTGGTTTTCTTACTCATTTCAGAAATGGCAACTTTGTGCTTCTAATTCTGTAGGCAGTAAACCTGAAGGCATTCTTTGACTTCTTTTTGTCTTCATACCCACATCTAATCTGTCAGCAAATGGTCTTGACTCTGGGTATCTGAAATCACTTTCACTCATGCACTACAACCCTCATTTCTCACCTGTCTTGTTGCGGTAACCTGCTAAGTATTCAATGTGTTCTCAATACAGTGGCCAGAATACTGCTATTGAAATGTGGATTGCATTACATTACTCCTCTAATTGAAACCCTGTCAGTGCTCTGTCTTAGTGTTGTACCATTTTAAATCTCTTTACTTAATTCTATATTTCCCTACCATAATGGACGATAGCTTCTATGGTCTTTCTGTTTATCCCTAAGACACAAGTGTTTGACTAAGACATTATTCATTATTAGTGGCAATAACTAATACCTCCTCCTAGTAATAGTGATCCTGGTTTTTGTTAAGCAGGAGCAAATGAGGTAGGCACCAGTGAACAGCCTAGGATATACATCACAGGGATATCTCTGTGAACTCAATGAGAAAAATGGAGCCAAGTGCATTTCTGACAGGTATAAAGCTAAATTGAAAGTAATGTTTCTGGTCAAATACCGTTCAATAAATTAAACATTGTACAATTTTAAATATGTTTAAGCTTATAACACTTCAAGACAGCTATTTTGCAGGCAAGAGTTCTTACACTTCTCATTTTGCTTTTTTGATTTGAAAGTAATGATTTATTTATTCTGATAGGTGTTGTTTTAGTTGTCATTAACACTGCAAAACTTTGGGATAGCATTTCATTGTTGTGGGGGAAAAAATCACTTCGGTTGTGTGCACATGGTGACATCCTCTCATTTGTCTCCCAGCTTCTAGATTTATCCTCCTTGCTACAGTTAGCATCTCCTCATCTGTTAAATTGCTTCTTGTTAGCTCATTGGCATTAGTGTTAGCTCTTAGATAATTTATCTTCATCTGTAAATAAGAATCTTTAGACATCATCTGGTTCAGTTATTTTTCATCGTGCATGTTTTTAGGGTCATAATACTAAAATGTAAAAGACCTTTAAAAGCTAGTGATTAATATTATCTATGTGTGTATATATATATATATACATATGTACATTACATATATATAAGCATGCACATGATATATGTACACATATGTGCATGTGTGTATACCACATATATGTAAACATATGTAAATACTCTTACACAAAAGAATTCTCTTCCATGTAGTAGAAATAACTTGGAATATCATCACTCTGTCACCTGAGAGTTTAGACAAATAGGAAGAAGTTTGTTAGTGTAGTTACTTATTATTACCTGTGCAGAAGAAAAAAAAAAGGAGAGGGTTGGAGTTAAGATGGCTGAAAAGTAGGGGGACTCTGGGCTTTCCTCATCCCTCTGCGGAGGACTGACCAGTGGGAAAGAGCGGCCAAAACACAACAGCAGAGTGTACACAGCATACACCAGAAATACTTCCTGAAATGCCAGGCACTGGGCAGTGTATGACCCCTTTTTAATATAGCAGCACTCCCGGGTACAGGAAACACACCAAGCTTTTAAAACATACAAACAACAGAAACTTAGCCAAAATGACAAGATAGAGGAACTCTCCCCAAAAGAAGGTTTAAGAAGGAATCAAAGCTAGGGACTTGGCTCAAAACAGATATAAGCAATATATCTGAACAAGAATTTAGAACAACATTCATAAGAGTAATAGCTGGGCTTGAAAAAAGCATAGAAGACACGAGGGAAACCCTTGCTGCAGAGATCAAAGACCTAAAAACTAGTCAGGCTGAAATAAACAGTGCTATAACTGAGATGCAGTACTGACTGGATACAGTGACAATAAGGATTTAAAAAGCAGAGGAGAGAATAGGTGATGTAGAAGATAAAATTATGGAAAATAATGAAGCTGAAAAGGAGATATAATTATTAGATCAGGGGAAACTTGGAGAACTTAGTGATTCCATAAAACAAAACAATATTCATATCATAGGAGCCCCATAAGAAGAAGAGTGGGGAAAAAGGGGCAGAAGGTTTATTTGAACAATTTATAGCTGAGAACTTCCCTAATCTGGGGAAGGAAACAAGCATTCAAGTCCAAGAGACACAGAGAACGCTCCTCAAACAACAAAAACAGCTCAGCACCATGACATATCAGAGTGAAACTTACAAAATACAAAGATAAAAAAAGAATCCTGAAAGAAGCTAAAGACAAAAGGTCCTTAACCTAAGGATAGATACATAACGTTAGCAGAAGACCAGTCCACCGAAATTTGGCAGGCCAGAAGGGAGCGGCAGGAAACATTTAATATGTTGAATGGGAAAAATGTGTAGCCAAGAATTCTTTATCCAGCAAAGCTGTCATTCAGAATAGGAGAGAGAAAGAGTTTCCCAGACAAACAAAAACTAAAGGAATTTGTGACCACTAAACTGGCCCTTACAAGAAATTTTAAGGGGGACACTCTGAGTGCAGGAAAAAAAAAAAAGCAAAGCAACTAAGGCTACAAAGGAACCGAGAACACCACCAGAGACACCAGCTCTACAGGTAACACAATGGTACTAAATCCATATCTCAATAATCACTCTGAATATAAATGGACTGACTGCTCTAATCAAAAGACATAGGATATCAGAATAGATAAAACGAGATCCATCTATATGCTATGCACAAAAGACTCATTTAGACCCAAAGACACCTGCATTGAAAGTGAGGGGATGGAGAACCATCAGTCATGTTAAAGGATGTCAAAAGATAACTGGAGTAGCCATACTTAAATCACTAATTAGATTTTAAAATAAAGACTGTAACAAGAGATGAATGAAGAAGAGCATTATATAATAATTAAGGGGTCCATCCATCAAGATTTAACAATTGTATATATTTGTGCCCCCAACTTGATGGTATCCAAATATATAAATCAATTAGTCACAAACATAAAGAAACTCATATAATAGGCGGCTTCAGCACCCCACTTACAGCAATGGACAGATCATCTAAGCAGAAAATCAACAAGGAAACATTAGGTTTGAATGACACACTGGATTGGTCGGACTTAACAGATATATTTAGAACATTTCATCCTGAAGTAGCAGAATACACATTCTTGAGTGTACATAGAACATCCTCCAGAATAGATCATATACTGGGTCACAAATCAGCCCTCAACAGGTACAAGAAAATGGAGATCATACCTTTCATATTTTCAGATCATAACAGTATGAAACTTGAAATCAACCACATGAAAAAATTTGCAAAGTCCTCAAATACATGGAGATTAAAGAACATACTACTAAAGAATGAACAGGTCAACCAGGAAATTAAAGAAGAAGTTTAAAAAAATGGAAGCAAATGAAAACATGACAGTCCAAACCCTTTGGGATGTAGCAAAGGCAGTCATAAGTGGAAAGTACATTGCAAATCAGGCCTATCTCAAGAAGGAAGAAAGGTTCCAAATACACAAGCTAACCTTACATCTAAAGGAGCTAGAAAAAGAGAAGCAAATGAAGCCCAAAGTCAGCAGAAGAAGGGAAATTCTAAAGATTAGAGCAGAAATAAACAATATACAAATAAAAAACAGAACATATCAATGAAGCTAAAAGCTGGTTTTTTGAAGGAATAAGCAAAATTGGTAAACCCCTAGCCAGACTTATCAAAAAGAAAAGAGAGATGACCTAAATATATAAAATCATGAATGAAAGAGATTACAACCAATACCACAGAAATACAATTATTAGAGAATACTATGAAAAATTATATGCCAATAAAATGGACCAATTCCTAGACACCAACACTCTCAAAACTCAAACAGGAAGAAATACAAAATTTGAACAGGCCCATAACTAGCAAAGGAATTGATTCAGTTATCAAAAATCTCCCAACACAGAAGAGTCCTGGGCCAGATGGCTCTCCAGGGGAAATCTACCAGATATTTAATAGAAGATATATAATACCTATTCTTCTCAAGCTGCTCCAAAAAACAGAAATGGAAGGAAAGCTTCCAGGCTCATTCTGTGAAGCCAGCATTACCTTGATACCAAAGCCAGAGAAAAACCCCACCAGAAAGGAGAATTTATAGTCCAATATCCCTGATGAACTTGGATGAAAAAATTCTCAACAAGATACTAACAAATCAAATCCAACAGTACATTAAAACAATTATTCACCGTGATCAAGTGGGATTTACTCCTGGCTGCAGGGCTGGTTCAATATTTGCAAATCAATTAACGTGATACACAACATTAATAAAAAAGGATAAAAGAACCATATGACCCTCTTAATAGATGCAGAAAAAGCATTTGACAAAATACAGCATCATTTCTTGATAAAAACCCTCATGAAGGTAGGGAGAGAAGGAACATACCTCAACATCATAAAGGCCATATACAAGAGACCCACAGCTGATATCCTCCTCAATGGGAGCTTTCCCCTAAGGTCAGGAATGCGACAGAGATGTCCACTCTCACTCTGTTGTTTAATATAGTACTGGAAGTCCTAGTCAATTGGCAAGAAAGAAGACTTTCAGTCTTTCCAGTTGACAGGATACTCTGCATGGGAAACCCAAAAGACTACAAAAAAACTGCTAGAACTGATACATGAATTGGCAAAGTTGCAGGATATAAAATCAACGTACAGAAATCAGTTGCATTTCAGTACACCAAAGATGAAGCAGCAGAAATTGAAATCAAGGAATTGATCCCATTTATAACTGTACCCCAAACTCTAAGATATCTAGGAATAAACCTAATCAAAGAGGTAAAAGATTTGTATAGGAAACTATAGAAAGCGTATGAAAAAAACTGAAGAAAATATAAAGAAATGGAGAAACAGCCCATGCTCACGGATTGGAAGAATAAATATTGTTAAAATATCTATACATCCAAAGCAGTCTATACATTCAGTGCAATTCCTATCAAAATAACACCAGCATTCTTCCCAGAGCTAAGACAAACAATTCTAAAATTTGTATGGAACTACAAAAGACCCCAAATAGCCAAAGTAATGTTGAAAAAGAAAACCAAAGTTGGAGGCATCACAATTCTTAACTGGAAGCTGTATTACAAAGCTGCAATCATTAAGAAAAAAAAAAAACAAAAACAAAAAACAAAGCTGCAATCAAGACAGTGCACAGAAACAGACATGTAAGTCAATGGAACAGAAGAGCACTCAGAAATGGACCCACAAATGTATGGCCAACTAATCTTTGACAAAGTAGGAAAGAGTATCCAATGGAAAAAAGACAGTCTCTTCAGCAAATGGTGCTGGGAAAACTGGACAGCGACGTAGAGAAGAATGAAACAGGACCACTTTCTTATACCATACACAAAAATAAATTCAAAGTGGATGAAAGACCTAAATTGAGTCAGGAAACTACCAGAATCCTACAGAAGAATACAGGCAGCAACCTCTTTGACCTAGGTTGCAGCAACTTCTTACTAGACATGTCTCTGGAGGCAAGGGAAACAAAAGCAAAATGAACTATTGGGACCTCATCAAGATAAAAAGCTTCTGCACAACAGAGGAAACAACAAAACTAAAAGGCAATCCATGGAATGGGAAAAGATGAAATGATATATCGGATAAAGGATTAGTAATTCAAAACCTATAAAGACCTTATCAAACTCAACACCTGAAAAACAAATAATCCAATGAAGAAATTGGCAGAAGACATGAATAGACATTTTTCCTAAGAAAACATCCAGATGGCTAACAGACACATGAAAAGATGCTCAACATCACTTATCAGAGAAATACACATCAGAAACCCAATGAGATACCACCTCACACCTGTCCGAATAAAATGAACAACCCAGGAAACAATAGATGTTATCAAGCATGTGAAGAAAGGGGAATACTTTAGCACTATTGGTGGGAATGCAAACTGGTGCAACCATTCTGGAGAACAGTGTGGAGGTTCCTCAAAAAAATTAATACTAGAACTATCCTATCACCCAACAATTGTAGGTATTTAGTGAAAGGATACAAAAATGTGATTCAAAAGGGCACATGCATCCCAATGTTTATCATAACACTATCAACAATAGTTGAAATATGGAAAGAACCCAAATGTCCATCGACTGATGAATGGATAAAGATGTGGTGTATATATGTGTGTGTGTGTGTGTGTGTGTGTGCACACACACACACAATGGAATATTACTTGGTGATCAAGAAGAATGAAATCTTGCCATTCACAACAATGTGGATGGAACTAGAGTGTATTATGCTAAGCGAAATAAGTCAGAGAAAGACAAACATATGATTTCATTCATATGTGAAATTTGGGAAACAACAAATGAACATAGGGAAAGGGAAGGAAAAATAAGAAAACAGAGAGGGAGGCAAACCTTAAGAGACTCTTAAATACAGAGAAAAAATACTGAGTGTTTCCGGAGGGGAGGTAGGTGGGGATGGGCTAAATGTGTGATGGGTGTTAAGGAGAGCACTTGTTGTGGTGAGTACTGGGTGTTAAGTAAGTGATGAATCACTGGGTTCTACTCTTGAAACTGGTACTACACTCTGTGTTAACTAACTTGAATTCAAATTAAAAAATAATAAATGAAAAAAAAAAGTGCGGGGAGTGGGAGAAAGGAGAGTTGTATTATGGATAAAAACCAGTACTGGTTAGTGTATCAAGAGACTGGAGATTGAGTCATAATGTTCTTTCCATGTGGAACAGATCATAAGATAAAACAGATTGTTTTTTAAGCTAAGCTTAGACTTCCTACAAGTTATTGTTATACCCCTAGGTGGCTAGTCTTTACTACATTCCATTTTGCTGTGTTCAGGATGGGACTTCTTTCTCTAAAGAGAAGTGAAATTCAGTACGCTCATACTGAGAAATAGAAATGGCTTGAGGGATTGGATAAAATATTCTGGTTATCGGAAGCATTAGACATCTGAATGTGAGGACTTTGCTGTTCTTCCCTTTCTAGCATCCTATATTCATTTTTAAATTACTTTTATAATGTTTATTCAGGCTGAATTGTAAAATAATCAGCAGTCTAGGTTCTATCTGTATTCTGTATACCTACTGTGGAATGCCTGTCTTTATCAGGAAACCATTTGTATATATATTCACTCAGCTGGGGTTGGTGTCTTCAAAGTAGAGAGTAAGTTTTTTGTGTGTGTCATTGCTTGTATGTTTCTAGTACTCCTGACAGGGCCAACACAGTGGTAGAAGCCAGCACTGATTTACAGGGCCACTGACATCAGGGCCATGTGGCATTGATTGCTTCTCTTTGACCTTAGAAATTTGGTTGGCTACTCATTGAAAGCCTCAAATATTAGTAACTCCTAATTTAAGTGAACTTCTGAGTGGTCCTAGGAAGTCCTCCGTAGTCATTCTTACCCATATAATCCCTTCAGAGGCCCTTCCTTAAAACAAAACAACCCAAAATCCGAAGTTAACTTCCTTTGAGCTTTCTAAGTACACAGAGTATCAACTAATGTGAGCCAGCTGTATAAACAAATGTGTCACTTTCCCATTGTTTTCCTTTCCATTGCTCTTTCAGTCATCTCATGGCCTTTCTCTCTATAGTAATTATCCTACATACTCTACATAAGCATGCGGGTCTTGTTTTGTTTTGTTTTGTTTTGTTAAAAACAGCTTTCAGAATGTAATTAACATGCTATACAGTTCATCCATTGAAAGTGTATAGTTCAGTAGTTTTTAGTATATTAGTAGATATGTACAACCATCACCACAAACAACTTTAGAACGTTTTTACCACCTGAAGAAGAAACCCAGTACCCGTCTTCCCCCACTTCCCTCTCTCAGCCCTAAACAACCACTAATGTCCTTTATGTCTCTAGAGATTTCTTAATTTGTGCTTTTCATATGAATGGAATAGTGTGGTATGCAGTATTTTGTGACTGACTTCTTCCCTTAGCATAATGTCTCCAAGGTTCATCTAGAAGGTTCTTTCATGTTGTAGTATGGATAAGTACTCTGTTCCTTTTTATGATTAATACTCCATTATGTGGATATACCACAATTTGTTTATATATTTATCTGGTGATAGACACTTGGATTGTTTCTACCTTTTAAAAATCTGTTTAAATTTTTTTAATTTTTACTTTTTTTTTAGAGAGCATGTACAAGCAGTGGGGAGGGGCAAGAGGGAGAGTGAGAGAGAGAGAGAGAGAGAGAGAGAGAGAGAGAGAATGAATCCCAAGCAGGCTCCCCACTCAGGATGGAGTCCAACTCGGGGCTCAATTCCATGACCCTGGGTTCATAACCTGAACTGAAATCAAGTGATGCTGAACCACCCAGGCATCCTGTTTCCACCTTTTGGCTATTATAAATAATGCTGCTGTAAACATTCACATACAAGTTTCTGCATGAACATATATATTTTTTCTCTAGAATATATACCTAGAAATTGAATTGCTGAGTTTTATGGTAATTCTGTGTTTAATAGTTTGAGGAACCTTCACTGTTTTCTAAAGCAGCTTTGCCATTTTACCTTTTCATCAACAGTGTTATGAGAGTTCTCATCTCTCTACATCATCATCATCATATGTTGTGATCTGGCCATCCAGTAGGATGTGAAGTGCTATTTCATTGTGGTTTTGATTTGCATTCCCCTGAAGACTGATATTCCTGGGAGAAATGACTATTCACATCCTTTGCCTATTTTTTAATTATTTATCTTTTTATTACTGAGTTGTAAAGGTTCTTTATATATTCTAGATATAAATTCCTTATCAGATAAGTGGTTTGGGAACTTCTTTCACATCTTAGACTACGTCAAGTTTATGCCTCTAGCCTTTGCTGTTGATGTTCCCTTTTCCTGGAGTACTGACTCCTCCTCTCACACAGTTCCTTCTAAACTTTTTATGCTTAGTCTGGATGTTACTTCTTCAGAGAAGTTATCTCCACTTTATCTAAAATATACTTCTTCCCTTACATCTCTCTGCCTCCCAGTGGATTTCTCTTACCACACTATACCTTACTTTGAGCTATGTATTTTGTTCACTGCTCCCTACAGTGTAATTTCTATGAGACAAAAATGTTGTCTGCCTTAGGTGATAGACAATAATAAATGTATATTTAATGAATGGATGAATTAACATTGAATTTTTTCTCCTTTTATTTTTTCCATCATCAGACTCTATCTTCCAAATCTTTGTCAGTGGACATTGGGAATTCCTTTCAGGCTAATCTGAAGTAAATTTAGAAATTTTTCTCATACCTAGAATAATCTCTGATGGGACTTATTTTTTAGAGCATCAACAGCTTTGCAGTTAGAAAGTACTTTGAGCTAGACTTCTGTATATATCATTCATGAGGTAGACACCTTTATTATAGTTGTTTTATCATTTACAAAGTGGTAGTTTATGATTTTATAGCACATAAAAGCTATATATATTGTTGGCATTCATTTCATTTTTTTCCAAAATTGAAAAAAAATAACCAAAAAAATACACAGCCTTTATTCTGTGATTACTTCAAATTTAATCTCTTTGTAGCTTCAATAGCTTAACTTTACTGCTTCCTCTGCTGCATTTTTACTTATCTGATAGGAAATTGATTTTCTGCCTGGCACAACATTCTCTTTCAGATACTATATAAAAGAGTAAGTTCCATGGTGATAATCATTCCCTTTAATGGAATACATCACATAATGTTAAAATCTTTATGGTCTGATTGTTCAGATATTTTTAGATGGCATTATTCATATATGAGAAAACCGATCATTTTAAATAATATGTGAGATATAATCTCTTTCTAATACCTTCCCCCACCCCAACATGAAGTAGTTTTTCCTTCTTCAATTAATGAGGAAAGAAGGGAGGATATCATACAAAATTGAAGTGAATTCCAGTTAGAACTTGCTTTTCAGTTTGTAAATTTTCAGCTCTGAATGAATTCAGTATAAAATATATGTTGATCATTAGGTTCTATGTATTCATCAAATGTCTGTGAGGACTATATTCTGTTCTTAAGTGAGAAACATGAATCTAAGCCACTGTATTAAATGTATATTATTTGCATAGGTTTGGTGCTTTATAAAAGCATAAATGAAAATGCAAACCATTGGCCGTGTATTACTAATATGTTGGGGAATTGAAAGGCTTTTTGATGGGTATTATATATAAATTTATCTTGAACATTTTATAATTGCAGACTACTGCTTATAAAATAATTATTGTAGTGTATTTTCTTCAATATAAAGAAACAAATGTTAATAAAGCTTCTGAATTAGAGGTGTTAACTGAAGAACAAGGGTACCATATTCTCTGTCTCTGGAGCTAGACATTGTGCAGTAAATGAACAATAAAGTTCGTGGGTTTTGTAGTTTCATTCTTATGATGCCAGCATATTTTATCCTAGCTCTCAAGACATGCTCGTATTTTAGATCATTCACATTAAAAGACATTGAAATTTACAAATTTACAAATACTGTAATTTGGTCGTTGGAACAATGTTCTTATTTTAACAAGATGGTTCTCATTAATCTTTATTGATTTTGTTTAATAAATTTTCATGTCCTTATTGAGTTTAATTCTTTATCCACTGATGCTTCTTTTTGCTGACACTTTGATTATTTCTGTCTTTTCAGACATTAAGTCCATGACTGTGTCCCTGATTAATTGTTTTCATGTCTTTTTAAATTTACAAATGGGATAACAATCCATTATACAATCCTAATAGTATGGATCAAAACTGGAATACTACCTACATCGTATGTAGAAAAACACTTTTTTTATGCAGTTTTTTTTCATGTTTATTTTTGGGAGAGAGGGAGAGACAGAGTGTGAGTAGGGTAGGAGCGGAGAGAAGGGGAGACACAGAATCTGAAGCAGCTCCAGGGTCTGAGCTGTCAGCACAGAGCCTGACTGCAAGGCTTGAAATCATGAACCACAAGATCATGGCCTGAACTGAGGTTGGACGCTCAACTGACTGAGCCACCCAGGCACCCCAGAAATAAGCTTTTTAAGAGAAAAAAAAAAGAAGAATGAGATGAAATATAATGGCAACTATATTTTAATAAAAGAATGAAAATTACCTAATTAACAAGTTGAGTAGACCAGATTGCCTTCATTGCTAGTCTGATAAATTCAGTAAGATTTAGGATTACCATTCCTCCTCCAGTCAACTAAAAACATAATCCCATAGGAAAAACTGTGACAGTACTTTGAAAATATTATGATGCTACATGAAATATAATGCAGCATAATGATGGATATTGTTATAATATTAAATGCTTTTTGTATTATGTCTTGCACATACAGTCTATATTTTTTGTGATGAATTATCAACTACTAATTTAGGCCTATGTCAGATCAGACATTTTCTTAGTCTTTTTTCTTACTCTTTCTAACCTGTAATTAAGATATATTTTCTGCAGATAAAGGTAAATAGTTTATTTGACATTCTGCTGAGGAGACTGGGAGTATGAGATTATGGTTTCCTTTCAATGCAGCAAATCTTGAGCTGCAGCTGTTGAGATACTTAGTTTAAAACTCAGAATAAATATTTTCTTTTGAATAATAAAACTTCTTATTTCATGTACCTGTTACTTCATGTTTGAAACAAACATCTGTGGCAACCAGGGGAGACAGATCACCTGCTAGTTTAGGTACAGGTGATAAGGGAAAACTAAGTCCCCATTTTTTAAAAACATGACCCATTTCTTTTATGGTAAATGATTATCACATATTTAAAAAAAAAGAAAAGTGGTATGATAATTCCACAATGAGGAATAATCTGTATAAAATATGGATGTCATGTGTTAAAAGCCCATTTAGTTCAAATAGAATAAAAATGTGTAATGAATTTAGATACTCCCAAATTTAGAGATATACAGAAAACTAATACAGAGAATGTAAGCATCTTTGTTCTCCAAGATGGCTCCAAAGTTTTCCCTTGTTTATTATAATAAGAGTAAACTGAAAGGACTATGTTAAACTACATGGAAGAAGATAAAGAGATGTGGAAAGCAAATATTACACAAATAAGGTTTAGGATAATACAAAGGTGACTATCTGAATTAAGCCTAGGAATCTATTGGTAGTTAGTTTATGAAATCTTCCATTTATTTTGTTTCTTTTGTACAATCTGTTAAAATAATCTGTATACAGTGGGCATTCACAATTACATCTAGGAAAGAATTACTAAAAGTTTCTGTGTAAATAGCAGGTTTTCTCTGTATTTATACTGAAATTATATTTTTCCTCCCTTTGAAACTGAGGTTCTTTTTATGTTGTCCATAATAGTCTTATAATCAATATAGTATTTCTATATAATAATCTTTTGAGGAAAATGATATAATATCTTAGAGAATGAAAAGATTATGCTCACCATAACAAAGAATTTCAGAGTTCAGATATGGAATATTGTCAGCTGTGATTGGGGAACATTAAACTTGATTTTTTTTTCTCTTTTCCTCGATGGTAGTAAGGAATTAGTTTAAAATAGATTTTTTAACTTTCTCTTCCAATTTTTCATTGTCTGTAAATCACAGTCTGAAGGAGCAAAGAGAAGAAGAGCATAAACTCATTAGACACACCAAACTTTTCTTTGGAAATCAAAACAGTAGTTTATTATGGGAACTTCATAGCTAGATGTGTAATTAATGTACTGGAACAAAATTATGGTATTTTAATTTCTCTAAAAATAATATTGTAGGGTTATAAATATATAAAAACATTTTATATAAAAATGTGCATTAAGGGAATTTTATATTTAGTGTATAGAATATAAACCTGGATTCCTCATGGGGAAGTAGGATATTTTTTTTCTCATTTAACCCTAAGAAGTAAATATTCATTTCATTATAGGAGACTGGATTGTACCCAGAAAGGAGCCAGAATCTCATAAGAAGATGTAATGAGGATTTTAAAAATCTATATACTTGAAAACACTTTAATATTGTGATTAGGGTTCTTGCAAGTGAATCATTTTATACATGCCCATACATTTACTTTTTTTTTTAATGTTTATTTTTGAGAGAGACAGACAGACAGACAGACACTGGGTGTGAGTGGGAGAGGGGCAGAGAGAGACACACAGACAGACTCCAAAGCAGGCTCTGAGCTGTCAGCATAGAGCCCAATGCGGGGCTTGCACTCAGAAACTGCCCAATTATGGCCTGAGCTGAAGTCAGGCACTTAACTAACTGAGCCACCTAGGCACCTCTATACATTCTCATATACTTAATTAAGGTTTATTAAGTTTTTTTTTTTCTGGTCAAGGTATCTTATTTTTCATAAAAATATAATTGTACAGTGCTCTTCAGAGAAAGAAAAATTCCCTCACTGCCCCCAAAGATCATGTAATTTTGTAATAATCTTCCTCTTTTTAAAGACTATGTAATTGATAATATGCACATGCTTTCTTATGAAATATTGAGTTCTAATACAGACTTTATATCAAATTAGGAACTATAATTGCTCATATTTTAGTGAAACTAATATGCTTAGAAGATTATACTCACTGACACTTTCAATTATATCAACATTTACATACATGTATGTAAATATACTCAATTTTTTTTATATACAACGAATGCATCTGTTTTTTTCTTTTGAGAGAGAGCGTGTGTGTGTGTGTGTGTGTGTGTGTGTGCGCGCGTGCGCGCGCATACACGGAGGAGGGGCAGAGGGAGAGGAAAAGAGAGACTCTCAAGCAGGCCCCATGCTCAGCACAGAGCCCAACACGGGGCTCTGTCCCACAGCTCTGGGATGATGATCTGAGCTGAAATCTAGAGTTGGCTGCTCAACTGACTGAACCAACTAGGCACCCCAGAATGTATCCATTTTAAGAATAGTTTGAATTTTGACATACTTTTGCACACATAATCACCACCATAATCAAATATGTAACATTTTCATGACCCTGCAAAAGTTCCCTTTGTCCCTTGCAGTCATCTTCTCTCTACTCCCAGTCTCAGGCAACTACTGATTTTCCCCCCACTACTGTAGATTAGGATTTCTCATCCTTCAGCACTCTTAATATTTGGGGGTGGGTAACTGCTTGTTACCAGAGGGTGCGGTCCTATGCATTGTAGGATTTTTAGCAGCATCCCTGGTCTACCCACTAGATGCCAGTAGAACTGTCTCTGTATTCCCCACCGTACAATCAGTGACAATCAGAAATGTCTCTAAAGACTGCTGAAATACTTCCCTGAGAACAAAACATAGTCCATTTGAGAAGAGCTACCAAGGATTAGTTTTCCTATAACTAGTGGTTCATACAAATAGAATTATATAGGATACTTTTGCGCCTAATTTTTTTCAGCATAGTAGTTTTGAGATTCATCCAGTTTGTTACATGTACCATATGCTGTCTGTTTTTACTAAGTGGAATTCCAGTACTGATAAACTACAATTGGTTTAAACTGTAGCAAAGCTTTTGATTTTGTTCATATTTTCTTTAAATACTTAAAAATAGCTACTTTAAAATCTTTGCTAATCATATCACTTTAGTTCTTTCATCTATTAGTTGATTTAGCTACTGGTTTGAGCCACATTTTTCCCTTTTCTCATGTTAGTGATTTTTTTTTTTTTATTGGATATGAGACGTTATTGATATCACACTGTTGAATGCGGGATTTTGGTTTTCTTTAAACATTTTTTGGAGTGCTGTCAAGTTACAGATCAGTTTGGTCTTTTCAAGGCTTTGATTTTTTTGATTAGGGTGAGTGTAGAATTGCCTTTATTGCTAACTTAATACTATTACTACCTGGTAGTTAAGGACTCTTCACCCTGGAACTTGGACATCTGGTAGCGACCATGTATGCTCGACCAATTGTTCATTTTACAAGTTTCCAACTGTTTTTTGCCCAACTTTGTGGGGTTTCACTCTTCATTTGCAGAGCTGAGTATTTTGCAATCAGCTTGACAAAGATTTACACAGATCTCTCTAGTTTTTGGCTCTGCTCTTTTCAGTACTATAATCTATAAATTTTAGTCTCCTCAGTCTGTCTCTGCAATTTGACTTCTGTCTCTTCCACTTTGGAAGACCTCCATGGCATCCCCCTTGCTGCATAGTGATCTTGGAATTGCCTTCAAGAAGAAAGCCCAGGTGTAAAGCTGACCACATTTTGTTTGTTTGTTTGTTTGTTTGTTTGTTTAAATTTAAAAAAATGTATAAAGCTCATCACATTAGTTTCCCTTTTCTCCAGCAAAACAGTCCTCTACAACCTATTGGCCAATGTTTGAAAACAGTTGTTTATTATATTTTATTTTTCATGTTGTTTACAGCAGGACAGCAGGTCTATTCCCAGTACCTATATCATGACCAGAGACAAAACTCTGCGTTTAATTCTTTTGTGTTATTATAAACATAGAAATTTTTGGACAACACCAGATTCATATTTGCTCTACTCACATAATCACTAATTTAGAGTTATTGTATTCCTTATACTACCGTTCCTATGATTTATTTCCTCTTGCCTCATTCTCTATGTCCAAGAGCCTTTGCTTATGTAACACCTTTGGCCTCTCTCTGGACTTCCCACTTTACTCTGCACAAAAATAGGAAGAGTGGTAGGCGAACTTGGGAGAGGGTTGGAAAATCTTGAATTATCCTTCTTGTGTAGGCTGTACGTTCAAGTTAGCCTGTCTTTAGGTTGTATTGACACCTTTTAATTAGGGGAGGCCTTTGATTGTCAATCATTGTCTGTGACTGAATAGGTTAGTTCATTGTGAGGGAGACATTTGGAAGTCCTTGTGGCAGCACACCCAGGTAATGGTGCCTATGTTAGCGGTTTTGGTCCTAACAGATTTCTTTATTTTTTTATTTTTTTATTTTTTTTAATGTTTCTTTATTTTTAATATGAAATTTATTGTCAAATTGGTTTCCATACAACACCCAGTGCTCATCCCAACAGGTGCCCTCTTCAATAACCATTACCCACCCTCCCCTCTGACAGCCCAAATTCCAATTTCCAGGTAAACTGGACCCTTTAGCCCTTCCGCTGACTGGTAGATCCATATGCATACCACATCTGCTGCTTCAGCACTGTTTACAGTTATGGTGCCTTGTGCTTTTTTTCTTAGAATGAGATGATGAAAAGTGAAACAGTATAGCAAATGTGAAGGAATGGACAGAGGGAGGGAAGAGGGAAAGAATTATATAGGATTGTTAAATAGCAGGTAATTTATGAAAGAGCTATGTGGGCATCTTCTACTTGAAGGAGATAGTAGTTAGAAGACAGATTATACAAGGATGGAAAAGACCTAGAGGAGGAAAGAGAGATGAAAAACTGCATTTGTCTTTGCAGTCATGTGCCACTAGTGATTCCTATTAGACTCTAGGTAGTTTGTTCTTGGGAAATAAGTTATGTAGATATTCTAAATGGAAACTACAAAAACTTATTTTAATGCTGTGTTGCATTAAGTATTTTACCTAAGTCATGTTAAGATACATTTAACATTATAACGTTGTTATTAGTAACATAATTTTCAACAAAATTATCAGCTTTGGTATTTCTTGAGTTTAGGTTAAAGGTTTTGAGAGTTTTTATTTGAAAGAATCATTTTTACTTTGATTTAATCACTTTAATTTTTCTCTAGTTATTGTTTCTGATTGAGGCTATTTATGAAATGTTACAGGATTATTTTGGTCTTAATATTCAAAGAGAATATTTATACTAAGTATCTGAATTACACATTCTTTGAACAAACAATTCTTTCTAGCTCATGTGTATATTTGTGTGAGTATGCATATCTTTGGTATGTTTACTTGTATACTCATATGTTTGTATAAAAGAATATGTAGCTTTGATATGCAAAGGCTTTTTTTGTGACCTACATGTCAAATAAGGACATATTTACATAAATTATGATTTATATATTTAATTATATTATTTTAGATTTCATAACCATGGGAGCTGTGTGATATATATATCTGCTTTTTTAGGAGTAAATAAAACCAATTTAGATCATAGGAATGATATGTCTTAATTGCAGTATTATACACACACACACACACACATATATACAGGCATACAAACATATGGTTTATGTCATGTGGTATTCATGAAGGCAAGTGACTTTGTCTTGATTGTTGTAGCCAAGATACATACATATCTTGTATGTAGGAGCTCCATACACATTTATTGAATATATTTTTCCAAATATTGAATGAAAAAAATAGACCAGTTTGGTATGGTAGGATGATTAAGTTTTTAAAGCTATAAGAATAAGGACCTGTTTTATTATAATTTTATTTTATTTTATTTTTGAAAAGAAGAGTTGATTGAAACTATCTCTGGTATTAGATTGACCACTGTTATTTCCCGGTGGGATTTATCACCCCAAATAGAGCTTAGGCAGATGTACTTGTGCTGGTAGTAGTCCCAGACACATCTTTGGGCAGGAGCAGTCAGGCCTTTGACCCTTTATTTTCAAAAGGTGGTTTTTTTCCTTTTTGATCCCAAAAATCTCTTTCAAAGAAAGTTAAAAGGTATGAGTTCATGTGACTACCTATTCCCCCATGATCTTCTAGAAAATAACATTTTTGCTTCTTTTTTCTTTCCCTTGAATCTTTGCCTACATATATGTGGGAAGATATTATATATGTTTGTTTGAATAAATATTTGTATATCCTTTTCTTAGGGACGCCAAAGTCCTTATTTAATATATTATTAATAGATGTTTTGTAATGCTAAATCTCATAAGAATGAAATTAAAGTGGAAGATGGAAAAATCTCATGGGAATAAAACTAAATTTAACATGGAAAAGTAAAATTAGATAAAAGTTCCCATGTATTCATGAAATTGCTTAGAAAGAAGTTATATTTTGGCGTCATCCATTTTCAGTATAATTTTTTGCAAGAAGTGGAAATAAATGATTGACTAAAAATTTTTCTATGCTTATGTTTTCTTTTTGCTTTTAAAGGAATTAATAAAATTGTATATCAATGTGCATGAAATAAGAGTATAATTTTCATGTCCATATATGTAATGAAATCTTACATTTATTACATCTGTTATTTGATGTCTATTCAAATACTCAGTAATGAGTCACTTTCATATAAGAAAAAGAATATTCAAGCATTATGGTTATAAGTCAGCCCATTTTGTGAGCTTTTAAATTTTTTCTGGGCATTTAATAAGTATAAATAGCAATTGATCGTATAACATGTAATTACAGAAAATGTTTTCTTTTGAAAGCCATATACTATACTTTTTCCGGAATTTGTAACTATTTACATATTTAACATTAATACTTATTTTTCAGTGTTTCTCATCATAATATAGCTATGTTTCTTATTAGACAATGATCTTGGCAAACTTTTATTATGCTTCAAAATGTCTGACAAACAAACTGAGTGGATAGAAAACTGCCGAAAACAGTTTTGCAAAATGATGAAGGCTAAACCTGATATAATCAGTGGAAGTGGTGAGTACGTTGTTAATTTTCGTGGGGGTTTTTTTGTATGAAATTATATTAATGGAAGTTGTGTTTCCTGTGGATTAGTACTGGCATGTCTAGAATACATAATACTCATTCCAGAAGTCCATTAACTTCTGAGAAACTTATGATCCTTGAAAACAAAAATTAAAATCTGAGATGCAAGGAAGCTGGAGGCCAGAAAGAACATGGAGGAAGATGCCCACCGACCCTTACTCCCTAATACCAGTAAAATTGTAGGCAGCACATAAACTATCAAAAAAATTAAAATCTGAGAGACAACAAAACTTTTTTTTAAACTAAGAGGTCTTGGTAAGCAAAATTGAATACTGATCTGACTTTACCTAGGTAATAATTTGCTTGGTTTCACCAGCTTTCCCCTGAATTTACCATACTGCTACATTTTTGGAAACTTGATTGACTTTTTTATTGATACATATTTTAAAACTCTGCCACATCCAGCCAAATAAATGTAGTTACTCTTAAGGAAATTGGAATTTTATTTTGAGGTGATGGCTATGTTTCCTAAACTAGCAAATAATTTGTTTTATATTCACATAGTTACTTGTGCATTTGTTTTCTAAAAATCATCATTTTTAAATGAACATTATTTTGAATAAAAGTCTAAGGAAAAGGTTCTAATGTAAACATGATAGATTTTTTTTGTAAACTATAAAATTTTCCACTTTATTAGCCATGCTTTATGGTTTTCATATTTGTATCATTTGTTATAAAATTAAAGTGGGAAAAATATATTTTGTTGTTGGAGAAATTACATTTTCAGAGACAAGTGGTATATATTTGTGGGCACCTCAGAGGTGAATTTACTGAATTTTCTTTTTGCCTAGTATATCCTAGAAAGAGTGATTAAGAAGGCCATCAAGTCATAGGATCAAAAGGCGGGCTCAATAAAAGCATACTCTCTTTAACCAAAAGGAGCAGGAGAGGGGTAGCCTATCAAGATACTTTTTATAGAAAATGACCACTTTAATCCAACCATAGAATCCACCATAGAGAATCCTGCTAGCAAGACTTGGGCATAGCCTGGACTTCCGTCCTTACCTGGCAGTAATGGGGCACCCTTGCTGCTCCTTGCTAGGACTGTATCAGAGGAGACTCAGGTAGAAAGTTCAGGATTTTTACCATCACTCAGTAGTAACAGGGCCACCACCCCTCCTTCCCTCCTTTCCACACATGTTTTTTGGTCTCACACATGCAAATTTAAAATTAGAAAGTATCAACAAAGAAATAAAGAAAATCCAAAAGGACATTTTAGAAATGAAAATGCTGTAACCAAAATAAAAAGCTAAATGGATTGGTCAACAATAAATTGGAAAGGACAGAAGGAAGGATTGGTAAACTTGAAGGTATTAACAGAGAGGAAATAGACTGAAAAACAAAAAAAAATTAACAGAGTCCCAGAGACTTATGGAACCATAACAAAAGATCTAACATGTCATTGGAGACCTGGAAAGAGGTTAGGACTACAAATGTATTTGAAGAAATATAGTTAAAAACTTTCCAAATTTTCAAGAAACCTAAACTTGTGGATTCAAGAACCACAACCAGGGTAAACCCAAAGAAACTCACACCAAGACACAATATAGTCAAACTTTTAAAAACTAAAGACAAGGGGCACCTGGGTGGCTCAGTCGGTAAAGCATCTGACTTCGGCTCAGGTCATGATCTCGTGGTCCGTGAGTTCGAGCCCCATGTCGGGCTCTGTGCTGACAGCCTGGAGCCTGTTTTGGATTTTGTGTCTCCCTCTCTATCTGCCCCTCCCCCTTTCATGCTCTGTCTCTGTCTCAAAAATAAATGTTAAAATAAATTTAAAAAATAAAAACTAAAGACAAAAAGAATCTTGAAAGCAGAGAAGGGAAGAAACATCTTTTTTTAAATTTTTTTTCAACGTTTGTTTATTTTTGAAAGATAGAGACAGAGCATGAGCAGGGGAGGGGCAGAGAGAGAGATGGAGACACAGAATCCAAAGCAAGTTCCAGGCTCTGAGTCGTCAGCACAGAGCTGGACGCGGGGCTCGAACTCATGAATGATGAAATCATGACCTGAGATGAAATCGGACACTTAACCAACTGAGCCACCCAGGCGCCCCGGAAGAAACAACATCTTACCTACAGGGGAAAATCAATACTGTTGATTTCTCACCAGAAAAGATGGAGGACAGAGGGAGTAGTGTGACATTCAAGCACTGAAAATAGTCTTCAGGAATAGAAAATCAAGACATTTTCAGATGAAGAATTTGTCAAAGCAGACCTATTCTAAATGAAGGGATAAAGGAAGTTATCTCTGTACTGTCCTCACAACTTTCTGAGTCTATAATTATATAAAGTAAATTTTCTTTAAAAATATAGAGGAAAGAATGAATATAAGCTACTTGAGAACATTGAAAAGGCAAGTACCACGTGTAGATTAGTTTTTAGTATTATTCCATGACTATAGCCTATCTCTCAAAATATTTGGAAGTGCCTAGTGCTGTTCATAAGGGTTGCTGGGCAAAATGAATATACTATATTGGAACCAGTAGAAATCCAGAACCTTCTTCAGATAGTTTGGTAATGCCATTTTTGCATATGATGTCTAGAATTACTTTATCTAAAAGCTCTCAATGTATGGATCTAATAGCATAATTTTGCATTTCAAGGTCAGTACTTCCCAGAAAATAGTGTGCTTTGTAAACACCTGCAATTAGTCTGGTGGCTATTAAGTTTCAAATCATACTGTGTTTACCTCCCTCACAGATGTGATAAAGAATTTTCCCAGTTCATGGAGTTTGTTTAGGTGTCTGATGGCTAACCCTGATTTGGGGCATAGGATTCAAATAATTGTTTAGCAGTATGCTATGACTTTTCTCATTAATTCAAACATTTTACTTGGGTGCATAACACATAGCAAACATATCATTGTGCTAAAATGAGAATGATTATAATTTTAAATGGATATTTCCACTTTAAAACTAACTTTTTATATAACCTTTGCTACTCATGTGTATCTCACCTCTTATTTGTATCATTGAATTCAGAATGATTGTTTCTAAAATTCATCAAGATACTCTTAAAAAATTATAATCTCAAGAGACAATATTAAGTGACATAAACACATGGAGGTTGAAAGCTCTCACCTAAGGGCTATTATTTATGTATAGATTCATAGATAAAAAACTTTGAAAGATTTTTCTGTGAGTGAGAGAATTTATCCTTATGCCTGTGCAGATAGAACCCTTAAACAACTAGAAGTTCAAATAATTGTCAATACTGGTGCCCTTTCTGATCCTCAACAATTACATTCTCATACTTTTTAATACTTACTTTAATTTGAAATCATAATATGAGTAGAATTCAGTAAATTTTGTTTTTACCTTAAGGCATTAAAATATTGTAATACATGACTTATCAGAGCTACAGTTATTGGAAAGCACATGTTGTTATTCCTATTTGATTTACATTTTTCACATGTTGAACACTAATTTTCTTTGTGACTTATGTGCTTAAAATGTACTTGGATATGAAAAAGAGACCATTTGATTAATATAAATCAGAGTCAATATCCTGAATGTAATACATAGTTTAAAAGGTGACTTGGGGCACCTGGGTGGCTCAGTTGGTTGAGCAACTGACTTTGGCTCTGGTCATTATCTCACAGCTCGTGAGTTCGAGCCCCATGTCAGGGCTCTGTGCTGACAGCTCGTAGCCTGGAGCATGCCTCAGATTCTGTGTCTCCCTCTCTTTCTGCCCCTAACCCACTTGCATTCTGTCCCTGTCTCTCTCAAAAATATATAAACATTAAAAAAATTTTTTTTAATGGTGACTTAAACTTGCTTGCTAAATATACATGTATAAGCGTGTAAGTTGCTTTAAAGATACATTTCTTTCCAGCAAAATAATTCTGGATTCTATATTAAGTATAATTCAACTGGTTATATACCTTTTGAGGATAATAAATTCAAACACAGTGGCATATCTATGTGGCATTGTCAGAGAAAAGCTAACTTTTTTTTTTGCTCAGTTCTGTACTGTTCCACTAGTAGAAAGGCATTTCTTCCTATTTGTTTTTTAAATTTTTTTAACATTTTATTTATTTTTGAGACAGAGAGAGACAGAGCATGAACGGGGAGGGTCAGAGAGAGGGAGACACAGAATCTGAAACAGGCTCCAGGCTCTGAGCTGTCAGCACAGAGCCCGACACAGGGCTCGAACTCACGGACCGCGAGATCATGACCTGAGCTGAAGTCGGCCGCTCAACCGACTGAGCCACCCAGGTGCCCCTCTTCCTATTTTTTTAAATATGAACTTTATTTTTTAGAGCAACTTTAGATTCGCAGCAAAATTCAGCAGAAAGTACAGAATTCCCATATACATTCTATGCCTGCATATATGCACAACTTTCCCCACTATAAATATCTCACATCACAGTGATACCCCTGTTACAATCAGTGAACCTACATTGACACATCATTGTCTCCCAAAGTACATAGTTTATATTAGGGTTCATTCCTAGTGTTTGTACATCCTATGAATTTTTTTTAGTGTTTATTTTTTGAGAGAGAGAAAGCACACGCATGTGAGTGGGGGAAGGGTGGGGGAGGGGGACAGAAGATCTGAAGTGGGCTCTGTACTGAAAGCAATGAACCTAATGCGAGGCTCAAACTCATGAACCATGAGATCATGACCTGAGTGGAAGTCAGATGCTTAAACAACTGAGCCACCCAGGTGCCATGTACATTTTATGAATTTTAACAAATGTATAATGGGGGAGATTTATCATACAGAAGAGTATCATTGCCCTAAAATTCCTGTTTTCTGCCAGTGCATCTTACCCTTTGCCCAGTTGCTGGCAAGCTTACTTTTGATCCAGTTGTCTTGAACATATATAAAGTTGCAAAGTGTCTAAAACACCTAACATGTCCTGGTTTTGAAAGAGGAGAACTGTACCTTGACTGTGGTCCTGGAGTTCAGATAATTTTTTTTTTGTATGTGTGAATGATGATAAGATATTATAGCCTAATTAGTGATGATTTTCTTTCTGTATCGAAATCATTTAGCAAGTTCTGAAGTAATCCGTAGAGAATCTAAAGATAACATGATTCTTTTCCAGTTTTACATTGAATAGGTTCTCAGTGAAGCAATTAAAATTTAATTTACATTGGAAACATTGTTATGAATATTAAAGTGGTATGTGTTTTGAATTGGACCCCCTTAAGAGTGTAACTGTGAAGAAGTTCAGATGACTTTTATCTACTAGTCTGTGACTTTAGAGATGTATTATCATGTATATTCTTAACCTTTAATATCCTAATTATTCTCTTGTTTATTACAGCTTTACCAGAATTGCTTGAAAAATTTGTGCTTCATCTCTCTGAAAGCCCATCTGAATGTTACTTCCCCTCAGTGGAATATACAGGTACGTTTTAAACATCTTGAATTTTGAAAAGTACTTAATTATCTAAAAAATAATATTTCATAGAGCTAATTAGATTAAAAATATGCACAAACTTGCATCTTAAAAATCTCTCACTTGGTGTTATGGATAATCTAGATATCTTTCAGTCTCTTCTGTGCAAATGTGTGAGTTTTCTTATAACTTTCTAACTTCTTTCTGAGCTCTTTTTTTTCCTATCTACCCATCAAAAGTTATTTTCCTTTAAGGCAGTGTCTTCTCTTCTGATTCTATTCACTGTCCTCTAGTGATCTCATTTGTTTGTACGATTTTACCTACTTTATATATTGATAACTTCTGATTCACATCCTCCATTCAAAGATCAACTATAAGCTTCATTGTGGTATTCCCAGCTGCTTGATAGGTAAATATCACCTAGAGGTACTATGGAAGCCCTCAAACTTGAAATGTCCAACAGGGCCCTCACCTCATCAGACCTTATTGATATGTACTCTTTTTCTACATTGTCTATTTTGGTGGGCAGTACTACTGTCCACCTAAACCAGAAACTGAGTAAATCCACATTTTATGTGGATTTAAGTCCACATTTTCTTCCCAATTACCAAACCATGTTAATTCTGTGTTCTTAATAGATCTCAAGTGTATCTACTTAATTGATTTCTTTGTTCAGGCCACCATTACTTCTTGCCTCGAGTATTACAACAGCCTCTTTTCCTGGTGTTGCTGATTAGAATCTGATTTCTCTTCAAAGGTATTCTTTGTGCTGCTCTCAGAGTGATCTTTGAAGTGTGAATCTGAACCATTCATTCCTGTATTCCCTGGAAGATCACCATTGACCATTGCATAAAGTCTAAGCTTCTTATCATAAAACCTAAGGCCTTATGTTATCCTTCCCTTTTCTTCCTCTCCAGCATCATGTCTTTTTCTCCTTGCCTTTTATTTATTTTTCAGGAACCCTAAACTATTAGTACAGCCAACTTCTCCTCCCCCACCCAAATACACACTCGTTTATTAAACGGATATCGTTCTCTAGTATTTAGTAGAATTTTTCTAAGCATTTAAGCACAGCAGGAAACGAAAGGAGGAGAAAATCTTGCCTTCTGGTGGGAGCACAGACAATAAAGAAATAAATGTTTCAGTATATCAAATAGTATGATAGCGAATGAGAAATACACAGCAGGGAAGAGGGCTACAGAGTGCTATTTGGGCACAAAGGTTACATTATTAAATCAAGTTCAGACTAGCAGAAGTTGGGAGCAAGATAAGTAGATATTTTCAGGGGAGGAGAATTCTAGCTAGTGACCAGGAAGGAGACATGAGTGTCTGAACACAAGTACAGGAGAAGCATTGTAGGTATTGAAGGCAGACAGGGAAGTATGATAGAGGGCTTTTGAAAGTCACTGTAGCATCTTGAACATAGGAACACATGCTCAGATTTACACAAAAATCACTATGGTGGCTGTGTTCAGAAAAGACTGAAGGGAGGACAAAGGACTAAAGCAGGAAGATGGATTAGGAGGCTATTGAGAAGATGCAGGTGAAAAATGGTAATGGTCTGGATGAGGATGTCAGTGGGAGATAGAAATATTTGGATTCTGGGTATATTTTGATTAGAGAGCCAACAGAATTGAGTAACAGATTGACTATGGAATGTAAGAGAAAGGAAGGAATTAAAGACTCTAAGTTATTGATCCAAACCACTGGAAGGATGAGATTATCATACACTGATATGGGGGAGAAATAGGTTTGAGAGAGGGGGTGAAGAGCTTGATTTTATGTTATGTTTTGAATGCTTGTTATACATTTAAATAGATAATGTTTTTTACACTGGATTGGATATTTGAATCTAGCATTTAGGGGAAAAATGTGAGCTAGAAATATAAATTGCTGAATCATCAGCTTCATATACAAAGCCAATATGCATCTCTGTCATATCTTTCTCACATTCTGACTTAATGTCTAATTCTTCATGTGACAGTAAACTCCTATAGGGTAGTTTCCATATCTATCATATCTTCTGCAACTAGAATGGCAGTATTAAGAAATATTTGACAAATAAAAGAATGGCTAAAAGAATGAAGGAGGGGGGCTTCATAAATTATGTCAATCAGTTTGTCTTAATTTTAGTAGGCAATAGATTAAATCCTTTGAGATTTCTGAGCAGAAGCCTTACTTGATTCATCTGTACTTTAGGAAGATTATTTTAGTGACTGTGTAAAGGATGAAGTAGAGTGAAATCTGCCAAAGGTGAATATCCAGAATGGGAGGGTTGGTAAACAAAGAGATAGTGAACATAGCAGAGATGTAGCAAAGACTCATGATTAATAGATAATCAAGAGATATTGCTCCTCTTCCTCATTACGGTGGCATGACTCCTCTGTTTGCTGGAGAAAGTATCATTTATTTATTCAAGTTAGACACTGTACATCATATTTACTTAAAAATATTTGCTTCCAGTCTGGGCCAGCCTATTCCTCTGACTCTATTACCACTATCAAAGACCTCCCGTGCATTCATGTCACTGAACCTTTGTTCTGCCTCTTCCTCCTGAATGAGCTTTCCTCTTCCCATGACACCCATAGGATAATCTCCAACTCAACTGTAAAGTTGCAGCTACAATGTTCCCTTCCCTCTTACTAAGTAGATGTTCCTCCTCTGTGCTCATTATTATATTCACTTTAAACTACTATTTTGATATTTGTTGTATGTGGCTAGTTTCAATTATCCCATTAGGTCTCAAACTCCTTTGTATCTTTAATATAGTATTTGATATATTTTTATTAAAATAAATACATATACTGTAACATAATTATCTGTATTCACACAAATACATCTGTATAACAATTCTAAATATATTGGTAATTGCATATACACATATGAACATACACCTAATTATTTACACAGTAACCTTTAATGCAGGTTTGGCAAAGGGGTGAAATAGAACATAAGAAAATGAGAACAAAGAAATGAGAGGAAAATATAAGGTAGTATTAAACAGAAATTTAGGTAGATGAAGGGAATTGATACATATTGAGCACCTCTTATGAGCTAAGTAGTATGCTGAGGTACTTGATGTGTGTTCTTTATTCAACCCTATGAATAACTACACTTTGCAGTAGGCATAATCATCACATTTAAAATCAGGCAATTGAAGTACAGAGGAAAGAAAACAAATTGTGAAGAGAATTTTGCAGAAGACCATTTGTGAAGAAAATGATAACTTTATGAATAAGCCTGGAAATGTATGTGAAAACATACAGGGATTAATGGTCATGTCTGTGACTAAGAGAGGAAACAAGAAATGGTAATTATGGAGATTTGCGTGGCCATTCCCTAGTCTTCAGTATAATCTCCAATTTCTGCAGCTATCCTTGGCGCATTCTTGGGTCACATTTTCTGTAGATATGTTTTATAAATCATCTAATACTTAACCAGACTAATTGCTCAATATGTATACATTCATTGCCCTGTATTAAATTTCTCAATTATGCTGAGGGAGATTTCAGATGGCTTTTTTGGATGTATGATCGAGGCAGATAAACTCCAAATGTGAATTTAAATTCTTTAAAGGCTCCTGCTGAACAGCTGTCCACTGGAGTTGTAGAGTGCAGCCAAAAATAAGGTAGCTTCTTAATTTTTGATTGTACAGTATATATTATGATAGGGTAAGCTTATTGCTAACATCATTTTCTTCCCATAGCTTTAGATATCCTTACCCTTCATCATTTATTGTTTTGGCTAGTGAATCAATGGTTTCCTATTATAAAATTTCACTCTATTTACTTTAAATAAATAAAAACCATGTTTTGATATAAAAGATGTTTCAAAGCAAATGCTGGATAGATATATTCATTGTTTTTTTTTCATGTTTCTTGAAATGAGAAATTGATTGTCTTTTTAAAAATGACAGCTTGCTTAAACCCTAAGGTAGCTGAAATTAGAATAATGCAATCATCCATCTGTTGTTAGTTCCCTCAGGATTTCAATCCATTATAAAATTTGCAAATCTGGAAAAATCAGATTAGTTTAGCCGTTTATCCCCTTAAAGAAAAAGGAATGAACAAATTTCTGCACAATTGCAGTTTGTACATCTATATAGGTATCTTTCCAAATCTTAAGTGATGTCAATTTTTTCTTGGTTTAATTCCCTGGAATGAGTTGGGGATTTTTTTTCCTACTGTAATTGCTTCTTTAAATGAGAAATATTCCTTTAAAGGTAGTAATTATTTTTAATGTTAGGACTTTATGCTTTTAATCAAAAAGTTGGAAAGAAATCAGAAAATATTGCATTGTTTCACCTTTTGACTATTAAAATACTTTTAACCTTAATATATATAGTTAAACACATTTTCTACTTTCTTTGGACATTCAGCAAATATGCTCTTTTCTGTCTTACATTTAGGGAGCATGTTTGTGAGTACACTTGATAATTGCAAGGAAATATATAACATGGATTACATTGTCCTCAAAAGAGGGGAAATAGTAATACAATCATGAATTAAGTAAATTGCAGCATTATTAAGAGAAAATAAAGAAAACTGATATTTTCCAGCTCACTATTTTATTTCAGGCAATGTGCCTTTAATTATGGTATTTAAATTGGGTTATTATCAAATGAAGGGTTTTGTTTTAAGTGCCACAGGTTTTCAGTGGAAAGAGTGATCAGAGTTGACTAGTGCCATCATGGAGGATAAGAGGAAGAAGTGATAATGGAGCAGAAAGAGTGGCATCAGTGTGGCCTGCTGGGCTATTACAGCTGAAAAAACTAGAAAGGGAGACTTGTAGGAAAGGGTCATTGCATAGAGACCTGGAAAGAAAATTCCTTTTTTTCCCCCAAATAATGCTGATTATACCAATTAGGAGACTGAGACTCACAATAGCTTGGCCACAAGAAGTTGAATTTTATGTCAGTAAGAATTGAAATAAATGGATAGTTACAACCACATGTTAAAAGAGAAGCAACAGATCTGCAGACTGTCTCTGGGGAAGGAAGGAGGTAGGAGAGAGTGTACCGATTGGTTGACTCCTTTGGATGGTGAGAGTTCTTTGACTTTATAACAAATACAGCAGGGCTTTCAGAAGAATCCGTGAACAACAAAGCGGTAACTGCTTCTCTAACCATGGAAATGTACTCCAGTGGAGAAGTTCTTTACTCTTCTAAAAATTAATTTTTTCCACAACATTAGCCAAGTGCCAGGCAGAATAGATTTCATATCTTCTACTACTGCTCTGTGTGCTAGCTTGCAAACCAAAAACAGAACATAATTCATTACCAGAGTGAGCAATTTCAGTCAATATTAAGCCAATTTTTCCAACTCTTTTTGTTCTGAGACCATTGTATTTACAATTAAATTGATTGGTTATTTCAAATAGTTAATACTGTGAATTGACATTAAGTAGGGTAACTATGATGCTACAGGTGTCATTGGTTGATTTTTTATCAGCAACATGTTTTTCATAGTGACTCCAGGGAGTAAGAACTATATCGTCCATTTGTTACTTAATTTCAATATACAGAAAATATTTTTAAATCCATATCCATTTCCATCTCTACCTTGCTCCATTTGATATGAAGTATAATTTCTTGTTCATTCATTTATTCATTTTTCTACTCATTCACTCAGTGTTTATTAAGCACCTATTATGTATCTCACACATAGATGCGCATGTTTCAATAAGTCATTGGTTACCAGTGATACATCAGAATCCCCTGAAGACATATATTTTTATCATTGAATTTCATTTTACCCCATCAATTTTGTTTTATTTCTGAGGATTTTAATTATTGCTTCATAAATTGTATTTAGTCCAGGTTGCATATAACAAAAGATTATTTCAGTGAACTTTTGTAGTCCCAAGATCCATTTGTGTTTGTCAAGTTGTCATATATCAAACAAATTTAAAATTGAAGTGGCTCTGTAAATAAAATATTTAGTAAATAGTTAACTATTTTCTGACTTCTTTATTCCTGTTTTGAAACTTTATTTTTTTCAATGGGGTTTTATTCACAGTAATGTCACCTATGTGTATTTAATATTACTGTTTTCGTTTATTGGGGTTTTTTTTAAATGTTTATGTATCTCGAGAGAGAGAGAGCCAGAGAGCGTGCACACACATGTGCGAGTAGGGGGTGAGGCAGAGAGAGAGAGGGGGGAGAGAGAATATCCCAAGCAGGCTCCATGGTTAGGATGGAGTTGATGTAGGTCCTGAGCTCACGAACCATGAGATCATGACCTGAGCCAAAATCAAGATTCAGATGCTTAACTGATTGAACCACCGAGGCGCTCTATTATTAGTGTTTTCTTAGAATGGGTATTTGATGTTTGTTTTGGTATGTTTAATACCCTCCCCCATATTCTCATTTAAACGCCTCTTTGATTATTTAACTACTACATTCTTAAAAATGAAATTTGTGTGGTGGACTATTCCTGTCCAATTTTAACTGTAGCTAAATTTCACCTTTTTTCCTTTAAATGTTGATCTCCAGTTCAGTGCACAAGGAATAAGCTGTAGCGGTCTTTAAAAATACAAATGACTGGACATTCACTCTTAGCAATCTCCTTCAGTAGTCTGGAGTGGAGTCTGTTTATCTTTACTTTTAAAAGGCTGAGAGAAATTTGTTGAACAGCCATAATTGGGAACAATTATCTGTTGAAATGTGCAGAATTCAGTTTTTACTCAATATACAGCATCATAAACTTTTAGAAAAGGCATAGATCGGGGAAATTATTTACACAATCCCAGAAGAGGTAAAAGGACTCCTCAGGCAGACAGCTAGATCACTCTGGAAGTACTCTTTCCTTATATGGGGAAGAACTAAGAACCAGAACCTCATATAACATGGAGTATCATAGTCCTTTTGGGTAACTCACTCACCTTGATCCTTAACTATTCCATTCTTCACTGATACAGATGTCAGCATCTTCTGCTAGAAGTTACCCTGATGTACAGAATTCGATAGCATCAGGAATGCTCCTTATTAGTACCCTTAGCCCACTGTACACTCCTCCTACTATTAAGATATTTAGCTGTATTATACTTTCAAAAGAGAAACATTAGTATTATAAGCACACAGATCTATATGTAGATGAAGATAAATATTTCTCATGTTTAGTCCAATTTTATATGTACTAGAATTCTAAGCATTATTGTCTAAGTAAAAATTGTTCTGGTAATAGTTTATAAAAATCAATCTTTTAGATAAGTGGAATTCATAGAGAGAAGTATGTTCAATGTTATGAAAAATTCCCAAACCATTTTCCAGAATAGTACCATTTTACACTCTAACCAACAGTGTATGACAGTTCCAATTGCTCTTTATTCTTACCAACACTCGGTATTTTCAGTCTTAAATTTTAGCTATTTTAGTAGGTGTGCAGTAGTATCTCCATGTGGTTTTAATTTACATTTTTCTGATGATTAATGGTGTTGGATACATCTCTTCTTTTGAGATGTCTATCCAAGTATTTTGTTTCCTATCCACCTCAACATTTTTATATGGGTTTCATGACTTCTTATGTTTGAGTTATAGGTGGTGGTTATAGATTATGGATATGATCCTTTATCTAATTTATACTGCAGGTATTTTCTTCCATTGTGTAGCCTGTTTAGTTATTTCCTTAATGGTGTCTTTTGATGAATGAAAGTCCACCTTTAAGAAGCAGAAAGAGAAATCAAGGAATTGATCCAATGTACAACTGCACCAAAACCCATAAGATACCTAGGAGTAAACCCAACCAAAGAAGTGAAAGATCTGTACTCTGACAACTATAGCACACTTATGAAAGAAATTGAAGATGACACAGAAATGGAAAAACATTCCATGCTCATGGATTGGAAGAACAAACATTGCTAAAATGTCTATACTGCCCAGAGCAATCCACACATTTAATGGAATCCCTACCAATAAGACCAGCATTTTTCACAGAGCTAGAATAAACAATCCTAAAATTTGTATGGAACCACAAAGACCCTGAATAGCCAAAGCAATCTTGAAAAACAAATGCAAAGCTGGGGGCATCAGACTTCAAACTGTATTACAAAGCTGTAGTCATCAAGATTGTATGGTACTCACACAAAAACAGACACATAGATCAATGTAACAGAATAGAAAGCCCAGAAATGGACCCACAACTATATGGGCAGCTAATTTTTGAGAAAGTGGGATATAATATCCAATGGGAAAAAGACAGTTACTTCAACAAATGGTTTTGGGACAACTGGAGAGCAACATGCAGAAGAATGAAACTGGACCACTTTCTTTCACCATATACAATAATAAATACAAAATTGATGAAAGACCTAAATGTGAGATAGGAAATCATCAAAATCATAGAGGAGAACACAGGCAGCAACTTTTTACTAGACATGTCTCCAGAGGCAAGGGAAACAAAAGCAAATGCAAACTATTAGAACTTCATCAAGATAAAAAGCTTCTGCACAGCGAAGGAACAATCACCAAACTAAAAGGCAACCTACAGAATGGGAGAAGATATTTGCAAATGAGATATGTGATAAAGGGTTAGTATTCAAAATCTATAAAGAATTTGTCAAACTCAGCACCCCAAAAATAAATATTTCAGTTAAGAAATGGGCAGAAGACATGAACATTTTTCCAAAGAAAACATCCAGATGGCTAACAGACACATGAAAAGATGCTCAATATCACTGATCATCAAGGAAATCCGTATCAACCATGATGAGATACCACTTTGCATCTGTCAGAATGGTTAAAATTAATAACTTGGGGGAAACAACAGATGCAAACCATAAGAGACTTAACTATAGAGAACAAAGAGGGTGGATGGAGGGGAGATAGGTGGAGAATAAGTTAAATGGTATTCGGTATTAAGGAGGGTACTTGTGTTGAGCACTGTGTGTTCTGTGTAAGTGATGAATCACTAAGTTTTACTCCTGAAGCCAATATTACACTATATGTTAACTAACAAGAATTTAAATAAAAATTTGAAAAATAAAGTCAAATTTTGATGAAGTCCAACTTACCAATTTTTCTTCTGTGGGCAGTACTTTTAGGGTTCTGTTCAGAAAATCTTTGTTTACATTAAGGCCATAAAAATAGTCTTCTATACTTCATAGGTTAAAACTTTATAGTTTTAACTGCAGGTTTATAATCTGTTTTGAGTTATTCATTATGTGGTATGAGGTAAGAGTTTACACCTTTTTCCCCCTGATATCTAGTTCCCACACAATTAATTGAAAAGCTTTTTACCTCGTTGAATTATTTTGTACATTTTGTCAAGACTTAATTAAGTGTATAAGTAGGAGTATACAATTTGCTTGTTCCTATTCTTAGGGGAAAGGATGGATTTGATAGATTTTTGAATGTTAAACTAACTTTGCATTTTTCAGATGAACTCTTCTTAATCATGATACTTTATTCTTTTAATATATTGCTGAATTTGGCTAATATTTTTTGAATATTTTTTCTATTTATATTCATGTGCAATATTAGTCATTAGTTTTCTTTAATGTCTTTGCATCTTTTGGGGTCATGGTTATGCTGTGCTTATAAGTATGCAAGATTGTTACTAATTTACTTATTTGATACAATTAACTAGTTAAGTGACACCATATGGGTCTGAGTTTGCTTCATGGTATGCTTTTTAAATATTGATTCAATTTCATTAATTAATGTAAGACTCTTCACAGATTTGCTGTCTTCTTGGGTGTGTAAGATCTATGGTGATATTTTATCTTTTATTCTTGATCATGATAATTTGTGTTTTCTCTCTTTTTTTCTTTATAAGCCGTGTAGAGTTTTGTCAATATTATTGATCTTTTCAAAGAACTAAAATTTGGTTTTATTGATATACTCTGTACTTCTTTATTTTCTCTTTTATTGGTTTGTATTATATTTTATTCCTTCTTTCTACTGACTTTGGGTTTAATTTCCACATCTTTTTCTAGCTTCTGTGATAGAAGTTTATATCACTGACTTTAAACCTTTATTCTTTTCTAATATAAGTAGATAGAGCTACAAAATTTCCCCTAAGCAGTGCTTTAGTTGCCTCCCAATGCATGTTTAGATAGGTCTTAATTATCATTACATTGAAAATATTTTCTAATTTAGCTTGCTAGTTCTTCTTTGACCTGAATTTCCAGTGTTTTGCTTAACTTTCAAGTGTTGGGAGATTTTCCAGATATCTTTTCGTTATTGGTTTCTATTTTAGTTCTTCTGTATTTAGAGAATATTCTCTGTATAATTTAATTTATTTCTAATTTATTGAAACTTTTTATGGCCTAATAAATGTTCTGTCTTAGTAAATGTTCCATTGACAAATGAAAAGGATGTATATTTTGGAGCTGATGGTTGTAGTGTTTTATAAATAACTGATAAGGACAATTTAGTTCTGTCATGCTGTTCAGATTTTCTAGATAATTTCTAAATTTTTGTCTGTTTTTGGTACCAAATACTGATACAGTAGTGTTGAGCTGTCTCTTTATTGTTTTATGTTTATCTGTTTGTCCCTTTAATTATTTAGTTTTTGCTTCATGTATTGTAAAGCTTTCCAATTTGGTAAATACATACTTAGTAATGCTTTTTCTTCTTGATATATTGATCATGCTGTTCTTTAAAAAAAAGTATCTTATCTCTAATACTCTTTGTCCTAGAGTGTATTTTGTCTGGCAATAATGTAGACATTCAGCTTTCTTACGATTAGTATTGGTAGGATATGTTTTCCCACTCTTTATCATGTCTTTCAGTTTAAGGGCATCCTAAAACATATAGCATATAGTTGTATCTTGCTTTCTGTTTTTAATTCAGTCTGAGAATTTCTGCCATTGATTGTTTTTAGTCCATTTACATGATTATTGATATTTTAAACTTCTATATATAATTTTGATAATTTTTGTCTACCCTGAATTAATATTATGTTATTCACATAAGAACCTTACAAAAAGCATATTTCCATTTGTCATTCCTGTGTGCTATTTTCTCCATGCATTTTACTTTTACACATTATTTTTCCCTTGAGTCAATTATTTTTAACTGAATTAAGAAACGAGCAAAATTATTTTATATTTACCCATATATTTACATTATCTTGTACTCTTGTACGTGTGTGTATCTGTGTATTCATAGTATCATTTCAGCCTGAAGAACTTTACTATTTCATTTTGTTTTGTTTTTGAGTATAGTTTGCACACAATGTTACATTAATTCTAGGTGTACAACATAGTGATTTGATTGTTTATACGTTATGTTTTGTTCATTATAAGTATAGCTACTGTCTGTCCCCATACATTGCAATTACAGTATCATCACCTGTATTTCTTACACTGTGGCTTTTATCCCCATGATTTATTCATTCCATAACTGGATGCTTATATCTCCCACTCCCCTTCACCCATTTTGCCTAACACTTCAACACCCTCTCTTCTGGCAAGCACCGTTTGTTTTCTGTATTTATAAGACTGATTCTGTTGTTTGTTCTTTTTTCTTTTTCTTTTTTTTTTGATTCCACATATGAGTGAAATCACATGGTATTTGTTTTAGTCTGACTTATTTCACTTAGCATAATACCCTCTAGGTCCATCCATGTTGTCACCTGTGGCATGATCTCATCCTTTTTTATGGCTGTGTAATCTTTTCTGTGTGTGTGTGTGTGTGTGTGTGTACACGTGCATGTGTATGTACGTATGTACAGATATACACCACATCTTCCTTACTCATACATCTGTTGATGGACACTTAGGTTGCTTCCATATTTTGCGTACTGTAAATAATGCTGCAATAAATGGAGGTACAGGTATCTTTTTGAATTAATGTTTTAATTTTCTTTGGGTAAATACCCAATAGTGGAATTATTGGATCATGTGATATGTCTATTTTTAATTTTGCGGGGGGAGTCCTCTCTACTGTTTTCTGCCATAGCTACCAATTTATATTCCCACCAATAGTGTACAAAGGTTCCTTTTGTCCACATTTTTGCTGACACTTCTTTCTTGTCTTTTAGCTATTCTGATAGGCTTGAGGTGATAGCTCACCTTTCATATTTGTCCAAGAATGTTCAGAGCTCTTTATTCATGAAAATTAAAATCTGAAAAAAGAAACACGTGTGTCCCAAAATAAAAATAAATTTCAGGATATACATTGAATAAACAAATTTCAGCATTTTATATAATGGAATACTACTTGTAATTAAAAAAAAAAAACTTGGTAACATGCAACAGTATGGAATGAATCTCAAAACACTGTGTTAAGTGAAATAAAAACAAACATAAAAGGGTATATACTTGTGAATCCATTTATATGATGTTCTAAGTAGAGCTACACCAACAGTGAAAGAGATCAGAATAGTAGCTAGTTTAGGGAAGAAGGATATGCAGGAATTGGCTGGAAGGGAGCATGAGGAACTTCTAGGTGAGGGAAATTTTCTATATCTTAGAGGGATGTCTGTTATACAGCTTGTATGCATTTGTCAAAACTAATTAAACTATATACTTAATTATATTTCTTTGAATATAAGGTATACCTAAAGAAAATTTGATAGCTTACTAATAAAAAAAATCAATCTTATAATCTCCCATTATGATAGTTGACTGGAGGTAGGTCTATTTCATGGTTCTAAAAATATATAAAACCAAAATATTTATTTTACTGAAACTTCTTGAATTTTATAAAGTCAGCCAGTGTCACCAACACTACAGCACTAAAGTTTTATGTTATTTAAACTTGGGAAACTGAAATACAATTGCTAATAAAATATAGGATCACCAGGAGTTAGATTCAGGTACTGACACAGAAAGAACATCCTGGTCACTGTCCAAATGAATTTAACCTGATTATATTGTAGGGGACATTAAAAACGATGCTTAAATTATGGCTGGTTTCTTTTTAAATGCCATTGATAATACTAAGAACTTAAAATTATGGTGAACATGATGAATGATGATTAATAGTTTTAAATATTGACCATTTTGTGAGAGTGAGAATAATTTGTGACATATATGTTTTTGGCGTCAAGTAATGAAAACTCATTTTTTTTTTCTAAGAGAAGGAGGCAGAATTACTGGCTTATACAAATGGGGCAGAGCTGTCCTTAGCAATCTGTATATCTAGAATGCACATCTATTAGTAAAGTTAGAGTTATAAATAGGGAGGAATTCTAAGATACATAAAAAGTAGCTTAACTGCTATCATTATAGGCAAAATATAACAATACTGCTAAGATTGTGTTCTGATCTAAATAAGAAAAACTCAGGTGTAGCTTGTCAAGAAATTAACAGAGCACATTGGTATTTTATCTTTTTTTTTTTTTTAAAGAAAATTGCCACTCTACATAGGTGATAAACCACTCTGGTTTGGCTAGGACTATGAGGGCATGAGACTTTCAGTGCTAAAACCACTCTAGTCCTAGGCAAACTAGGAGATGCTTCTAGATGTACCTTACCTCTAAGAGTGTTAAAAGATGAATTATTGCTGGTCCAATGAGTAGATGTTTGATAACAGTGATGTTTAATTTGTTTCTCCTCCTTACGTCTGTAGATCTCAAGCCTAACCATATTTTAAGGTTCAGTTTAAATGCCGCTTCTTCCTAATCTCTCTCTCTGAATTCACATAACTCTCTATCTGTACCATTCTTGTTCCACTTAGTACTTTAAAACATTTTTATCAGAGTTACCTATATATGAATTTTATCTCTGACACTACGTGGGAAGTTCTTTTAGGGCATGATGTATGATTTATCTTGTAGCCCCCACAGCTTCTAGCATGGTAATGCAAGTTACTTTATCCAAAAGGGTGTATTAAAAGGAGTGAATGAGTCTACAAGTTAAGTAGATTATATTGATAGGATGAGATGCACCAGTGTGTAATGGGAGGAAAAAAAAATCACCGATATGAGTATGAGAAACCCAGATTTTAGTTCTCTTTGCCACTTGATAACTATGTGATTTTGGACAGTTCCCTTAATATTGTGTGTCTGTCTGAATGCATGCTACAGTTTCTTCAGCCAAAAACTGAAAGTTTCCACTAGACCCCTTAGCGCTACCTAGTGATGCTTTTGAGCATTCACTGTTAGCTTGGTAATCCAATGTTCTCCAGAACTAATCCAAATTTTCAGTCTCTCCCGTAGTCCAGACAGCCCCTTCACTTTTGGTAGACCACAACTCCTCCATCACAAAGAAAATGCACCTGCTGGAAGAACCTTGTTCACTCCACCCTCATATATTGTTATACATTATAAGTAGTAACTGATTATTCCTTCTTGACTTAAATCTTTAAGAGGTAAACAGCCATACTTATACATATTTGTAATTCAAAATCTTATATATGCAGTGCTTGATTATAGTACAATATCCTAGATCATTTTTGGGTTAACACCTTTTGTGTTCTGAGATTCGAGTAAAAATAGGCTGCTTTAAAACTACAATTAGTTGTTTGTATTTAATATGCTTTTAAATGATTTTTATAGGAGAAAAGTTATTTGTAAAGTTTCTTATTAATTTCTTTGAAAATATAACTGACAGCTCTTAAAAGAACAAATTCATCAGTGTTTTCAAAATTCACATTAAAATATGTAAAAATATTACTTTCATCAATTTGCAATTAAACTGTGATTATTATGCAGACTTTTATACATTTTTATAACCCAGTTTTCTTTTGTGTTTAGCTACTGATGCAAATGTGAAGAACGAAAGTCTTTCATCTGTGCAGCAGCTTGGCATTAAAATGACTGTCAGGTATATTACAGGGAAATATCTCCCTTGCTCATTTCTAGAATTTGTTTTATCTACCTGATATGTGCTTAATAGTATTTAACAACCAACTATTTTGTGTACTTTAAATGCAGAGTCTATCATTCAGAAAATAATAACTTTGTTTTGAGGATATTGGCATATGATTAAATTACCTCTGCCAGTACATCATTTATGGTTCATTATCACCTCAGAGGCTAATTACAGTATATTTAAGCCTCTATGACTCCTGGCTTTTACCAAAAAAAAAAAGAGTATTGTAAAAATCAGCACTTTGGTAGCGCAATCATGCCATTTTCTAAAATACGGTAGTTTTTTTTTTTTTTAAGTTTATTTGACAGAGAGAGAGAGAGAGAGAGGAGAGAGAGAGAGAGAAACAGTGTGAGTGGGGGAGGGGCAGAGAAAGGAAGAGACAAAATTCCAAGCAGACTTTGTGCTGCCAGTGCAAAGCCCAACGTGGGGCTTGAACTCACGAAAACAGTGAGACCGTGACCTGAGCCAAAACTAAGAGTCAGACACTTAACTGACTGAGCCACCCAGGTGCCCCTAAAATATGGTAGATTTTAATTGTTAAACTATGGTGATGAGTACAAAAGTACCTTAAGGAGAGACACAGAAGTTAAAAATGAATAAGCCAATTATAGTAGTTTGAATTTTTAGTACTCAAATTGTAATTTTCAAAAGAAACTAAATGGCAGACTGGGAATTAAGGACTAAGTCTTCTCTCTTGCTTATTAAATGGAGATCTTGACAGTTCCCTCCTACTTCAGTGGGTAATCTTTAGAATCAAGTATAAAAAGGATGCATGTGGAAGCTTTTAAAAAGAATGTTTTCATAAATACGTAACATAATGAAATTATAATGAAATGTATTAAAGTAATTTTAGCTCATCCATCTGTATCACATAAAGCATATAATTCATTGTTTTGTGGCCCTGTATCTGCTTTTTATTTTGTAATGTCCAGTTTCTATTCTGAAATGGAATCTATAGATAATATAAGCAGGCTAGTCATATATATATATTTTTTAATTCAGTACAATGTCTTATTGGTAAGAAGTGAATGGAAAATACTTTGTAATGAAATGTTTGTACACACCTGCAGTATATGACATAGCTGTCAACCAAATAGTCATTGTAACTTTGGCAGCTGTAAATAGAGACTGACAGTATTTTGGTGCTTCAAATACCTCTAGTAGAGTTTTGCCACTGGCAAAGTAACTTTCCAGAATGGTGAACAAGTTTTAGGCTTGAAATGAAAGTACTTCCTTTCTCTGATGTGCACATGGTTGCATTCGGTTTATAATAAAAAATATAGAAAAAAACATCTTATGATTTTATATAATACAGAATTGGTTTCAGATAATTACAAATAGCTTCTTCATCCATGCCAGTAACAGCCAGGCCATTTGCAAGTTGTTGTGCAGGACTGCCCCATGTCTAACCTCCTGGCCACCACTCACCAAGTACTAGTAGTGCCCCCATTCACTATGCAATCAGAAACACCCCCGTGAATTGCCAAAGTGGCCCCAGGACAAAGTACCCTCCCCTCAGAACCACTGGACTAGACGAAATTTAAAATTGCTTCCAGTGTTAACATTCTGTCAGTCTAAGCTGTCAACATTACATGTTCTAGATTAAGTTCAGGAAAAAAATGCTTGCATTCTTTTCATCTAAGTATCTACATTCTGTTCTCTCGCTACTGTTTTATTTTCCTTTAAAATGTCAGCATTTACCAGATATAATAATCTAATTCAAATATCATTATCTAACCCAAAAATAATTATCAGGAACATACACTGAGTGTTAAGCTTTACTAAGTTCTGTATAGCATACTTATGCTATCAAGAAGAGGACTGCTCTTGATAGGTTTTAAAAAGTGAATTTACAATGCAGACCTGACATTTTTCAGTTTTTATGTTTTGTGGGTTTTTAATATAGGTATGGCAAGTTCCTCAACCTGTTGAAAGACAGTGCAGAAAATGATCTTACGTTGGTTTTAAAGCACTGTGAGAGATTCCTGAAACAGCAGCAAGTACCCATAAAATCTTCTCTTCGTATCCTTTTTTGAGTGGATTCACAGTAGTTGAACTTTCTTTATGTATTTTTCATAATTCTTTGATAGGGGACCTTAACACATTTATAGTAAAATAATACTTTAACCTATATTACTGATTTGTTATCATGTACCTTTATACTATTCTGTATTTTAAATATGCATTTTATTAGATTGGGTATTAACTACTAAATTCAGTCTTCTTCATTGAATCTTAAACTGAGTAAAGTTATTAGGCTGTATTTTCAGATACATACAAGAAAGTTTTAAAAATAGGTTTAGTGTATCTAGAAAAGCATATTCCAGACTTAGTAAATCTAGAATAGTAATGGAACATACATTCATTTTGCTTGAATTGGTTATTTTTCAAAAATAGGTTTGACCTGAAGGGAGAAAAAAAGTGTACAAACCATTTGCATTACTGAATTCTAAATATTTGTGGGTTTTTTATACTTGATTATGCTAGTAATTTAGCAGATAACCTAAACCAGAGAAAGAAAGGGTACTATTTAATGATTTGAACAAATGTTGCCACAGGGCAGATAGTTTTTTCTCCATTTGCTAGTGCCATTGGCCTCCACTGAACATGTAAGTAAACAGTACATTAGCTTGTAAATTGGTTGAAGATAAAATGAGGGCTAAGTATCAATACCTCTTTCCTGACAGGGATCCTGGAAATGAATATTAATGGAGTTCTCATATTTCATCTTGTAAGATAAAATATTGTGAAAGTTCCTTAATTGTGCTTTTCAGTCTGCCTGCAGGGGAGTTATGCTGGCCATGACTGGTTTGTATCTTCTTTGTTCATGATAATGTGCGGGGACAAAGAGAAAACATTCAGATTTCTTCATCAGTTCTCCAGGCTTCTGACCTCTGCTTTCCTTTGGTTGCCAAGACTACACATTTCTGTAAGACTTTTTAGTCTATTTTGAAAGGAGTGTGTGAAATTTTAAGGCAAATCCCATTCAAATTCGTTGGGATCTTGTTTGTAGAGAGCTCTGTAATAATTTATGTTTGTTTTCTACCTGAATGCTTTTTGACTGATTCTCTTTGAAGCTACGGATTTGACATTTTCTCAAATACTTGATGTCTTACCTAATGGTAACTGCATGAAAGATTAGTGATACTAGATGGATGATTAAATTTTAAACTTATGATTTAGTAAATTATAAAAAAATATATATGTAATAAGAACTATTGAATGGATTTTTTACTATTGCTTTGTTAGAAAGAATCAGTTAAATTATGGTGTAAGAAAATAAGTCAAACTTATCAGTGTATTCCATCAAGAGGAAAAAACTATACATTTTGTCAATCTGTGATGAGTTTTGATTGAGGGTATTATAGTGTATTTTAAAGGATTTTACTAGCTTCATGAGATCTTGGGAGTTTAGAGGTAAGAGTGTTCCTAAATTTACCAATATTTCTGTATTTTATTTTACTTACTGCCATTAAGATCTCCAACTTGAGGAAACTATCTACTATATAAGATAGGCTAATACTTCACAAACCGTTTTTATGACATAGAGCATGTGGACAATGCAATCACATGGCACCCAGGGATAAGTTAAGGGAGCTGGAAAGTATGTGGAGTTAAATAAAAGCACATATTATGTGTTTTTACAGTATATATTTGTGATAAGGAAAATAAAAGCAAAACATCAAGGAGGAATACATTATAAATATTGAAATTTAAAAATTTTATGCTTGAAATAGCTATATGAAATTCCTGAATAAGAATGTTTAGCTCTAGTTTTTCAGCATAATGAGAAGTTTGCTTACATGAGTAGGCGGAAGCAAATGGCAAAAGAGTATGTACTGGTTTTTCTCTATGAAACTATTTTCCTTCTGTTAACCAGAATTTGAGTTTTAAAAATCTTAGATATTCCACAAGCACCCCAATGTTTATGGCAGCATTATCAACAATAGCCAAATTATGAAAAGAGCCCAAATGTCTATTGACTGATGGAAGATGTGGTTCTATCTACCTGTCTGTCTGTCTGTCTATCTATCTATCTACCTACCTATAATGGCATATTACTCAGCCATCTAAAAGAATAACATCTTGCCATTTGCAACAATGTGGATGGACCCAAAATGTATTATGCTAAGCTAAATAAGTCAATCAGATAAAAATAATCACCATATGATTTCACTCATATGTGGAATTTAAGAAAAAAACATAGGGGAGGGGGAAAAAGGAGGGAAGTAAACTATAAGAGACTTCTAAGTCTAGAGAACAAACTGAGGGCTGATGGAGGGAGGTGGGTGGGGGAGGGGCTAAATGGGTGATGGGTATTAAGGAGGGTACTTGTGATGAGCGCTGGGTGTTGTATGTAAGTGATGAATCACTAAATTCTATTCCTGAAACCAATATTACACTATATGTTAGCTAAATAGAATTTAAATAAAAACTTTAAAAAAATTCCACTCTTACATTTACAAATGAGAAATCTTTTGATAATGAGTATGGAATTTGAATCTAATCATACATTTTCATGTCAAATATTTGAAAATGATTCCTGCATTCCCCTAGTCTTAATTATTCTAGTTTAGTGTTTAGATCGTGACACTGTTAAATATCACCAGTCAACTTTTTTAAATCATAATTTTATAAAGTTGCATTTTTGTTTTGAGTCTATAAAGTATTTTGTAACACATTATTTTTAACATAACAGTGATATTGTGCTCTAATAGCATTTATTTCCATAAAGCTGAAATCAGGCAGGACTCTAAAACATACCAACTCCAGATACATTGTTTTCAATGCAACATAGGAAAGATACTATAGGGGCGCCTAGGTGCCTCAGTTGGTTAAGCATTCGACTTCATCCAACTTCGGCTCCAGTCATGATCTCATGGTTCATGAGTTCCAGCCCCACTTCAGGCTCTGTGCTGACAGCTCAGAGATGCTGGAGATTCTGTGACTCCCTCTCTCTCTGCTGCCCCTCCCCTGCTCTCTCAAAATAAACAAATTAAAATTAAAAAAAAAAAGATACTGTATAAGAATATTTATGCATACATTTCTTACACTACTATTATGCATATATTCAGAAAATGATTACCTATGCTTGCATTGAAAATTACATGTGTAAGTTGATATTTTGCTATTTATTAGATTCATTAATTCTACTGTACAAATAGTCATTAATAAAACATATATTTCATAAAAGAAGGTAAGTTAAAGGATACTAATTCTCAGTTTATATTATTTTTAACTACTCAAAAGAGATAATTTCTTTACTAGACATTCATCTGAAGTTGACTCTGAGATGTCCACTTAATATGCTATAATATGTCTCCAGTAATCAGTATATAAAATTAATGTTTTCTTGGGTACTGTGAGGTATCTCTAAGAACCTCTCATATTTCTACATATGTATTCCTATAAATATATGTTTATGCAATGTGAAATGGTAAATTGTAATTTATGCTGATGACACTGATAAACCACCTCACTGGTATCAGAAATTTTAGTATAACTCAAACCTAAATCCTTAAAAGCACTTTAGCAATAAAGTTTGAAAGAAACCCTTATCTTAACTTGTATGTAATTGTTATATGTAAGTTTCATTTGTTTTAATTTAAAAGGATTTTCTCTTATTACAGTTACCCAGTAAAGCTAAGAACGTAAAAATGCCTTTCAGGAAGTTTCTTAATTATGTATTCTTCAGAACTAATTAGAATATAAATTTTTAGTATAAGTTTATAGCATATACTTGGTAGTCTAATAGTTTTTCTTGACACAAAATGATATCTCCAAGTTTATTCTTTGTTTAAAAAATGCTGTGGTTAGATACTGAATTTGTGATAACAATCATTGAAATATTACAGAGCATTCATGATGGCATAAATTTTACTTAAGAGACAAATTAAAAAAATAACTAACTTCATGAAGAAATAGCCAAAAATGCAAGTTTGTAAATGTGTGTGTGTATATCCACACATATATAAATGGACATATAAGTAAATGTAAAATATAAAATATATAAATTATGTAATATGTAATTATTATAGAAATTTTTATATACATACATATAAGGTAGTTGGCCCAAAAACTTTGATGGTAATGCATTATGCCTTGTTCTGTTTTAGAGATAAATTTCTTACGGAATTCCCAATTTCAGTTATTAGTAACTCAAGCTCAGATTTGGGTTATATAGCATTATCTTAGAAAAAGGAGGCTATGCAAATATTCCTAAGAGCTGACAAACTAAAATTTTTTAATGTTATAGAATTACTGGCCAAAGCCAAGGATAGCAAGCATATTAAAATACATTCACTCTTAAAATATAAAGCGTTATTACTCGTGTACTCATACATTTATTCTTTCATGCAACATTCATCCCCTTCATTCCACAAGGCATTGAATTACAGTATTAACTTCATTGCTTTGTCTTGGAAAGTATATCACATTGCCGTTATTGAGATTTATTCTTTCTACAGTGTTTAACATTCTGACTTTTCAACTTGCATAATTATAATCTTTGCAGTAACTACTTGTGCCACCATATTAATTTTGAAGTAGCCACTCAAAGCAAGAGATTTAAGTAAGTTGGTTATATTATTTTAAATTAGTCGCATATTCATTAATTCTCAATGTCTCTTTTTTAAGCAGAGGTACCTACCTGCTGACACTATAGAATCTGGCATCCATCCGATATACTTTTGCAGCACTCATTATATTGAAATGCTCCTGAAGGTGGAGGTGCCACTTGTGTTTTCAGCTTTTCACATGTCTGGTTTTGCACCATCCCAGGTAATCCATAGGAAAGAATGTTTCTTCAAATCCCAGATCTCAGGGTCTTAAAAGAAAATTAAATTCTCACCAAATATAGGAAATACATTTAAATTAATAAGATCACTTTTGTAAGTATTCATACCTTTATGTTTAAATATCTACACTGACTTTTTCCCCCTAGGTCTGTTATAATACATAGTTTTCTTTATAGTAGATCCCTAGCATTCAGATTTTGAATAGCTATTCAAGGACATAGACATTCTGGAAGTCTATGACATGTAGGCTTTTAAATGTAGATAATATCTACTTCATAAGGCTAATCTAAGGATTAAGTAAGGTAACTAAGGGTAAGAATTCTTAACACTGGGTGTCTGCTATTAGAGATACTGTATCTTCTTTAAATTTTTTTTAAATTTTATTTGAATCCAAAAAAGTTAACATATAGTGTAGTAATGGTTTCAGGAATAGAATTTAGTGACTCCTCACTTACATATAACACATAGTGCTCATCCCAACAAGTGCCCATCTTAATGCCCATCACTCCACCCAGCACCCTGCCAGCAACCCTCATTTCTCTGTATTTAAGAGTCTCATATGTTTTGTCTCCATCTCTATTTTTACCTTATTTTTGCTTCCCTTCCCCTGTGTTCATCTGTTTTGTTTCTTAAATTCCACATATGAGTGAAATCATATGATATTTATCTTTCTCTGACTTATTTCACTTAGCCTAATACATTCTAGTTCCATCCATTTTGTTGCAAATGGCAAGATTTCATTCTTTTTAATTGCTGGGTAATATTCCATTGCACATATATACCACATCTTCTTTATTCATTCATCAATCAGTTGCTATTTGGGGCCTTTCCATAATTTGGCTATTGTTGATAGTGTTGCTATAAACAGTGGGATGCATGTGCCTTTTTGAATCGGCATTTTTATATCCTTTGGATAAATTCTTAGTAGTGCAATTGCTGGGTTATAGGGTAGTACAATTTTTTAATTTTTTGAGGAACCTCCATACTGTTTTCCAGAGTGACTGCATCAGTTTGCATTCACACCAGCAGTGCAAAAGTGTTCCCCTTTCTCCACATCCTTGCCAACATCTTGTTTCATGAGTTGTTCATTTTAGTCATTCTGACAGGTGTGAGGTGATACCTCATTGTGGTTTTGATTTGTATTTCCCTGATGATGAGTGATGTTGAGCACCTATTCATGTGTCTGTTAGCCATCTGGATGTCTTCTTTAGGAAAAGTGTCTGTTCATGTCTTTTGCCCATTTCTTCACTCCTGCTCATTTGTTTCTTAGGTGCTGAGTTTGACAAGTTCTTTATAGATTTTGGATGACAACCCTTTATCTGATATGTCATTTGCAAGAGATACTGGATCTTAACAAAAAGCACAGCTTTCTGTTTCTGCTTTTGGGAGCTGGGAAGATTTAATGATTTTTCTAGGGCCTAGAATTGTGCTTGTGGTCACACACAGTAGTCACAGATATCTCCCTCCTGTGCATAGGCAGTCCCTCCTTGGTGGAGGGGTGGATTGTTTCTTTACTGTTCTAATCAGGCTAAAACTTAACGTTTTAGAGCTTAAACCTTTTTCACTTTTAGAATTACATCTTTAGGTGAGAGTTCCAGAAGGTAGAAATACTTAACTATAAGGTGTGAACACATTTAAGACTCTTGACACATGCTATCAATTTGCTTTGATTTTACTCTTCTAACACAAATGAAGAAAGTATCTGTTCTTCAGGTCTGGGTATTTGGCTTTTTCAAAACCAATAGAGAATAGGTGACATTCTCTTTTTAAAATTTTGTGGGTTTTTTGAACATTAGCAAGATTGACTACAATTCCATAGCTTTGTTAATCGTTGAATCTTCTTAATTGCCCACCCGTCTTAGCATGTTTCTTATTGATTTGTATACTCTTAAAAAGTAACTCCACTATCCACATCTCTTCAGTTCATGTTATGTATTTTATTTACTATTGTAATTTATTACTTATTTACTATTAGTGTTTTTGTTTATTTACTATTATATTATTTATTACATTTTACTTACTCCTACCTTATATTGTGTCTTAATACTTGGTAAGAATAAACCTATAATACTCCCTAACTCCCCCCTAAAAAAGCTGATTTAACTATTTCTGTTTATTCCTTTATGTGCCCTCTAAAGTGACTTTTCCTAGTTTGAATTGAGCTTTGGGATCTGGATAAAATTTAGATAGCTATTATGTTCACTTTTCTCAAAGTAATTTATAGTTTATGTCCTTACTTACTCATACTATTATGAGTATGTACTCATACTACTTACTCATACTTACTTACTCATACTTCCTATCTAGAAACATAGTAAATTTTTCCATTTATTTTCTTTGTATTATATTTTACTGAAGCTGCATATATTTTTTCCATATAGGTATAGTATATTTCATATTACAGACATTTCTAATTAGAGTAGCTTGAAATCTTTTTTTAATTTTATTTTGTGATTACTGTTAATAATTAGGAAAGACATTAAATTTTCTATAATTGTTAGGTTGTACATTTTTTTCTAGATTTGTGTTAATTTTTTATTTCTGCTTCATTTTAAATTAAATTCTATAATTTTCCCAGAAAATTCTATATAGTTGCTTCCTTGTTTTAGACTTTAACAATTATTAGGAAAACCTCCAGTATTTCACCATTAAGAGAATTATTTCCTGTCATACTATGGAAGAATCCTTCTACTTTATGTAAAATATTGAATTTTATTTCTTTTATTCAAATAAAAATGTTCCTTTAGGGTTCCTATAGGGTTAAGATTATCTTGATCTTGGGGTTTATGTGACCTGTTGGTAGATTTCTTAATAGTAGACCCTTCTTGAATTCCCTTGGATTTGTCTTGGCAATCTTTTCTTCCTAATTAGACAGTATAGTTCTCGGCAATATGCCTTTATACTTATTTTGAAGAGCCTTTATGTCATGTGATTACATTTACTTGTATGTGGTTACTGTGCCTCTTGAGTTTTAAATTTTCTGAAGTTAATAGGTCTAAATATAATGAGGAATTACATGTAGTGGAAAGGAATATTCTTTCTTGGCCATGGTGCTCTTACCCAGCATGTACATAAAACACTTTTCAGAAATGTAAATCCTAAAATGTTTAATTCTGGTTGAAAGTAGATACTTAAATATTTACTATAAGCTCAGTAATCTATTCTTTCTACTCTTCTAAAAATCCAAGCTAGGGAACAAAATGTTCCTGAGAAGTCTTTTGCCATTCTAGTCTTGATTAATATACTGTATATTGTCTAATACCTCCATTCATTTATTAGTTCCTAACATATATCCTCTAATTTTAAAATGTATTGCCACAAACAGTGGGAAAAACGTGCAATACCTTAGGCCTCACCGTATCAATTTGACACCTTTTTATCATTTTGGTGTTTCTTTATCGATTTAAAATTGCATAAATATAGCAGATTTATCTAATAAAAATTTCTAAGCAGTAATGTTATGTTTCTTAAGTTATCTAATGTAAAATTCCTTTTTAATGACTCCCTATGTGAGCAAATCATTTTGTGCCTTAAGTATATATCATTGCTTTGTTGATATAATTTGCCATTTTATTGCTAATTATAAAATATGAAACAACTTTTAAGTAATGAATAGGTATAGGTGCTTAAGTAATCGTTTGGATATAGATTTTGTATTGCAAAGCTTATTCATTTTGATGTAATTAGGAGCAGTGCTTTTTGAAGTTGTGTATTTACAGACACTAAGGGATTGGTTGATTAATGAAGGATTTGTGAGCAGGTTGCTAAATAAAATACACATATCTCTAGAGTAAAAATACACGTTCGACTAGAATACAAAAAAAATAAAGTAGTTAGAAATATATGTTGATTAGAGTTTAAGAGTAACTGAGATTGGAAAATAGAAATTCAAATATATAGTCTTCCTTTTTAAATGAACAGAAAATCATGTTTTGATTAGCGTTTTGAACAATTTTATCCTTTGGTAAAACACTTTTCATTATTGGACCTTATTTAACTTTCCTAGCTTAAGAAGTACCACATATCTTTAGTGATTTATCTCTTATAATTTCGTGGCGTCCTTATTCTGCATATCATTATTATATTGTACTGTGTCAGCAAGTAGGCTAACATGGATAATCCTCTGAATATACTCTAGAAAAACATTTTGGTTGTTCTCATTTACTGTTTTTTCTTCTCCTCTCATCATGAAGACTGGATTAAAGAAAACTATTCTAACATTTCATACTTTGTGACATAGTGTTTTTTGAAAATGAAAATTACACAAATGCAAATCAGAATGTTTCTTGTTAATAGTCATATTCATAAATATATATATCCCCAGACTCTCTCTCCTCATGTTGCCAAGGTTGCCACGTGAAATAGTACCTTCTTTCTCCCTGTGCCACATCTTAATATGTCAAGGACTTATCCTTTATGTCTGTCCAAATGGAAACTTTTTTTGCTGAACTATCAGTAGATATGAATTTGTGTACTATTTCTATGCTTCTAGTAGAAATCTATGTCTTGCCTTGTGGAATAGTTCTTTATGTCCTTTACCTCTTTAATAGTTGAAGTTCCTTAAAGGCATGTGTACCTGACTTACCTTCCAGTTCTTTGAGTGTCTGACACAGTATCTCGCTTACAAGTACAACAAAAATAGTATGTGTATAACAACTCTTTGCACTGTAAAAGGTGTATTTCCAGGTCTCATCTCATTTAAAATTTTGACTGCTTCATGTGATGGAGAAATTCAGGATCAATGAAGTCAGTGAATTGATTTAGTGAGGTTACCATGATAGCAAAGACTTCACTTGGAACCACATCTTTTGATTTTGAAATTAGTTTTGTTTCTTATTTTGCTAATATTCTTTCTATGGTGTGGGCAAATAAAATGAGTCCAGAAGAGTTGTTAAAAATATTGTCTTTGAATCATAAAACTTGGTCATTCAGTTCATACCTATTCTGGCTTAATCAGGTATCCACAAATAATTGCTCTAGCCAAACTTTTTTTTTTTTTAATTCTTATGGAATGTTTTGAAGATTGTTTTTCAAATCTAGATACAAGTGAGAATAATATACCTCGGATAAAATAATTATGTTTATCTAATGTCCTTTAGCAGCTTAAGTATGGTTGAAGAGCAAAATTTCCTAGGAAGGCTGTGATACATTTTGATGTGTATCGTACTTTCCTCGAAGCCTAAAACACATTTAAATGTTTTAAAGTATAATTAGGTTTAAGGACCATTGGTCTATAATAAAAAACAAACCTAATTAGTTTGTTTCCTTTTCTTTGTACACCATTTCATGAACTACTAATACTTTTCGGTGAATTTAAGAACTCAGTTGCTTAGATTTGAAAATACAGTATATGTTTGTATTTATAAGACGGAATTTGGCAGTATCTAGCAAAATCACATATGTATGTATTTTCCCTTTAACCCAACAATCTCATTTATAGAAATCTGTCCCAGAGATATTCTGACAAAAATTTGAAAATACATACAGGTGTTTGTTACAGCACTGATTATAGTATCAGAAGACTAGAAACAATGCAGATATAGAGGCTTGGTTGAAAAACTATGGCTTATCCATGGTGGAATACCATGCCATTGTAAAAATGAGAAATCCTTCTGTATATTGTGGTGGAATGATATACAGGATCCTTTGGTTAAGTGATAAGAAGGTGAAGAGAAAGTGTTTAGTATGTTACCATTTATGTAAGAAAGAGTGGGATACAAATGCATGTGCTTATATTAAAAACATGAAAGAATGTACCTTTTTTTAATGATTGCTTATAGGGATAGAGAAGGAATGAGATCAATAAATGAATAAACCTTTTGTATTTTTGCCTTAGAATCACTTAAATATTTTATACGATATAAATGTATATAACCAACAAAATAAACATATTCTGTCCCTGAGAATATAAAGTCAAACTGAATAAAATGAACCCATCAGAACCCATTTGATGGTATAAACTCATGAGAATCACTTTAAATACAATAATTTGACTGTATGTGTCAAGTGATATGTTGTCTAAAGGCAAAGAACAGTAGTAATACTGTTTGAAGTAATCATATTGCTCATGGTAGTGCTGGTATTCTATGATTATTTTTGTCTTGTGTGATAAAAACAAAAATGGGTGGCATTGGTAACAGATTTTCTGTGTGTTTTAAAGCAAACACAGATATAATATGTAGCAACTTATGTGTTTTCTCTTAGAAAGTTTAAAGAAGGGGAACCTACATGTAGGGGGAGATGGACAAAAGAGACTTATCAATCACTAAAAATTTTGAAGCTGTGATGGTTCTGGTTCATGTATTGCTTTTTTTATTTTATGTATATTTGGAAAATTCCACACTAAAAATGTCTTAGGAATTTATCATTCTGCTTGGACACACTCTTTCCTTTATCCTTTTAGAATTCTAGTTCATCAGCTGATTTGCAAACCTTTTCATCCTATAAAGATAGAGAAGTTATTAGCTTAAGGACTGAATACTGTGACTCATTGCTCACACTTCTAGAGGAATACTATTTTAGCATTGTATTACAGTTTAATAATTCTGAATCATCTTGTACACAGAATAGCAAATATAATTTCTGCCAAATGAAGAGGGACATATATTGAAAAAGAGTACATCTCCCCTTTGAGTGTAAGCTCCATGAGAACAGGGAGTAAATGTCTCTTTTTCAGTTAAAAATTATAATGCTTATTTGTATATTAGGTACTTGATAAATATTAAATGAATAATAAACATCTGTACCTTTGTTATAGAATCACATTTCTATATACTTTATATACTTTATACTTTCAAAGTGTTTTCAAAGCACTTTATATACTTTCAAAGTGTTTTCAGTTATAATCTTTTTCCCTCTTCTAAATTTCCCATGTGTAGAAAAAGATAGGCATTATCTCTGTTTAATGGAAGAAAAGTAGACAATGTACGGAAAACAATAGTTAAATGTATGTAAATACCAGAAAATTGAACTGCATTAATAACTATGTATGATAACTAATTGCAGATTCTGGGGTGACTTTCTTTTAACTAATAAGGAAGAGTATCTCCCTATGTATATTTTAACTTCAGATATATTTGAACCATATAGAGTTGTGAGGTTTTAAGATCAAAATGAGTTGAGGATCAGCAGTTTCACACCGTCCATCCAGTAGAACACTTAGGCTACTGAGAAAGGACGGACAAATACCCCTGGCTGCAGGGTTCATTTGTACTAGTTTCGACTCTTTGTTTCTCCTTAACTCATCTGGAGATTCATTTTTATTAACACAGCATGGCCAAAAGTTTCTTGGCATTAATAGCTATAGCATAGAACAGAGACAGAACCCTGGCAGCAGGACACTAAGGGAATTAAAAGTATTACTTCTAGCCAAAGAACCACTGACTGCTTCGACCTGTCTAGTTAAGTAAGAGTAGGAGATATTTTCTCCCCAGTTCATTAGAGCCATACTACGTGGGCAATGGAAGTTTGGTAATGAACTCTGCATGCCAAGCTACCCTCCAGGTCAAGATCTGAGGGGAAAATCCTATCAGTGATAAGACTAAAGTTGAGACAAAAGGAAATTAAATATATTCTGCCAGTTCATAAATATCGAATATTCATACACAAAATTCAATATTGAGTTATTCATAGGCTCTGTGAATAGATTTTGGAGCATAATAGAAGAAGCACATAATATTTATAAAGCAAAATCTTATACCTGAGAATGGAATTACAATTAAAAAACAGAAAAAATACTTAGGGATCTAGGGGCACCTGGGTGGCTCAGTTAGTTGGGTGTCCGACTTCAGCTCAGGTCATGTCTCATGGTTTGTGAGTTCAAGCCCCACGTCGGGCTCTATGCTGACAGCTCAGAGCCTGGAACCTGCTTCGGATTTTGTGTCTCCTTCTCTCTCTGCCCCTCCCCTGCTCGTGCGCTCGCTTGCTCTCTCTGTCTCTCTCTCCCTCTCTCTCTCTCCCTCTCTCAAAAATGAATAAACATTAAAAAAAAAAAGAAAAAAATGCTTGGGGATCTATAGTCAGTATTATCAATAATAGGAAATATGAGTGGAAAATGAAATGAAAAGATATGCCCATAATATCTGAAATTAAGATGTCAATGGTTGACCTAAGGAAATAGGCATATGGAAATAAGGCATATGGAAAAAAAAAATTCAGTAATACCATCTGGTATGGTATTACCCAACTCTGAAATTCATAAGTTGAAATCTTTACCACCACTACCCTCAGAATGACGTATTTGGAGATAGGATTTTTAAAGGGGTAATTACATGAAAATTAGGTACATTAGGGTAGGCCCCAATCCAATTTGTCCACTGTCCTTTGAAGAGGAAATTTGGACACAAATACCCAGAGGGAAGACCATATGAAAACATAGAAGACCGCCATCTCCAACCCAAGGAGAGAGATGTAGCCCTGCCAACCCTTTGATCCTAGACTTCAGAACTGTGAGAAGAGACATTTCTGTTATTTAAGTCACCTGGTCTGTGACACTTTATATTATGGCAGCCTGAGCAGACTAATACACCATGTTAAAGTCACTTAAGGTAGAATCAACCACTCCTCGAAATTGTATCAGATCTAAAAATAAGTTTTAGAAACTATTCAAGAATATATTTTTAAAAGGACAAAACAGAACAAAGGAAAATTTGTGTATCTTTGTTTTTTACATCTATGATAAATTGAGAGAAGCCATTATATTTGTTGCCATTCCCTGCTCCCCACCTCCAAAAAGAAAAGTAGGTTCAATAAAGGAAATTTTCCCTCAATGGTAATTTGTAGACCATAAATGAAAATTAAAATATTGGAAAGTATCTTAGTTTCCTAGGACTATAGTATTAAAATAGCATAAACTGGTGGCTTAAAACAACATAAATTTATTGACTCACAGTTTTGGAGGCCAGCAGTCCAGAATAAAAGTGTTAACAGGGTACCTGGGTGGCTCAGTCGGGGAATTAGTCTGACTCTCCTGATTTTGGCTCAGGTCATGATCTCAAGGTTCCCAAGATCAAGTCCCATGTCAGGCTCTATGCTGACAGCATGGGGTTTGTTTGGGATTGTCTCTGTTCCTCTCTCTTTCTCTCTCTCTCAAGTTAAATAAACTTGAAAGAAAAAAATTGTTAGCAAGACTGTGTGCCCTCTGAAGGCCCTAGGGAAAGAACTGTTTGATGCCTGTCTCCTAATTTCTGGTAACCTCAGATGGTTTTTGGCTTGCAAATGCATCACTCCAATCCTCTTGTCTTCTTCGTAGGACATTCCCCATGTGTGCCTTTTCATCTTCCCTCTATGTCTATTTCTGTGTTCGAATTTTCCCTTTCTAACTGATACCAGTCATACTGGAATAGGGCTCACCCTAGTGACCTCATTTTATCTCAGTTACCTCTGTAAAAATCTGTTTCCAAATAATGTTTCCAAATCCAAGGATTTGGACATGCTTTTAGGGGAAAGACACAATTCCACCCACTGTTATTGTGTTTTTTTTAAACTTTTCTATTTTAAAGGGGTATTTTCTGTTTTCTTCCACAATGGGCATGTATACATTTTGTAATCCAAATTATCTGAATGTTATTCAAGAAGTAAGATAAATGATTTTTGTAAAAGTCTCACTTCTAAGTTATTTTCCACATTAGCTCCCAGTTGTTATGTTATATAATCCTGTTTGATTTAAATTATTTTCTGATTCAGCAAGAGTCCATTCGCATTAATGTAACATTTAGCAATCTGTCATCTGCATAATTATACATCTGTGATTATTAGGTAGGGTAGAAAAAAACTCCCATCTCTGAATTAAAATGGTCTCTTAGCATTTGTTATCTGTAGAGACCAGACTGATGTTGTGGTTAAGAGGACTATATTGAATAAAGAAGGCATTTAGCAATAGGTATGTGAGCAGTGTGAACACCATCAGTGGCCTCCTAAGTCCTGGGTCCCTAGGCCATGAACGTTTTCTCACACGTTAAGCAAATAGATGAAGCATCCCTGTGTGCAGGATATCTTTCTATTTTGATCGGATGCCAAGCTCTTCATTGCTTTTGCATGAATTAGTGGTTATTGCTTTTTTTAAAAAAAGTATGGTTTTATAAGCTTTCTAATGAACTGACTTCTTTTTTTCTAGATATGCCTACAGTGGATAACTCAGTGTTTTTGGAATTATTTAGATTGGATAGAAATCTGCCATTATATTGCTACTTGTGTTTTCCTTGGTCCTGATTACCAAGTGTATATCTGTATAGCTATATTCAAACACTTACAACAAGACATTCTGCAGCACACTCAGACTCAAGATCTGCAGGTTTTCCTAAAAGTAAGTAACTTCAGGGGGAACATGGTGGTTGAGTTCACAGCTAACTTTAATTTGATTCTTAATATCAGATATTTTTCTAGACAGTCATCTAAAAACAACCTTAAGCGAGGCAGCTGGGTAGCTCAGTTGGTTAAGCATCTGACTCTTGGTTTCAGTTCAGGTCATGATCTCACAGTCTGTGAGTTCAAGCCCCACGTGTGGAGTCCACTTGGGATTCTCTCTTTCCCTCTCTCTATGCCCCTCACCCACTCGCTCTCTCTGTCTCTCAAAATAATTGAATAAACTTAAAATAAAACAACCTTTAGAATAGGTACTATTATTCTCATTTTAGAGTTGAGGAAACTGAGGGACCAATTTAAGTAAGCTGCCCAAGATTACACAGCAAAAAGCAGTGGGACTGGGATGTGAAGTAGCTAAGCTACTGGGATTCAAAACTTGGCCTTTAGCCAGTGTGCTACTCCACACACTGTTTTTTGTTATATTCCTTCTACCTTATTTAGTCACTAAAAGTTTAAGCTACTATGTCAACACAGAGGTTAGAAACATTTTAAAAGCATTTCATGTAATTTCCTATACCTTCATATTCTATATTTTTTAAACTTTCACCTATTTTTATAAAATGTTTCCATGAAAGATTATTCCATCATAACATTCTTTTTAAACAGTCACTACCTTACATAAGTTAATGTTTTAAATACAATATAGTTGCTCAGTTTGTTTCTCACAGTAATATGACTTTTGAAGCTCTGGAGTTTAGGAAACACATGTTCAATAAATACATCCCTGTTGCAGTTCTTCATGGGAATCCAACTGTATTCATTTTAAGTTAAAATCCTTCCTTGAATTTGAAGTATGTTTCCCTCCCCATGCTACCTTCACCTTCCCACAAAGCACACATACATGCACACACCCAGACCTGCATTAGTCCTTTGCTAGGTTTTCTCTGGATCAACAAATAATCTTTATGTTAATTAATTCTTTAATTATTCTTTGTCATTTTTCTTTACCACTAGATCTTGTCAGAGCTATTTTCCATTTAATAATGATTTTCTGTAAATGTCATCAATTATTCAAAGTTGCCAAACTATCAGGCATTTCTATTTCATAGAGATACTGAATTCAGAAGGTCACAGACTTCTATATGTATCACTAGAATTATGATCTTAGGAACGTTTTTAATGAAAAAATATACCAAGACAGTGGTTGTACATGTAAAATGAAAACTTAGGTAGAAAAAGAAAAAAAGTTATCTGCAACAGGTAATTTGGAGGACAGGAATGGTTAAACAAATGGGAATTATGCTGAGGACAAAAATGTGGGTTCCTATTTAGTAAGGGACACTTTCGTCACTGCCATGGTCAATTCATAGGAATCTCAGAGTCTGAAGTTTTCCCAAGGGCTTATATTTGAATATCCTCTAACCTGTAAATCTATAACCTCTTATCCCACTTTGGTATCTCTTAATAGCTGAAATTATTTTATATATATTTTTGTCAGTCTTTCTCAGTATAATGTACATATTTCACAAGGACAGTGATTTTGTCCATCTTGTTAACGAATGTATTTTCAATGCCTTGAACAGTACCTGGCACATAGTAGGTGCCCAGTAAATATCTGTTGACAGAATAAACAAATAAAAAATATAAAGGGAAAGATGAACTTAGTTTTGTTCACATTTAATAACAAACATTACCGAATTCTTTGATTGCTGATGGTGATTATTGCAGTTTCATCTCTGTTGAGTTCTCTACTGCTTGATAATGCTGTCAGTTTAAAGAATTTTTAAATGAGGGGAGAAAGGTTACTACTCAAGTCCTGTTTAAATTACTAAAATTTTAATTGAATTGGTTTAAATCCAAACTGATAACATGTTGGCAAAGAATTAATTTTAGCACTTGTCCCGGAACTAGCCTTACTTCTTGCTCTGCTGTTAGCAGTCGTCTGAGGGATTAGGAGAAATATCTTTCTGATATTGTGGCTTCACTTTATTTTTTGTTTTCAGCAAGTAAATCTCAAGTTCACTGATCTCTTTTGGTGAGCAGTTATTTTTCTTGTGTGATAAATTCCAGTGTGGTTTATTTATGCATTTACATACCCTGTTACTCTATTAAGCCCTGTTATGGTCTGTTGTTTCCAATGTATATAAATACCTACAGACTATTTTCTACTTATTCACGTATTAACCAATAATGAAACTTTGGTTAATAAAGTGATTTAATTTTCCCTTCCTTTGGAAGACAACCCAAGTCAAAAATAGTTCTATGATTCAAAAATTCTCATTCAAGTAGAAGTTAAAGGATTAAACCTGGGGAATTATGTTTTATTATACTTTCTAATCCAGAAATCTCAGACTTGTGCAAAGGGTGGAAAAAAAACTTAATAATTCTCCACATATACCACAGCCATAAAAATATTCTTATATAGATTACATGCTATTTCTTGACTGTACGTATTTTTAAATGATTGCTTTGGAAGAGGTGAAGTAGAAGAGAGGACTTACTTTTTAGGGTATTTGGTGGGTTTATTTTTATTTTTTTTTATTTTTGAAGAATGGGTCCATACTTCTTTTATAATAAAACTACTTTTTAAAAGGAGGATATTGAATCATTGTATAAAAATAGATAAAACAAGCATCCATTGTAAACAATGTTCAAATAATCAGACCCAATTGAATGTTTCAAAAATTTTGAAAAACCACAAACGTGTTTTCAACTATTATTAGTTATCCTGAAAACTTCAGGTACTAGACGGTTCCAGAAGATTGAAAATATGCAGTTTTTTCCTGGTTAATTATTGACAGAAAGTGACATGATAGAAGCATCGCTTTAGGAATAATAATGATCTGTCTGAAGCAGATAGTGTTGAGACAATATCAACCCATTTGTATTAATTTGGTTTAGGCTCCAGATCTTAAAATTAGGTAATTGAGAGTCTAGACTCATTGCCTACTTTTCTGATAGCCCACTGAGCAATTCTTCATGATCAGTGTATTAAAAAGATGACTTGGAATTTCTTAGACCAGGTGGTGAGCATAGTCAGGCCTGATTTACTTAAAAAACAAAACCAAAGAATAAAATAAAAAACCCAAACACTTTATTTTTCCTTTTTTGACTAAACCACTAAATGATTAATGAATGGCATGAATATAAGTTGTTATTAGCAAGGTATTTTCTGAGTTTTTCACAACATCTTTGTAGACACAACAAATATGTCGGTTGATAATAGAGCAGCGTTACTATATATTATGTATGATAAGTGCATTATCCCCACACTGTGGCAATTGATAGATCATTACTGACCTAAAAAGCAACTTCTGAAGGTATGCTGAAGAGCTTAGTTCTTGGACTTAGGGTCTTAAATGTTTTTATCTGTGACAGATAAAGGTTCAGGAAATCTGTAGGCACCACACTTACTAGAAAGAAAAACATCACCCAGAAAGATAAGTATAGTGCTCTCAAATATCCCAGTGAGCTTGGAAGTGTAAAGTTTTGTTTGTTTGTTTAAGTGGAGTCATCTCTCTCACTCACGCAAGCAAGCCGGTTTAGAAAGAGTTTAATAGTAGTTTAGAAGACTCACTGTTTCAGCCAGCTGGCTATATTGCATTTCTCTCTAGCTTGATAATAGGCTGGCAGTGATCTTGGTTTAGTTTGTGAATTCAATTGAATTCGACTTGGGGAAAACTTCACTGAAATGCCAGGCTGGGAAAAGATTGCCTTCCAGTGAAAATCAGGCTGTGAAGGCTCAAAATACTTAATTAGAATGCTTCAACTAAATCCTGCATGTTATGGCAAAATCAATTTATAATTATGAAAAAATCAGATTAATTTCAATCCAATCAGTAAATTGTCAAGAGGAATTTTGTTTTTGTTGTTCTTGCAGCTGTTACCAGATCATGTTGACAGGGTAAGGAATGGAGATCAGACTGAGAAACATCACATGAATTGCTAAGCTTTTAACAGACAAAAGTATACATGGTACTAAAAATAATTCACCATCTGAGGGAATAGATAAAACATGTTCAGTTTTATGTCAACAGTGGTTTGCAGATATGTGTTTTTCGTTGTTCTTATATCACTCGAGTCTGCCCGCGTTCAAATTCTGGCTCTGTCACTGTAAGCTTGGGCACGTTGCTTAACCTCTTTGTGCCACGGTTTTCTCATCCGTATAATTAACTGTGAAATAATACCTATTACATGGAGTAATTAGATGATATCTGTAAAATACTTCTAGAACATTGCCACATAGCAAGTGCTTTAAAAAAAAAGTTAGCAGTTATTTGAATTTCTACATCCCTGTCTCATCCTTCTCCTATTCTTTTTTTTTCTTTTTCTTTTCCTGAGAGAGAGAGTGCACAAATGAGTGTGAGTGGGGGAGGCGCAGAGAGAGAATCTTAAGCAAGCCCTACAGCCAGCATGATGTACAATGCCGGGGCTCTATCTCAGGGTCATGAGATCATGACCTGAGCCAAGTTAAAGAGCCACCCTAAAACCTGAACCAAGTTGCTTAGCCAACTGAGCCACCCAGGCACCCCTGTTGCTCTTAACTGAAGAAAAAGATGTATAGAGAACAAAGGAAATAGGCCTTTTTCCTGAGTCTCCAGTTAGAATGTATATTTTGCTGCCATTTTTCTCTTCTCTAGGCACTTAGACATCTTAGTATATCATAGATTACCTGGCATGTACTTCAGAGCTATGTCAGGAACATTCTCTTACATTGTATCTGGTCAAGGCCTAATCTCTCATTTACCCAGCCAAGATAGGATCATCTCTCTAGTCATCACATATCCCCATGTACCCCTCAGCTGAAAAAAAAATTAATGTTTATTTATTTATTTATTTATTTTAGAGAGAGAGAGAGTGCGCAAGTAGGGAAGGGGCAGGAGAGGGAGACAGAGAATCCAGAGCAGGCTTGGTACTGTCAGCATAGAGCCTGATGCGGGGCTTGAAGTCACGAACTGTGAGATCATGACCTGAGCCAAAGTTGGAAGCTTAACCGACTGAGGCAACCAGGTGCCCCTGAGTTAAAAATTTTAAGAATCACACACTATAGTGAATATTTAAGAGCCTCATTCTGTCCAGAACCACACATGCTATATACACTCCCCTGATCCTGAGGATCGTTAGTATGTTTATTGAAACTGACACATCTAGACTCTTCCCCAGGCCTACCAAAACAATTTTCACAACAGGCCTGAGATGTCACATTTTAGTATAAAACCTCAAATAGCTTGAAACTTCTAGGATATGTAAAAATGTCACCTTTGAAACTTGAATACAGGATGCCAAAACCAGAGATTCAGAAGTTTTGGGGCTTTGGGGCTTAGGAATTTCTAATTGTACCAAGCACCCCAGGAGAAGCGTACTAGAAAAAAAAGCATTACTTGCAGATTGGTTATTTTTCTACCACTTTAACCGAGAAAGAAGCTCCTTTTTCATGATAGGTCAAACACAACACACAAGAAGCCATCTCTAGCAAAGGTAAAAAGTGGAACTAAGTTCACAAAACCCCTTCTCACATGTGACTCTTACAATATAATTTGATGCTTCTTACTTCTTACTTATTAGTAAGATGTAAGTAAGTACACTTGATCTTTTTGTACTTTGTATCTATTTACCACCCTGAAAGGCCTTATCTTTGATTCAGATTCCAAATTTACAGGGCTTGCAGTAGCTCTAAAAACATTTCTGCTGGAAATTATTTTTGGAAACCTTTGCTGGTACAAGCAGTGTTTGAAAGGATAGGTATAGCTTGATTTCCATAATAGGCATATTCCTGAGAAGTTACAAGAAAAGACTGTAATATAATATCGTAAGTGGATTGTTCCCTTATGTTTTTTGTCAAGGGGTTGAAAACAGTGGAGTACTACTTGGCAGTGAGAAAGAATGAAATCTGGCCTTTTGTAGCAACGTAGATAGAACTGGATGGAGAGTGTTATGCTAAGTGAAAAAGTCATACAGAGAAAGACAGATACCATATGTTTTCACTTTTATGTGGATCCTGAGAAACTTAACAGAAGACCATGAGGAGGGGAATGAAAAAAAAAAGTTAGGGAGAGAGCCAAACCATAAGAGACTCTTAAAAACTGAGAATAAACAGGGTTGATGGGGGGGTGGGAGGGAGAGGAGGGTGGGTGATGGGCGTTGAGGAGGGCATCTGTTGGGATGAGCACTGGGTGTTATATGGAAACCAATCTGACAATAAATTTCATATTAAAAAAGAAAAAAACAGACTGGAGTCAATAATCATTGATGCTTCACATTATAGATTTGCAGGGCAATCAAGAAAATCTATCTTAGCCATTTTAGAGACCATCAGTTAACAAAGATGTTCTTATTATGACCACCATTAACACCTTGAGTGCTTATTGAATGCCAGGCACTAGGGCAAAGGAATTTATACGCATTGTTAATTCACTCATTGACTTATTCAACTATTGTACAAGAGCTGTGTCCCAGGCATTATAGTCACAAAACAGGTCATATCCCTACCCACATTGACCTTACAGTCTACTGGTAGATATTTAAATAAATATATAATATTTTAGGTATTGATAAATCTTAATTTAAGGAACTTAAACATGGTAAGGGAAGTCAGAGATGCTATTGGATAAAGAGTCCAGCAAAGCCTCCTCTGAGAGCAGAAACAGAGACTTGAATGAGGCAAGGAAAAGCAAATTCTGGACAAAATTGTTCTAAATGGGAAAAAAGGCAAGGGCAGAAGCTTAGAGGGAGAAATGAGTTTGGTCCACTTAGAAAGTGTTGAGATACTACCGTGGCTAGAACAAGGTGAGGTAGTTAGAGAGGCGTCAGGACCCAGATCATACAAGGTTTTATAGTTCATGATAAAGAGTTCATGTGCTCCATTTACACATGAGAAATTGAAGGTTAAAGTGTCAGTAACTTCCCCAGGTGTATATATCTAGTAACTACTACAGGGGAGTTTGAACCATTTTTTTGCTCTGAATCGAAATCTTGTGCTCTTTCTAGTGTATCAAGTTGTCTCTCATTGACTAATCTGGTTACCTTTTTAAAAAACTTTAAATTCAGTGGACCTTCTAATTAAATGTTCTCATTAGTAAAAGAAAATGGAGTTCTATATGCAAATGAGAGAGGCAAGCTGTGGATATGCCATATCATGTAATATTGAATGCACATGAAACACTGTGGTTTAGAATAGTAATTTTTAATGCTTTTTGATGATTCAACATTTGAAACCCAGAAATAAGAGAGATAATCATTGAAGGCATACTGGTTGAAAAGCCATTAGGTACAAAAAAGAAAATGCAATATGCTCAAAATGAACTTCTAACCAATATGTAAACCACTTCAGAAGTAACCTAATTAAAAAAAATGCTTTTCTTGAAGAAGTAGTGCATTGTTTATATAAAAAGGCATAGTGTTGCCAGATATAATTACATATGTCTACCTATTTAAAGAATTAGGGAATTCAGGGGTGCCTGGCCAGCTCGGTTAGTAGAACATGTGACTTTTGATCTTGGGGTCATGAATTTAAGCCCCATGTTGGAGTTAGAGATTACAAAAAAAAAAAAAAGAATAAGGAAATTCATATTTTTATACAGAGTCCCATGTACTTAAGTCCATAAACAAAATGATAAAGCAGTATTCTGAAGAAATGGTCTGTTATAGTTTGAATGATAAACTGGCAGTCTAGATGGTTGTAATTGCAAAGTAAAGTTATCCAGTAAAAAGGTCATTAGGGAACATTTAGAATAAAATGAAAAACATACCACTCTGAACACAGAAAGTAGATTTGGAGATTCTGAAGATTTTATTCAGAGTTATAAATTGTGAATTTTAAATAATGAACTACATAATTTAAAAACATTCCTTTAAAATGAATATTTGATTTTTCTCTTATGAAATATGACCTTGATATAAGAATTATTTGCCATTTTTTGCTTCAAGTTTTTATTTAAATTCCAATTAGTTTACAGTGTAATATTAGTTTCAAGAATAGAATTTAGTGATTCATCATGAGGCCCTTCCATAATACCCATGACCCATTTAGCCCACTCCCCCTACCTTCTTTCCAACAACCCTGTTTGTTCTCTGTAGTTCAGAGTCTGTTTAATGGTTTGCCTCCCTATTTCTCCCCCTCTATGCTCATTGGTTTGGTTTATTAAATTTCATATATGAGTGAAATCGTATGGTATTTGTCTTTCTCTGACTTATTTTACTTAGCATAATACTCTCTAGTTCCATCCATGTTGTTGCAAATGGTAAGACTTCATTCTTTTTGATAGCTGAGTAATATTCTAGTGTGTGTGTGTGTGTGTGTATACCACATCTTCTTTATCCATTCATCCGTCGGTGGACATTTGGGTTTTTTCCATTATTTGGCTATTGTTGACAATGCTGCTATAAACATTGGGGTGTATGCGTCCCCTTGAATAAGTATTGTTGCATCCCTTGGTAAATACCTAGTAGTGCATTGCTGGATCATAGGGTAGTTCTATTTTCAACTTGTTTTTTTTAAGTTTATTTTGAGAGAAAGTGCACTTGCACACACAAGCAGGAAGAGAGCAGAGAGGGAGAGAGAGCGAAAATTCCAAACAGGCTCTGCACTGTCAGCACAGTGCCTGACATGGGGCTCAAACTCAGGAACCGTGAGATTGTGACCTGAGCCAAAATCAAGAGTCAGGCTCCTAACTTCTGAGGTACCCAGATGCCCCTCTATTTTTAAATTTTTGAAGAACCTTCATACTGTTTTCCAGAGTGGCTGCACCAGTTTGCATTAAAGGTGTCTCTTCAATGTAGTTACCAGGATATTTTCTCTTTATTTTAAAATTATTGTTCACAATTGAAACCATAATTTAGAAAACATTCTAAGGAAAAAATATATTTAAAAAAAGTGATAGCTATGGTTCTCCATAGGTAGTTTTTATTTATAAATTAAGTGAAACAATAATTAAAAGATGTTCAGTATATTTTGCTTAGGTTTGCCCAGAAAAGAATTATTAGAGCTATTGTTCAAATGCTTTCATCCTCTATTGTGATTTAGTTGATGAACAATAGACATTCTTTTAAAAATCATGAATATACACTAAAGCAGTTTTTCTGGCATGAGGCCTTTATCTGGTAAGATTAACACATTACTATAATTTCTCACCAGCTGAGATACAGTTTTAGTGAGAAGTTGATCAGAACCAAATCACACATAATTTGAATGAAGAGAATGATAAATCCATAAATAGTTCTGTGACTACAACAGTAACTATTTAAAGTGAATTCTAGAACAGTAAGAATGGCCTTACTTCAATCCTATTTTCCCCAAAGAACAAAGTGAAATATTTTTTTATAGAGAAATCACAAAAACCTAGTGTTTCTGCTATTCATAAGATGAACATCTTCCCTTTGAATTGCTTATACATAAAACTGGAGACAATATACACCTCAGCTGTTAATGTTTTAGGACAGGGACCTGCAGACATCTTTGTGTCTTCAAGATATTACCAAGAACTTTACATACAATGAGAATGAATGAGTTAATGAAGAAATAAGAGAATAGATAACATTACAGTTATTTGTGTTAATTGAATAGAGTTCAGATTTTTATGTTGGAAGGTATTAATTCTAGCCTTAATGGTGTAAAGCTTTGCATACAACTTAACATCATTTAGTTCTTTTATATATAACATTAGACGTTGGGGGCACCTGGGTGGCACATTGGATGATGGAGCAGCTGACTTTGGCTCAGGTCATGATCTCACGGTTCGTGAGTTTGAGCCCTGCGTCGGGCTTGCTGCTTTCAGCCTGTCAGCACAGAGCCCGATTTGGATTCTCTGTACCCCTCCCTCTCCCTGCCCCTCCCCAGCTCATTCACTCTTTCTCTCTCTCTCAAAAAATAAATAAAACATTAAAAAAAAAGATATAACACCAGACGTGTAGATAAGTAATAAATTTTTAATGTACCAGCTATTCCTCCAGATTGCCCATATTTTAGGTGATGCATGGTAAAATTAGTATAACTTCTCCCAAGTTATTTGTAAGCTGTGAACTATTACTTAGGAGTGAGCAGTGACATCTGAGGGAGGCCTTTACAAGCATTCTTATTGAAAACTGCATATGTGATGTTTTTCTAGGTGTTATACATTCATGTGTCTCATCTGTAAACTGTCTGTAACACAATTTCTGGTATATGATAATATATTATCTCTTACTCGTTTTAAATTGCTTTTGGTTTTTGTTAGTAACTTTTACCTTTAAACTGTAATGTATAGGAAGGCATGAATTGTCCAGTTTTTAAAATAATCTCCAAAATTCTGAACATGATACTTATTACATTGAATCAGGTATGATTTTTCTTCAGAATTTTTGTTTTATTTTGAAGGGTAGCTACTGCACAGCTAGTATTTGGAAATGCTAAAAGAAATAGACACAATTCTCTAAAAGTCTCTAAGATTCTAAATTAATATTCATATTGTTTTAATTTATTCTTGAGTGCCTCATTTGGGACACTAACCATTAAATTCAGAATTAGCATAGACATGCATAGTACCAACATTATGAGTTACAGACTATTGAAGGTTTTATGAACCTTCATAGCTGTAGAACAAGATATTTCTTACGACATTATAGTATCCTTTGATAAGCTTTAGAGTCTTTACTAACTAAAAATGTGAACAATCATTCTGTAATTGAAACTATCCAAAATACTGGGAAGATTTCATTAACTAAGAGTTTATCTTATATTTTCTTAGCTGTAAAGCATATTTGGTTTTAAACACAGACAACCTTGTTTCATAGGGACATGATTTCTTTCATACACATACATACACAGCCTACTACATAAAAAGCAATTACAATTTACTAGCAACATAAAACCCTGTCTGTAGCTTTAAAAAAAGTCAACTATTTAAATTCATTAACTTAGAATGTGTTTCTTTACGCATGAGAATTAACTTCTCTCTGTATTTTTTGACAGGAAGAAGCACTGCATGGGTTTCGAGTGAGTGATTACTTTGAATACATGGAGATTTTGGAACAAAACTACCGACCAGTGGTGCTGAGGGACATGCGCAATGTTAGAGTGCAGAGCACATAGATGGTGGCAAAGACAGTTGAATGCCACGTTTTATTTCTGTTTAAAGGAAACAATCGTTTTCTGTGTCTATGACAGCATATGCTTTGTGAATATGTATATTGTGAATCAATGCTGAGACTTTTTGAATATAATAATATATTCAAGTAGATATAGCTCAGTTTGTCACATGAAGTAAATTCTTTTTTGTAAGTTTTTTGTTTTGCAAGGTGATTTTAGAGTCAGATCTAATTTACTTCTAGTTCTTTGTATTTAAAAGCTAGTCCCAACCTACATCTCTTCCTTCACCAGAAGATTAAAATATTTTTTCCAATGAGTTTTAAATGAAGTGGCAATATTATAAATAATTGTTTGACTAGCCAGAGAGAGTCCATAGAAACAAGGAAGACAGTTGTTTTCTTGATATCTTGTCTTCACATATAAAGGAAAAATAGACAAAGCCACAACTATTTATTTAACATGTGGGGGAAATAAATGATATTAATCATGGCAAATGCTAAGAAAACTATTGTCCTCAGACATAATTGTGTTTTTGGGAATTGCTTGTGATACCTATATCAAGTTATAATTTTTCATGTGAGATGTCTCTACATGGTTCATTTAAAAGATAGATTGGTTATTTCATACTGATAAGCATTTGTTACGCATTTTTTTAGTGATAAATTTTATTTGTACTGAACATAACATTAAGGAGAATAATTTCTAAATTATTTTCAATGACTAACACGATGTTTTATTTAAATGGAAGGCTTTGCTCCAATGAGATTATTAATACAATATGGAAAGGTCTATTTTCCTCTAATTGTCACATTTATTATATGAAAGAATACACAAAAGTATTTTTCAGTTAGCGATTTTAACAAGTTTTTTTAAAATTATAGGTAGTAGTCATTTTGTTTGCATTGGTTATATTTAAATATAAATCAACCATTAAGACTATTCTCAAGCTTTTTTTTTTAAACCGAAAATGGCTCATCCACAAATCATTTTTCCTTTTGTATCATGAAACAACCGGCACTGTACAGTTTTCAGTTTTATGATATTTAGGATATTGCATTATCAACCTTCCAGAACTAGTTTTTATGCTGTAAATGCTAACAATAGCTGCTCAGTAATGGTGTTCCTAAAGGGCATTGAAAAAGTTGAGAAAAGAAAATTGAACAAGTTAACTTGACATATTACTCCCTTTAGCTGTGGTTGATAGGAGTTAAGTAAGAGAGTTCTAGGTTACCCAAAATACCAAGCTTTGTCTGCTTTCAAAGTTAATTTTGAGAAACTGTTTCACAGAATGTTTATGGTTTCATTTCTACCCACTCTGTTCCTGAGTTACTGTTACTGATACTAAGAAATTGCAGCTTTATTTCTTTTTTAAAAAATTCTTACATGGTAATTAGAAATACAAATGGAGAAGGAATTATGACTTAGTTGTATAATATTCATTGGTGATTTTGATTGGAAACTGAAGATCTTGATAATTACAGTTACATTTTAGAAAGGTGAACTCAGTTCCAACTGGAAAACTTTTGTTTTCATTTGTTAAAGAAATGTCTTATGAACAATGACCTACCAATTCAGTGAAATAAAATGTAAAATATGTTAGTATGTGTAGCTACCATTGTAAATTATTTTTGTACCTATTAGTTTAACAATATTCTTTAGAATAGAAATAAATACTGCCCTGCCTTGTCCCTTTTTAATTATTTAAAGTATAAGTCCTTAGGACAAACTTTATTTCTCCTTTGTGAACAGGTACCTTGTACACTTACAAGATTCATATTAAGAAACTATATTTTATCATACAATGAAAACAAATTTGTGAAAAATGTAAGTGTTCATATATAAATCTTTGAATATCTGTTTCCAACATTTCATCTCTGTAGTTATGCCTCCTTATGATACACAGGCTTCTGAGGAATCTGTGATGGTAAAATAAATCTCAGAAATTAATCTAAACAAAATTCTACCCAAATTTGTGATTATTAAATTGTGGGTTCTAGTTTGATTTTCCAGTTCCAAGATATTAAAGAAATTCCTTCGGTTATTCATTGAATACACATGTTGAGGGTTGCGAGTATAATGAAATATTTTTAATTTTTTTTTTAACATTTGTTTTTGAGAGAGAGAGAGAGAGACCGTGAGCGGGGAAGCAGCAAAGGGACAAGGAGAAACAGAATCTGAAGCAGGCCCTAGGCTCCAAGCTGTCAGCACAGAGCCCAACTCAGGGCTCAAGCTCAAGAAGCATGAGATCAAGACTTGAGCCGAAGTCAGATGCTTAACTGATTGAGACACCCAGGTGCCCCAATGAAATATTTTTAATATTCAGGATAGGATAAATGAACTAACAGCACCTCTACTCAGAGTCCACAGTCTTTATGGAGAGATGAATAATTTTAAGCTGAAAATGCACTTTTAAAGATAAGTAAGAAATGACCTCTGGATTTGGTGACTTTGATAAGCAGTTTTGATGGAGTAGTGAGGTTTGTTTGGAGTGGGTTTAAATGATGCTGAGAGGAAAGACTGGAGACTGGTCCTTCCAGGAGCACTGCTGAGCAGGGAAAGAGAATATGGAGGAGGCCGGGGGGTCAAAAGACTTTTTTAAGATGGGAAATGGAAGCATTTTTATATGTGGGTGGAAATGATGCAGTAGAAAAAGAAAAACATGCTGAATTTCTCATAGGAATAAAAACTGCAACAGCCATTTGGAAGTTTGGGGGTTTTGTTTTCTTTTTCTTTTTTAAATGAAGTTAAGCACACACTTAACTATGTGACTCAGCAATATTCCTTTTCGGTATTCCTCCAAAGAAAAGGTGTGTCCATACAAAGGCATGCATGAATAATATAGCTTTTATTCATCATAGTCCCAAACTGGAAACAACTCAGACCTCCACTGGTGAATAAAGTATAGTTCATTCCATAAAATGGAACACAACTCAGCCTTGAAGAGTATCCACCTACTGATGCACACGAAAGGTTACATGTAGGATTCCATGTGTATGAAATGGTAGAAAAGGCATCTCTATAGTGACAGGATGTTAGTGGTTTCCAGAGGCCCAGGGCTGGGGGTGGGTAGGAAGAAAGGGGATTTTCTGCATAGAGCAGAGGGGCCTCTATGTCATGATTGTAGTAATAGCTACATGACTATATTTTTAAAGTACTTTGAAATTTATGAATTTTATTATAAATTTCATGTCAATAAATCTGTTTTTCAAAAGATAAATACTGCAGGGGTGCCTGGGTGGCTCCATCGGTTAAGCGTCCGGCTTCGGCTCAAGTCATGATTTCACAGTCTGTGAGTTAGAGCCCCGTGTCGGGCTCTGTGCTGACAGCTCAGAGCCTGGAGTATGCTTCAGATTCTGTCTCCCTCTCTCTGCCCGTCCCCTGCTGTCTCTCTCTCAAAAATAAATAAACATTAAAAAAAATACTGCAAAGAGAAATTGACAAATCATTTTAATGGAAGAGTTTCAACATTAGCAACTATAGGTTACTTGTGGATGCCTTAAACAAGCTGAGGAAGATCCTTTCTATTCCTATTTTACTGAGAGTTACAGGAATAGAATTTCTGTTAGAAAATAATTTTATCAAATATTTTATATGAAAGTAATCTTTGAGTTTCCCCCTTTTTTGGTCTGTTGATATGGTAACTTGTCAATATTTTCTAATGTTAAACCAACCTTGCATTCCTAAGATCAACTCTACTTGGTCATAATATTTTATCATTTTTATGTATTGTCAGATTTGATTTGCCAAAATTTTATTAGGAATTTTTATGTCTGTGTTCTTAAGGGACATTGGTCTATAGTTTTTGTCTTCTGATTTTGCTATCATCGTAATACTAGCTTCATAAAATGAGAAGTGTTCATCTATTTTCTAGTAGCTTGTATATAGACGATATTATATTTTCTCCTTCAGTGTTTGGTAGAACTTCCCAGGGAAGCCTAAAATTTTCTTTGTGATAGGAGTTTTTACAAAATGTTTAATTTCTCTAATAGGTACATAGCTCTTCAAAATATCTATTCTTTTTAAATGTTTATTTATTTTGAGAGAGAGAGAACATGTGCATGAGCAGGTGAGGAGCAGAGAAAGAGGGAGAGAGAGAATCCCAAGCAGGCTCTGCACTGTCAGCACATGTGCAGCACATCTGAGCATGTGACCCTAGGATCATGACATGAGCCAAAATCAAGAGTTGGAAACTCAACCGGCTGAGCCACCCAGACGCCCCTACATCACTTTGTCTTTAGTATAAGAACCTTACTACAATCAATAAACCACAAAACTTTACTAAGTCACTCTAATCCAAAGCATTCCTCTTAAATTATAAAAGATTTCTTAACCATCCTCTTGTAAATAATTACATAGTCTTACATGCTATTTCTTATTATTTTGAATTGTTTATTTTAACTCTGATTATTTAATGCCAGCATATCATTCAACAAATGTATCAGTAGTAAACACTTTTGTTTGGCAATGTCATCTCCCCAAAATTAAGTTTGTTTCAAAAAGGGGCAAAGGTTAATTCTTCTCTCTCAGAAATTCTGGCCTAGTGCTAGGCACAAGAGCAGAATATCAGATTATTTGCTGAATGAAATATCATAGTTGTTTTGAATTATCACAGTGATACAGAAGGAACATATTTTGAAACCTTAGACAACATTTCCCCCTCAGCTCTTTTAATAGGTAAAGCAAGGAGGAAATAACATATTCTTGGTACAAATATTTTTTCTACTTACTGTTTGCTATGGAATGTATTTTTAATGAAAATAATAGTTTACTAAATTCTATTTAGCAATGATTATAACTAAAATGTGTAAGTTTTCCTTCTGTGTGTGTGTGAATGCATGTGTGAGTGTATCATTGCATACTGGTATTATTTTGGCTATAATATGCATCTGATAGGCTTGTGTGACATAGTCTAGAAATCTAACCATTATTTGGAAATATCTTTTTTAAATATACCATGTATGCTTTTATTTATAAAAACTGACAGGTAAATTTGGTGTTTGGATCTGTATAGTCTGTCTTTCTAAAAACCATCAGATAGTCATATGTCCTAAATGATGTAGTTATGATGGCAGAAGACTTGAACATCTTATATGTCAGGATGTCTCCTAGCACAATGATGCTGAATATTTCTAAATTATTCTTGTTAAAACTGTCCTCACTATTTCTTTATTATATATGATGGTTTAGACATGGGCCAAAAAACTATACCCTCTTTCTGTTAAAGTTTTACTGGAACACTGCTCATTTTTTTTGTGTATTGTCTATTGCTTTTTTACAGTGGTAGAGTTGAATAGCTGTGACAGTATGTGTGGTCCACAAAACTTAAAATATTTATTATCTAGCCCTTTATAGGAAATTTTTGCCAACTCTGGCTTAGAGTACTAATTACATATATGAGTCCAAATCCACTTTGGAGTAAACTCTCTAGATATACAGAAGATGCTAGAGGACATCTAATCCAAAACCTTTAATTCACCAATGAAGCTATGACTCAAAGTAGAGAGGGGATCCCTAGATCATATAGAGGAGAAATATAATGCAGTGGATAAAATTGAGAACTCAGCAGGCACACTGTCTGAATTTAGATCCTGGCTCTGTTATCAAGTTATTTAATTCCTCTGTACTTCACTTTACTTCTTGGTAAAATGAGCATAATAGTAGTAGCTATGTCATAGGATTATGATCTAATGCATGTTTTTAACAACTCCTTAGCAAGACTTCAATAAATTATAGCTATTAGTATTTGTTCTTGTTAGGCTAACTGGTGATTGCATAGCATGGAACCTAGCCATTGTGACTTCCAAATTCAGACCTCTTTCAACTGCATTATTCATTCATTCATTCATTCATTCATTTATTCAGTCACTCAGTATATCTTTATTAAATTCCTACTGTGGATCAGACACTCAGGTGTGGTTATAATTTCTCTTTGATTCAGACTTTTCCAAGAGTAACAGATTATATTTTCCTATTTTATGGTTTCCTTACTGGTTATAAAATTATAGAAAAATACTGTACAATCCAATATTAGACATATTTTTGTAGTTGATTCAGTTTCCTCATTTTTCCTTCCTGTTTTGACAGGTGAACTTTTTCATACTTTAGATTTTGTGATATAGACAGATCAATGTATAATAGGTTAGCAATATATTTTTGAATTGTTTTACATTCTCGAGTGATAAATAAAAGGTTCTATGTGACAAAATTTTACCAATATGTTCTTTGTAGCAAAACTGACTTACCTGTTTTTTTCAGTAGAATATTAAGAGTTATTACTTAAGTAAATACATTGGCACCTACTTATCTAATGAGTTTAAACAGGGTCAGGGCAGTTAGCCTCACATAAACCTTGCATTTTCAGCACTAGCAATATTTTAGCCTTTAAAATCAGTTAACTTCCTTGGCATGTTTCCCGCTCCATATTCTACTGTTGGCAATAGGCCACCATGAATTGCTAAGCACCATGGAAATAATTGGACTGTCATGTTTGCTAATAGAGTGCATTTGAGATACATTGGGGGAGACAGTTATTAAAATGTTGGCTGTTAAAATCTTATCTAATCCAGGGTTTAGATGGCTTTGATCTGCTATGAGAATAAGTATCATTTGTTCTTTGTTAAATAACACATTTATATTTAGCCTTTTCTTAAAATGCTAAAGTTCATCTTTTTAAAAGCATCTCTAAAATCCCTTCTCTCACAACATCAAATATAATTAACTACAGTTTCATTAGAAATCATCAGATAATGGAAATCAAAATGCTTTGCTTTTTTGGTTAAATGATCTCCATGTTATGTCAACATAACTGCCTACATTTTCTTTTAACTTTCGTAAGAGCATATTTTTCAAATTAATATTTTGCTTACTATCATGAAATTATTTTGGCCTGAAAAAAGTATTAGAATGGATTATGGGCACAGCAGAGACTGGTTAATGTTCAACAATGTTTCCTCTTCCTTGGCTAAGTATATTGCAGGGCATTTAATCAGCTTAACTAATGATAAGTGAGCAGGCCAAGGCATAAAGTAGTAGATGTGCCTTACCAATGAGCTTTCTGTTCTCTTTCCTGGTGTCCCTGGAGCCTGGATGCTTGAATTTGTGAAAAGCAAAACCTCCCTACCAACCCACATTGGACTGTGAGCTGAGGAAGAAATCAGTCTTGCATTACATGACTGAAATCATGTGGCTGCTTATATATAGCATTAAGTACCCTGTGAAGTTTTCCCATTTCTGTCCCCCTTTCTGAATAATTTTTGATGTGCCTCGATAGGCATGTTCCTAATTTCATAGTATTTTATTAGATCTCATATTGAGAATCTAAGTATATTGTCTAGCACTAATTCAATTAAGAGATTTTATCATGCACTTAATTGATATGTTTAGCAATTAGTAACACTGTTGGACACAATAGGTATCATTTGACTAGCAGATATGTGTACTATCAAGGAAAGCTTGTTTCTCTAGATGAAGACCGGGACATCTGAAGATACCCATTAGGGTACCAATCTCATCAGTGAGCTCAAATTTGGTCACAGTTATATATTTTGTATATTATTCTATATGATAATTTTTAGCATATATAACCTAATTCTACCTTAAATTTTGACACTTAGAGTGATCTGTACATTGGAAAGTATTCCCAAGCTATTGTATACAATAAACATAAAACCTGCTGACTAGAAAATTAATAGAAATGAGCAAAGGCACTTGAATGTTCAAGTTGAAAGGAAGACAACACTAATACACACATAGGTAAGATAAGATTAGATTAAATTTCTGGCTTATTTAGCCAAGGATGTAAAATATTAGCAGAAGCAAAGAGGCCATTTTGAACAGGAGCAGATGGCTGCTTATTTAGCATTAGGTGCAAGGTTCTCCTGGCCCCTAAGTCAATAACAAGGGAAGCTTATCTTCCAGGGAATCTGCAGTGTGGTGTATGATTCAAAAAAAGATCAATTTTTATTTGTTACCAGTATTTTATTCTTGAAACTCATCATTCAGAAAGAGCATGCTCAAACTATTCATGTTCCCCTGGTTAAAGAAATGTTTACAGACTTTGGTTCTGCTGGTCCTTGACCAAATGTTCATCTTAAGGCTACATCCCCACCTTGAGGAAGAAAGGTGAATCAAGGCTCAGACACTTGAGCAGTATCTCAGCCTTGGCTCATTAGAATTTCAGAAACCCCAATTCTCTTGAAAGAGCTAAGTGCAGAAAACAAAAACAAAACAAACAAACAGAAAACAAACATAGAGGAAATAGAAGTCACTGAGTAGAGTTCTAGCTGCGTACACAGAATACACCTAATATCATTGAAAGAATAACTCCAAGGAAAACTATCAAAAATACTGTCTACTTTTATATAGTGATTATTGTTTATAAAGTACTTGTATGCACATTTCATCTTTGCAACAACTGTACCACTCAAATATAATCTCTTAACATCTATATATATATAGATATATATATAATTTATCAATTATATATATAATTCATAAATATCAATATTTAAACTCAAACATGCACATAGAAATCATATTTATTTGCCTAACATATATATATATGATCACTTGATAGTGAAAAAAATTTTAAGCTGGTACCAAGTATTTAAGAGTCTATTCTGTTAAGACACCAAATATGAGAATTTCTACCCTCAAAGAGCTTATGATAGAGTGATAAAACTTATACAAGAAAAGATGAGCATACAAGTACATATTTTGTAAACCGTGAACAGTTTTGAGAGCAATTGTGATAGTAAAATTCAGAGGAAGGACATACTACCTTGAGCTGAGTGACCATAGAGAAAGCAGGATTTTCATCCAGAACAATAGGAATAAAGCAAAACAGCAGCAGGAGCAGCAAAGGACATATTGAGAATAGCCTGAGCAGACTACGACTATAAGAAGCAATGAATGAGGGGCCCTGGGTGGCTTAGTCAGTTAGTGTCTGACTCTTGATTCGGCTCAGGTCAGGATCTCACGGTTCATGAGTTCAAGCCCCGTGCTGTCAGCACAGAGCCTTCTTGGGATTCTGCTTCTCCCTCTTTCTCTGCCCCTCCCCTGCTCATGCATGCGCTCTCTCTCTAAATAAATAAATAAATATTAATAAGAAGCAATGAAGGAGTCTTATAAAACCTTGTGGCTAGCGTGGAGGTTTTGTTTAAGGGAAAATACTGGAAGATAAACTTGACTGGCCAAACAACTCACATTTTCTCCTGCAGGTTATGAGTAATACTGAAGAATTTCAACAGAAGAGGAACATGATCTACTAATTAATCTTGAAACTTAAGACAAATATCTTTGAATATTCTGGTAACTAATTTAAGTCTAACTTGCTTTATTTCAAATTCTCTTTAAAGACTTTAAAGAATTTCTAGCTTAGCAATCACCTTTTATTCAACAAATTTTATTAAATATATTAATACATTATGCCTGAAATGCTATGCTGAAAACAATTTCTTTAAAATCATATTTTTCTATTCTTTCTTCTATAATTTACCATATATCTTATAGTTATTTACCAATTGGTACTATCTCTAGAACATTTTAAGCTGTGATTTATGCTAATAATGGGCATCCTTGAAAATGACTTAGAGTAGGATTTTTTTAATTTCTCCTTAAATGGTATTTGAAATGCAATTCTACAAGAGACGTGAAGGTGAAGAGGTTTGCATTCAGAATAAAAGGACAAATAAAACCTTCAGCAACTCTAAAACAAGAATCTATTCAAGAGAGAATGAACACTGCTAAATTTTTCTAATGAAGTAATTATTTCAAGCTGTGTTTCTTAAGGAATATTAAGTAATTAAGTTTATGAGTCCTTAATGAGAGGAAAGCTAAAATAAAGCACTGTACAGAATCCTCTTGACTGTGATAACACAGCCATAGAAAGCAGATGAAAGGATATAACCTTGAAAGTCTACCATCCATACTGTTGTATTTTTTTTTTTACTTTATTTATGTTGATTTTTTTTAATATAATTAATTGCCAAATTAGCTAACATACATTGTATACAGTGTGCCCTTGGTTTCAGGGGTAGATTCCCATGATTCATCGCTTCTATACAACACCCAGTGCTCATCCCAACAAGTGCCCTCCTCAGTGCCCATCACCCATCCCCCCCCCCCACCATCATCCACCATTAACCCTCAGTTCTCTGTGTTTAAGAGTCTCTTATGGGTTTGCCTCCCTCTCTGTTTGAAACTATTTTTTCCCCTTCCCTTCCCCCCGGTCTTCTTTTAAGTTTCTCAAGTTCCGCAGATGAATGAAAACATATGATACTTGTCTTTCTCTGACTTATTTCACTTAGCATAATACCCTCCAATTCCACCCACATTGTTGCAAATGACAGGATTTCATTATTTCTCATTGCTGAGTAGTATTCCTTGTATATATAAACCACATCTTCTTTATCCATTCATCAGTTGATGGACATTTGGGCTCTTTTCATGATTTGGTTATTGAAAGCACTGCTAGAAACGCTGGGGTACATGTGCCCCTATGAATCAGCATTCCTGAATCCTTTGGATGAATTCCTTGTAATGTTGTTGCTGGGTTGTAGGGTAGTTCTAGTTTTAATTTTTTGAGGAAAGTCCACAGTGTTTTCCAGAGTGGCTGTACCAGTTTGCATTCCCACCAACAGTGCAAGAGGTTTCACGTTTCTCCACTTCCTCACCAACATCTGTTGTTTCCTGAGTTGTTAATTCTAGCCACTCTGACCAGAGTGAGGTGGTATCTCAGTGTGGTTTTGATTTGTATTTCCCTGATGATGAGTGATGTTGAGCATCTTTTCATGTGTCTGTTAGCCATCTGGATGTCTTCTTTGGAAAAACATCTGTTCATATCTTCTGCCCATTTGTCACTGGATTATTTGTTTTTCAGGTGTTGAGTTTGGCAAGTCCTTTATAGGTTTTGGATGCTAACAATTTGTCATTTGCAAATATCTTCTCCCATTCCTTTGGTTGCCTGTTGGTTTGGTTGATTGTTTCCTTTGCAGTGCGGAAGGTTTTTATCTTGATGAGGTCCCAAGAGTTCATTTTTGCTTTTATTTCACTTGCCTTCAAAGACGTGTTGAGTAAGAAGTTGCTGTAGCTGAGGTCAAAGAGGTTGTTGCCTGTTTTCTCCTCTAGAGTATTGATGGTTTCCTGTCTCACATTTAGGTCTTTCCTCCATTCTGAGTTTATTTTTGTGTATGGTATAAAAAAGTGGTCCAGTTCCATTTTCTGCATGTTGCGGTCCAGTTCTTCCAGCACCATTTGCTAAAGAGTCTTTTTTTCCTTTGGGTACTCTTTTCCTGCTTTTGTGAAAGATTAATTGGCCATACATTTGGGGTCCAATTCTGGGTTCTCTATTCTTTTCCATTGGTCTGTAGTCTGTTTTTGTGCCAATACCATACTGTCTTGATGATTATAGCTTTGTAGTAGAGGCTAAAGTCCGGGATAGTGATGCCTCCCACTTTGGTTTTCTTTTTCAACATTACTTTGGCTATTTGGGGTCTTTTGTGGTTCCATATACATTTTAGGATTGTTTGTTCTAGCTTTTATTTAAATTCCATTGTTTTCACTTGTGAGGGGATCTTGACAATGGGTTTAATGCTGCTTTTAAAGGCTGTATGGACATTGGCCCTGGGAAAGCTGTTGCTTAGGAAGTGTGTTATAGTATCGCTTCTCCATCATTTGCCCATTTCCTTAGGGAACCAACTGCTTTGATCCTTTCTGATACCCCTGTTCTATATTCTACAGTGTAGAGCTTTACCTAACTTTAATCTCTTTCAAATTTAATCATATTACATGGTGCAGTCAAGAACACTGGGACAGAATTGTTAATAGTGTATATTTCAGTCTCAGTACCATGAATGACTAACCATGTCATCGTAGCATCTGAATGTTTGTGGGTCTCATTTCTTCTGGTGTAAAATAAAAGTACTAACCAACTAAATTCTTGGGATCATCGTAGTCTAAGCTTTGGTTCTAATATTTTGTGCCATGTTACTGAAGCTTAATTCAGATGATCTCCTACCCATATCCACTGCCATGTTAAAAAACAAAACTTATTAAATGTGATTATAAATCAGCAAGGGCTATGGCCATACAAGGCACTAAATATGAATTGCCTTTGTGTTTCTCATTAAAAGGACTCTTGGTGAGAATTATAAGTAATGTGAAATATTGATGGAGATGATATGTTTATTGTGTTGTCAGTGGAAACTTAAACTACTGTATAAACAGACATATACCTTTCAGTATAAATAAAACATTCTTTTAAGATAGTTTGTGAGAATACAATAGTTTTGACCTACTTTTTCCTACAGATATATCACTGAAACAAGTCTGAACTATTTTTGAATCTGGCCTATAATCATAATTATTCAGTATTTAGTATGTATTCAACACTTCAAAAATGATAACCAGGTATTAATTGAGAAAGACTGTCTTAAAACAGTTTGCCTTTGAATATGGACAACAGTGAAAAACTGCTGCCTATTCAAATTCCTTATACTGAGAATCCATTATGACTGAGATATTATTATGTAGCTTCATTTTATCTTATTCCTATTCTCTTTAATTTCAGTTTAAACAAAATCCCTAATCAACAGTGAAACTATTTTTAGCACAGAGAGGGAGGAGAGCTAATTCTTTACTTGAACACTGCAAAAGCAAGAATTGAAACCATTACAGTAACCTTGTCAGTAAATTGAGTTTTAAGGGTATTAAGTATCCAGGAAAATAGTAGGAAAGGCCATCTGTTTAGGTTTCTTTGTTGTTTTTAATTTGATGGCAACATTGCTAGTGCAGATAAGGTTGGAAAATTGAGAAACTATAGTGCTTGGGTTCATAAAAAATTGTATTGAACAGTGTTTAATGAAAAGCAATATTAGTTATCAACAATAATTCATCCTTTTAAAGTATCGAACATTTGAAATTTATTAGGATAGAAATTTAAAATTTTATATTTTAAAAGAAGTCAGACCTTCTAGAGCAATACTTTTATGTGTAGTTGGCAGAGAAACAGTGTTTGAAAGCACTCTGGCAAGATCTATTAAAATTAAAAATCCATATACCTTAAGACCCAGCAATCCTTCTCTTATGAGGTAACTACCACAGAAATAAAGGCACCCATATGAAAGATATTGGTTTGAGGATATTTATGTAGCATTGTTTTTAATGATGAAAAACTGGAAACAATACAGATGCCCATCTATAACAAAAGGGGTGACTAAATCATGATACCTCCACATATGTGCCATTAAAGCCAATGACTTAGAGCTCTATCAGCTAACCTGAAGGATTTTCATGAAGTACTTTTGAATGCAAAAAACAAGATACACAAAAATATGTGTATGAGACTATTTTTTTTTGTTAAACAAAATGTGTGTGTGTGTGTGTGCGCACGCGCATGTGTGTGTATAAACTGTTACAGAAGCCCAAAGAAAAATATAGTGAGATAGAAATGAGATTGTTAGTATGAATGCTGTGGAGGGTGCAGGGATACTGATGTGTATGGGAAAAAAAACATGAAAAAGAAAAAAAAAAACAAGACTTTAGCAGTGGAGCTAAAAAATTTTAAAAAACACAAAAGTCACAGCATCAACTCTTATTTTTTTGACTCAAGTTTCACTATTATAGAAATTCTTGCAACTTTTTAAATCATAAAAATTCCCATTTTGACTGGTATGAAACCACTAAGAATGATCAGATCAGTTTTGCTTGACAAGTCTTAACCTTTAGAACATGATGAAAAAATTAAGATACATGAGGCAAAGGAAGGCAATGAGGGGTTTGAGGTCAAAATAATATGGTATGACTAAAAAGAAAGGTGATTTATCTTCATGTGAATAAGCCAGTCTAATAACTTTATGTTCATAATATTATACCTGATTGCTCTCCAAGAGTAAAAAAAAAAGGTGATGTTAAAATAGTTCTAGTGATTAACAAAATAGTGTAGTTAGCATGCTCTTCAAATGTGAAACTTCTAAATACCTTGAGTAGACAATAGTAATGATGACTATTTAGCTTACTTTTGAGGGCCATTCATTTCAGGATATCTAGGTCTTAGCAGGCCAGTGAAGTATTTTGTGCAAAACATTCCCTAGGCAGTTTGAAGAGACAATGAAGGAAAGACTAGAACTATGATCATGTGTGCAAATACAGGTTTCCCTTGCTATCTAAAAGGAGAGTGTTCTCATGAAAACTTTCAAAGCCAAAATGGCATAGATTGAAGAAGAAATTACCATTAGTTTATGTGGAAAAAATTGTAAGCATTCCCAGACCCCCAAAATAGGCAGACCTCCTCAGGCTTTTCTGACACCATAGAAAACGTCTTGCTAATAGGGGCACAAAAGAAAAAAAAATTGAGATAAAGCATAGATACTCACAGACACAGTCAAAACCCATGTCTGGATGCTGAGATGCTGAGTGTAGTTTTTGGAGAAGGAACTTTTGAGGAGCCACTCTCACTTCTTGGGGGTACACTGCCTCTATAACTGCTCACTGCAAAATAAACATTGAATGCTTTTTTCACTTTTCGCCTTTTTTCATAAAAGCAAAAATCCTCTTCAGATTTCTTTCTATTAATGAAAATAGCTACTAATGTAGGTCTTTTGTAAAAGAGTAGTGGCATAATGCAAACTTTTGAAGACTGGGGGATACATGTATCAGGAATATGGCTCTTCAGTAATAGCATTTGGCCAAGACCAGGGCAGCTCTGCACAGCTCAAGTTTCAATAGACTCTCGATGACCTGTGGCCTCTCAAGACACTATTGAATGAGTCTAAATGTGGGAGGCAGGGGTGTGTCACACAAATACCTCCTCAGCCTGGTCCTTGAGAAATGTGCTATAACTTCCTAAAAGAATACAACTACTTTGGGTGGAACAAAGGAATTTAATCGCTGAGAAATTAGTCATCCATGGTGAGTGAAATCAGTGTCACACAGAGAAATTTTTCTGTCGAGGTGGAAAGAGCTATGGTTCCCAGGGGATGAGTCAGACATGGAGGGTAGCACCTATGACACTGAATAATCAGGTGCAACTGGAGAGGAGTCATAAACCGCTATCACAGTAATGGCTGAGGCTGGGGAGTAGAAGGAACAATAGTGAATTGATATTGATATTGATGGTGTGAACCCTTGGAAAAGATTGTTGTTGGGGATTTTCTCCTGATTGTTCTAGTTTCATTGAAGAGTGGGTGAAGTTGAAATTTCTCTAACTGTGGGTCTGGAGCTAATTGCTAAGGATTACAATTCAGTCCATTGATTTTCCTCATGGCTGGTAAATAATAGGAGTAATCTTTCTGCATTCATTTATTAATTTGTTCAACAAATATGTATTAAGTTCATCCACTGGCAGATTTTACTTTGTGCATGTATGAAATAAACAGGTTGACTGACTTTACCTCCCAACCCCTGACCCTGGAGCCCTAACTCTTCCGAAATATAATGTTACATGTCTTCAGAAAGTACTCAACCTTGATTTCTGCCCCAATTCTCTGTTCCAATTCCTTCACCCTCCATAACTGCTGACTGTACCAGAAGTAGCCTTTGCCTTGGATTGAAATATTTTTAACCTATTTTCTATCATTTTGATGGGATTTGAGATGCGATTTAGATAATGTGACAGGAAGATACTTTATATTGGAAACAGATAAATGGTAGTCAAATGAGTAGGGGCATAATGAGTGTGGGTGAGATTAGATGAGACTACTTGGTAGTCCAACACAAAAGATTTGGCTTTCATGTTTTTTTTATTTGAAACAAGAAGTTTTCCTTTTAGCATCTCAAAGAAAAATTAGAAGTAAAACTTTTACAAAGAGCAATTTAATAATTTACCAAAACCTTAGCAATGAGTCTTTAAGAATTTTTATCATTGGATTTAATATATTTTTCTTAATAGAATCATGTGTGTTTCCTAGTTGACATGTCACTGGTGATTCTATACTTTTAATAACATATTAAATATTTTGAACATGCCTTTTAATATCTGAGTGTATATAATTGTCTCAGACTTCTACTTCGACAGAATTTTTTTGGCAGTTGCACAAATGCCTACAACCACACCAGATAGACTCATATTTATACAATTAACAAAAAGAAATACAATTTTTTAAAATAAATCTGCACAACCAACAAAATCTAAAGGGAAAACAAAACGTAAGCTGAAAATTTCAGAACTTGAGCCTGAAAAAATGGAAACTCAGTTAGGGCCCAGCTGGAAACATAGTCAGAAGCCTTCATGTTTGATCAGAACCTGAACTTTACCTATACCTGCAAAAAGTGTGTACCTCTTTCTTTTGACTATTTAGTCCAATTTCATTATACTCACCATAGGTGTTTGAAGGAAGAATAGAAAAGGCCAAACTAATGAGTTTTTGTAGAGCTGTAAATCTGTACAATGGCCAACAGCTATTGCTATGTTGTTTTCTGTAGTGGCACAGACCACTTTTCCTCTGGGCAGTCACTGCTTGAAATAATTACTGACATTAATGATGCAAGCTCTTGAATTTAATAGATCTAGGTTTATGTTGTCATCCATCACTGTGCAAACATCTTCTATCTTCTCTGCTATTACTAAAAATCTTCTTAAATGTTTTAAGATACTTTACTGACCCAGTGATGCAAAAATTCCACCTCTCTGAGCTTTGTGTATATATTAGTATACTTTTTTTTTTTTGCCAAAAGTTGAACACAATGATGCAAAAGAGGTCCACACAACACATCACCTTAGTCTCTCACATATAATCTTATAACACAATAAATTTTTACCACTTAATAAAGGTCTTGGTTCAATAAGGATTTTTCTAGTCTTCACAAAAGAGAGGGTTTAAATAACATTGTTAGATAACTGTTCAGATTTGACTACCACCCTTTTCTGTTGCTGAAGTCTCAGTAAAATGGATTTTCTGGAATTCTTAGTAGGCAAATGTGGCAGGCCCAGAGACACTCCTAGCTTCAGCTCTAGGGTTCCCCTTTTTGAGGTTATTCTGAGATGTACAAAAATACGACCTTTTTATGTCCCCTCTGATCTTCCTCCCCATTTTTATCTTTACCATCTGTCCTATTTCTTAGCCAGTGTGTCCCTGTCTTGTTCAATTTAGATTATCTGAGTAAATTCTCCTCTTTATAGGGCTTTATCCTGGAAGACAGTTTCTGTTGGCTAATTTTAAAAGTTCCCATGGCCTGTATCACTCCAGCATCACCTGAATTTTGTTTCCCCTCACTCTTACCCATGAGTTCTGTTATAGATTTGTCTACTCTCTCAGATTGGCCTCCTGGGCTTTCTATGTTGAGTACGACTCTGCCTTAAAGGCAAATACCTGCTAACAATTCAGATTCTGGGATTCTCACAGGTCTTTTTGCTTTATCTTTGCTTCTTCTTGGGCACTTTGATATCACACATATGGTGCTATTACTGTTTTGTCACACACACTTAGATTTTGGGGTCTGCGGAAGTAACTTGTCTTTTAGTTTGTTGTACCTCTTGTATGTGGATTTTTTTTTCTTTGCCATCTTGATTAATTTGATTTTGTAGGGGCTTGTGGAATTTACCCAAGTAGGCTGCCTACTGCAGCTGCAGTCTTGCTCCAAGTTTCTTTTTATTTCGTCTTGGCTCTGTTTTGCTAAGTTTTATTTTTCTAAGAATTTGTCTATCCCACTTTAAATTTTATTTTTTCGAGAAATATAACACATATACAGAAAAGTACACAAAGTAAAATGTGCAGCTTGTGAATTTCACAAAGTGAAACTCCCTATAACCATCACTCAGCTCAAGAAATAGAAATAGCATTTTCTAATTTCCTTTTGACTTCCTTTTTGACCCTGGAGTTAATTAGAAGTACACTATTTAATTTCCAAATATTTGGAGATTTTCCAGATATATTATGGTTATTAATTCCTGGTTTAAATTTATATGATCAGAGAATAACTTCTAAATGATATTAATCATTTAAAATCTATTAAGCCCATTTGAGGGCTATTTGGTGATTGTTTCATGTACACTTTATGATTGTATATTCTGATGTTGCTGGTGGACTATAATATAAATATTAATTAAGTTAAGTTGGTTCATATTCCTGTTCAGGTCTAACTAATTTTACTAATACACTGATTTTCTGTTTACTTGTCTTGTAAATTACTGAGATAGAGTCATAAATTCTTTAACTATACTTGTAGATTCCTTTATTTCTGCTTCTAATTCTATTAGCTTTTGCTTCATGCATTTTGAAGCTCTGTTGTTAGATGCATACACATTTAGGATTTTTAAGTCTTCTTTGTGAATTAGTCCACTATGTGTATAAAATATCCCAACTTTATCCCTGGTAACATTCTTTTTTTTTTTTAATTAAAAAGATTTTTTTAAATATTTATTTATTTTTGAGAGAGAGAAAGAGTGCAAGCAGAGGAGGAACAGAGAGAGAAGGAGACACAGAATCCGAAGCAGTCTCCAGGCTCCAAGCTGTCAGCACAGAGTCCGATGCAGGGCTCAAACTCACAAACCACAAGATCATGACCTGAGCCAAAGTCAGACACTTAACTGACTGAACCACCAGATGCCCCTTCCCTGGTAACATTCTTTGTTCTCAAGTCTACCTTGTCTTTTATTACTATAGATATACCAGCTACCTTTTGATACCCGTTTGAATGGCATATCTTATTCTATTTTAACTTTATCTATGTCTTTGTATTTAAAGTGGGTTACTTGTTGACAGCATGTAGTCTTGTTTTTTATACAATCTTTCTTTTTAATTGGTGTTTAAATCTTTTATATTTAATGAAATTATTGATACAATTAGATGAAAATCTATCATCTTTCTAGCTTTTTCTATTTCTTCTGTTGTTTGTTTTAACCTGTTTTTCTGCTTACTTTTCGTTAATTGAATATTTTCCAGGCTTTATTATCTTTGCTATCGTTATATTATTATATCTATCGATCTGTCTAGTTATATATGCGTATGTAAATATGTAACTATAGTTATGTCACTATATGTAACATAACAGTAGTTTTATGTATATATGTATGTATATATATATATGTTTGCCAATATATTGCCAATATATATACCTTTTATCTTTAATATGACCTATCTTCCAATTTATATTTATATTGCTTCACATAAGAAGTATAAATGTTTACCATATAAATTTACAACTGTATATTTCCAATTCCCCCCATCCTTTTTGCAATGTTGTCATAACAGTTTACTATATTGCTATTACATTTGCTAAATAAGTGGTCAAAAACTTTCTCATCCTTTCACTAGAAATCTGGGGTTTAACTACTCTGTCTGCTACATAATTACTCAAGTCTCCTCACATCGAGGTCAAAGTGATGTTAAGACAGAAGGCAATGGGGGTTGGCCTCACCTTCTTAAAACCCCAGCTTTGCCAACTGTAGGGTTTCCCATTACCAAATTTTGTTTCCTGTGGGTTTTCCTTACCAGTCATTGCCACCATCACCACCATCACCATGAAATTTCCAGGGGGCTGGGGTGACAGACAATAGAGAGATGAAAGAGGAAAAAAAACCCCTAAACAAACAAAACGCTCTCTCTTTGTGAGTATTAGAAGTTCCCTTGCTAGCCCCTGGAGGCAGAACTAAAGGGATTCTCTGACCTTACGACATTTTTTTGGGTTACCAGTGCTTTGAGTTCAAGTCGGGGAATACTAGAAGAATAAAATGTCAAACTCACAGACAATTCACTGGCACTTTTAATTTTGGTCTTCTGCAATCCTCTGATATTTAATAGTCTGTCTTCACACAGCTGTTCCATGCATTCTGCCAAGGTTTTATAGCTGTATTCATTAAGGGAGATAGGGTGGAATGTGAGTATTTCATGTGAATAGTATATCGTGGTATCAATTTGTATCTCTCTGGTTACTATTGAGTTTGGAAACCTTTTCATAGATTTACTGGCTGTTTGGATATGCTCTTTTGTAAATTATGGGTATAAGTCTCTTGCCCTTTGGTTGTTTACATTTGGGCTGCTTATCTTATTACTGATACATAGAAATTGTTGCGCTCTAATGTAACATTTTTGTGAATTATCAAGTCTTAAATCTGTTTGAGGTCTGTTCCTGCGATCCCTATTTGATCCTGCTTGTATGTTTGTTCATTCATACACCAATGCCATACTGATGTAATTATTATATTTTAATAAGCTTGATATAGAGTACAAGAAGTAATTTTAGGTCACTTTGTTTAAGAGTTTCTTGGCTATTTTTAGTTCTTTGCATTTAGATACAAATTTGAGGATCAGTTTATCAGTTCCTTTCCCAGGCATAAAATGAAAATTGATAAAGCTCTGTTTGGCATGGATTGAATGGATAGATTAATTTGGAAAGAATTGACATCTCATAATATTGAGTCTTCCAATCACTCCATTTCTCTAGGATTTATTTTAAAAAATCTCAGTAGTTTTTGTTGTTTTCTGCTCAAGGTTTCACACAACTTCTAATATATTTATTTCTAGTTATTTAATATTTTCATGCTACCTAAAATACTTTAAGTTTAATTTTGTTTGCTGCTCTTATGTAGAAATGCAAATTATTTATGCAAAGCAATTATCTATCCAGCAATCTACACTATTTATGTATTCTTTTGGATTTCCTTTATACACAGTCACCTTTGATATGATTAGAACTGAAATATCATTTTTAATTTTCCAATCTTCACACTTTTTATTTATTCTTACACCCTAGCTAGAACATGTAGTAAAATTTGCTAAAGTATCTAGTATAATGTTGAATAAAACATGGAAGAGTAGAGATCCTTGTCTTTCTTCAAATTATAAAAGGAAACTTTTTAACCTTTCACTATTTAGTAAAATATTTATAGAATTTTATAGATACATTTTTTTCACATTGAAGAAGTCATATTTCCCCAGAAACACGTTTCATTTTATCAAGTTCTTCTTCACCAATTGATATGACTTTGTCATCCCCCCCCCAATTCTGTATATATGATGAATTACATTGATTTATTTTTGAATATTAAACCATTCTTGAATTTCTGGAATAAATCCTACTTGGTTATAACAAATTATTCCTTTAATTAGTATCAGAACTTGGTTTGCCAATATATTGTTTGTGATTTTGTGAAAGATTGGCCAGGAATTTTTCTTTCTTATAATGGGCTTTCTCAATTTTGTATTAAGATTATTCTGGATTAATTAAATAAGTGAAAGTGTTTGTGTTTATCTGGTTTTTTTGAAAAGTGTATACAACATTGAAATGGTCTTTTTTTGAAAATTTGGTGGAATTGCCTCTAAAACCTGGGCATTTTCTTTTTTTTTAATTTTTTAACATGTATTCATTTATGAGAGACAGAGAACACAAGCAGGGTAGGGGCAGAGAGAGAAGGAGACACAGAATTGAAGCAGGCTCCAGGCTCTGAAGTGTCAGCACAGAGCCTGACGCAACGCTTGAACCCATGGACCGTGAGATCATGACCTGAGCTGAAGTTGGACACTTAACTGACTGGAGCCACCCAGGCGCCCCTTGGGCATTTTCTTTGTGGGAAAATTTTTAATGACTGCCTTTAACAAAAAAAAAATGTTTATAGGACTACTTTTTATTATTTCTTTTCTAAGTTGTTAAGTTATATTTTTTAAAGAAATACATCCATTTAAATCTAAGTATTTAACTATATTAGTATAAAGTTAGTTCTGTCTTTAAAAAATCTGGGGTGCCTGGATGGATCAGTTGGTTAGGCATTGGACTCTTGGCTTCAGCTCAGATCATGATCTCATGATTGATGAGGTTGAGCCCTGGTCTGGGCCTTTGCGAACAGCATGAAGCCTGCTTGGGTTTCCGACTCTCTCTTTCTTTGCCCCTTCTCTGCTTGCTCTCTCTAAATAAACAAACAAACAAACAAAAATCTATTTCTATAGTCATGTTCCCTTTTTACATTCAAATGCTATTTACCGGTGCCTTCTATGTCTTTGTTTTTTTTTTTCATGAGATTTTACCAGATGTTTAGCTTGTGTGTTACTCTTTTCAAAGAACAAACTTTAGATTTTGTTGATCATCTCCATTGCATCTTTATTTTCCATTTTTTTAATGTGCTCTTAACTATATCCTTTCCTTCTATTTTATTTGGATTTATTCTATTTTTATTTTATTAAGTGTTAAGTGGAGGGTTTTATTTATTGGTTTTCAGAACTTCTTATTTAAAATGTACATTTAAGGCTAAAATCTTTCCTTGCAGGTTATTTGTCATTGCATCTTTAAAGATTTAGTATCTAAGTATTTATTATCACTTACTTCTATGGATTTAAAAATTTACATTATGATAGTTTGGTTACTGAGTTGTTTAAAAGTTGTTATAATCTTTCAAATATATAATATTTATTTTTAAAAATAAATTTATTAAAATTTTTTTTAATTTTAAAAATATTTATTATTTTTTAATGTTTGTTTATTTAATATGAATTTTATTGTCAAATTGCTTTCCATACAACACCCAGTGCTTATCCCACCGGTGCCCTCCTCAATATCCATCACCCACACCCCCTCCCTCCACCCCCCATCAACCCTCAATTTGTTCTCAGTTTTTAAGATTCTCTTATGTTTTGGCTCCCTCCCTCTCTAACATTTTTTTTTCCTTCCCCTCCCCCATGGTCTTCTGTTAAGTTTCTCGGGATCCACATAAGAGTGAAAGCATATGGTATTTGTCTTTCTCTGTATGACTTATTTCACTTAGCATAACACTCTCCAGTTCCATCCACGTGGCTACAAAAGGCCATATTTCATTCTTTCTCATTGCCAAGTAGTATTCCATTGTGTATATAAACCATAATTTCTTTATCCAATAATCAGTTGACGGACATTTAGGCTCTTACCATAATTTGGCTATTGTTGAAAGTGCTGCTATAAACATTGGGGTATAAGTGCCCCTATGCATCAGCACTCCTTTATGTCTTGGGTAAATTCCTATCAGTGCTATTGCTGGGTCATAGGGTAGATCTAGTTTTAATTTTTTGAGGAACCTCCACACTGTTTTCCAGAGTGGCTGCACCAGTTTGCATTCCCACCAACAGTGCAAGAGGGTTCCCATTTCTCCACATCCTTACCAGCATCTATAGTCTCCTGATTTGTTCATTTTAGCCACTCTGACTGGCGTGAGGTTGTATCTGAGTGTGGTTTTGATTTGTATTTCCCTGATAAGGAGCGACATTGAGCATGTTTTCATGTGCCTGTTGGCCATCTGGATATCTTCTTTAGAGAAGTGTCTATTCATGTTTTCTGCCCATTTCTTCGCTGGATTATTTGTTTTTTCGGTGTGGAGTTTGGCGAGCTCTTTATAGATTTTGGAGACTAGCCCTTTGTCCAATATGTCATTTGCAAATATATTTTCCCTTTCCGTTGGTTGCCTTTTAGTTTTGTTGATTGTTTCCTTTGCAGTGCAGAAGTTTTTATCTTCATGAGATCCCAATAGTTCATTTTTGCTTTTAATTTCCTTGCCTTTGGGGATGTGTTGAGTAAGAAAGTGCTGCAGCTGAGGTCAGAGAGGTTTTTTCCTGCTTTCTCCTCTAGGGTTTTGATGGTTTTCTGTCTCACATTCAGGTCCTTTATCCATTTTGAGTTTATTTTTGTGAATGGTGTAAGAAAGTGGTCTAGTTTCATCCTTCTGCATGTTGCTGTCCAGTTCTCCCAGCACCATTTGTTAAAGGGACTTTTTTCCATTGGATATTCTTTCCTGCTTTGTCAAAGATCAGTTGGCCATATTTTTGTGGGTCTAATTCTGGGGTTTCTATTCTATTCCATTGGTCTATGTGTCTGTTTTTGGGTCAATAGCATGCTGTCTTGATGATTACAGCTTTGTAGTAAAGTTTAAACTTTGGGAGTGTGATGCCTCCCACTTTGGTCTTCTTCCTCAATATTACTTTGGCTATTTGGGGTCTTTTGTGGTTCTTTACAAATTTTAGGATTGCTTGTTCTAGCTTTGAGAAGAATGCTGGTGCAATTTTGATTGGGATTGCATTGAATGTGTAGATAGCTTTGGGTAGTATTGATATTTTAACAATATTTATTCTCCCAATCCATGAGCACGGAAAGTTTTCCCATTTCTTTGTATCTACTTCAGTTTCCTTCATAAGCTTTCTATAGTTTTCAGTATACAGATCTTTTATAAATTTAGATAGGTTTATTCGTAGGTATTTTATGCTTCTTGGTGCAACTGTGAATGGGATCCGTTTATTTGTCTTTCTGTTGCTTCATTATTAGTGTATAAAAATGCAACTGATTTCTGTACATTGATTTTGTTTCCTGAGACTTTGCTGAATTCATGTATCAGTTCTAGCAGACTTTTGGTGGAGTCTATAAGGTTTTCCATGTATAATATCATGTCATTTGCAAAAAGTGAAAGCTTGACTTCATCTTTGCCAATTTTGATGCCTTTGATTTCCTTTGTTGTCTGATTGCTGATGCTAGAACTTCCAACACTGTCAAACAGCGGTGAGAGTTGACATCCCTATCATGTTCCTGATCTCAGGGAAAAAGCTCTCAGTTTTTCCCCATTGAGGATGATGTTAGCTGTGGGCTTTTCATAAATGGCTTTTATGATGTTAAGTATGTTCCTTCTATCCCGACTTCCTCGAGGGTTTTTATTAAGAAGGATGCTGAATTTTGTCACATTCTTTTTCTGCATCGATTGACAGGATCATATGGTTCTTATCTTTTCTTTTATTGTGATGTATAACGTTGATTGATTTGCAAATGTTGAACCAGCCCTGCACCCCAGGAATAAATCCCACTTGATCATGGTGAGTAATTCTTTTTAAATGCCATTGAATTCGATTTGCTAGTATCTTATTAAGAATTTTTGCATCCATATTCATCAGGGATATTGGCCTGTAGTTCTCTTTTTTTTGCCGGGTCTCTGTCTGGTTTGGGAATCAAAGTAATGATGGCTTCATAAAATGAGTCTGGAAGTTTTTCTTCCCTTTCTATTTTTTGGAACAGCTTGAGAAGGATAGGTATTATCTCTGCTTTAAATGTCTGGTAGAATACCCCAGGGAAGCCATCTGGTCCTGGACTCTTATTTGTTGGGAGATTTTTGAGACCCGATTCCATTTCTTTGCTGGTTATGGGTCTGTTCAAGGTTTCTATTTCTTCCTGTTTGAGTTTTGGAAGTATGTGGGTGCTTAGGAATTTGTTCATTTCTTCTAGGTTGTCCAGTTCGTTGGCATATAATTTTTTATAGTATTCCCTGATAATTGGTTGTATTTCTGAGGGATTGGTTGTAATAATTCCATTTTCATTCATGATTTTATCTATTTGGGTTATCTCCCTTTTCTTTTTGAGAAGCTTGGCTAGAGGTTTATCAATTTTGTTTTTTCAAAAAACCAACTCTTGGTTTCATTGATCTGCTCTACAGTTTTTTTAGATTCTAGAATTGTTTATTTCTGCTCTGATCTTTATTATTTCTCTTCTTCTGTGGGGTTTGGGGTATCTTTGCTGTTTTGCTTCTATTTCCTTTAGGTGTGCTGTTAGATTTCATATTTGGGATTTTTCTTGTTTCTTGAGATAGGCCTGGATTGCAATGTATTTTCCTCTCAGGATTGCCTTCGCTGCATCCCAAAGTGTTGGGATTGTTGTATTTTTATTTTCATTTGTTTCCATGCATTTTTAAATTTCTTCTCTAATTGCCTGGTTGGCCCATTCATTCTTTAGTAGGGTGTTCTTTAACCTCCATGCTTTTGGAGGTTTTCCAGGCTTTTTCCTATGGTTGATTTCAATTTTCATAACAGTGTGGTCTGAAAGTATGCATGGTATAATCTCAATTCTTTTATACCTATGAAGGGCTGTTTTGTGACTCAGTATGTGATCTATCTTGGAGAATATTCCATGTGCACTCAAGAAGAAAGTATATTCTTTGGGATGCAGAGTTCTAAATATATCTGTCAAGTCCATCTGATCCAATGTATCATTCAGGGCCCTGGTTTCTTTATTGATCTTGTATCTAGATGATCTATCCATTGTTGTAAGTGGAGTATTAACGTCCCCTGCAATTACCACATTCTTATCAATAAGGTTGCCTATGTTTGTGATTATTTTATTTTATATATTTGGGGCTCCCGTATTTGGCATATACACATTTATAATTGTTAGCTCTTCCTGATGGATAGACCCTGTAATTATTATGTAATGCCCTTCTTCATCTCTTGTAACAGCCTTTAATTTAAAGTCTAGTTTGTCTGATATAAGTATGGCTACTCCAGCTTTCTTTTGACTTCCAGTAGCATGATAGATAGTTTTCCATCCCCTCACTTTCAATCTGAAGGTATTCTCAGATCTAAAATGAGTCTCTTGTAGACAGCAGATAGATGGGTCTTGTATTTTTATCCATTCTGATACCCTATGTCTTTTGGTTGGAGCATTTAGTCTATTTACATTCAGTGTTATTGAAATATATGGGTTTAGAGTCATTGTGATGTCTGTAGGTTTCATGCTTGTAGTGCTGTCTCTGGTCCTTTGTGGTCCTTGCAACATTTCACTCACAGAATCCCCCTTAGGAGCTCTTGTAGGGCTGGTTTAGTGGTAATGAATTCCTTCAATTTTTGTTTGTTTGGGAAGACCTTTATCTCTCTTATTCTGAATGACAGACTTGCTGGATAAAGGATTCTCTGCTGCATATTTTTTCTGTTCATCACATTGAAGATTTCCTGCCATTCCTTTCTGGCCTGCCAAGTTTCAGTAGATAGGTCTGCCACTAGTCTTATGGGTCTCCCTTTGTAAGTTAGAGCCTGTTTATCCCTAGCTGCTTTCAGAATTTTCTCTTTATCCTTGTATTTTGCCTGTTTCACTATGATATGTCGTGCAGAAGATAAATTCAAGTTACGTCTGAAGGGAGTTCTCTGTGCCTCTTGGATTTCCATGCCTTTTTCTTTCCCCAGATCAGGGAAGTTCTCAGCTATTATTTGTTCAAGTACACCTTCTGTCCCTTTCTCTCTCTCTTCCTCTTCTGGAATTCCTATTATACGGATATTGTTCCGTTTGATTGCATCACTTAGTTCTCTAATTCTCCCCTCATACTCCTAGATTTTTTTTTATCTCTTTTTCTCAGCTTCCTCTTTTTCCATAATTTCATTTCTAATTCCCCTATTCTCTCCTCTGCCTCTTCAATCCGAGCTGTGGTCGCCTCCATTTTATTTTGCACCTCATTTATAACATTTTTTAGCTCCTCATGACTATTTCTTTTTAAAAAAAATTTTTTTTAACGTTTATTTATTTTTGAGACAGAGAGAGACAGAGCATGAACAGGGGAGGGTCAGAGAGAGAGAGGGAGACACAGAATCTGAAACAGGCTCCAGGCTCTGAGCTGTCAGCACAGAGCCCAACGTGGGGCTTGAACTCACAAACCGCGAGATCATGACCTAGCCAAAGTCGGACGCTTAACCAACTGAGCCACCCAGGCGCCCCTCATGACTATTTCTTAGTCCCTTGATCTCTGTAGCAATAGATTCTCTGCTGTTCTCTATACTTTTTTCAAGCCCAGTTATTAATTTTATGACTATTATTCTAAATTCTTGTTCTGTTATATTGCTTAAATCGGTTTTGATCAATTCTTTAGCTGTCACTACTTCCTGGAGTTTCTTTTGAGGAGAATTCTTCGTTTCATCATTTTGGGTAGTTCCTGCGGTAGCTCCAAACTGCAGGGCACTTCCCCTGTGCTGTCTGGAGTAACTTGTGTTGGTGGGCGGGGCCGCAGTCACACCCAATGTCTGTCCCCAACCCACTGCTGGGGCCACAGTCAGACTGGTGTGTACCTTATCTTCCCCTCTCCCAGGGGCAGGACTCACTGTGGAGTGGTGTGGCCCCTGTCTAGGCTACTCGCACACTGCCAGGCTTGTGGTGCTACTCTGATGGGATCTGACATATTAGCCGGGGTGGATCCGCAAGGTGCACAGGGGCAGGAGGGGCAGGCTCAGCTCACTTTGCTGTGGGTGGTCCCCTGCAAGAGTGGCCCTGCAGCACAGGCAGGCAGGCAGACCTGTCAGAGGGATGGATCCACAGAAGCACAATGTTGGGTGTTTGCATGGTGCAAGCAAGTTCAGTGATGGGAACTGGTTCCCTTTGGAATTTATGCTGGGGAATGGGAGAGGGAGATGGCACTTGCCAGTGCCTTTGTTCCCCAGCTGGGCTGAGCTCTGTCTTCCGTGGCTCAACAACTCTCCCTCTGGGTGTCCTCTCGTCTTCCTGCTCTCTGAGCAGAGCTGTTGACTTTTAACATTCCAGATGTTAAGTCCCGCTAGCTGTCAGAACTCACGGACTCTGGCCCCTCTGTTTTTTCAAGGGGCTCTGCCTTGCCCGGCGGGTTGCCCCTCTGCCGCCCTGGCTCCCTCCCGCCAATCCGTGTAGCATGCACTGCTTCTCCGCCCTTCCTACCCTCTTCCGTGGGCCTCTTGTCTATGCTTGGCTCTGGAGAATCCATTCTGCTAGTCTTCTGGTGGTTTTCTGGGTTTGTAGGCAGATGTGGGTGGAATCTAAGTGATCAGCAGGACGAGGTAAGCCCAGCATCCTCCTACAACACCATCCTCCCCATGCCTCCAATGGTTATTTATTTTTGAGAGAGAGACAGAGCACAAGTAGGGGATGGCCAGGGAGAGAAGGAGACACAGAATCCGAAGCAGGCTCCAGGCTCTGAGCTGCCAGCATAGAGCCCAATGTGGTGCTCCAACTCACAGACTGAGATCATGACCTGGGCCGAAGTTCGAAGCTTAACTGACTGAGCCACCCAGGCGCCCCTTAAATATTTATTTTTGAGAGAGATAGAGAGCAAGCAGGAGAGGGGCACAGAGAGAGGGAGAGAGAATCCCAAACAGGTTTGTGTTGCCAGCTTAGAGTCCAATGTGAGACTCGAACCCACGAATCATGAGATCATGACCGGAATTGAAACCATGAGTGGAACTGCTTAACCGACTGAGCTACACAGATGCCCCAAATATATAGATATTTTTAAAAACTCATCTTTTTTGTTCTTAACTTCTACTTCAATTCTCATTTAAGAATGTGATATGCACTTGTATATGTCTATACAAAATGTATTACAAATGTAATTTTTACAAATGTATTTTTAATTTCCTTATATATCTTTTTATGACATAGCAGTGATTTAGAGCTATGTTGAAATCACCTGTCTTGATGGTGGGTTTTAAAATTTCCTCTTATAATTCAATTGTTGCTTTATATATTTTGAGGGCATTGTATTTTATGCCTGCTTATTTAGAATAGCTTTATAGTATCTTGGTGAATTAAATCTTCTAAAAGTACTACTTAGAGACTCTAACAAAGTTTTAATTAAAATTGTTATGTGTGGGGCACCTGGGTGGCTTAGTCAGTTAAGCATTGGACTTCAGCTCAGATCACGATCTTGTGGTTCAAGAGCTGGGCCCCACATTGGGCTCTGTGCTGTGAGCTCAGAGCTTGGCTCCTGCTTCAGATTCTGTGTCTCCTTCTCTCTCTGCCCCTTCCCTATTCATGCTCTCTCTCTCTCTCAAAAATAAATAAACATTAAAAAAAATTGTTTTGTATAAAGTCAGTAGAGCAACATCATTTGGTTCCTTTGTTCCAGATACTTTCTCATTCTTTAACTTTCAACCTTTGCATATTCTATGTTTTAACAATATCTTTTGTAAATAGCATGTAGCCAGAATTTTAAAAATTATAGTCTGACAGCCTGAGCTTTTAACTTTAAATCAATGTAAATTAACAATGATTATATATTTGCACACTTTTAATTAAAGAAAAAATTTTTTAGTATTTATTTTGAGAGAGAGAGAGAGTGAGCAAGGGAGGGGCAGAGACAGAGGGAGTCACAGAATCCAAAGAAGGCTCTAGGCTTTGAGCTGTCAACACAGAGCTGGACGTGGGGCTCAAACCCACGAACCATGAGATCATGACCTGAGCCAAAGTCAGATGCTTAACTGACTGAGCCATCCAGGTGCACCTAATTTTTTTTTTTTTTTAATTTTAGTTAGTTAACACACAGTGTGATACTGGTTCCAGGGGTAGAATTCAGTGGCTGTTGGTGGGAATGCAAACTGATGCAGTGACTCTGGAGAACAGTATGAAGTTTCCTCAAAAAACTAAAAATAGAAGTACCCTATGATTTAGCAATTGCAGTATTAGGTATTTACCTAAAGTATACAAAAACAAAGATTCAATGGGGTACATGCACCCCAGTGTTTACAGCAGCATTATCAATAGTGAAACTATGGAGAGAGCCCAAATGTTTACCTTTTTTTTTTTAATTTTTTTAAATGTTTATTTATTTTTGACAGAGAGAGAGAAAGAGAGAGCGAGCATGAGTGGGGGAGGGGCAGAGAGGGAGACGCAGAATCCAAAGCAGGCTCCAGGCTCCGAGCTGTCAGCACAGAGCCCGACGTGGGGTTCGAACTCACAGACCGCGAGATCATGACCTGAGCTGAAGTCGGATGCTCAACCGACTGAGCCACCCAGGTGCCCCTCTTTTTTTTTTTTTTTATTGATCCCATTCTTCCTATGTTTTTCTACTTTCTTGCCTATTTAGAAGTTTATATTTCTTTTAACAAAACAAGAACTTTAACATTTTTAAAATATGTCTAGTTCTTCCTTATCCTCTCCCAAATACTCATGAATTTATATTAAATAGATTTTACTTTGGGGCTCTGTCTCAGTCTTGGGGTTAGTGGCTAGTCCTTATTTTTGGCATTCTTAGCTTACTTATAATTCTTTTGCTTCCTACTAGCCAATCCTTTGATACCCTAATCCCCTATAATTAACAATTCTTTATCTTGCCCTATTCAAGTGGTTGGACTCTGAAAAATAATTCAATCCATAACAGGATGGAGTAAATTTAATGTGAGATGCAAGTGAATCTGAATGGTACAACTGGAAGATTTAAGTTGCTAATGTCAGTGCTCCACGCAGATCCCGTAGTATTTGGTGGGTTTTCTTTTCCAACAGCCAGTACCCACAGCTCTTTTACAGAGAATATCTACAGAGAGCAAGAAAACCTGAAAATTGCCTCTTCCCTCTCTCTTCTACCCCATAAACAATGTGAGTGTAAAAGTTCATTACTTTGCCTTGAATCGGGAGGAGGAGGAGTGTGGTAACTTTTAAAGGATCAGACTGAAGCTACAATATCTATAGTACTTTGTCTGATACTATGCCTTTGTTACTTCCCCAACTCTTCTATCGGTGTCTTCTGATAATTGTTTGACAACAATTTTAACCTCAGGTTCTGCTTCTGAGGAAGTTGACTTAAGACACTCAGGCCATCTGTTCTACGAGTTCTATTTCAGAGTGTATGTTTTTAAGATTGTAATATTTGAGATAATTGTACTCAGTACAACTTTGGCCTGTGTCCTCCTATCTACTTGGAGATAATGGCTTCTGTATATCATGAAATGCATTGAGGAAGTGCAAAGGCCCCCTAATGTGTTCCCCTCATAGTGAAATCAAGGATAAAGGAGTGAGAAACCTTAGGACAGAAGCACTAGGTTCCCCCAAAGCAATGGGTAATCTTTCCCATTTATCCTTCCATTAAGCATCTCCTGAGATGAGGGTTTTTCTCGAAATAAATGACAGTGGGAGGAGATTGTCCTTCTAGTTTTGTAACCTGAAAGTCCCAGGCGTTTGTTTACATATGGAGGGGCAGAGGATTTAGTGCCCAGACTGTCAATTCTAATGGTTGTTTTAATCAACATTTTAAGCAAGTAGAAATTTTGCACAGCCTTCATGTTATTCTGATGGACAGCTTCATCAACATGTTTTCTCCCTGAATTCTGTAGTGAGAATGTAGGCGCGATTCCAAACTGATAGCAGGGAGAGACAAAACTAAAGTTTAAAAGATGTTTCTCTAATCTACTTTCTCATTGCATCACAAGCCAAACTGCTTCGGGCTACTCTGACAGTTAAAATAGTTGAATACACTTTCTATCTATTTCTAGATGCCGTGTTTTCCCCTATGGTTTCTCTATGGTTTATTTTTCCAAAAGGATCCAGCATCCAGTGCTCATTTTTAAAATTCTGGCAAGAACCAAAGCCTTGCTTTGGTACACATTTCATAAATTAACGGGAACATAATAGTAACTTCGATGGTAAAAAATATTATCACTCTGGAAAAAGGAAAAACAGATCTATATGCTTCAAACCTTTGGTTCAGCTATTCATAACCTTTTGTGAGAGGTTTTTGTTTTTTTGTTTTTTTCTCCCAACATAACTCACAGTTCTGGTAAAAAGCAGAGAGAACGCAGAAAACTGCTTAGGTGACTTGCATATCCAGGGAGGACGCAATGGGATCTCTCCGGGGTGTTTGACGAGTGCTTTCTCTGCCTTGCTTGTGTCAGTTCCAGAAGAAATAAAAATGGCGGTAGGCTAGTAAGGACTCGAAACCCAAAGCAAAATGCTTCCCATCCGGAGCAGCTGTGCCATCAGGCCTACCAAAGCCTCGCGCCGGGACACCGGAAATGTGGGAGAACCAGTCTGAAGCGCGGGCTCAACGGCTGCTGGGTCCTGCGCAGGCGTTCTGGAGTCCCTCACCGCCGAGCAAAGTGGGCTTGAAGCGGCGAAAAGGCTCTCTGTGGAGGTAGCACTCCTCCTCTGTTTCACTTTGTGGTTCGTGCAGGGGAAGAAATGGGACTGTCTTCTAAGCGACGGTTGCTGCTGCCGGTATAATTCCACACACCCCTCAAAACGGGCGAAAGGATAAACAGATTGCTTGTTACCTCAAGACTCTATTCTAACAGCTGTCCAGTGTTGATTTCAGGGGACGTATTTTTTAATTGTTTTTTTTGAAATTCTATTAGAGCAAGTTGAAATGTAATTAGTGTTCCAGCCTACCAAATTTATGCGTCTGAGTCAAACATATTTAAGTGTTACTGTAGCTTCAGAAAAAAGCTATTGATTCTGAAGTGGTGTGTTTTGATTGCTTTTTTTTTTTTTTTTTTTTTTTTTGGTAAAATTGGATTTAAGTTATTGCTACAGAAGTCTTAGTAAGAAGGGTTTGGTTTTGTAGACTGTCTCCATACCAGTGGAGAATCAGTGACTGACTTGTGAGCAAAACAATTGTGTTTTGGACTTGTCTTCAGCTCTTGGAATAACTTGGAGTATGGGTCTGACTGGCATTCCCTGTATTAATATCAAGAACTGAGCTGCATGAAAGTCAAGGCCTGCTCTCAAGACCCTCAGCTGAGCACTCACTTCCCCTGATTGGTTGGCAAGGTGGCTCATGTTCTGCTCCTGGTACAGTCTCCAGAAAAGAGCAAATGTTGAGGAAACTAAATTGGCAATACTATACGGACTATGCAGAGATAACTGGCAGATGTGTCCTTGGGAGAAAGCCAAGAGAGCCAGGATCAATTCCTTAAGAAGAAATTTTCATTTTTCTCTTCCAAATGCAGAAGAAATGTATCCAGCAAGTAGGAATCCCTGATTTTTTTTTTCCTTCTTAAGGTAAGAGTTGTGTAAATATAAATAATCCAAAAGTAATTGAATAGTAAAGACTAGTGGGGGTAAAAAGCCGCAGCAGTCTTAAATCAGCTGGTCAGGCCTGTGCTGTTTTATGAGTATCTAGGCTGTTCTTTTTGGTGTTTTTAGTGGTCCATGCTTTTATAGGAAATAGATACCAAAAAATACAGTAAACATCTATTGCACATATTTGCTCTAGATATGCCGTGAATATTTAAACAAACTCAAATTTTAATTGGAGCAACAAGACAAATCTAACGCAGTTTTGCATTGAGAATGGTGTGTGTGCTTCGTTTGATTTTCTATTCAGAATGGGTACAGACTCCTTTCATCTTGTATTCCACCCATTAGTAATAATAGTAGCAATAAAAGGTTAATCAATTCCTACTGAGAATGGAAATTATATGTGAGAAAAAAGCTGTGTAAGTTAATAGGAATCCTTTAAAGAACAAAGACGAAGATTGCTTCTTTAATTTACTAATTCTTTCCTCCATATCTATCGCATTCTTCATATTCTTTGACTTGAGCATGCTGGGGTATTTTTTTTAAGATACAGTTTTTGAAATATTGGTGTAATGTCCACTCTTTTACGCTGTACCTGGTGTCTGCACACATCATATAGTTTTAGTAAATGATAAATATATAAGAGAATGTTTAGCTATGCCATGTTCTATAATACTTAGACTTTAGTTGGAAGAGAAAAATCCTTATATAGGCTTAATATTACACTTTGCCAAATAATAATAAGAAACAAAAGAAGAAGCAGAAGAATGAAACTTGCACTTGAATTATTGTAAATATCACAGAATGGTAGTAAGTGAATGCATAGTCTTGATTGAATCTTATTTTGAACAACACAGCTGTAAAAGGTATTCTTATAATAATTGGATAATTTGAGGACTAGTTGTTAGATAATATTAGGGGCTTCTTTTTAATTGTTTGAGTTGAGCTAAAACTTTCATTTTATGTAAGAAAAATATCCTTATATTTTAGAAACATATAATGAAATATTTAGGGATAAAATGTCATGATATATGCAATTTATTTTAAGTTTTTAGCAAAAAATACATGAATATAACAAAGTGTAAACAATTGTTAAATCTAGGTTACATACACTCTACTCTACTTTTCTCTATGTTTGAAATTTTTCGTAACAAAAACCACAAAGACAAGACCAAAGAAAAAGGGGAAAGGAAGGAAGAACACTAGCACTGTGTAATAGAAGAAGCAAAACAATGAATATAGAATCTGGAAACCAAGCTTGGGGGTCATAGCTTATACTATATATGTAATTAGGTAAGCCATGTAATTGCTCTGAATTTAATTTTTTTTTTTAAATGAAAATAATCCACAATGAAATACTACTACATACCCACCTGATGGTTAAAATTAAAAAGACTGACAATATGAAGTGTTGGCAAGCATATGGAGCAAATGGAACATATGTTGCTGATAGCAGCATAAAATTATATAACCACTTTGGAAAATTTTATGGCCAAATAATTCCACTCCCAGTTACATATAAAAGACAAATGAGTACATATAAAAGTAGTACTCAAAATGTTCACAGTTTTATTACTACTAGCAAAAATATTAACAGGAGAATGGATAAATAAATATAGGTATATTTGTATAATGAAATGCTCTGCAGCAATAAAAAATAACCAACTCTGATATATGCTATAATATGGGTGAAATTTATAGGTACTCTACTGACAGAAAGTAGTCAGGCACAAAGATACATTTATTCTCTGGTTCTATCTGTATGAAGTATGAGAACAGGCAAAACTAATCAGTGATAATAAATAAAGAATAGTGGAAAGCTTATGGGATCTGGAAATATTTTATATTTTGAGTTTGGTGTGATAACTCAGGGCCATATAGATGTAAAAAACCCTCATACTGTACACTAGAGTGGGAGGTCTAATTTATGCACTTTCATGTATCTCCGCTATCCTTCAAATAAAGAGAATAAATAAAATACAGTATTAATATCCAAATGCCAGGAAAAGAGGAGCAAATAAGATAATATATACTTGTTTACTAAATTATGAAATGCTATGCAAATGTTATGTATTTTTTATTTTCTAAGCTAAATTCTAAAATTTTTGCTAAGAGTTTAATTTTAAATTGAGGTCATTATTATTTGTATTAAGTTTGACCCACATTTTTTTGAAATCCAATCCATTTTGCACTAAGCCTTGTCACAACCGTATTCTTTTTTTCTCTTTAAATTTATCTATTTTTTAAAATTTAAATCCAAGTTAGTTAACATATAGTGTAGTAATGATTCAGGAATAGAATTTAATGATTCTTCACTTACATATAACACCCAGTGCTCATCCCAACAAGTGCTCTCCTTAATTTCCATCACCCATTTAGCCCACTCAACACCCTGCCAGCAATTCTCAGTTTGTTCTCTGTATTTAATAGTCTCTTATGGTTTGTCTCCCTCTCTGTTTTTATCTTACTTTTCCTTCCCTTTCCTTATGTTCATCTGTTTTGTTTCTGAAATTCCACATATGAGTGAAAGCATGATATTTATCTTTCTCTGACTGAATTATTTTACTTAGCATAATACACTCTAGTTCCATCTATGTTGCTGAAAATGGCAAGATTTCATTCTTTCTGATTGCTGAGTAATATTCCATTGTATACATATACTGCATCTTCTTTATCCATTATCAGTCAATGGACATTTGGGCTCTTTCCATAATTTGGCTATTGTCAATATTGTTGCCATAAACATTGGGGTGCATGTGCCCCTTTGAACCAGTACTCCTGTATCCTTTGGATAAATACCTAGAAGTGCAATTGCTGGGTTACAGGATAGTTCTATTTTTAATTTTTTGAGGGACCTCCATACTGTTTTCCAGAGTGGTTGCACCAGTTTGCATTTCCACCAGCAGTGCAAAAGTGTTCCTCTTTTTCCACATCCTCACCAACATCTGTTGTTTCCTGATTTGTTAATTTTAGCCATTCTGACAGGTTTGAGTTGGTATCTCACTGTGGTTTTGATTTGTATTTCCCTGATGATGAGTGATGTTGAGCATCTTTTCATATATGTGTTAGCCATCTGGATGTCTTTGGAAAAGTGTCTATTCAGCCACAACTTTATTCTTAAATTATCATTTTGCTATTCCATTTGTATTGGAAAGATTGTATATTTCTATCTATTTGCCATTGTCAGATATTCATGCCACAGTTAATTATGTGCCTGATATATGCCAAACACTTTGCTAGTCATTGGTAATACAAATTTAAATGAGGGATTTCTCTTCTCTTTATGTGTTCACATTTTAGTCAATAACTCAATAGCAATAGAATTACTTGAGTGCCACTAGATCCTCTATTTTTTTTTGATGAAAAAAGCCAAAAGATTATCATACATCAAAAACAAAATAAATTTACCAAATATAACTCTCATTTACATGTGAACTAAAGAACTAAATGCATTTACCTTCATTGTTTCTGCTGAGCTTCTAAAAGTTAAAGGTATTTTAGCTTGAATATATTTTTTAAATAAGTTAAACATTTGGTTTTCTAATTATTTATAAATACATTAAACATGATAATCATTTAAAAACATTTGAAACTGCAAATTACTATGCAGATAATTTTTTTTCAAGCTTAAAACTTCCTTGGAAATGCATAAATTGAAAGCCAATTATTTTATAAGTTAATTATTTAAAATTCCCTGCTCTATACAGTGTATTCTCCTCCTTAATCTCCCATTTCCTCAGTAGTTACCACTCAGTGAATAAAATACTCTTTTATGCCTCTAATATTCTCAAACAGACATATGAACTTCTTTGGTAAGGTTTAAGGTTAGTTTTTAAATAGGAGCTTTTAGTGTTCAGACCTTTAGATATTACTCATCAAGAATACTTGGATATAAGTACTCAGCTCCTATGATTCCTGTCTTTCAAAATATTAAGTACAAATTGGTCTTTAAGCAGTGTGCAGATGACACAATATGCTGTGTAACATGTAATCATTTGAATGCAAGATTTGAAAATCATGAAATCACTCTGAAACCTTTGGAGACCTTGTAACTCAAGCACAGAGAGCCCCCATTGTGAAAGGTAATATATCTTTTTAAACATGCAGTTTTTCTGTTCTCCTCTTCCAAGGTTTCATTTCATACCAAAAAATGTTAGTCGACATTATAAACAGATGCTGGAAAGCACTCATCCAGCTCATGAAAAATTCAGCATAAGGTTTAAACAAAACATAGCAAAATCACTTATTAGGAAAAAATGCATAGTCTGATAGGTGACCATGATTATCAGGTAAATTATTCATTTTTCTTCACAAAGCAATCACCCAGTGAAGACTCACTCATTCTTCACAGGTTGTCAGGGAATATAGAATGCAAAGTGAGGATGTGGCATGAGTTAGCATTGCCATGTAAGTTGCAGAGAAATGCTAGAGTACCCCAACACTAGCAGAGTGCATTAAGAAGTCCAAATGAAGCCAAGGTAAACGTGAAGTCTGGGATAACAAACTGGCGAAGGATCCACTGTCAAATTAGCACATCAGTGCTTGACAGACACAGACTAAACCCATGGAGAGTCATAAGAGCCCCAAAATTTTTTTCTAGTAGCTAAAATCTAGCTGCATTAGGGGTGTAAACAAAAATTCATGACAATTCTATTTTCAAAATTCTCAATAACAAAAATAATTATAAACCTGAAGCAGCACTGAGTGGGTTGCATGTTAAAATATTTATGTTAGGAACTACTTTGAAATAATCATTATTCCAGCTATTAGATAACACTATACATTATTTTATGCTCTGTAAGCCTTAGAAAATTCTAAATGTTACATATGAATTAGATGGTGCAACATTTAACTTGCTAAGTAAAGATATTGATTTCAGTGTGTGCTTTGTGGAAATTTAAAAATTACTTTATAGTTGTATCTAGTACAATTGTTCAAGAGAAATTCTTTTCCTTTTGAGCCAATTGCATGCTTTCTTAATTCAGACCAATCAATCAATATTTATGGCCTCTGTTGTCTAGTTGTATTTGAAGTTCACTTTGAGGATAAGTTTCAGTCAGAATGCTTCTGCTCTCCCATGTCTTCACATAGTCATGGAAGATATAATAAGACAGATGTCACCTATTTTAACCCAAAACTCAGGGCCTTGCCTTCTGGCTAGGAAGTAATGATTTCACAGCTCATCATCCATGATTCAATCCTATTTTCTTTCAGGGTTTACCTGTACCGCAAGTTGTTATATGGTTTATAGTTAGGACACTGAAAAATACTAGCTTATTCTTCAACATAGGGCTCAACTCTTATGACATGTTTGGAATTGGGTCATATTCAGAAATAAATATATATCCCTCGTACATACTCCACTTTCCAATAGGTTTTACTACTTCAGAGATCTAAGAAGAGATCCAGTAGGAAATATGTGTCTGTATTAAAAGCATATTTGGAAATCTAGTCCTATCTCAGTAAAAAGTAACTCCTTTGGGGGAAACTGTAGAGTAATGACAGCTCAAGTTTTATCGAAGATTAAATAGGAAGCCACTACAAAGTAATATTCAGTGTCAAGGAAGCTGAACTCCTAGTTCAGTTTGTTTCCCCCATTGAAATCTGAGAGGCAGTCAAACTGGCAAGCCCAAATCTGGCCCAGAGTTATGGAGTCAAAGGAGCATGAACCAGGGGCATTAGGAGAGAGCCTAGTCTGTCTTCCCACCTTGATACTTGATTACAGTAAAAAGGCCAGGTGAAAATTTGGTCTAGAGTAAGTTTACTTTAAAGAATCCACTTATAAATGAGTGCTTACAATCACAAAGACAAAGAAAAATGTTATACTGAGAGATCTGGGACTGAAATTTCTCTTTCTGCTTATCTTTCACTTCCTGCTCTGCACTCCTTAAGTACACAGTAAATGGCCTTTTCTTCTCAATGATTATTTTGCATGTAGTTGGCCTTTTAAAAGTTTTAGACTTTTTAAAAATGATGCATGTGAGGTGCACATTTATTTACACTCTTTTCATTTAAAAGTGTCCAAAACTAGATGTGGATTAACATTTAAGAATTGAACAGTGAGTTCAGGAGAGTCTGAAATCAGCAGAGAAAGAGCTTTTGGAGGTTGCAAAACAAGGTGGGGATTAGCCAGAGGTGATGCACCCCAGACTGGTCACAATAGACAGTTATACCAGCACTGAAAAATTATTGGGGCATAATGAGTAGGAAGAAAGTTTTGAGAATGAGTGGGTTAAAGCGCAGGCAAAAAACCAAACCAGCCTTTTGTAGACTGAATACTGCTGACACTGGTTAACCCAGAGCTTCATAGATGTTTTCTCCATTTTTGGCAAGTTCCATTCCATTAATTGGTATGTTCCACTTATTCTCTCAGGAAGGTTTCTTTCTCTGGGTTATTTTAGATATTCTACTGGATGGTATTAGGTTCTATATCACTGAAAGATTTTAGTTTTATAACTCCTCTTCTCTCCCTTTCTCCATTCTTTCAGCAATTACTATGACTCAGATACAGGTCATGATCTAGGTGCTGGGATGTACCTCAGTGAATGTAACTCCTGTCTTAAAGTTGCTCATAGACTAATATGTGGATCAGACAAATGACAAACATATTTTTATTTTTCTCCATATTTACTAAGGGTTTGATACTCAAGCTAATTAAGTTCTGAAAAAAAGTGTGAAGTCACCTGTAATAGTAAGCTCAGCCTGCCATAACAAAATGCCATAGACTGGGAGGCTTAAATGAAAGAAGTTTATTTTCTCACAGTTCTGGAAGCTGGAAGTGCTATATCAGGGTTCCAGGATGGTCAAGCTCCAATGAGGGCCCTTTTTCTGAGAACTATGTTGTTTCTTCCTCTTGTTATAAGGGCACCAGTTTTACTGCATCAGGGACCTCATTTAACCTTAGTCACTTCCTTAATGGCCCTGTCTCAGATATAGTTACATGGGGGTGGTTAGGGCTTCAACATATGAAATTTAGGGGATATAGTTCAATTCATAGCATACCTCATTGATAATATCCTTCAGTGATACCTCCTTTCTCCCAGTTTGAACCCATCTAAAAGGTCTTCATCCTAGGTCTACTTCTGGTCAATTATTTAATATTTAAAAATTTTCAGTTCAAAAAACCTTCTGCTCTCTATTTGCTTACTTCCTAGCTCATAGAATTTGATACATAATTAATATAGCATTTTGATATATAATTACTTATTTTATCTTCCCTATGAGTGCCTCAAGGGCAGTGTCTCAAGTATCTGTTTTGTATAACAGAGAACACCAAAATTTAATGACTTAAAATGAGGATCACCATTTTATTACCTTTCATAGTTTTTGTGGGTCAGGAATTTGGAGAGGGCTTGACTGTATGGTTGTGACTCAAAGTCTCTATATTAGTATGCTCAGACCACCATAACCAAGAAGTTCAAGATCAAGGTGCCCACAGAGTTTGTTTCTTGTGAGGTCTCTGTTCCTGGCTTTCAGTCAGCTGACTTCTCACTGTGTTCTCACATGGCCTTTCCTCTGTGCAGAGGTGAAAAGAGAGAGATCTCTGGTATCCCCTCCTTACTTATAAGGGTACTGGTTATTGGCTTAAGCCCCACTTTTATGACCTCATTTAACTTTATTTACCTGCTTAACTGTCCTGTCTCCATATATAGTCACTCTGGGGGTTAAGGCTTCAACATGGGAATTTTGTGTGGGTCATAATTCAGTCCATAACAGTCTCTCACATGGTTTAGTCAATCAGTGGATGGAATTGAAACACAGGGGACTGGAAGATCTGAGTGCTGTTTAGGTCTCTCTCTTTCTTTCTGCATATATTCTTAGGATCTATGTGGTCTGTCCATGTGAATTAGTTTTCTTTTTTTAGTGTTTATTTTAATTCCAGTTAGTTTAACATGCAGTGTTAATGTTAGTTTTAGGTGTACAATATAGTGATTCAATAATTCCATACATCACCTGATGCTTATCATGACAAGTGCACTCTTTAATCTCCAGTACTTTTAATACATCCCCCAAGCCCCGCCTCTGAAAGCTATCACTTTGTTCTCTACAGTTAAGTGTCTATTTCTTGTTTTGGCTCCCTCTCTCTTCCCCCCCCCCCCCCCGTGTTTTGTTTCTTAAATTCCACACATGAGTGAAGTCATAAGGTATTTGTCTTTGTCTGACTAACTTATTTCGCTTAGCATTATACTCTCTAGCTCCATGTCATTGGACGTGGCAAGATTGGCAGTTTTCATGCCAACTCTTCTTTATTCATCAATTGCTGGACACTTGAGATGCTTTTGTATGTTTGTTATTGTAAATAATGCTGCTGTAAACACTGGGTGCATGTATCACTTTGAATTAGTGTTTTTGTATTCTTTGGGTAAATACCCAGGAGTGTGAGTACTGGATCATAGGGTAGTTCTATTTTTAACTTTTTGAGGAACCTCTATAAATTCCTCTATAAGAAACTCTCTATAAGAGAGTTTGATAACTCTCTATACTGTTTTCCAGAGTGGCTGCACCAGTTTGCATTCCCACCAAGAGTATGTTTCCCTTTCTCCACATCCATGCCAATATCTGTTGTTCCTTGTGTTGTTAATTTTAGTCATTCTGACAGGTGTGAGGTGATAGTTTATTGCAGTTTTGATTTGCATTTTCTTGATGAGTGATGTTGAGCAACTTTTCATGTCTATTCATGTCTTCTGCCCATTTTTAATTGGGTTGTTTTTTGGTTGTTAAGTTTTATAAGTTCTTTATATATTTTGGACACTAACCCTTTATCAGATATGTCATTTTCAAATATCGTATCGCATTCTGTAGGGTGCCTTTTAGTTTTGTTGACTATTTCCTTTGCTGTGCAGAAGCTTTTTATTTTGATGTAGCCCAATTGTTTATTTTTGCATTTGTTTCCCTTGCCTGAGAGAACATACCTAGAGAAAAATTTGTTATGGCTGATGTCAGAGAAGTTACTGCTTGTGCTCTCTTCTAGGATTTTTATGGTTCCAAGTCTCATTTAGGTCTTTAATACAATTTGAGTTTATTTTTGTGTATAGTGTAAAAAGTGGACCAGTTTCAATCTTTTGCATGTTGCTCTCCAGTTTTCCCAACACTATGTGTTGAAGAGATGGTCTTTTTCTCATAGATATTCTTTTCTCCTTGTTGAGATTAATTGACAATATAGTTGTGGTTTATTTCTGGATTTTGTATTCTGTTCCATTGATCTATTTTTGTGCCAATGCCATACTCTTTTGATGACTATAGCTTTGTAATATAACTTGAAGTTTTCCTCCAACTTTGCTTTCCTTTTTTAAGATTGCTTAGTTTATTCAAGGTCTTTTGTGGTTACACACAAATTTTAGGATTGTTTGTTTTGTGAAAAATGCCATTGGTATTTTTTAAAAAAGGTTTTTTAATGTTTATTTTTGAGAGAGAGAGAGAGGCAGAGTGTGAGCAGGGAAGAGGCAGAGAGAGAGAGAGAGAGAGAATCTGAAGCATGCTCCAGGCTCTGAGCTGTCAGCACAGAGCCTGACACAGGTTTCTAACGCATCAACTGTGAGATCATGACCTGAGCTGAAGTCGGGTGCTTAACCTACTGAGCCACCCTGGTGCCCCTGCTGTTGGTATTTTGATAGTGATTATATTAAATGTGTAGATTTCTTTGGGCAGTATAGACATTTTAAGGTTTGTTCTTCTAGTCCATGTGCATGGAATGTCTTTCCCTTTCTTTGTGTCACCTTCAATTTTTTTCATCAGTGTTTTACAGTTTTCAGAGTATAAGTCTTTCACCTCTTTGGTTAGGTTTATTCCTAGATGTATTATTACTTTTAGTGTAATTATAAATGGTACTGTTTTCTTAATTTCTCTTTCTGCTGCTTCATTATTAGTGTATAGAAATGCAACACATGTGGTGCCTAGGTAGCACAGTTGGTCAAGTGTCTGACTCTTGATCTCAGCTCAGGTCATGGTCTCATGGTTCACAAATTGAGCCCCACATCAGGCTCTGTGTTGATGGTGCAAAGCCTGCTTGGGATTCTGTCTCTCCTCTCTGCTCTTCCCCTGCTTATGCTCTCTCTTTCTCTCTCTCAAAATAAATAAATAAACTTAAAAAAAAAGAAAATGCAACACATTTCTGCAGATTGATTTTGTATCCTGTGACTTTACTGAATTCATTTATCAGTTCTAACAGTTTTTTGGTGTAGTCTTTCAGGTTTTCTATATACAGCATTATGTCATTTGCAAATAGTGAAATTTTACTTCTTCCTTACTGATTTGGATACCTTTTATTTGTTATTGTTGTCTGATTGCTGTGGCCAGGACTTCCAATACGATTTTGAATAAAACTGGTAAGAATGGACATCATTTTCTTGTTCCTGACTTCAGGAAAAAGCTCTTGGTTTTTCCCCATTGAAGATGGTATTGGCTGGGGTTTTTCATATATATTTATTTGTTGAGGCATGTTCCCACTAAACTTACTTTGTTGAGGGTTTTTTTTGTTGTTGTTGAGAGTCTTTATCATGAATGGATGTTGTACTTTGTCAAATGCTTTTTCTGCATCTATTGAAATGATCATATGATATTCTTACACTTTCTTTTATTGATATGATGTATCATGTTGATTGATTTGTGAATATGTGAATATTGAACCACCTTTACAACACAGAAATATATCCCACTTGATTATAGTGAATTATTTTTTTAATGTATTGTTGGATTTGCTTTGCTAGTATTTTGTTGAAGGTTTTACATCTATGTTCATCAGAGATATTGGCCTGTATTTCTGTTTTTTTTTTTTTTGTGGCATCTTTATCTGGTTTTGGTATCAGGATAATTTGGAATGAATTTGGAAGTTTTCCTTCCTCTTCTGTTTTTTGGAATAGTTTGAACAGAATAGGTATTAATTATTCTTTAAATGTTTGGTAGAATTCACCTGTGCATCTGGGCCTGGACTTCTATTTATTGGGAATTTTTTGATTACCTATTCAATTTTTTTGCTGATAATAATTCTGTTAAAATTTTATATTTCTTCATGTTTCAGTTTTGGTAAGTTACATATTTCTAGAAATTTATCCATTTCTTCTAGGTTTCCAATTTGTTGGCATATAGGTTTCCATAATATTCTCTTATAATTACATTTCTGTGGTGTTTGTTATTATTTGTCCTCTCTTATAAGTGATTTTATTTATTTGGGTTCCTTCTCTTTTTTTTCCCTTGACAAATCTAGCTAGAGGTTTATCAGTTTTATTGACTTTTTTCACAGAACCGCTCCTGGTTTCATTGGTCTGTTCTATTTTTTTTAATTTAATTTAATTTTTTTAGTTTCTATATCATTTACGTATACTCTAATCTTTATTATTTACTTTCTTCTGCTGGTTTTAGATTTTGTTTATTGTTCTTTTTATAGCTCCTTTAGGTTTCAAATTAGGTTGTTTATTTGAGATTTTCTTGCTTCTTGAGGTAGGCCTGTATTACTCTAAATTTCCCTTTTAGAACTGCTTTTGCTGTGTCCCAAAGGGTTTGAACCATTGTCTTTTCATTTTCATCTGTTTACATTTAATTTTTAATTTCTTTTGTGATTCTCTGGTTGACTCATTCTTAGTTTAGTAGTGGGTTATTTAAACCCCTGCCCCATGTGTTTGTGGCATTTCCAGAATTTTTCTTGTGGTTGACTTCTAGTTCCATAGTGTTCTGGTCAGAAAAGATGCATGGTGTGATTTTGATCTTTTTGAATTTGTTGAGGCTTGTTTTGTGGCCTAATATGTGATCTGTTCTGGAAAGTGTTCCATGTGCACTTGAAAAGAATGTGTATTCTGCTGTTTGGTGATGGAATTCTCTGAATATATCTGTTAAGTCCAACTGGTCCAGTGTGTCATTCAAAACCATTGTTATCTTGTTGATTTTCTCTTTAGATGATCTGTCTATTGACATAAGTGGGGTGTTAAAGTCCATTACTATTATTGTATTATTATCAATTAGTTCCTTTATGTTTGTTATTAACTATTTTATGTATTTGTGTGCTCTCATGTTGGGTGCATAAATATTCACAGTTGGTATATCTTTTTGTTGGATTATCTCCTTTATTATCGTATAATGTCTTTCTTTATCTCTTATTACAGTCTTTGTTTTAAAGTTTATTTTGTCCAATATAAGTATTGCTACTTGGACTTTCCTTTGATGTCCATTTTCATGATAAATGTTTCTCTATCCCCTTACTTTCAGTCTGCAGTTGTCTTTAGGTCTAAAATGAGTGTCTTATAAGCAGTATATAAATGAGTCCTATCTTTTTTTCTTTTCCCATTCTTTCACCCTATGTCTTTTAGTAGGATTCTTTAGTTCATTTACTTTCAGATACCAGATATGGTTTTATTGCTATTTTATTACCTGTTTTGTGGTTGTTTCTGAAGATTTTGCTTGATTCTTTCTTGTATTTCACTCTTTCATGGTTTGCTCATTTTCTTCAGTGATATATTTGGATTTGTTTCTCTTTATTCTTTGCAAGTTTATTAAGAGTTTTTGATTTGTGGTTACCTAGGTTGGTGTATAACATCTTCTGCATATAGCAGTCTATATTGATAGGCATTTGATTTTGAACCCATTCTTTACTTGTCTACTTCCCATGTTTTAGGTATATGTTGTCATCTTTTACATCCTTTTATTTTGTGATTTTCTTGACTAATATTTTACAAAAATTTTCATTTTTACTGCTTTTGTGTTTCCTACCTTTATACCTCCCCTTTGTTCTTTCCTTTCCATTCAAAGAGTCTTTAATTTCTTGCAGGGTTGGTTTAGTGGTCATGAACTCCTCTAGTTTTTGTTTGAGAAACCTTTTAACTCTCTTTCTATTCTGAACGATAGCCTTGCTGGCTAGAGTATTCCTGGCTGCAGATTTTTACTATTCAGCACTTCTAATATATCATGCCATTCACTTATGGCTTGGAAAGTTTGCTGAAAAATCTCCTGATAGTCTTATGTGGTTTCCCTCATATGTAACTGTCTTTTTTTGTCTTGTTTTTGTTTTTGTTTTTTTTGGTCTTGCTGCTTTTTTAAAAAAATATTTATTTTTATTTGAGAGAGAGAGAGAGAGAGAGACAGGAAGAGGGGCAGAGGGAGAGAGAGAGAGTCTTAAGCAGGCTTCACACAGCATGGAACCCAACATGGGGCTCCATCCCAAGACCCTGGGATCATGACCTGAGATGAAATCAAGAATTGGCTCAACCGAATGAGCCACCCATGTGCCCCTGTCTTGCTGCTTTTAATATTTTTTCTTTGTCACTACAGCTTGCCATTTTAGTTATAATATGTCTGGGTGTGGATCTGCTTTTGTTGATTTTGTTAGGGGTTCTGTGTTCCTCCTGGATGTGGATATCTGTTCCCTTTATGGACATTTTCAGCTCTTATCTCTTCCAATAAATTTTCTGTCCCCTTTTCACTCACTTCTTCTGGGACTCCTATAATGTGAGTGTTATTATACTGGACAGAGTCACTGAGTTCCTTAAGTCTATTTTATTTTGCATAGCTTAAGTTTTCCCTCTCTTTTGTTCATGTTGATTACTTTCCATTACTCTGTCTTCTAGGTCACCAATTCCTTCCTCTGCTTCTTCTAGCCTGCTGTTTATTCCATCAAATGTATTTCTCATTCCATTTAATTGAGCCCTTTGTCTCTGATATGTTATTCCTTATCTCTATAATAATGGTCTCACTGATGTCTTCCATTCTTTTCTCAAATACAGTGAGTATCTCTATGATTAGTTTAAATTCTCTATCAGGCATGTTACTTATATCTAGTTCACTTAGATCCCTGGCTGTGACCTTGCCCTGTTCTTTCTTTCTTTCTTTTTTTTTTTAATTTTTTTAATGTTTATTTATTTTTTGAGAGAGAGAGACAGAGTGTGAGTAGGGGAGGGGCAGAGAGAGAGAGGGAGACACAGAATCTGAAGCAGGCTCCAGGCTCCGAGCTGTCAGCACAGAGCCCGATATGGGGCTCAAACTCACAAGCTATGAGATCATGACCTGAGCCGAAGTCAGATGCTTAACTGACTGAGCCACCCAGGTGCTCCTTGCTCTGTTCTTTCATTTGGGGCAAATTCTTCTGTCTTCTTTTGTCTAAATATCTGTGCCTGCTTTTGAGTTAGGAAAGTTAGCTACAACTCCTGTTCTTGAGCATACTGTCTTTATGAAGAAGAGGTCCTGTAGTGCCCAGTAGTGTAGTACCCCCTGCTCCCCAGGGCCTGGTGCTTCAGGAGTTATCTCCAGTATGTGCTGCTGTGTGTGTTCTGCTGTTTGTTCTGGCTGCTTTATCCTTCAGGCCAGTTGTCTACAGAGGTTTTCTTTGCGTATTGTGGACTCTGTTTGGTCCCTGTCCTGAATGTGAGTTTTAACTAGGTATGCTTTGGTCTGCTTGTGAATTGAGACCTGTCACCTCTGCTGCTACACCCAAATCCCTGAAAAACTCTTGGGTTGGGAGACATTGTAGACTGAGGTTTGGGCTGGTCTTCTGTGGGAGAGGGCCACTATGCTGGGACTGAGGCAAGCATTGCTGAGAGGAACAGTTCCACTGGAGATCAGTGGGGGCAGGGCTTGGTATAAACAAGTTTTGGTAGCAAGTGAATGGTGCCGCATTGGTTCCTGTAAGTGGCCCTGTGCTTATGCGGAGGGAAGGGGGAAATGAAATGGCACCTGCCGGTTCCTTTGTTTCTGGAGGAGTCTTTGTGCATGCTGCCTTTCTGGGACACACTCTAAGATGAGCAAATAGCCTCTCTGCTGTGTTCCCTGGGTGTTCTTCAGATTGCTGTTTATATAGTGTATGTCTGTGTGCTATTTGCTCTGCCTTCTCTCCAAGAGCAGCCCCAATGCTTTGGGCTCTCCCTGAGCCAAGCCTGCTGACCTTAGAACTCCATGCTTTTAGCCCCACTGGTTGCAAGAACTCATGAAATTTGGCCCCTATCACTTTCCAATTCAATTGCTATGGGGATTCGTTTTCCCTGTGCACTTCCTTGTGACCATGGTCCCTGTCTACTGTGGCAGCCACAATCCATTTCTCTCCCAAACCAGTTATCCACATTTCCTCCCATCTTTGATATGGCCTTTTCTGTACCTTTAGTTGTGGAGTTTGTTCATCCAGCCTTCAGGTCAATTTCTGGGATATTTAGGATGATTTGATAGTTATCTGGTTGTATTTATGTGGAGTCTAGGGTCCCCCTACTCTGCTGCCATCTTCCTTTCCTGTGAATTAGTTTGGGTTAAGTACAGAAATCTTAACAGTTGTTGGACTGCTTGCATGGCATCTGGCTTCCCACAAAGCAAGTGTCCCAAGAGAGCAAGGCAGAAGAACATAGCATTGTTATGCTCTTGTCTTGAAAATCCCATTATATTACTTCTGACCTACTATATTTGTTGAGGCAGAAGGTCATCCAGATTCAAGAGGAGGAGACATAGACTCTGCCTTCCAGTAGGAGGAATATCAGAATTACATAGTAAAAGAGCATGAAGGTTAGGAAGTATTGTTCCTGATATTTTTTGAAAATCTGACTTACCATAGGCAGGAACCATGTTTCTATAAGCTTTATGTTATTCAAGCTTTCCACATTGCTCAATATGAGAAGATGTCCAATAAGTTATTTTTGTGTCATCCTTGCACAGATAACATGCTAATTTTCTCTGTATCATTTCAGTATATGTGCTGCTGAAGCAAGCACCCAGTAAATACTTTTCAAAGAAAAAAAAGGTATATTGCTCTTAATTCATGTACATGTGCTTTTCTGTTTGAACCTTCTGGAGTCAGCCTTTTTCAGTTTTAACTCATTGTTTATAATTGTAATTGAAAAGATGGGATAAACTTAGATACAATAAACAGTAGCAGGACTCATAAAGAACATCTAAACATATTTCTGTGACAAGTGTATTAATTCCAAAATTAATACACACAGAAACACACACACACAGGCATCCAGACTCTGAGTATGTGGGGTGGGGTGGGGGAAGGGAGGGAGAGAGAGAGAGAGAGAAATTATAAGGATTTGGTTCACATGATTAGGAGTCAAAAATTTGCAAGGTTGGACAAGCAGGCTAGAGATCCAGGGAAGAGTTGATGCTGCAAACTGAGTCCAAAGGCAGTATGATGAAATTCCCATTTCTTCAGGGTAGGTCATTCTTTTTCTTAATTCCTTCAACTGATTGGATGGGGCCCACCCACATTATGGACAGTAATTTGCTTTACTCAAAATGTACTGATTTAAATATTAATCTCATCTAAAAAATACCTTCATAGGAACATCCAGATGTGGTTAACCAAGTGTCTGGGCTCTAGCTAACTTGACACATAAAATTAACCGTAACAGACACTAATGATAGGGTTGGTCATTGTTTTCACAAAGAACTACATTACACCAACATCAGGCTAAAATTTTACTTGTGAAATTATCTCAAGTAGCTGAAGTCTGTTTTCCACAATTTTCTCTTCATTGAATTCACTCTGTATGCGTGGAATTCTCAAGGAGATATGATGTGAAAAGGTCAGGCTAACTGCTAATGATATTATAATAATAATAATAGTAATAATAATAATAATAAACAACCCAATATTTTAGTGGGTTAACACAATGAGAATTTGTTTTTCTTTATTTTTACCTGAGTTTTATCTGAGAAATTATTACTGAGGAAAATCACTTTGTTAAAAAACAGTAAAATTATGGGGCGTCTGGGTGGCACAGTTGGTTAAGCATCTGACTTCAGCTCAGGTCATGATCTCACAGTCTGTGAGTTTGAGCCCTGCATCCGGCTCTGTGCTGACAGTGCAGAGCCTGGAGCCTGCTTGCTTCAGATTCTGTTTCCCTCTCTCTCTCTGCCCCTCCCCTATTCTCTCTCTCTCTCTCTCTCTCTCAAATAAATAAACATTAAAAAAAATTTAAAAAGCAGTGAAATTTAACAAATGTTTACTGAATCCCTATTATATGTCATGCTGGGTAAGGTATTGCATTCTGTATTTGAACATTATTTATCAAAAAAAATTGCATATAACAGAATGTTATATGAAGCTATTTTTAAATTTTTTCTAAGCTATAACAATAACTTTGCTGAAATATAATTGATATAAAATAAACCTTACATATTTAATTTGGCAACCTGTAAATACAGAGAACAAACTGATAGTTGCCAAAATTTATTTGTTATTTATACAAAAGCTTAACATCCATGATCAGGCATCCAGACTCTTTATAGCTGTACCTCTGCCCTCTTTTACGTTTTCAGCATCCTTTCTACTCATCTGGTAAATGGGAAAAGGAGAGAGTGAGGAGAAGTCCTGTCTAGGTGGAAGGGAGAAATGCAGTGTAACAGAGTCTCAAGGAATCAGAGGAAATCACAGAGCTTGATGAAAAATCTTAGACTCAAACATAGGCCATCATCTAGGGACATGAGAACTTTGGGGAGTGCCCTCCATCCAGCAGTGAAAAATTAATTTAGGAGTAGCAACAGAACAGGAACCGCAACTAGAGGTATGCACATTGTTTTTAGAGTCCCCTATTTCTTGATTGGGATGTCACATAAGATTCTCTACTTTCCGTTCTATAAATATACCATAGTACCTCCATTTTAACTATGTATTTTAGTTTAAACCGTTAAGAAGAAAGAAGATTCTGTAAAATTTCTCTTTGCTGGAAAACAAGAGATTAAAAACAAGACTCGAGGCTTTAGATCAATCACTGTTTCCATCTGGTGAATGTTCTCTTTGATGGCCTCATTTAGAACTTCAAGAGGTTTTATTCAAATTTAAAATTCTCATTACAGTCCTTGCCAACGCATCTTAAATGCAAAGCAATGTTAACTTTAAAAATTTAGAAATTGCTGAAGGAGACATACCATTTAGAGCCAATAACTAAAAACCGTGAGATAAAATGGGTCAGAGAAAAACATTCTAGCACATTCTATAAGACTGCTGCTCTCTGAAAATAAAAGTAACAAGATCTTCATTATGGTTTAAAGGTTCTTTTTTATATAGAGCTATGTTCATTTTTTTTGGTAGCCTATAAGTCCCATCCCAATTTACAGGGAGATGTGAATTATAGCAGATAGAGATTTCTCCTAACATTTGCCACTTTCTTCACCTTTGGAATGAATCCCATATGGACTTGGTTTTATAAGTTTCATGTTTTTCTGTTCTTTAAGTAATATTGATCTCCTTCAAATCCATTTCTTTCTCTTCTAGGGAAATGGACATTTCCATTTCTGTAGTATGTTGTATTTTTAGTGGTCCATTTTTAGTGGACCAAAAAAAAGTACATTCATTTTTTTTCCCCTGAAAGTACTAAATTTTATCATTAAATTAACCTTGGCCTACTGTAGAGCCCCTGGGTAGCCACTGGGCTACCAATTTTAAGCTTTTTCCATAACAACATGTTCTTCTTACTGGGTTTTAGAGATATCTTGGCAACTTAACTATTTTGTCTGTGAAGGTCTTTTCCATATTTTTTATGGACTCCCACAACACATATACAGTAATTCTAAATTTTAATATACACTAAATTCTCATAGACATAATTTTTCTTGCACATTTTCCTACTTGGATTTTTAAAAAACTGTTTATTTTGAGAGAGAGAAAACACGAGTGTGAGTGGGGGAGAAGCAGAGAGAGTGAGAGAGAATCCCTTGTATGCTCTGCACTGTCAGCACAGAGCCCAATATGGGTCTGGATCCCATGAACCATGAGATCATGACCTGAGCCGAAATCAAGACTTGGACACTTAACTGACTCAGCCCCCAGGTACCCCTTCCTACTTGGATTTTTAATTTTTACTACCTTCTCTATAGTAAAAAAAGTTAATATTTTATTGAATATTTTATATTTAATTTAATATTTCTTTTAATAAAATAGCAAGGAGAAAATATGCAGCAAGAAAGTGTGCAGAGCCATCATAGTGATAGATTGACAATTTCTTTATAATTATTTTTATCATAACTTTTACAGTAATAGCACACAATGACTTCAACAGAAGGTATATGTATTTTTCTTGGGAATGTCAAACACAATATGCTAGAGGTGCAAGGCATACTACCATACATTAATAGTGCCAACAAATTAGAAATAACCCGATTTAAAGATTGTTTTTAAAATTAATAATTTATTTGCTATATAAATGAAGGGTAAAATAGGCAAAGAGAAAATAATCCCCATTTGCTATGGAAATGGAAGAAAGGGAGAAGACCAGTGTTTAGAGAGTATCCCCTTTAGGTCAGGCTCTTTCATAAAAATTATCTCAGTGATTCTCATAACAATATCCTAATTATTATATGTATACAATATATGTACATATATATGTATACATAATTATATTACATATATATGTATATACATATGTATATATGTATATATATGTGTGTATATATATATATATATATATATGTAACTTGTTGCCATATATATGAAAAAATGAAGATTCAGTTTAAGTAATAAACAGAAGGTTATATTGCTAATAAAAAAACATGGGGGTTTGAGCCATTTCTGTGTGACCCCAACTCTGGATAGTTATGACACTATGACTGTGGGGCCTGAAGAAGACAAAGAAATATATCTAATTCATAGGATGGCTTTGAGCACATGAATAAATCATTTGTAAAAAGAATATTCAGCCATCTTCAAATCTGCCTATTCTAGCATTTGATAAAAGCTGAGAAAATTTTATATAATTGGTTTTAATTTGAATCATGTGGAAAGTGATGGTGAAGACTATGAATTTGAAACTCACCAGACATTTTTTTAATGATTTCATGGATGATTAAATTAAAATAGTTGAAGGATCATTAAACACACAGGATTGATTACTAAAGCAGCTAGCTGAATTGTTTTCTTTGGCTCTTTGAGAATGAGGGAAAATGAATAATCATCTTTTCCAAGTTAAGTAGATGAGAGAGAGAATTCATTTTCCACAGGTTCTTCAACACACAGCTCCTCTGAGAAATCTACCTTAATGAATTACCTTAACAATTGAATCTTCTATCCTGTGCTTCCTCAAACATTTAATGTACCATAATGCTTTGTATAGTAATTTATATCTGGTCACTATAAGTTCTGTGAATGTGTTTAGAGTATTGTATATAGTATTGTTCAGTGAACTGCTTAATAAACTTCTTCAGGACAGTGATCAGCTCTTTAAAGTTTTTGTATTGAGGTGCATATAAAGGAGGGGTAATGAGAGATTAGGGCAAGGAGGCCAACATTTTAGTAAGAAAGAGCAGTAAATAAGACTGAGAAGGGGGACTTAAGAAATAAAAGGAAAGCCAAGAAAGAATAGTATCATGAGTCAAGAGAAGATGACTTTAGAATGAGAAAAGAATGAAATACTACAGAGAGGCCAAGCAGGATTGACATGTGGCTACTGGATTTCAGGGAGGTGGTTGATGGCAATTTTATTAGATTAATGAAAGAATATGGCAGACTGTAGAAGATTGGTGAATGAATTGGAGATAAGAAAGTGGAGGCAGAGGGGCATACTACCTTATTTTTCTAAGGAGCATACTACCTTATTTTTCATCTTAAATGAGTAGAAGAAACTAGAATGGTGGTTTGAAGGGAAATAAAAACTGAAGAAAGGTAGTTTTAAGACAAAAGCACTTGAGCATGTTTAGAGATCAAGAATAACATGATGGGAATAGACAGGATTAGTAAGAAAGAAAGTTTGGGGTGCCTGGGTGGCTCAGTCAGGTAAGCATCCGACTTCCACTTAGGTCATGATCTCATGGCTCATGGGTTTGAGCCCCATGTCCGGTTCTGTGCTGGCAGCTTAGAGCCTGGAGCCTGCTTCAGATTCTCTGTCTCCCTGTCTCTCTGCCCCTACCTCCCTTTCTCTTTCTCTCTTTCTCTCTCAAAAATAAATAAAAATTAAAAACAATTAAAAAAATAATGTTTGGTTAGTGCTAATCTTGTGTGATCTGGCACTGGACCACTAGGGTTTGAAACTGTGTAAACCTGGGCAAGCCTCAGTTTTGTCACTTATTAAATGGAGATAATTAAACATTATGGTGAAGATTACATGTTACAATTAAAGTTCTTATCCTAGTGGCTGGTGCAGGTGAACATTCCATAGATGACAGCTGTTACTGTTGCTGTTGTTAGAAAGCTCCTAAATAAAAATCATAGATGGAGATGTTGGTGTGCAAAAGAAAAGAACTATTTTTTTTTCTCACTGAGGGAGATGGGGACCGATGATGTTATAGATTACACATAGGAAATAAGATGAAGCTGAAGGAGAAAATATCAAGTGGACTTGTTTTTTTGTTTGTTTACAGAGAAAGGAGTTTTTGTTTTTGTTACAAAGAAAGGAGTTTAATTATCTGTTAAGAATGAAGAATTGATCATATTAGATTTAGTTTGAAAAAACTTTATTCCATTGACAAAGAAAATTAGAAGAAATTGGTGAATACAGTGGTGCGTAGAAAACATTGAGGACTCTATTGAAGATAAAAATTACAAATTTTATTGTAGCTGATTTCTACTGTTACATGAATGTTCTCCAGCAATGTGTCATAGTCCAAAGGAAATAAATAAGAAATATATTGTGGTTTTCCAGGGTTGATTAGAGAAGTTGACATGGTGAAAGTTGGAAAGGCCATAGGATTTGTGAATACTTGCAAGAAAAGAGTTGAAATGGGTTTAGACTACATAGCAAAGGGAATGAATCAGGAAAGGAAAATAGAGTCAACATTAAGTTATGCTGAGGTTAGAACAGGATCACTAGGTCCAGCTCTAGAAGGAGGAAGTTTGAATCAAAGAAGAGAATTTCAATATTTTAAAATTTCAGGGGTGTAGATATTGAGGGTAATAATGGTATCCAGGTTTATTGCTCACATTTAATAAAGGCAAATGGTACATTCTACAGGAGTAGATGCATCTTCTGCAGATGGAACACAGAACATGCTGAGAATTAGGCGTCAGACTTAATTATGAGGGAAGTGGAACAAGTCTTGCCGGCAAGCCTCTACAAGTCTGCTTTATCAAGGTCAGGGCTAATTGGGAAGGTACAGAATCCTGAGATTTGGGATAGGGACATCTGGGTCAACACACTGCAAAACCTTGAATCCTCACATTCCTTTAACTGTCTCAACCTACAGAAGTGGCCTACTCTCTAACTCTTCTTGAATGTAATATAGACAACAAATGTTCTCCTTTATCTCTCCTTTTGTCAAGTATCAACATAACCCAACCATGGTAATGGTCAGCTTACTATGTAAAAGAAGGGACCTAGCCAACATGAACCAGAAGGAATCTGGAGAATATGTGTGGAACTGGATTCTGGGGATAACTGAATCAAGAAATAATAGAACATTAAGTTAGATAAGGTAGTACTCTCTCCTAATATGGGAATACTCTCTTCCGATATAGAATTTAACAGTGTTAAAGACCCCAGGAAATGCTACTAAAATGGAATTAAATTGGCTCTTAGCAGCTTGGCCCGTACTAAGTGATGTAGAAATGCCAAAGTTGCAATGGCAAACAATAGAAGAAGAAATCAAAAGACATAGGGAAGTGAGCATGCTAGACATATGTACTTTGTGAATATACAGGGCACTCCCATTTTCAAAGTAATAATAAATATTCTTGTGAAAGGAACCAGCATTACTAAGTTTCTCAGTGATAGCTGCCTTCTGTAGATCACAAGTGATGATAGGAGATGGTGTTCTAGAACTGGGCTCCCTAGTAGCAATGGAAATTATAGGATGTTGAAATAATAGAAACCATGTCATAGCACTTAACTATCTTAAACCATCTGAAGTGAAATAATGAGTGGCAATATCACAGGGGTGTGTGTGTGTGTGTGTGTGTGTATGTGTGTGTTCATGTGTGTATGTGGGTATGTGTGTACTGACTCACAGAGAATTGACTCACAGAGATTTATGGAAATGGTAAATAGGATATGACATCCCTAGAGATGGGATTTAAACCCTACAAAAACCACTGGTCCATTATATCAATGAAATTTTTACCTACAGAGTAGTCCAGGGCCTGAGGGGCCATCCCCTCCAAAGTATAGGATGAATTATTATATCTCATCATTCTCAAAACTTCAGCATAGTGCCCTGACCCACTCACAAGTGACTGGAAGCTTTTAGTTTTGGGTGAGGGTCAAAGCAGGTCCAGGGTGGAACCAACACGTATTCTGGGTATATATTTGCATTTACTGCCACTGAGCCTCAGCCAGCATCACTATTCATGAGCTGACAGAATGTGTGATCTACTGACATGATATTGCAAATAACATCACAATGGACTAAGTGACTCACTTTACAACAAAGGAAGTTCTATCTAGAAGCCACTCACCTTATAGAACAATGGGACAGTATATTAAAGTTGCACCTGATTGAGCATTATGTGCTCAAAGCCAACTATCATTATAGGGATATAGAATTCCAGGAACCAAGATGTGAAAATAGGAGTGACCAAATTTATCATTATTCCTAGTAATCCACTTGGGGAATTTGTGCTTTTCAACCCCAAACTTTAGGTTCTGAGAAACTAGAGTTTTTATTTCCCAGAGAGAGGATGTGCTTACCAGGAAACATGGCATGAATCCTGTTAAATTTTAAGCTATAGATGTTTTCTATTCACTTCAGGTATCTTGTGGCAAGAGAATAGTAAGCAACAAAGGAAGTTACTGTGTTGGCAAAAATAATTAGCCCTGATCACTATGGGAGAGGAAAGTCTACTGTTATATAATAGATGCAAGAAGAATGCATTTGGCTCCCAAGTGTTCCTTGAGGGCGTTTCATGGTATACGGGTGAGTTTAATGTAAGTATACAAGTGGAGCAATTATGGTCCAAGAATGGTATGGTGACCTGTGACTCAGAATCATCAGGGATAAAACTCTGGGCCACCGCAGTAGAGGTACTAGATGAGGGTGAGGGGAATCTAGAGTGGATTATGGAAACAGAGGAATCATGCATATTGATGATGGCTGTAAGATCAGAAGCGGTGGTGGGAGTTACATTTTTTCCCTACTAACTTTCTTCTTAGAAGTTTTATCAGGAAACGAGTACATTTGAGTTGTTCTTAAATGGGGAAAACTTACTATACAAAGTAATTGCATCCAAATTATGTTAGGGACGTACTGTAGTGGATATTCAGGTATACTGCCCAGGTCTCTCCTGTCATGATCTAGGCACTCATTTCCCCAGCTGTCAGGTATATTGGCTGCTTTTGGCTCACAGTTGAGTCCTTCTCTAGCAATTGTCTTTAACCAAAGGGACTTGACTTGCACAAGATCATACCCCCTTCTTGGAAGTACCCCAAGAGAGTCATTGTAAGGTTTCAAGGACTCAGTCCTTTTGCCTCAATTTTAGGCACATAATGAAAAGTCATCCCAGCTTTAGAGCTTCCTGTATGATCTCCTGAGTCCCATATCATCATTATAACATAGTTTGCATTTTCTTTCTGCCCAATTCTTTTTCCTTCACTTCCTCAGAAATCTTGTTACTAAGAGCACACTTCAAGAAAATATCTGCATAGGTGCGCCTGGGTGGCTCAGTCCACCTTAGGCTCAGGTGATGATCTCACGGTTTGTAAGCTCAAGCCACGCGTCAGGCTCTGTGCTGAAGGCCCAGAGCCTGGAGCCTGCTTCGGATTCTGTCTCCCCCTTTCTCTGTCCCTCCCCTGCTCTCTCACACACACACAGATACACACACTCTCTCTCTCTCTCTCAAAAATAAATAAACATTTAAAAAAAAGAAAATATTTACATGTAAAATCCTGTCTCAGAGTCTGCTCCCCAGGGAACTCAAACCAAAACAATAAATAGTTTGGAAAAGGTGAATGAGCACACATACTCTTATGAGGCTACTCTAGAAGCTTAGAATGGCCTTCTTGTTTATCTTTCATTTCTCCACTTTTCTAACTTTAAAATATGGTTTTCAGTATAACTTTTTTCTAGAATACTGTATAAAATATGAGTATAGAGTTAGGATATAGAGAAAATAATACTAAAATAGATTTATTTTATACAGAAATTTGACTTAATCAATTAGGGATTATTTACAGGGACAGTTAGGCAGAGAGATGCTTAATATAAGTAAAGCTTCCTATCAATTAGCACATGTCCAGGCACATAGTGGACACTCTATAAATGTTTGTTGCATGAATGGGTAAATGAGGTTTTGGTAGAATATTCTAATTCTAATATTGCTATTAATGTCCGAGTTAGGTGTGATACTTAGATTAACTATAGCTCTCCAGAAAATTCCCTATCTTTAGTTGTATGACTGCAGCAAGTTGCTTTACTTCTTTGAAACTTTGTTTCATTGTCATTATAGTGCCTGTCTTCATATAGTTTCCAACTGAACCCACCTTTGAGGGTAAATGATCATTTTTCCTATTCACATTCCTTATATTATCTATGATGACAAATGGAATCATCAGTTGAGATGAGGAAACATCATTATTTGCTTTTAAGGGTACCTGTCTTTTAGTATTGTTTTTATTCTTGTTTTCTTATAATGCAACTTATATTAAGTATGTTTTTATTCAAATGATAAATCTCTGGGTTCTCACAAATTTCATGTTTGTATCAAATCATAAATTGGAAATGACATTAAACATATATTCAGTTAGAAAATAACCAGGAGTGCCTGGGTGGCTCAGTCAGTTAAGCATCCAACTTCAGCTTAGGTAATGATTTCATGGTTTGTGAGTTCAAGCCCTGTGTCGGGCTCTGTGCTGACAGCTCAGAGCCTGGAGCCTGCCTCAGATTCTTTGTCTCCCTCTCTCTCTGCCCCTCCCTTGCTCATGCTCTGTATCTCTCTCTCTCTCTCTCTCTCTCTGTCAAAAATAAATACACATTAAAAAAAATTAAAAAAAAAGAAAATAGTTAAATTGTAAACCATGAGTTTTTTCAGGTTTCCAATTTTGCTTTAGCTATTTTGAGACCACATTTGTAATTAGGCCTTCAATATGGCAGTAATTAGCAAAAACAATTGATATAATCAATTGTAACTCTAGATCAAAAGATACATTTTTAAAACCTTTTATAGGTATAACTTACTGGGAAAAAAGTATATTTTTATTCCTAGAAATAAAGTTCCTTTTAGAAAAGGAACTATCTTTACTTAGAAAAATAAAGAGAAATGACTTATATCTAGAGATTGGAAGGAAGACACTAGGGAAATGGGACTGAAGGAAATTTAAAAAAAATGCTAGAGCAAAATTATCATTATATATATAATACATAATATATAATACATAATATATAATATATAATAAATATATAAGATATAAGATATAATATGCTAGCTTTTTGGGTCTTGAGAGTAGCAATAAGAGAAGGGGAGAGATGGAATGAAGCAACATGGAGAGGGGTCTGAACTGGCATAATTGTCCAAAGGACTTTTTAAAAAAACTAAGGTATCAAATGTGAAGGTATTCTCTTTGCTGTGATATTACTTCTTTCTCTCCACTTAGCCAAATTTTCTATAAAGTATGGCCTTTCAACACACACAGAATGGAGTTTCTTTTGTGAAAGTTCAAGAGGGGTTGAGTTTCTTATCTTAACTAGTGTAGAGTAGACAGAAAAGAACAACCTTGTGACATAGAACCAAGACTGAAAAATCACTAGACATAGACAATTATAACCAGAGGCGGCTCTGAGAAGGTCTGAGCTTTCAGTCCAATCTTATTTAGATTCTGAGAGGCAGAGTGAGCCAAGCTGACTCTGGGTTACACATAGTTCGATCTCAAGGTACAGAGTAATCATTTCTACATTTCTAGCTGCATGACTTTGATCAAATAACCTCAGTCTCAGTTTGTTCATTTACAGAATGTCCATTTACAATCAATGGGTTGTCCCAACAGGAATGAAATGTTAACTATTGTCATTGCAGTTGTTATTGTTACTATTGGTATTCTTTTTTTCTTTCTTCGTTTCTTTCTTTTGTAGGAGATGCTATTATTGTAATAGTCTAGTTAAAGATGATGAGAAATTATGGTCACAGAGATGAAGAATTTTAATTCTTCATAGAAGAATTAATCTTTCTTCCCCTACTTATCCAAAATTCTAAAAAGAATCCTGTATTCACTCTCTCCCCTTTTTTTACTTCTATTCACTTTTCAACTGATTAGTATTCTTTCTGCTACCAATTACTATGCCTAAAATGCTGCTCTCTTAAAGAATGTAAATGTACCAATTGCAAAAGCTCAACTGACACTTCTCACTTTCCTTCATTTTTTTAAGTTTATTTATTTATTTTTGAGAAAGAAAGAGTGAGTCAGGCAGGGGCAGAGAGAGGGAGAGAGAGAATCTCAAACAGGCTCCATGCTGCTAGCTGCAGAGCTGAACTCAGGGCTCAGTGGGGGACTCGACAGTGGGGGTGGGGGTGGGGGCTCAGCCCCATGAACCATGAAACCATGACCTGAGCAAAACCAGGAGCCAGTCACTTAACCTACTGAGCTACCCTAGTACCCTGACACTTCTTATTTTCATTCGCCCTTTCCTGCATTGACACTTGATCACCTACTCCTTCTGGAAACATTCTACACTTTTCTGTATCCAACTCTTCCAGTTCTCCTCATTCATTTCTCTCTCTTTTGTTTTTTGGTTTCCATCATGAGCATCTTTTCTTCCATGCACCAACCATCACCAATAATGCTACTATCTCTGCCACCAAGTTTTAACAACTATTGTACATTGTTAGTTTTCAAATTTGTATCTTCAGTTCCTGACTGTTAAGCCCATTATTCAACTGTCAGCTGGAAAGCTCTACCAAGATGTCCCTCAGATATCTCAACGCACATGCAAAATTAAGTAACAATAGTGTCATTCCTCCCTAAAACTGGCTTCTGGTTTGTTATTTTCAATCTCATTTAGTAACAATAACAAGAAAAAGAATATTTTGTCACTCAGGTAGAACCTATAGTCTTCCATATTCCTTTTCCTTCCTACTTCCTACCTATATCTAATATATCAGTGGTCTCCAAACTTTTTTGATCTTTACACTTAGTAAAATATACTAAGCAAGTACTCCAGAATGAGTTAATTTAGATATTATTTACATGTATTATCACTCCATATCTTAAATGTAAGGAAACAGATTTTTTTATGTTTTTAAGATAAAAATTAAAAGTCTAATATGTATTTCCCACAGTCATTATATTGTCATGCTAAATCCTGTTAATCCCTACCTTCTAAGTGTTTAATTGATCTTATTTCTTGCCTTTTGCCACTGCTCTGATTCAGATTCTCATTATTTCTTGCCTAGACCACTAAACAAGCTTTATTTTGTGGTTTCTCAACTCTGCATGTATCTTACCAAATCTTTACATATATTTATTTTGTTTTAATATTTATCAAGCTATACAACTAAATCTTCTCACTCCCCTGTTTAAAACTACTCACTAGCCTTTCATTGCCTATAAGATACAACTAACTTTCCATGATCTACATCCGTTTCTAGTTCAATATATTGCTTTTCTGTTCTTCACATTTTAAATTTCAGCAAAATAATTAGGTTGCTATGCTTTCTTAAACTCAAGCACTTGTTTCTCATTTATCTACTTTTGTGTATTTTCAGTGCCTCTTTGTGTGTCCTTGCCCTCCCTTTCACCACATTTCTTTTCCTGATTAATCTGTACTTACTTTTTTAGACTCAAATTAGGTGTTGTATCAACTAGAGTGCATTTTCTCTGACTACTGTGATTAATTAGGTGATCCACATAAATCTATAATATTCAGTAGTTAGCTCCACCATTCTGGAACTGAATGTGATGAGAGGAATATAACCAACCACGAGTTAATGAGTCTCCCCTTAAATCTGTGACCACAACTTTCAAGTAGGCTCTTAAAATCATAGTGGATGTTCCTTGTTAGCCACTCTCTCAATTTCTTGGATTATTACTTGACATATTATCTTCTTTCTGCAAATCTCCAAAGCATCCAGTCTAGCCTCCATTTCAGTTAATGACTCAAATATTATTTCCTAAATAATAACAGATGGAAAAGAAATTCCACATACTCTCATTACCCCAGTTTTCAAGGTATCTACATCTGTAACTGTAGCAAATACAGTACTTTCTCAACTGTTACCATAGATGACTGCTTCTATAGATGAACTACTCATGTTTTTATCTAGATGAACTCATGTTTTTATCTAAAGCTAATTATTCTACTTGTGCACTAGATCCCATGGCTCTCTTGCATACTTAAGGGTATTATTCCATCAATATTTTCTGTTTGTCTCTCTTACATCATCATTTTTTCCTCCATTGGATTATTTCTGTTACCACAGAAACATCCTATCATTCCTCCCATCTGAAAAAGAAAAAGAAAAAGAAAACTATCTATTAAATTATATTGAGAACTTGCCATAAATTTTGTTTGATGTGACAATGCTAAAATGTCCTCATGACTTGGAAGTACATACTGACATATTTTTAGGTGAACCGATATGATGCTTAAGATGTACTTTAAGAATGAAATAAGATTAGGTGCGCCTGGGTGGCTCAGTCAATTGGTCGTCTGACTTTGGCTCATGATCTCCTGGTTCGTGGCATCCGGCTCTGTGCTGATAGCTCAGAGCCTGGAACCTGTTTTGGATTCTGTGTCTCCCTCTCTGACTCTCTGCCCCTCCCTGGCTTGCTCTCTCTCTCTCTCTCTCTCTCTCTCTCTCTCTCTCAAAAATAAATAGACATTAAAAACATTTGGGAAAAAAAAAGAGAATGAAATAAGATCCACATACTATTGACGATAATTGTCAATCCTGGATAATGGGTATTATACTGTTTTCTGTACTTTTCTATATGTATGAAATTCTCAGTTATAAAGTTTTGACAAACGTATGTAGTTATGTAATCATCACCATAATCAGGATACAGAATACATTCATTGTTTCAAAAAGATTCACTCATGCTCCCTTGCAGTCAATACTTCTCTCTACCCCAGTCCTGGGGAAACATTGATAAATTTTCTAAACCTTGGTTTTCCTTTTTATTTTATTTTTTAAAAGAGTGTAATATAAAAGGTATCATATTTTTTTTAAATTTTTTAATGTTTTTATTTAATTTTGAGAGAGAACGAGACAGAGCATGAGTGGTGGAGGGGCAAAGAGAGTGGGAGACACAGAATCAGAAGCAGGCTCTAGGCTCTGAGCTGTCAGCACAGAGCCCAATGTGGGGCTCCAACTCACATACTGCAAGATCATGACCTGAGCTGAAGTTGGACACTTAACCAACTGAGCTACTCAGGCACCGCTAAAAGGTATCATATTGTATGCAGACTTTCAAATCTGTTTCACTTCCCTATTGATTTTGAGATTTATTTATGTTGTATGTATCAATTGTTTGGACTGTAGGTTGATGATGGTATTCTATTGTATTTATGTAACCTAGTTTGGTTAAGCCTCTCTTTTTTTCTTTTTTTGGGGGGAGGAAACTTTTTATTTTTTATATTAAATATAATTTATTGTGAAATTGGAAACTTTCATTGGAAACAATCATTAACATTTGATTATTTCTAATTTTGGATATTATGACTAAATCTACTATGAACATTTGAGCAGAGATATTTGTGTGGATGTGTTTTATTTCTCTTAGGTAAATAACTAGGACGGGTTACTGGGTTAAGATAACTGTATGTTTAAATTGATATGAAAATACCAAACTTTTTCAAAGTACTGTACCATTTTGTACTATTATCAGTGATACAGAAGTTACAGTCATTCTGCATTATTGCCAGCACTTAATAATATAGGTCTTTTCAATTTTAGTTTTTGTTATAGATGTGCAATATTGTGATTTTTAATTTTCATTTTCATAATGACTAATAATGTTATGAATCTTTCCATCTGCTTATTTTCTTTCTACTCACATATATTCTTCAGCAAAGTGTCTATAAAGATATTTTACATGTTTTGAATTAGGTTCTTTTGTTATTAAGTTGTAAGAATTTTTTTTTACTTATTTTGGATACAAGTTCTTTATCACATACGAGTTTTATAAATATTTTCTCCATCTAAATCTTGTTTTTCCCTTATTGATGGGTTTTTGAAGAAGAAAAGTTAAATTTGATGAAGTCAGATATATTTTTCTTTATTATGTTTTGTGCTTTGTGTGTCTTATCTAAGAAATATTTGCCTAACTTAAAGTCACAAAAGTTTTCTATATTGCCTTTTAGAAGCTTTATAGTTAGAGTTCTCACATTTAGATCTGTGATCCATTTAGGGTTAACTTTTATATTGTTAGAAAGTGTGACTGAAGTTTATATTTGCATATAGACATCCAATTGTTCCAGCATCATTTATTGAAAAGACTTTCTTTTCCCATTGAGTTACTTGGGCATCTTTATTGAAAATCAACTGATCATGTACATTGGTCCTCTCTTTATCCTCTTTCATTGGCCTCTGTCTGTCCTTACACCAAAACAACAATCTTAGTTACTATAGCTTTTTATGAAATCTTGAAACAGCTAGTTCTAGGCCTTCAGTTTTGTTATTCTTTAAAATTGATTTGGAAATTTTAGGTAGATACTATGTATTATTATATACATTTTAGAGTTAGTTTGTTAATTTCTACAAAAGAGCTTACTAGCATTTTTTAAAAATTTTATTTTGTTAAATTTACACTCAAATTAGTTAGCATATTGTGCAACAATGATTTCAGGAGTAGATTCCTTAATGCCCCTTACCCATTTAGCCCATCCCTCCTTCCACAATCCCTCCAATAACTCTCTTTTTTCTCCATATTTAAGAGTCTCTTCTGTTTTGTCCTCCCCCCTGTTTTTATATTATTTTTGTTTCCTTTCCCTTATGTTCATCTGTTTTGTCTGTTAAAGTCCTCATATGAGTGAAATCATATGATACTTGTCTTTCTCTGACTAATTTCGCTTAGCATAATACCCTCCAGTTCCATCCATGTAGTTGCAAATGGCAAGATTTCATTCTTTTTGATTGCTGAGTAATACTCCATTGTATATGTATACCACATTTTCTTTATCCATTCATCCAGTGATGGACATTTGAGCTCTTTCCATACTTTGGCTATTGTTGATAGTGCTGCTATAAACATTGAGGTGTATATGTCCCTTTGAAACAGCACACCTGAATCCCTTGGATAAATACCTAGTAGTGCAATTGCTGGGTCATAGGGTAGTTCTATTTTTAATTTTTTGAAGAACCACCATACTGTTTTCCGGAGTGGCTGCACCAGCTTTCATTCCCACCAACAATGCAAAAGAGATCCTCTTTCTCCGCATCCTTGCCAACATCTGTCGTTCCCTGAGTTGTTAATGTTAGCCATTCTGACAGGTATAAGGTGGTATCTCATTGTGGTTTTGATTTGTATTTCCCTGATGATGAGTGATGTGGAGCATTTTTTCATGTGTCGCTAGCATTTTGATTGGGATTATATTTAATTGCTAGATTAATCTGTGGGGAACAGACATTTTAATGGAGCAAGTCTTCTAATTTATGAATGCAGTGTATTTCTCCATTTATTCATGCCTTTTTAAATACTCTCACTGGTGTTTTAGTTTTCAGTGTGCAGGCATTGTACATGTTTTGTGAAATTTATCTTGCTTGTTTTTCTGATGCTACTGTAAATGATATTGTTTTCAAAATTACAATTTCCAATTGTTTGTTTTTAGCATATGAAAATGCAGTTTTTAAAATACTTACTTGAGGCCTTACTTAAATTTAGTTATTAGTTCTGACGGTTTTGTTGTAGATTCCCTGGGATTTACTGTGTAAATAATCATGTTGTCTGTGAAGAGGGATAGTTTTATTTCTTCTTTTTTGATCTGTATGTTTTTTTTCCCCTTAAATTCTTACTGCAATTCAGTGTTCACTAGGAGTGAGACATGTTTCTGATCTTAGGTTGAAAAGAATTCTGCCTTTGACTGTTGTGCATATATTTGTAGTTATTTTAGATGTCCTTTGTAGAGTTGAGGAAATTAGTTTCTGTTTCTAGTTTTTTGAGAATTTTAATTATGAATGGATGTTGAATTTTGTTAAATTTTTTTTTCTGAATCTATAAAGATGGTCATGGACATTGTCAGTATGTTAAGATGGTGAATTACATTGATGTTTTTCAATGTTAAACCAACCTTAGTTTCCTAGGATAAACCTAAGTTCCTTGTGATCTATTATTCTTTTTATATGTTGTTGGATTTGATTGTTAATACTTTAAAAAGTATTTTTACATCTGTATTCATGAAGTATATTTGTCTGTAGTTTTCTTTTTTTGTAATGTCTTTTTCTGTTTTTAGTGATAGGGTTATACTGACCTAATAAAATGAATTGGCTGGTGTTCCCCACTCACCCGCTTTATGAAATAGTATTACCTAAAATTAATTCTTTTATTCTGTTTATTCAGCCTGGAGTTTTCTTTTAGAGAAGTTTCCATTTCTTTACTAGATAGAGGGCTGTTAGGATTATCTATTCCTTCTAAGAGTTTGTTCATTTCATCTATCCTTTGACTTTTAATCATATTCATTTTAAAGTCTCTAATGGTGCCAACATCTGCATCATCTCTGGGTCTGTTTCTTTTTATTACTTTATTTCTTGACAATGGATCTATTATCATTGCTGATATTTCTGTCTGCTAATTTTTTATTGCTGATATTATATGTGGAAAAATCAGTAAAAACAAAGGTAAATAATGTTTATATCTTGAAATGGTCAGATCTCTTTTCCTATCAGGCTATTGATAGTAGAGGGAGTTTGATTAATTTCAGTAGAGTCACTGAATTTTGTTATTCCTATGCTTATTCGAATGTACAGCAGACTTCAGATTCTTATAGTAGAAGGCTGCTGTTATTTTGTCCTTAGTGCACGTCCTGGTTTTACATGGTAGAGGTGGAAGTGGTGGTGGTTTGAATGTTCCCCATTCATTTTAAATCCACTCTCAGCTTTTAGCAAGATTTGCATGCTTGCACCACAAATGGGTTTCTTTCAGCCCTTTTACCTCCTCCAGTAGTAGAGTGCCATTTTTTCTCATTTGCTTCAAGACTACTAGTAGTGGCAGGAGAGAAGGCCTGTGCTTTTCTCCTTCAGTCATAGTCTTAGTAAGGCTTTGTGTTCCTAGCCTGAGGAGAGAGCTTGATTAATATTACTCACCTTATTCTCTATGGCACCTGAACCCTACTTTGTGTCTTTAAAGAGTCTTGGGTACAATAAATTATCTACTTTTCCCTTAGTGCAGCAGATCTCTGCTTTGGGTCAGCTTGAGATCATGAGTATGAATGCATTTCCTGTCCTTACCCCAGTGATACATGGTTTTTGCTTAGGTTCAATGCAGGTTGGGTAGTGTGGGTTTTCTACCCCTCCCCCAGCAAATGAAGTCAATTTCATGGGATTTGCAGGTAAGAGTGCTTTCTGGTTTTTTCCTAAGGCCACATGGGATTTATTTCTGACCCTCTCCTAGGGGCCACCAACGTTTTTATGGGGTAAGAGGAAAGTCAATGTGAGGGTTTTATTTTGTATGATAAGTCAAGTCTAGAAGACTCTTAGGTTTGTGCCAGTTACCCATGCTATAGCTGAGTGATTGCATACCTCTATGCCTATGCCCAAGAGAGCAGCTATCCCAGGTCTCCTGCACTGCCCTCAGTCTTTTTTGTGAGTAACTGGTAGAGCATCTTAAATCGCTGGTAAGTGTTTGCAGACTCTTTTTGTATCTTTGGCTCCTAGGGATTCTAAATTGTGATGCTAGCCTTTAATAAGCCTTTAAGATTTGTAAAAAGTTTGTTTCCTTCTCACTTTTGTGGTTGCCATTTCTTTCTCCCATGCTCTGCCAAGACTGAAACAGTTTGTGATTCCCAATTTTCCTTGGAAGAGCTTGTTACACTCTGGAATTCTGAATTCTTGGTTGTTTTGAAATCTTGGCCCTCTGAGAGGCTGAAATAAAGGTAATATGATATAGGTTGTCTGGCTTTTCTTCATAGTTAGGTTGGTAGTAACATTCTCTTTATTTATATCCCCAGTGGAAGAACTGTCTTTCTTTTTCCCCTTTATATTCTGATTTAGGACTCTCATTATAGGGAATATCTACAAATACCAAAGATCTTTAAAAAAATTATTTAATCTGCAAGTGTCCTAGAACCTCCATAGAATCCTGATCTTGGTGACAATTCCATTTTATTTATTTATTTTTTTAAATTTTTAAATTTTTTATTAAAAATTTTTAATATTTATTTATTTTGAGAGAGAGAAACAGAGTGAGCAAGCTGGGGAGGGGCAGAGAGAGAGGGAGAGAGAGAATCTGAAGCAGGCTCCATGCTGTCAGCACAGAACCTGACACGGGGCTCCATCCCATAAACTGTGAGATCATGATCTAATCTGAAATCAAGTTGGACGCTTAACCGAGTGAGCTACCCAGGCGCCCCAAGAATTTCATTTTAGAAATATTCATTTAGTTCAAATTCCAGTTACCTCCAACCATGGCCCAGAACACAATATAAAGCATTCCTGGTATCCACCTGGAACTCTTGCAGGGCCTCAGACTTCGATACAATCAACTTCTTTCCCCTCTTAGGACCATCACATCCAGCTCCTCTCCCTGCTCTTGCTCCTTGTGGCAAATTCCTACATCTTAATCAGCCCACAGTTTAAATTCCACTACTTAAAAATGCCTTCGTTAATTTCTAACCTAAGTGAGGCCCCTTCTTCCCCATTATAGTCACACATAGTACCTTATAGATGTCCTTTTCAATACCTAGTCACAGTTTGAAATTTATATACATATTTAGTTACTCATTTAATTAACTTATTCCTCACTGTTAACTCCATTGGGTTAGAGACCCTGTCTGTGTTGTTCAGTTTTGCACTATACTGCTGATACAGTTAAACTGGTATTCATACTTTGCCTAATGTTTAACAGCCATTTAAAATTTGTTGAATGAATGAGGTAGAGAGCAGAAGGGAAAGATGCAGCAATGGCTAGAGGAATAGAAATGCAGGACAGACTTCAAATAAATTTGTACATAAAAAACACTGAAGGCCACTGCTCAGAAATGGAATCCAAATCAAAGGCCAAACTAGGCCCTGTTTAAGTCTGTCCTTTAAATCAGCAGACCCATCTCTAAGAGGGAGTGGGAAGGCAAAATGAATGTTTGCTTTGAGTTTATTCTTCCATGTGAGCTTAATGAAATAAATGCTCACATAAATTTCAAATGGGGTGACTAAGCATGAAAGCTTTGGGTGCATATCTGACTCAAAGAGCTCTGTGATCTGCTTAGAGAGAAATATAAAGAGTTGAATATTATAATACTCTTCATATAGCAAGCATCTAGGATTTGGCCATGTAGTGTTTCATAGAAATTATCTCACCCCAAATTAACAAAGAAAGAACAGATTGCTTAGTAAATAATGTTGGAAAAACTTGGCTTACTCTAATGGAAAAATAAAACAATTTCCACTTAACACCGCGAAGTTGAATTTCAGGTAGATTAATCCTGCAAAATTAATAGATTCTAATGTAGGAGACTGTTTTTGTCATCTAAGGTGGAGGAAAGACCTCACCGAGAAAACCTTAGAAGCACAAATCATGAGGTAAAAGATGGATTAATTTCATTACATAAAATTTAAAGATTTCTTTTTATTTATGGGCATTATAAAAAATTAAGACAGGCATAAGAATGGGAAAATTATTTGCAGTGTCTAAAACTGATAAGACAAATGTCTATAATGCAAAGAATTTAACCACAATGAAATATAGGCAAAGGTAAGAATAGGTTACACAGAAAAAATACTACAAACATTGTCAGGCATCTAAAGAGATGTTCATTCTCATTGGTATTTAGAGAAATGCAGTTGAAACAACAGTGGAACATCCCTTTATAATCATCATATTGGCAATGAATAATGCAAATTTAGGAATGTAAGGATGCATGAAGGCTTCTGTATTACTAGAGGGACTGAAGAAATTACTAGTGGTACTATAAAATATGTATTACTAGTGGGCGAGGCAGTTATTCTGGGTTCAGCCAGAGAGTATTTACTCAGACTAAATGTATAGGTGACCTATAATATAACAATACTGCTCCTGGCTAAATACCACAGAAGTATTTTTACAAAGACCCTTGGGGGCATTGTTTGTTATGGTGTCGAGTTGGAGGCAGTTTACCTGGAAGAATAGAGAAATAAAACATGGTGGAAACAAACTATGGGCTAGGATACAGCAGTTAGAAGCAATAGCCCAGCTATACATAGCAACATGGATAGATTTTATGAAACAATATCATATAAAAATAGCAATAATCTTAACAACAGTAGGTAGCACTTCTGTAGTATTTACTACCTGCCAATTAGTGTTCTGAGCTCATAATTACCCTGTGGTGTATTATTATCCACATTTTACAGGTGAAGAAATTGAAGTACATAATGCTATACAGTAAGTATATGTGCTCGGATTTGAAGTTGGGCAATCTGGCTGCAGAATTCTTGCTCTCAAGCAGTCATTTTATGCCTAAGATCTACAATGAGAGCTATAGAACAAACTGTAATGGAGATAAAAAAAATCATGCACACCAAACTACAATACATATTTTTATAGAATGCATTAATATTAAAGTATTTCAAAATACATGAGACTGGCAATAAAAGGAAATAATTAAATAAATACATCAAAAGAGTGTTCTTATACAATCTGGTGATGAAAGTATGCTCTAGATGGAGAAGTAGGCTTAATTTAACCCTTTGGACACGTGAGAGTAATAAACTTGTAAGGATTTTTTATATAAGCATGGTTTTCCAAGCACTGATGAAAAGAAAGACCAAGAAGTAGCTCCATCAAGAGCCCTTAAACAGTAGCAGGTAGGATGGGCAGATGCTAGTGAATAAGGACAACATGAAACACAAGAAAAAAATTAAAAAGTTGAAGAAGCAGCAGCAAGATGATAACAAAGAATTTTTTTTTTAGCTACTTTGTTGACAAGGAATTGGATTTTTTGTTGGTCTTGTTTTGTTTAATATAAAACAACAAGGAATTCCCAGTTGAGGACTTAAATAGTTTTCCTTTAGTCAGACGTCAGTCTTTTATCATTTGGTATTTAAGGAGCACCAAGAACAGGATTTCTTCTCTCTTCTGAACCTGGTTTCAGCCTTTTTACATAAGTCCTGTCCTCATTCAATATCCATAAACTTAATTCAAATAAAGAATTGTTCTGTGTTTAAATTCTTGCCATATGCCTGATAACATGGGTTTTGATATGAGCAAAAAATAAAAATAAAAAAATAAATTGCAAAGAGCAGATAATGAGAAACTTAAAACAAGACTCAGAAAAAAAAATGAGATAAATTGTTAGGTATTTTTCATTCCACATTTTTGTGTACACAGATGTACAGCAACTGGAGATTAGGCAGTGGGAGTGATCTGTGTCAGAGTTGTACAGTAAAATGTGAAGGCAAATAGCAGTGCTGAAAAGAGAACATGACCCGTTTCTTGCCTGGAGGTGCAAGTGGTTGCTTGTGACTTTTGGAAGCAGAGGCAGGCTATTATACTGAGCTCACAGAGTAGCAAGAAACCAAATTATAGGGAAGGCAACTGTCTCCAACTTTTTATTAGTCACTTCAATCACTGTTTGCTCTCTTCAAGAACTAAGGATATCTCTCTTGGAAACTGCTTTGTTCCATTTTAAGAGAAGTTAAAATTTTGGTTTTGTAAAATTAAAATCCTCACCCAATATGTGATATAAAAGAATAAAGGAACCCTAATTTTTCCTCTATTTGTAAAACTGTCTCCCTATTATTTCTAATCTGAGGGCTGCATAGTAGATGGTCTGAGGAGGCTATGTGATCTACAGTAGAAATCAACATGAGAGTCACTGCTTCACACACACTCTGTGTTCTCAGCATAATTGTTCAATTGCTGTTGGTAGTATATACTCTCTACTCTTCTGCTTGAGTGCCTCTATCACAATTTCCTCCTTCTGTAGCTCTCCCTTCCTATCTCTACCTTTCAAAATTCATTCAACCCTTTGAAGCTGTCTCCAGATCCCACCACCTCAATTAAACATTTCCAAATCTACTCAGTGCAAAGTAAACCTTACCATATATGAGTTTCCACAGCACTGTGTTTTAATTCTGCTCTGTTACCTATAAGTTCTTTCTAGAACTCTACTAATTTGTGTGTACATTTTTGTTTTTCTGTCTTGTTCACCTTTGATTTCCTCATAGTAAATGTTTACATGTGGTATATTCTCAAGAATATTGAATTAGAGTTTTTGAAATACAGTGAATGCATTTTTTTAGCAAGATAAATCTGGTAATCCTGTATAGGATGGATTGGGGACTGGGATATTAAGGAATTAGAAAAAAATGTTCACAACAAATTGTGATATTCAGGCATGGGGCAATAAGGGTCTAGAAGGGCAGTGACTATGTACAGGAGATGAAATAGTGATTCACAGGGAAATTCTGGAGAGAAAATGACAGATTGTTATGACTAATGATGATGATGATGATGATGATGACATTAGCAATGAGGATGATAGTATGTATTTGTATGGCAGTTTACAGTTTATGCAGATTATTCCAGAGTAATGTATGCAGATCTCACTCATGAGAATCAAATGAAGTTATGTGATAAATAATCATGTGTTAAAGCGATGAAATGCATGGAAATTCCTTTTTTTTTTTTTTTGTGGAAAGGCTTGTTAGCTTCAAAGTTGGAAAAAGACATATAGCATAGAACATGTTGGCAACTTAGAAATCAGGTTAATCATGGCAATTTCCAAATTGCTGCATTTCTCCTGCTAATCAGAAGATTTATCCAAGGAACAGTCTGACAAATCCATTATAGCAAATACCTAATAATGAATTCCAAATTCCAGTGTTATTTTTAGCAAACATTTATTTAACTCCCATGGATTTATTGGAGGTTGAATTTTATTCCTCTAGGGGAATGGAGACAGAACAATAATAGTTCCTTCCACCTGAGGAGACATTGGCTTCCAGCTTGTTGTATTTTGGGGCAAAATCTAAAGTGAATGCCTTTGCCTTCTGAGAGCAAAAACCACAGGAAATTTTTATTTTTTATTTTATGTAAAAAACATTTTTTAATGTTTTGTTTATTTTTGAGAGAGAGAAACAGAGAGACAGAGAGATAGAGACAGAGTGCGAGCGGGGGAGGGACAGAGAGAGAGGGAGACACACAATCCGAAGCAGGCTCCAGGCTCTGAGCTATCAGCACAGAACCTGATGTGGGGCTCAAACTCACAAGTTGTGAGATCATGATCTGAGCCAAAGTCATATGCTTAACTGACTGCGCCACCCAGGCACCCTGACCATAGGAAATCTTTAAAGGATGCCACTGGGTCACTTGTATTTGTACCATAGGAACATGGAGCTATAAAAGAGCCGACTGCAGAAACCTCAGGGACCAAAGTACTTTTTTCATTATTGTAGGGTTATATATATCTTAGAGTGTGTTGATGAATGTCTCACTATCCTTTTAAGCAAATTGATTGGAATGCAAAGCATCATGTGCTTAACTGGTGTCTATTTAAGTATTTCCCATTATCAGCTAAAAGATAAAGAGACTTAATGTGTACACACATTAACTGAACTAGATCTATTTTTGTTTTTGTTTCCCTCAATTTGTGCTTATCGAAAGAGCTTGAACTTTGTCCTGTTATGAGACAGTAGAATTATGTTTTTTGAGACATAAATCGGTGCTATCCCCAGAGTTCCATTTTCCTTTTTATGACCATCAGGGGTAAGGGAGTAAAAGAAATGATTAGATCAGGTCTAGAGCTGGCTCCCAGGAGAGGAGCAAAGTCTACAAATCCTCTTTCATAGTGGGAATGGAAGATGATCATTTGGTCTGGGCATGAAAGAGGACCACAGAGTTCCAGTCCAGTGTGAGGAGGGAGGCAGAGTGGCAGAATTCTCTAGACAGAGATGGTTCTTTTAGAAGTCCTGGGCCAGGGGCTCCTGGGTGGCTCAGCCAGTTAAGCATCTGACTTTGGTTCAGGTCATGATCTTGCAGTTAGTGAATTTGAGCCCTGATTTGGGCTCTGTGCTGACAGCTCAGAGCCTGGAGCCTGCTTCAGATTCTGTGTCTCCCTCTCTCTCTCTGCCCCTCTCCTGCTCACACACTCTCTCTCTCAAAAATAAATAAACATTAAAAAAATTTTTAGAAGTCCTGGGCCAGTGCCTTGGTTCTACAAATGTAAACTTGATGTGAATAAGCCCAAAGTAGTCCTACTGATCAGGTCAAATCAGGAGGGAAAGGAAACTAAGCTATTTATGCAGCACACTATCACCTGGTGTGAATAAGGCTACCAATATATACAGATGGGAATGGCATTGGATAGAGGGTACATACATTCAGTGGCAAAACTTTGGAAAGAATTAATTCAACAAGGAGATAAATGAATTGTAGGTAGTTAAAAAGGAAGAAAAGATTTTTGTTCAGGTTTTGTTCAGGTTTTAAATGTTTATTTTTTAGAGAGAGAGAGGTGGTGGGGGAGGGTCTGAGAGAGAGGGGGACAGAGGATTTGAAGCAGGCTCTGTTGATAGCAGAAGACCTGGTGCAGGGCTCAAAATCACAAACCGTGAAATTATGACCTAAACCAAAGTCAGATGCTTAATTTACTGAGCCACCCAGGTGTCCTGTATGGAAGCTTTTTAGTTTGATGTAGTTCTACTTGTTTATTTTTCTTTTGTTGCTTGTGTTTTTGGTGTCATATCAAACAAATTGTTGCCAAGACCAAGGTCAAGGAGTTTTTTCCTCTTTTTGTTCTAGTAGTTTTACAATTTAAAGTCTTACGTTTAAGTCTTTAATCCATTTCAAGTTGATTTTTGTAAGTCGTTTAAGTTCGGGTTTAGTTTCATTCTTTTGCTTGTGATTATTCAGTTTTCCCAGCACCAGTTCTTAAAGAGACTATGTTTTTCTATTTGAGTATTCTTAACTCCCTTGCCAAATATCAGTTGACTATATGTGTAAGTTTATTTCTGGGCTCTCAATTCTATTTATTGGCCTATATGTCTGTTTTTATGACAGTACCATACTGTTTTGATTACTATAGCTTTTTTTTAATAATAAAGTTGGAAATTAGAAAGTGTGATACTTCCAGTTTTGTTCATTTATCTTGGGATTGTTTGGCTATTTGGGGTCTTGTATGGTTCTGTACAAATTTTAGGATTTTTTTTGTTTCTGTGAAAAATGCCATTGGAATTTTAATAAGGATTGCACTGAATCTGTGGATGACCTTGGGTAGAATGGACATTTTAACAATATTAATTCATCTGATCCACGAACACAGGATATTTTTCCATTTATTTCCTTCTTTATTTTATCAGCATCTTGTAATGTTCAGTGTACAGATCTTTCACCTCCTTGGTTAAATCTATTCCCAAATATTTTATTATTTCTGATGCTATTGTAAATGGAATTGTTTTCTTTCTTTATTTTTTAGATAGTTCATGCAACTGATTTTTGTATACTGATTTTGTATCCTACAGCTTTACTGTGCATTTGCAGAAATAGGTACCTCTTTCAGTTCTTTACAGACTGGCTCCAGAGGTAAATGCCTTCACTAATCAGCCCTTACAGAGATTCTAGGTGGTCTGTCTCATGGTGTCTGAGGCAGCAGAGCTTGCTGCTAGAGTCCTTTGGTCTTTGGTGGACAGGTCTGGTGCTTGAATCTGAGGGGGTAGACCTGGATCCTAGATCCAGGGGGGCTAACCAGGTGTTGGAGACCACTGTGGTGGCTGTTGTGTTGGGTTCAAATGTGTGTCTGCACATTTGGTCTGTGGGGGTTGGTCTGGTGTTTCAGCAAGCCAGAAGCACGGGTCTAAGAGAGCTGGTCTATAGTCTAGATCAGTGGGGACTATCAGTCTAGTACTCAGGTGAGCCAGAGGATCAGGACTATGGAACCAGCCTGGTGCCAGAGTAGACTGCTTCTGGGGTTCATGATAAAGTCAAGTTTCACTTCACTCTCTTTTTTCAAGAGGGAGGGTGTCTTTCTCAGAGATGGGTGTTACAGCTTGGGGAAAGAGTGGTGGGGATAATGTGAATCTCTTTTCTACCTTCCTCAGTGTGTCTTTTTTTAAATTATCTGCTTCACCAAGGTACTATAATTCTTTACCTAAAATCCTTGGCTTTTGTTAAGGTATTTTCATGTGTGGTTAAAATTGATGTTTTTTATAGGTCAAGGGAAAGTCAATGCTAGAAATTCTTGTACTGCCATTTTTGCTGATGTCACTCCTTAAAATATTTCTTTACTAGAAAGAAAACACATTGCATTTATATATTACTCATGGGTGTAACTTTTAGGAAAACTAGCACAGTGGTGACAGAGGAACGAATTTTCCCCAGGCTTATTATGATTCATATTCATAAAACCAGAGGAGAAGCAAATGTTCAAAGGCTTGTGTGGTATTGACTCATTTGTGTGGTTTTTAGCAAAAGGCCTAAGGCAAATTGATAAGGGGCACAGAGATATTTGATATCAATGATGATTCTGGGACCTTTAAAATATGTGTGCCCTTTACAAACCCCTATTGGATTTTTGTGGTTTGCTGGCTAATATGGTATGTGAGACCAATATTTTACACATACTTATTTCGGTCTTTCTGTTTCTGAAAACCATGACCTTGGGGGTTACCACAAATGGAATTTTATATTTAGAAAAATAAATAATAGAAAATATTGAGTAAGAGAGTAGAAATAATACCAGGAACAGTGTAGTTGACTCTTTCTTTAGAAACAGAACAGAAATTAAAGAAACATCTAAAATTAAAACATAATAAAACCTATTTCCAAGACTGCAATTGAACTTTGTATTGACTTTTCTAGTAACACAGAATTGTGGAAACTCCACATGTAGTGATCAGGAAAATCTAAAGATTGGTATCAGCCAAAGCTATAGTTATTTTAATAAATGGTCATGTTAGCAGTGTGCTTAATTTAAAGGAGATGAAATTGCATAATTTGCAGGATGATTTTTATCTAGAGATAATTTTTAGAACATTATCATTTATTAAATGTTTATTATATATTAAATGAAGCAGGAACTTTTAAAGTAAATAAATAAACTATCCATTGGACAGAAAAAAATCAAGGAGACTAACATTTATGGTATGCTACTTTATACTAACCACTATGTTAATATACTTACGCACATTGTCTTGTTTCAATTTCATATAAACCCTAAGAAATATAACTCTTGACCATTCCAGGATGAGGAAGCTAAGGCATAGACCAGTTGACATCTTGCTCAAATAAAAGGTTCCACTTTTTTTTTAAGTCTTGAGAATGACAAGCACAGAATGAGAAAAAAACAAATATGGAAAGAATGATGGAGTTTAAAAACCTCAATTTACAACCATAATAATAAAACTTAACTTAGATAAGAATAATTAATAGATTCTGGGAGTGGGAGATCTTAATGAGAAACATATATTTACATAGTCCCAAACTACCAACAAATTATTTACTAATAAAAAAAGAAAAATAGTAACTACGCAGTAGAGAAAACAGATAGACAAGAAGTGATCAAAATTAACACCCCTAGTTAGGAGCAGTGGGTACTGCTGGATGTGGTACTTGGAGAAGGACATGGCATCATATATGTATTATTCCAGCCAAGTTGCATAATGTAAATCTAATCTTGAAGAAAAAAAATCAGAAAGCACACATTGAGGGATCTATAAAGTAGTTGGCATAGTCTTCAAGATTGTCAATGTCATGAAACACAAAGAATAAATAAAACAAAAAGGGTCATCTCACTAAATATAATATCTGATAGTAGACTGGAACCTGTACCAAAAGAAAGAAAATTCTATAAAGATTTGAGGTAATTGAAGTAATATGACTATAGATTACATGAAAATATCATACCAGTGTTAAATTTTCTAAAATTTCTAACTTCTTTGGGGTAACAAAAGAGGATATTATTGTTGTTAGGTAGTCCATATTAAATCATTAAAGGGGTAAAGAACTTGATGTATGTAACCTACTCTCAAATGCTACAAAAATATGATAAAGCAAATTCTGTAAAATACTGGAATTTGGTGAGTCTGGATTATAAATATTTTGGACTTATTTGTACTGTTCTTACAAGTTTTCTATGGTTAAAAAGATGTCTAAAAAACTGTAAAGGGATGGTCCAAGATGGTAGCATCAGAAGATCCTGAACTTACCTCCTCCCGCAGACACACCACATCTACAACTACATATGGAGCAATTCCCTCTGAAAAAGACCTGAAAACCAGTTGGAATCTTCTCCACAAGAAAGGATAAAAGGGCTACATTGATATATATAGGAAAGGCAGAGTCACAGTCTTACCAAAACCCCACTCCCAACGTGGGATCTCACAGATATGCAGCTTCTTCTCCCTGAGGAGTGAGGGGTTCATGACCCATATCAGACACCCTGTACTGGAGAGATGAGCTCCCAAAATGTCTGGCTTTGAATACCAATGAAGCTTATGTGCAAGAGGCCTAAAAACTATAAAGAACTGAGATTCATAGCTTAAAGGGTCATACACAGGCTCTCTCATGCTGGGACCAAATGCAAAAGCGGCAGTTTGAAAAGTGCCTAGATTATATGTGAAGGAGATGTATTTGCTAATCTTAGAGCATCTGCTGGAGGGGCAGGGCCTGTGGGGACTCTCTCCAGGGACAGAAGCACTAGGGGCTGCCATTTTTGCATTTTCCCAATACCTTGCTAGTTCTGGAACTTTCAGGTCCTTTTTTTGTGCTCTCCTTCTACCTTGCTGGCACCACTAGGCATGTACAGACACAGCACTCTCCCACTGCCCTGCTAAAGCTCATGGGTATGCCCACCCCTTCACTCTCCAGCCCCCTCACTAAAACCAGCACCAATGCCCAAGCCCTGTGTTCTCCCGCTGCCTTGCTAGAACTGGTGCATGAACCCCAGCCTGTGCTCTCTTACTGCCTTGATAGAGCTGCCAGGCACAACACAGCCCTGTGCTCTCCTACTGCCTTGATAAGTCTGGCAGGTATGACCTGGCCCTGTGCTCTCACACTGCCTTGAAAAGCAGGCATGCTCCTGGCCTGAAGTCTCTCACTGTCTTATTAAGGGTAGCAGATGCACCCTAGCCCTGTATTTTCACACTGGCTTGATAAAGTTTGTAGGCATATCCTGTGCTCTCTCATAGCCTCATTAAAACTGGCAGGCATTCCTGACCCTGCAGTCTTACACTGCCTTGCTAAAGCTAAAGTTGGCAGGTGGTGCACCCCAGCTCTGCACTGTCTTGCTGCCCCACTGAAACTAGTGGGAATGCCCTGACCTTACAGTCTTCTTATGCCTTGCTAAGACAGCTGGATGTCCCAGCCTTGCAATCTCCTGCTGCCTTCCTAAAGCTGGTGGGCATGCCCTGACCCTGTGCTTTCTCTGTGTTTCACTAAAGCCAGTGGATGCACACAGTCTACACTGGCATAGATTGCCTGATTTGGTGGTCATAGGGTTTGTATTCTGCTCCGCATAGGACTAGAACAATTGGAGAGAGAGTTCTTGGCAGACTACCACCCCCAGGGCAATGCATAGACAGCAGATTGAAATGGACTCCCAGTCTTCCCATGAAAAAGGCCTATCTAATTGTCCTGAAACTTCAGGCTGAGAGATGGGCTTCAGATTTGGCATACATCTACAGGCTCTGGAGGTGCTTCCAGGGAACATAGGTCAGGGAAGCCATCTTTATACGCTCCCTTGGTCTTTTAACAGCTCACCAGTACCTCCTAGAAAGGAATTTATATTTATATCAGATAAATAGACTTTAAAACAAAGTCTGTAATAGAAGCCCAAAATCAGTAGAAGGAAGGAAATAGTAAAGATCAGAGTGGAAGTAAATAAAATGGATACTAAAATGGCAATAGAAAAAAAATCAGTGAAACTAAGAGCTGGTTCTTTGAAAAGTAAATGACATTAACAAACCTTTAATTGGCTGAGAAAAAAAGAGAGAGGACTCAAATAAAATCAGAAGTTAAAGAGGAGAAAAAATGTTTCATAAGAAATTTATGTCCAATTATATGCCAACAAATTGGACAAATTAAAAGAAATGGATAAATTCCTAGAAACCTACAAACTTCAAAAACTGAATCATGAAGAGGTAGAAAAGCTGAATAGACCAATTACTAATAAGAGAATTTAATTACTAATCAAAAACCTCCCAACAAAGAGAAGTCCCAGACCAGATGGCTTGACTGGTGAATTCTGTCAAACATTAAAAGAAGATTTAATATGTGACCTCTTCAAACTCTTCCAAAAAATTGAAAAGGAGGAAATGCTTATAAACTCATTTCCTGGGGCCAACATTACCCTGATACCAAAACAGAAAAAGACACCACAAAAAAAGAGAATTAGAAACCAATATTCCTGATAAACATAGATACAAAAATCCTTAAGAAAATATTAGCAAACTTAATTCAACAGTACATTAAAAGGATCATACGTGATCAGGTGGGATTTATTCCAGAGATGCAAGGATGGTTCAAGATTCACAAATCAGTCAGTGCAATACACCACATTAACAAAGTGAAGGCATAAAAGCATACGATCATCTCAGTAGATGCAGAGAAAGTATTTGACAAAATTCAGCATCTATTTATGTTAAAAACTCAACAAAGTGAGTGTAGAGAAAATATACTCCAATATGATAAAAGCCATGTATGACAAGCCCATAGCTAACATCATACACAGTAGTGAAAAGCTAAACAGTTTCCCTGTAACAACAGAAATAAGACAGATATGTCTACTCTTTCTACTTTTATTCTACATAGTATTGGTAGTCCTAGCCAGAGCAGTTAGGCAAGAAGAAGGGTAATTAAAATAGACACAAATAAATGGAAAGATATTCTGTGTTTGTGTATTGGAAAAATAATATTCTTTAAATATCCATATTGTCCAAAGCAATCTACAGATTCAATGCAATACCTAATAGAATTCCAATGATATTTTTCACAAATAAAATAAAGAATCCTAAAATTTGTATGTAGCTACAAAGACCCTGAATAGCCAAGCAGTCCTGAAAAAAAAAAAAAAGCTGGAGGCATCATACTCCCTGATTTCAAAGTGTATTACATAGTAATCAGAACACTATGGTATTGGGATGAAAACAGACACATAGATCAGTGGAACAGAGAGCCCACATTAAACCCACACATATGTGGTCAATTAATGTACAACAGAGGAGGCAAGAATATACAATGAGAAAGGGTAGTCTCTTCAATAAAAGGTGCTGGAAAAACTGGACAACACATAAAAAGGAATGAAACTAGACCACTGCCTTAAAATATTCACAAAAATTAACTCAAAATGGATTAAAGACTTGACTCTAAGACCTGAAACCATAATTTTCAGAAGAAAAAATAGTAAGTTTCTTGACATCACTCTTGTCAGTGGTTTTTTGGATCTGACCAGAAAAGCAATGGTAATAAAAGAAAATATAAACAAATTAGACTACATCAAACTCAAAACCTTCTCCCCAGCAAGGGAAACCATCAACAAAATGAAAAGGCAACCTCTGAAATGGAAGAAAATATTTGCAAATGATATATCCCATAAGGGTTTAATATCTAAAATATATAAACAACTCATACAACTCAATAGTAAAACAACAAAGCAATCTATTAAAAAATGAACAGAGGACTTGAATAGACATTTTCTAAAGAAGACATATAGGTGGCCACCAAGCACATGAAAAGATGCTCAACATCACTAATCATCAGGGAAAATCAAATCAAAACCACAATGAGATGTCACCTCATCCTGGTTTGAAGGGCTGTTATCAAAAAGACAAGGGTGATGAGGATGCAGAGACAAGGAACACTTGTACTGTCAGTGAAAATGTATATTGGTGTAGTCAGTATGCAAAACAATATGGAGGTTTCTCAGAAAAATTAATAGAACTACCATATGATCCAGCGATTCAATTTCTGGGAATTTATCCAAAGAAATAAAAACACTACTTTGAAAAGATACATGTATCCCTGTGTTCTTTGCAGTATTGTTCACAATAGCCAACATGCTAGAAACAACCAAAATGTCCACTGATGGATGAATGGATAAAGAAGATGTGAAAAAAATATGTATGTGTATATATTCATATATATATATATATATATATATGAATACTGAGCCATTAAAAAAAAGAAACGTTGCCATTTGTGACAATATCGATGGACCTTGAGGATATTAGGCTAAATGAAATATATCAAAGATAGCACCATATGATTTAATTTACATGTGGAATCTAAAAAACAAAACAAAGCAAAATCATAGCTACAGAGAACAGATTGGTGTTTGCCAAAGGGACAGGAGTTAAGGGGTGGGTGAAATGGGTGCAGGGAGCCAAGAGGTTCCGAATTTCAGTTATAAAATAAGTGATAGGGATGTAATATACAGCACGGTGATTATAGTCAATAATACTGTATTGTGAATTTGAACATTGCTAAAATAGTAAATCTTAAAAAGTTTTCATCACAAGAAAAAAATTTTTTGTAACTTTGTATGGTGATGGATGGTAATTAGACTTACTGTGGTTATCATTTTGCATATGGACAAATATCAAATCATGTACAGCTGAAAGTAGTATAATGTTATATGTCAGTTGTATTTCAACAGAAAAAGTTAATTAAAAAATATGAGTAATAGAAGAAATATAAAAGGTAATAGAAGCATTATTTGATTAGAAGTATTGGATACAAATGGTTATACAATCACCTTTTATTTAAACCTCAAGTAACAGGTGGATCTAATGCTATATAAGTTCTTTTGGAACATAGATAGCAGTAGAGAAGTTGTCAAACTTTTAAGGAAGCTAATGTGTCCTTGATGTTTGGGTTGCCATGTAGGGTTGTTCATGAGTCCATTGCCCAGGAGCAACTGGCCGAGGAAGTGAATTGGGAAGGGTGTTGAATATAGCTTTGCATTCTGTTTGGCAAACCCTGTCCAAGACTAAGTCAGCCAGCAGAATTTATGTGACGATGTCGCAGAAGCTGCTTGTTTGAAACCTAAACCTGAGAAAGCACAAAAAGCTAACCAAAGACCAAGTTCTCTTGTGATTATAGATGTAAAAATACTAATAAAATAATGCAGTTGAAAAGGTGGTACATATTAATTGTGTATCAAGCCACAACCAAGATTTTATTTCGGGGTTAGGCAAATGGTCAATATTAGACAGACAGCAGTCATTTTATCAACAAAGAAAGATTAAATGTAATTACTTTAATATAGTACCAAATATTTGATAGGATTTAACATCAAATCTTGATATAAATATTGTTTTCTAAAAATATACTTCCTTAACATGAAAAAGTGAAATCATACTCAAAGATTAAAAACCCAAAGTATTTCCATCAAAATCAGAATTCTCACCATTTGACAGTAGGTACAATAATGCTACATTTAGAGTTGTTGTTAGAAGAGAAAAAAATGCTGAAAATAGCTAATTAGAATAAATGAAATAAGATGGAAGTAATGAAATCAAGCATATAAATCATTATACTAAATGTGATTGTAGAGAATTTTCCTATTAGACACACACACACTCACACACTTGAATTATTGGCAATTTGCTGGTGTGAAAGACAAGATCTTTAAGCTTGAGTATCAAACTGTATTGATTTAGAAGATTCTTATGTGCACTTAAAGGCTCAATAAGTGTTATATCATGAATGTTTCTTTGGTTAAAGGCATATAATCATAAGAGCTTTCAAATAAGTATGAAATTATGGGATACTTTATCATTATGATTATTATTAAGATTATTACCTAAATAGAAACATAAGCTCAGCACACACCAAGGAAATACTGACACATCCTTCATGTAGATGAGTTATGAATGATGTAGCTTGTAATGACCTGGTAGAGACTTATTTTTACTGGGCCAGAAAATAATTTCTGAAACACATATTGTTGCTCTGATATTGGCGAAATTCCTTAGAAAGGCATTTATAGAATGAATAATTTATATCATAATTTTGCCCTATAAAATGCTTGTGAAGCCTTCAGTCAAGCTGTTAGGTGTTGGGGAAAAAAAAAGTAAAAAGATAAACCATGAAACTCTGGTATGATGAAAGACCAGTATGAGATAAAAAAGAATTGCTAAATTGAGTGGGTTTCTCCAACAGAATATTTACAAAGCAGAACATATGCTTATGAGATACAAAATTCAGACATTCTTTAAAAAATATTCTATGGCATCAAATTAGTTCATTTCTGATGCAGGCCATGTCACTCCTCCTAACTACTCCCTTTTCATAGGCCTTTTCCTTTTCCTTTTAGCACTTCCCACAATTGTAGATTAAGGTTTTATGAGGTTGGTTTTTCAATGTCTACTTCTGTTACTAGACTCTAAGCTTCAAATGAACATGCTTAGTTTGTACACAGTTGCAACCTAGAAGTTAGCAGAGTGCTTGACATAGAGTAGTATTCCATCCATATTTACTTATGGATGAACCAATAAATACATAAACTAGTTGTCAGTAAATTGAATTGTTAATATATTTAAATAATTAATTTCCTCCCCAGATAGCCTTCACCCCACCCTTATTCTCTTAAAATAAAGAGATTGTTTCTATGATTATCTCTTCACTAGGATCAAACAAAATTGCTAGTACCAGGACGGAATAATTTTTTATTAAGGCGGCATGGATGAAAGGAAGTGCCTACCTGGGATATTTAGGCTGGGCCTAAGTATGATGACTATAGTTGTCAGTTGGGTCTGACAATTGGTTTAAATGGCTATTTTTAAAAAGACCTGAAAAATTCATTACATCTAAAGAATAATTAAGTGGCTAGACCCATGCTGTGGAAGGAGAACTATGTAGACTGGCTACAATTCATATTTAATGTGGTTCTGGTATTTTTTCCCCAAACCCTCCCCATTAGAATAATGGACCTGTGGTATAAGTGAGCATTTCTTCAAGTCTTAAGAGGGAGCCTTCCCTTTTCTTTTATAATTTTACTTTGATATTCTCCAGTGTTGTACTTCTGAGTTCTGCATTATCTATTGCCTAAATGCACGGAGCTTTTATACAAATTACAAGTAATTCTCTGTCTTCTTTTTCAAGAGCAAATCCTTCCTCATGGTCTTTTGATGAACTTAAATTAAACGGAATGAATTTAGAACACTTAGCATTGGGCCAGGCTCACACTACATGCTCAGTAAAGGTTAGTTGCTTTCCCCATTTCAGCCTAATTAATTTTTTTAGCATCAACAACACAAACAACATAAGTATCTGGCATCCAGTTGACAATATTCTCTTTAAAAGATCAGATTGTCTGAAAAACAATAACAAAAGGTACAGTGTCCTAGAATCTTTGCTTCCATCTTTTGTATATTAACCACTATAAGCTTTTTAAGAGGATAAAAGTTTATGCTACTCCATGAAATAGAGAAATTAAACATTTATATAGTTGTTTAATACTCTTCCAATTTAGATTCAATGTCTGTGTGCTTATTTATTTACATATAAACAACTTTAAATTCCTTTCATGTGAATGACTGACTTAATGAATAGATTGTTTATTATCTCCCACTATACTGCCTTGAAATGTTGTTTGTTTGTTTTTTTATAAATCGCTGAATATTCTAAGGCTGCATGACTGTGTCTCTTTAGTATCTTAATGTATCTTGAAGTCTGGGAAAAGAAAAAGATATTAAACAATGCCCCCCGTTCTTTTTAATAGCATGGTCACAAATGCTCATTTTGCTGTAGCATCAAGATGATGAATAACTGCTGTACTTAGTCATATATTTGCAGTGGCAAATTAGCAGTCTTTGGATGTGAAAACCACATTAAGCTTCCTTCAAACAAGCGTCCCTAGTCTTTAATTCTAACTGTAATGGAACGACTAGTGTTAGCAATAGGAAGTCACTTTGAAATGATGATATAGGAGAGCTCCTCTTCAGCTCATGATAGGACCTAAGATTAATGGAGTTCTTCAGTCCCCAAACCTCATAACCAAATACTACTCAAAAGCCAGTTCTTTAGAAGGAATACATAATGAAGAACACATTGTACCTAATAAAGGAAGTTATAATTGTCTATATTTTAGTTTAATGTTTTTAGAAAAATTAGGATAAAATACTAAAGTGTACCATATTTGATCCATCATCTGTAATAAAAGTTCAATTATATATGAATATTTTATATCTAATAATTTTATAAATTATTTCCTAAGTTTTGATCCAATAACAAAAATACTTTTATATGTTGGTTTTCTCTTTAGCATCTTTACAGGCTAGACCTTGAAGATATTTAATTTCTAAAAATTGTGGGAAAGAAATATAAAAAACTAACTTTTTATGTGCTGCCTCTATTTCCTCTGTCTCTGTCACTTTCTCTGCCTTGATTATACAGTAAGTTAATAAAATAGAAACTCTAGTTTGATTTTTCCAATGAAAATTAAGTTTCTTTCAGTTTTATTTTCATTCCTAATATTGCTTGGCCTGTGATCTTACAAATGACAGAAGATGGATTAGGTATATAAGTATGGTTGAAACAAGCCACAGGAATTTGAGCTGCAGGAGTCTCTATAATCATTAGCGGAAGCTTTATTTTAGAACTGACAGAGAAAAATGTGATCAAGAAATGTCATTTATTTAATAGCATTGAGCTGTTTAATGTGAAACTTAAGTGTGGTCCTTAGGATTCCAAGTCCAGTGTCCTTTCTACTACTCAACTGTTAATATCATCACTACTTATTTCAAGTGCTGAAGAAACAATGTTTCTCTGTGACAGTGGGTATAACTGGAAGGGCTGTCTGGGGGTAGGCAAATGAGGAATTAACATTTCCACATCAGACTCCCATTAAAAAAAATCCTTGGCTATATTAGCTTATAGCTGCTTGAGATTCTGTGTTGTTCACTTTTTTTTAGCAAATAAGTTCAATTATTTGATCAACATGGCTAGCCAAATCAATCCAAAAACATTAAAGTAGAACAAATTCTTAATTTGACTTATCCTCACAGTGCAGAGCCTCCTTGGGATTCTCTCTCCCCCTTTCTCTATGCCCCTTGTCCGCTCACACATTCTTGCTCTCTCTCTCTCAAAATAAACAAACTTAAACAAACAAACAATTGTTTTGATTTACTTGAATTAGTAAAAAAAAAATAGTATAACCTTAGAGACAGTTGCTGGATTCCATGAAATTATTTCTGGAGTTTCCTAAATCAATTTTTTTTTCATTTTAATTTTAACATATGAAATGGAAGAGTGACCAGTCGAGATAACAATACTAACGATTTGAACACTAGAAAAGAACAATTTTTGTTTCTGATAGGGAAAAAATTCTATACTTTTCCTGTCTTCAACATTCTAATTAGTTTCTAATTTTTTAATGGCAAGGTTGAATTAAAACAAAACAAACACTGGAATTCCAAAAAGATAGATGCTGTTACTCTTTTCATTAATGCTAGAACAAAACCAGAAAATTTTCAACTATTTATGTAAACATTGGTTAGCACCAATGGAATCCTGATCTATAATCCAAATTTTCATTTAATTTCATGGTGGAGAGTACTATATAATTCTTTAGTATATGTTACCTTCACATTGTCAGTAAATTATGTCTTTTGAACACTTTAATGATTGATTCAGTATATCAATTTTCATTTTTAATGTGATTTGTATCACAAATGTATTACTCTTGGGTTCAACTTCAAAGCACCAATAAAAGGAAAAATTATTTTCCTCTTTCAAAGCGTCTTAAACATATTAATAAGCATAACATTTTTCTGAATGGTTCAGCACTACTGCCGTGTACTTTTTCCAGTTGCACAGTAGAAAGGGGAGACATTTATGATAAATGCAATCAAATGACTTACTGATTTACTCCTTTCTATTCTTTCACTTCTGGGGAAGGAATGCAATAATGTTCTTTAGGGAATCCTCATTTATTTTCAAAATAAAAAAATGTATTTTAAAAAATAATTGCAGTTACTACCTGGGCATACACAAAATTCAGCCACAGAGGAGAATCCTAAAAAGCAGTCAACTTTGATTTATAGTTGATAAAGTAAATTTTGATCCACAATAAATAATTTCTCCTGTAAGCATAAATTAACAAGGTTCATAATCCACCTTCCTAGAAAAGAAAAAGAAATCTGAATGTGTATGCATTGCACTTTCTTTAGGCCTTTAATATTTACTTATTTTTAGCTATGATCTTTTCTTGCACCAAAAAGGAAGAACTCTTTCATTGTAAATATTAAATATTAAGATGTCCTTGAAGGAGTTTTAATCTTTAGGGAATTATTTCTTAAGTGAGCTCTTTACATGGTAGTAATGTTGGAAGTGGGGAAAAGAACAGAAAAGTAAAGGAGAAGAAAAGAGATTAGGATCTAGATAAATTTTTTATTATGAACAAATATCCAAGTATCTCTTGATAGCAAACTTTGTAGTTGCTATGCAATCAGTCCAAGAAATTCAATATAAAACTTCAGACACAATAAACCTCACACAGTTCATGCTAAATTCCCCTAATTGCGAATGAATAGTACACTCCCGCGTAGAAAACCAGAAAGGTCATGCTAAATTACACAGGCTCATGCTGTTCCGCAAATCCATTGTACCTTGCATCTCTGTCTTGTGGTGTCTGCCGTGCAATTTTCTGAACTTTACTCAACTTTACCACCTACTGGTTATTCAATTCTAATCAATAGAAGCAAATATTCACATAGCCTGACCTTCAGTAAACTGTAAGAAGGCTAGAAGGACAAGAGAATTCTGAGAGGAAATATAGTGACCATATCTTGTAAGTCACAGGAATAATTCAATTTTTTTTTGTCTTATTTTAACTGGGGAAGGCAGTGAATGAGAATGATAAAAAGAAATTGGCTTTTAAGTTTGAATAATTTATAGTAGAGCCCTAGAAAATATCCATTAATTCAGTTTTTCATGACTTCTATGCATTAAGATGTAGACATGTTAACAATAGTAGCAAGGCTTCTTTTAAAAAAGCTGGAAAGGATCACTTTCTGTAATTCCAGGGCTAAGAGAAAACTGTAAGGAAAATTGCAATGATTGTTTTTCTTTCAATCTTTTAAATCCTGCCCCCTTACCTCCCACCCCTCCAGACCAACCCTTTTATCTAGAACACCTAAAAGGAATGCATTGAGTAATGTCTAGCTTGGTGCCTCTTGACCTTCACAATCCTGAAAATAATGCACACAGTTGTCACCTTCACAAGAAAACAAGTGTTTGAGATCTAAGACAGAAGGAAAGAAAGAGACAGGAAAATGGAAAGGCAGAAGAGGAGGCTTTTGTTGGTAAAAGACAAAGTTTGCCTTAGATTAATTCATTTCTTCTTCAGCTCCTCACCTTCTTTTTTTCCTTACACCATAGCACTCTTTGATCTTGTCTTCTCCTACCTCTGTCAAAACCGTCTACCACAGAGGCTCTTGAAAGAGTCTTTTTAATTTTGAAGTTAGATTACTACTCTTTTCAAATTATATTTGTATACTTAAGCCTAATCTATAATTGTGGAATAAAAGGTTTGTTTTCTGTTAAAAGATTTTTAGGCATCAACAGGCAACTAGAGGCAAGTTTATTATTTGGGATGTTGTACAGCAGTATAAAATTATATACCTCAAAAGTAAAACTAATTGAACTCTACATTGATTTACCTTAAACTTTCCTGAAAGCATACAAAACTAATGTCTGCTTTGATGCAATTGGCATTTGTAATATCAATTAAGCATTTAAAGATTAGAGATAAGATAAGATTAGATTCCAGGTTATAAAATCTACTGTTTGAATAAGAGATTTTTAGCATCTTTGAAAATTCCCTATGGTTGTGTATTGCAGAATTTTATTCATTCTTTTGGTAAGAGAGGGATAAGGAAGAGGATGTTGATTTTCCTAAGTATCTACTCAGTGCCAAACATTCCTCTAGACACTTTCACATACATAATTTTTTTACTCTAATAATTACTTATTTAAAAAAATAATTATTTTTATTATGATGAATTATTTTCAGAGATTTTGGAAATAAAAGTTTTTAAAAAAAAGTTTTTTAAAAAAGTTTTGGTTATCTGAAATTCTAAAGCAAAAGTCTTATAGACTACATAAAATTGGGAGCCTTTTAAAGGCATCAAATTTTTGCCCTTACATCATTGGGTCTCCCAATAGAGAAAAGTACGTTTTTTAAAAAAAATATTTATTTATTTTTGGGAGAGGGGGAGAGAGAGACAGAGAGAGAGATAGAGAGAGAGAGGAGAGAAAGGAGAGAGAGAGAGAGAGAGAGAGAGAGAGAGAGAGAGAGAGAGAGAGAGATACAGGATGAACTGGAAAGGGCAGAGAGAGAGGGAGTCACAGAATCCAAAGCAGGCTCAAGGCTTGGGCTGTCAGCACAGAGCCCAACACAAGGCTTGAATTCACAAACTGTGAGATCATGACCTGAGCCTAAGTCAGATGCTTAACTGTCTAAGCCACCCAGGTGTCCCAAGAAGAGAAAGTATTATGAAATGCTTTCTTTCTAAAACCTGTGTGGTATTTGCAAACTTTTCTATTATTAACTTTTCATTTGTAATAGAGTAAATTTTTTAAAAATGTAATATATTGGGAGGGAAACTATATTTTTTCCCCAAAATATTTGTGATTTCATTAGTACTATTGATAACTGGTTCCTGGAATAGTATCTCATTTGCCCATTTTATGTGACTTTGTGTTGATATGAGTAACTCCAGAGAGTGACTTTCCAGAAAAGGACAAAGGTTTCTAACCATAGAATAAAAGTAGAGGCAATTGAAGCTAAAAACTCCAGGTGTGTTATATGGAAGATAATATAATGCTAATGCACTCAGCATTATGCATGATGTCAGGTGGTTGTCATACCCTGGGAAAGTGAATCACTATCATATTTTGTAGTGGATTGTAGAAAGAATTAGATCTGGTAATTTATCAAGATATTTTGACTCCATGGTCACCCAGTATATAGGTCAGTAATGTACTTGGTGCTGGCAAGAATATGCAAGTGCCTTAAATATGTCTACTGATAAACAAGCAAAAATTATATATTTAAAGTGATAGGCACTTCAAGTTCTCATTAGCTTTCACCCTTATTCTATAGAATGGATTTGTTATATTTATTCTCATTGACTGTGAAGTGGACCCTAAACTGATTAATATCCAGACTTTTTCAAAAGTTTGGCAAGATATTGTCTTGAAAATAAGCCCTTCATTAACTTTGAGATGATAACACTGTCCATAATTCTTTAAGCAGATCAGAAATGTTTTTGCAATGCAACAAAAGGTCAAAGACAGAGAGTTCATTTTTAATAGACCATTTCTTTAACCATGTTTTTCTCAAAAAGTTTATATTAAAATGCAGTATACCTATTTCTTCCACTTCAAATATTAATTATCTTGACAAGCATTGGGGAAGTGTCAGGAATATGTGAACTGATGAAAACAAAAGCAATGATGTTTCCAAGGATGCACCTGACAGCTCTTAGGGGATCTAGAGAAATGAGAGCAGAATTACAATGATTTCAAGTGTTTTGGTAATACACTCAGGCAATTTAAAGTTGCAAAAATTCTTTAGATTTATACTGAACTTAGATCTTTTCTGATTTCATAGTAACTCTCTTTTGTAATTTTTTAATGCAATAAATTTCTATTAGAATGATTTGAAAGTATATTTAGTATGGATTTATATAAGGAAACTTAGTTTCATATGTTGTAATAACTGTATCTTGATCTAATCTATAATACACTTACCTGAATTACTAAATCTTAAGTTTGTAGAGTTCCATTAACAGCAAGTTTCATTGGTAACTCAGTTTAATTTTTATAATAAATCTTAATTTATTTATTATTTGGTATATTTTTCTATCTTAGATTTTATACTTTCTTTTAATACTGAACTAACTAAATTTTCCCTATAGAAAGGTAGATGCTCAAAAATAAATTACTTGATCAATCAAAATAAAATTGAGGGGCCCCTGGGTGGCTCAGTCCGTTAAGTGTCTGACTTCAGCTCAGGTCAGTATCTCATGGCTCTATTGGTTTGAGCCCCATGTTGGGCTCTGTGCTGACAGCTCAGAGCATGGATCCTGCTTCAGATTCTGTGTCTCCCTCTCTGTCTGCCCCTCCCTCTGCTTGTGCTCTGTCTCTCTCTCTCTCAAAAATAAACAAACACTAAATCAATCAATCAATCAATCAATCAATCGACAATATTAAGAAGCCTGAAAAGGTCATGGGAATTACTGGGGATCCTTTCATTTACAAATTATAGTGGGATTTTCCTCCTATTTTTCCATTATCCTGCGTCTGAAGCAGTATCATAGATTTTACTATTCTTACCATTTATTATTGTTGCAGAGACTTCTAAATTGAGATGTTAAGAACAGCCTGTTTCAATGCTACCAACCCATCCATATGTTCCAGATGGATAGAACACATTCTATACTGAGGCTTTAAAAAAGGAAAAAAAAATTCAAATTTATTAGCATACCAGATAAACAAGTAGGTGTCATTAGCAATCTGCCCATCCTATTTCCCAGGGCAGAATATTGTCAGGTAACAGGAACTCTTTTCCTAGATGTGAATTGGACTGGCTGCAAACGAGACTGGCTCCAAAGGGGAAGGTTTAAGCCTGTAGAGTCACCCAAACATGACAAGTGGTATTAACCAGTAGCAATAATTCTGCTTCATATCAGAGTCCTCCTATAGCATTCTTTCATTCTTGTCCATTAGGCAAGATTAGCTTCCCTCTGGTCCATCTCCCCAACCTGCTTCATCAGAAGTTAAGGCTTACTTCTCATTTTCCCTTAATATCTTTTAAAGAAGTGTGGGCCTAATTATTTTTGGATCAAATCACTTTATTACATAGGGATACAAAATTAATTAATTAATTTATTTATTATTTAATTTTAAAATTTTAATTCTAGTGTAGGTAATATAGAGTGTTATATTTTTTCAGATATACAAGAAAATTATTCAGCAATTCTATACATCACCCAGTGCTCAACACAAGTGCCTTCTTTAATCCCCATAACCTATTTAACTCATGTCCCCACCCTTTTCCCCTGTGGGTGAAGAGTTAAGAGTATGTTTCTTTGTCTTTCTCTCTCTTTTTTCCTTATGCTTGTTTGTATTGTTTGTTAATTTCCACCTATCAGTGAAATCATATGGTATTTGTCTTTCTCTGATTGACTTACTTTATTTAGCATTAGAATCTTTAGTCCCATCTATGTTGTTGCAAATGGCAGGATTTTATTCCGTTTTATGGCTGAATAATATTCCATTATAAATATATACCACCTCTTCTTTATCCATTCATCTGTTGATGGGCACTTAGGCTGCTTCCATGATTTGGCTATTGTCAATAATGCTGCTTTAAATATAGGGGTGCATGTATCCCTTTGAATTATTGTGTTAGTATTTTTTGGGTAAATATCCAGTACTACAATTATTGGATTGTAGGGTAGTTCTATTTTTAGCTTTTTGAGGAACTATCCTATTTTCCACAGTGGCTGCACCAGTTTGCATTCCCACCAACAGTATAAGAAGGTTCTTTTTTCTCCACATTCTCTCCAACTCTTGTTTCTTGTGTTGTTGATTTTAGCCACTCTGACAGGTATGAAGTGATATCTCATTGTAGTTTTGATTTGCATTTCTGTGATGATGAGTGATGTTGAGCATCTTTTCATGGATCTGTTGGCCATGTCTATGTCTTCTTTGGAGAAGGTCTGTTCATGTCTTCTGCCCATTTTTTAACTTGATTATTTGTTTTTTGAATGTTGAGTTGTAGAATTTCTTTATATTGGATACTAACCCTTTATCAGATAAGTCATTTGCAAATATCTTCTCCTATTCCATAGGTCGCCTTTTAGTTTTGTTGATGTTAGAGATATTACTACCTGTGTTCTCTTCTAAGATTTTTATGCTTTCCGGTCTCACATTTAGGTGTTTAATCTAGTTTGAGTTTTTGTTTGTTTGTTGTTTGTTTTTGTATATTGTGTAAGAAAGACTTCCAGTTTCATTCTTTTGCATACCAGTTTTGCTGACCAGTTTTCCCAACACCATTTGTTGCATCTTTTTTCCATTGGATATTCTTTCCTGCTTTGTCAAAGATTAATTGACCATATAATTGAGGGTTTATTTTTGTGTTTTCTGTTTGGTTCCATTGATCTATGTGTCCTTTAGGGCTACAAAATTTAAATAATATTGGGAACCTCAGCACTTTTCAATTCCTGTCACATGTACCAGAAAGAGATTATCTTTAATTGTCCGAGAGAAGTAAATTTCAAATCAAAATCTGTTTAGCATGACTATTTTCCTTTTCCCCAAATGAGATAAAATCGCTTTTTTATAGGAAATCATTAAGCACTTACGAGATACGACTTTTTCTATATGCAAATAACATCAATTGCAAAAACAGAAATGCTCTAGGTGTAACTTGTAGAAAAGAAAACTAACACACAATTAATTTATAGTTAAGAGTTAAGCATTCTTAAAAACTTGTCATCATCTTTGTTAAAAAGACTGTAATGTGATTAACAGTAATAGAAAATGATTTGTGTTCCAGAAAACTGAATCTTGAAAAATTTGTTCAGATAGAAACAATTGTCTATTATATAGACAAATCCAGGAAAAAATTTTCCTGGTTATCTAGTTTTACCAGTGAGAAAAACTTTCCATCAGTTCCCCCATATTTTCTTTTAAAGAAAGAAGAGAGAAAGATGGATTTTGGGTAGCCAAACAGTGACATCCTCTGATATGTAAAGTCAAGTAAGGCAATATCCAGGAATCAGACTCAAGTTACAGGTTGGGGTTAAGGAATTTATAGATGAACAATAAGGAAGTGTAGTCAAGAAAGTAGTAAGTCTTCGTAAAATGGCTAAGCTAAGGTTGTCCTGGGGAAAATAGAGGTAACCATTCAGAGACTATAACACGAAGTAGGTGGTATTTTTCAGAAACAGAACACCAAAATTTAATATCTGCTAATGCCCAAGGATGACTTCTTACCCTGCCCCCCCTCCCCCGACCAAAAGTGCAAACTTTTTTTGCAACTTCTCTTCTGGTTCATAATAATTCATAAAGTATTAAGTTTCAATTATCATAAATATGGTTTAGTGACACCCATCTTGTTTTCCTAGTTCACTTTTTATTCCATGGGCTTTTGCCAGAACACTCTAGTCTATTTTTACTTTACTTATGGTCATTAATTTACTCATCCCACAAACATTTGTTAAGGACACATTTTATGCCATGGTTCATGGTGCTAGGTCCTGAAGTTCCAAAGGAGTTTACAGTTAGAGGAGGCAAATATGTAAATTTATAATTGTGGTAGAAAATAGTAGGTTTTATATTCATAAAACTTGATGGTGGCAGAGCGTTTTCTGGAGAAGTCAGGGGAGGCTTCATAGAAAAAGTGTCTAATTTGAATTCTGGTGGTTAAATATGACTGGGGGAAAAGTTGGGTAGGATATTTCTGGCATAAGGAAAGCATTATAAATGTATAAAAATCTAAAATAGCATGTCTCATTGAGAGAACTTTATAATATATTAGCATCATAGGTACAAGATAAGAAATGGGAATCTGGAGAGGCAAACTTTGATCAAATCAGGACACATGTAATGCTACAAAGTGTAGCGAATGAAAAACTATCTTTGGATTTTAAGTATGGGTTGTATTCGGATTGTGGAAATATCACTTTAGTGGCAGTGTGAAAAATGGACTAGATATCAAAAGAAATGAAAGACCAGTTATGAAGCAAATATAATCAGAAGACATATGATGAGAGTTTAAATTTGGACAGTGGCAGTGAGAAAGGATATAGGGAAAAGGTTAACCAGATAGAACTTAAGGACAATTGCATTTCAAGAATAAAGGAGAGGGAAAGTCAGAATGAGTCCCATGTTCCTTTTTGGGAGATTGTGAGATAGGTACCATTATCCAGCTAGTAAACAGTATGAATACATTTTAGGAGGAGAATGACAATTTCAATTTGCACATACTGCCTGAGATGGCTGTGAAACAAACATCTAAGTGGTTATACCCATTATACAGGTGATTATGTGAACCTTAAGCTTAGGAGAACAGTCTAGACTAGATACAGATTTTATATTATTGATGTATAGAAATTAGCAAAAAATTGTGTTTATATCCTCCATCAGGGTTTAGTGAGATGAAAAGAGTAAGATTTATGAGGATAGGGACTATATTTGTCTTTCTCTTTGTATTTCAAGGATGTAGCTAAGCACTAGATACATAGTAACCTTTCAATATATGCTTGTTTAAGGAACAAATAGTTGAAAAGAAGCCAGAAAAGGAAGTGATGGGGAAGAATAAGAGACAAAGGAGGATAATTAGGAAGAACAGCTTGGTGTCACATACACCAAGGAAGTAAAAAGGACTTGTCTGGGGTGCCTGGGTAGCCCAGTCAGTTAAGCATCTGACTTCAGCTCAGGTTATAGTCTCATGGTTCATGAGTTCAAGCCCTGTGTCAGGCTCTGTACAGACAGCTCAGAGCCCAGAGCCTACTTCAGATTCTGTATTTTCCTCTCTCTCTGCCCTCCCCCACTCATGTTCTGTCTCTCTCCCTCTCTCAAAAATAAATAAACATAAAAAAGAAAAAAAAAAGAAAGAAAGGACTTGCCAACAGTGTTTAATGCTGCTAAGGGTCACACACTCAAAAAATAGAAGTTGTAAAATTAGAACGTGCTGTTATTATATACAGAAACCCAAATACATGTATTTTATTTTTATTTACATTCAGTGAAATCTTAGTAGTGGAATGAATGTCAGGCCATGTTTTTGGCAGATGGATTTCTTTTTACTCAACTTCAAATTTCCTTTATAATTCTCCAAAGTACATATTTATCAGAACCAACAAATGTACATTAAATGAGACTGTCAAGAAGCAAAGTGATGTTTTGTTGAATGTAGGTAAATTATGTAATCAATAATAAGATATATAGATGCAAATGCAATCTGAGGCCTCAAGAATGAAAACAAGTTTTTTATTTTACTTTTTAACATGTTACAACCTTGTGAATTCCCATATTTCACAGAAAGGCAGCTAAGTTCTCTTAAGATATGGAAGAAAACTGAAAAAAAAATCTTTGGAAACATTATATCAGGGTAAATTCACATAAGATATTTTAAAGTGAAATAAGGAAACTAATTCTGCAGAATAGTTATTCATTCACTCATTCATTCAACTATTCACTTAACACCTACTATGTGGCAAACTCTGTTCAAGGTCATAGGACTATAGCAGGAAATGAAGCAAACATAGCTCACATCCTCAGACCGTGCAGTTATAGGGGATATGAAAAGTATATGATTAAGCAAAATTAGTTAATTGAAATGGAAATACCTACTCTGGAAACTAAATAGAAGATGATTTTAAGGCATATATTAGGGTATCTTGTTATACAATATATAACAAGATTTACTATGTGTCCTTATAGTACCAAAATATATATTTCAAAAGTCTTACAGAAATTATATTTTTTAATTGCCTTGAAGAAGTATAATTTATTCTGAGAATTTAAAAAAAATGAATAAATTTAGCTTGTTGAATTGGGAGTGGAGAAGTTTGGAAAGATCATCTGAATGAAAAGGACAGCGTATGCTCCCTAGGGTAGAAAGGAGCCAGCATATTGGGACAATTGGGAGCAGAAGGCTTTATCTGGAACACCAGAGAGAAGAAAGGAACGTGTTGCTTGGAGAGACTGGAGAGATGGAACAAAGAGCCTCAGGACTATGTTAAGAGTTTGATTTTCATCCTTTCATGAAAACCAATAAATGATTGTAAACAGATGAGTGACATGAATAGATAGCAATTCTTTGGAAACTCTCTGTTTAGAGTATTGAAAAAATACAAAAGTAGGAAATGAACAATATGCAAAGAAACCAACTATCATACTTAGGATGATATTATCTTCTATGATTAAGAATTTCATCATATAAAAATTGGAAATGATAACTTTCTTTTAGGATTCTTGGGAGGATTAAATATGTAAAGTGCTTCACACGGTTTCTAATACATTATAGGAAATGTTGTTTTCCTGCTTAGTTTCTAAATAAGTAAGTCAAATAAAATTGGCTGTCCACTTACCAGTTCATCTAACAGTAAGTTAATGCTAACTGGCTGGCACTGTTAGGGGAAAACTAGAGGCTTTTCAGGAATATGACTTTCAATTCTGAGAATATCCTTCAACCACCTATTAAGGAAGGAAGCCTGATACTATCACAGTGACATCCTTGATGGGCATTGGCCTTCAGAGGTACCCAGAACATCCAGGCTAGTACTCTGATCAGAAAGGCCTAAATTGGGAATACAATCATGATATAGAACTGCCTTGGGATATGTGCATTTGCTTTGAGGTTAATTATAATTTTCTGTAAGTTCCTCAGGAAATCTCATCATATTAAAATCTTCTAAGCAACCTGAGTATCCTGCTTTATGATGGAAAACAACTAGAAGCTGTACCAGGTCTCATAATGGAAATTTTCAGCATTTTTCTGCCCTGAAACCCTTGGTTGCTTAAAAACAGTGTTGATAAACCACTTTGTAGTAATTTATAATTTTGAAGTTTTGAGTGATTTTTAAAAGAAAATTCTCCAGTAGGGGTGCATATCACATATTGAAATTTAGGGTATTCTTTTTCAGATCGAAAATGCACTAAAAAGGAGGGTATTGAATGAAAGACTACTAAGACTCTGGCACACAATATCCACTGACTTCTTTTCTGAGGAAATCCTTTTGGCAGAATGTCTAAACACTTTATTTTTCTAGAAAAATAAAGCAACAAGAAGGAGCAGCCATGAGTGTTGTTATATTATTTCAAAACACAGAAATCTTTTCTGAGCAGGCAGTAGTAGGAAAATATTTTAGCCTGGATATCCATTTATTTTGAAAATTAGTCAAAACATGGTCATTAGAGCTCATATGTGTTTTTATAAGCATTTCAGGAAAAGTGCCCCTTTCATAATTCTCCAGGCTTGTGATGCTGTGAGCTGTTTTGTTTCATTTATTAGTTTGTTCTAACATAGACATTTCATGCAGCCCTTAGAACTGACCTCAAAATTTGAATTAATTGGAATTGAACCCAGTGGAAATTACAAAGTTGTCACACACTATGGGGATTTATACTTCATTGGAAAATCTAGAAAGTAGTTAAAAGAAACAGACTAGTAAGAAAAAAATAACATGTTCCTAGAAAGATAATCAACTAAACGGACATACATTTTTTGAGGAAGATAATTTAAACTGTTTAGATCAAAAAGGTTTGTAGTTTAGCTCTTGAAGCCAGGATCCATCAAAAAGAGAAGAGGGCACCTGGGTGGCTCAGTTAAGCATTTGACTTCTGCTCAGGTCATGATCTCGTGGTTCACGAGTTTGAGCCCCACTTTGGGCTCTATAATGCCAGATCAGAGCCTGGATCTTGCTTGGGATTCTGTGTCTCCCTCTCTCTGCCCTTCCCCTGCTCACTCTCCATCTCTCTCAAAAATAAATGTTGAAAAAAGAAGAGGAGAGAAGAATTTATTTTATAAGTACTACCTGTCAATTGCATTAACACTCTACATTGTTGGAATAATGGAGCACAAGCAACCAGCTAGAAGATAGAAAGTGACAAATACATTGGTTTCTGATTCAATGGCTGCCTAGAATCATAAAAATTTAGATATCATTTGCCAACAACAACAACAACAACAACAACTTGTGTTTTCAAATGTTTTGGATGCTTGGAGAAATATCAAAGAAATTATTATTGGTAGTAGTAGCAGTAGTATAGTTTTTCATCCTGGCTATTCAATGTACAAACATACATGTATACTAATGGTATGCTTACATGTGCACAAGAAAACTTGGAGATATTTACAGGCAAAGGTGAATAACCAAGCCACATTTACTCTAATTACCTGGTTACCTGATTTACTCTCTCTACATAGCTGATGCTTAAGATATATGCAGGATTTTCTACTGACACAAAACATAATTTGAAGCTAGTCAATTTTGGTACTATTAACATTAATTTAGAAAAAGCATAACAAATAGTAAAAACAGCAAACAGTGATGGTTATATGCTTATTTTGTGATAAATGCTGAGTTTAAAGAAATGAGTATGACTGTGGCCCTGGAGGGCCTTACAGTTTGAATGGAGGAAGAAAAAAAGAAGTAATGATGATGGCATGTGAGGAAAATATATAATAGAGGAAGATCTATAAATAGTGCTTACTCCCTGTGAAATATTTGGAATGTAATATTTATTCAGTGTCTCAAAGCTCTGTGGAAGTTACTTGAGAAGCGTAACTTGTGTATCCCAGAGAGAGGGAATAGCATGCATGGTCAAGGACTCAGGCATACAATTGAGTGAGTCTGTGCCTGCCTGTCAGGTACCTGCTTTTCTTTGTTATGCAAATGAACCTCATCACCCAAGCCCTTAAACCCAAAGGCCTAGAGGCCTGCTACTCCTACAAATCCTTCTTTATTCCTTTATCTTTCACTCATGCTATATTCAGTACAGTTTTGAATCTCTCCTTGTTTTTCTCCTTTTTAAAAAGAATTCTCTGTCCATATCTTAATTGAACTCATCAAAATCTCAAGCTAGAGCTACTGCCATAGCGTCTAAAAAGGCATCCTACTTGAGACTGGTTTTACTCCAGTACATCCTTTGCCTTACAGTCACTCCACACAGTCTCTTCTTTTTCTGAAGTTACCATCATTCATGCTTTGCTTGCATGCCTGCACTTTCTTTTCAGTGAAATACCCTTTCTGTCCTCCTGCACATGATAACCTGACTCAGTCTTCAAGACTTAGACCAAGAGTCACTTATTCTGAGGAATCTTATCCACTTCTCCTTCCAGCTGATCACTTCTCTGTGTTCCCATAGCTCTCAATACTTTAATATTAGTCACATTTTACTTTAATTACCTGGTTACCTGATTTACTCTCTCTACATATTAATTACTGTTTTAAGAATCATGATTGTATTTTATATTTGCTATGGATTTTATTTTTTTATTATTATTTTTTAATGTTTATTTTTGAGAGAGAGAGAACAGGGGAGGGGCAGAAAGAGAGGGGGGGATAGAGGATTCCAAGCAGGCTCTACGCTGACACCAGTGAGCCCCCACGGGGCTCAAACTCATGAACTGTAAGATCATGACCTAAGCTGAAGTCAGACTCTCAACCAACTGAGCCACCCAGGGGCCCCTATAGATTTTAGCATAGTACCACATCTGCCACATGGTTGGAATAAAACAGATGCTTTATGAGTAGTTGAGTATCTAAATTTTCATGAATCTATATACTACTAACATTCCAAAGGACGAATACTGATTTACCAAGTTTATAATCTGAAGTAAAATTATCATTAAAATGTTTTTAATTGCACAGAAATCTAATATTAAAATAAAATTAGAAATAATACGGGCAGAAAACTTTGTTCTTTCAGTGGAAAGTGCTGTTAAAGGCAAAAAGGTTTTGAATGGCCATTATCTGCTTTGTTCTAAATGAACTAGAATATCTGTAAAACAAACATAATTGAAGACCTTGACTTAACCAGAATCATCAACAAAAATAGGCTTGGTGTAAAACACAAGGATATATGTTTTCCAGGCTATACTATGTAATCCAGAAATTGAGAATTTTAAGTTTTGAAATAGGGTGCCAAAATGTCTGCTAAGTCCAGAATTCTCAAGGTTTATAGATGAATGTTGAGGATCGAACATCAGCAACTCACATGGATTGTATAGGATCAGAAGACCTCTCAGGACCAAATGGCACATCCATGAATTGTTTCTCTTGCTGAGATGACACATCGAATCTGATTTGAAATCAAACTCACTAGAGTCAGAGATTTTACTTTGTATCAACTTTACTAATAACTGCAAGGATATGAGTAATCTCAAGGAATATGAAGCATGGAGAAGTCTGACACAGCCGATGTCATTCCTTGGGTCCCTTTTTGTTGCATAGTCCAAGATGCCTCCCAAAGTAATGTATTTGTCTAAATTACATACACAAAGGGGACTATTTCACTCATGATACATGTCTATCTTATATATATCTTATATATAATTATAATTCTTACAGGTTATTTCTCCTAATTAATAGATTCCAGGGTTTTTACTTCTTTATTTTTTTGATTGTTATTCATTTGTATTTCTCCATAGGTAATCCTAGAAAGAGCAGATACATTCGACTAGAAGCATTCTATCCATAAAGGCTTTCTTTCTAGGAAATACTACTAGTATATTTGCCTGGAAGCCTATCATTAGCATGCTTACAAAGGAATATGATAAGATTACATCCTTTCTTTTCTGGGCTTGCTTCCTCCCTCCCATGTAAGGAAAGAATGGAGTACAAACTGATGAATCATTTCCTTTTCACCTGATATTGTCTCCTTTGCTTTTTTTTTTCTGTTTGCCAATGGATATGGATGTTTATGGAGTGATGTTGAGACTGGGGAAAGATGTATTTGGTGGGAGAAAATCTGGTTCCTTATCGTAATTTGGAAACATAAAATTTTTTGGAAGCTTCTCACTTTTTGGGTTAGATTTGACCATGAGGGCTGTGAGATCTCTCATGTTCTGCTGGTCAATGGTTGATCTTCATTTATGTTACCCAGGAAATAGTATCAGTGAAGTGGGGAAGGCATATGTAATAGAAACCACCTGATTTTTAACATTAATTTGATTTGGGGGAAAAGAAAGTAAAGTTAGATACCATATAGATCCAGACAATATTTACATGAAATCTGAATAATCAAGCTAGAGGAAAACTGTGAAGGTATGAAGAACTCAAAGTAATTGTTGGGTATAATAAAAAACATGAGTAACTGATTTGCTGTATCTTTTACTTTTAAGCTATGTTGAATAGGGTAGTTTAAAGCAGTTTAAAGTGTTATGTAACAAAAGGGAAAATAATAAAAAAAGTTCTTCCTATATCTCCTTTAAAATGGAAAAGGAAAAACAAGTATCACACTTGTCAGTTGTTCCTGAGAAGAAATACTGCCTGTCAGTCTTCATTTATGAATAAGGATAATAGAGAATCTACATTTAAAATGAAAGACTCTTTCAAAGTCCAACATGATTATTTTGGTTTCTGATTTACATAGAATATTTTACATTTTAAGTATATTTGTCAATGTTAAAATCATATCAGAATATTTTTAAATGTAAAAACTTATCTGACTAGAAACTATATTATAAAATGGAAATGGACATAGTTTTACTTCTGAAAGTCAGTGAATAGTTCTTGCCATCAGTGAAAATAAGTATGATGTTTAATGTTTCTTCAGATAAGAATAAAGGATAATGAGAAATTATTCTGTTTTGTCTTAATTTTCTTAAATCCACTTGCAAATCAATCATTCAGCTTTGAAAGGCAATACTAATGTGATATGAAACCAGTGGATCAACTTTGCCCAGAGGACCTGAAGCGCTCTCAGCTTCCCTGGACCAGCCTTCTGAATAAAGCAGAGTAGCTGCATGACATAGCCTTAGCTAACCTCACAATTTTTCTGCATCTGAGAAGACTAGTACAAATCAGATGAGGAATTGAGATGCTGACCCCAAACCAGATGACAATGCCTGCTTTCAAATTCACAGGTTTCCTCTAATACAATTCACCCTTGCTCTCCTAATTTTAATGAAATCTTGAAAGAAATATATATTCTCCCTGAAAATAAGATTCCTGGTTATATCTGGCATTTTATACCCTCAAGGTTTCCAAAAATTGCTAAATATATTACTCATCAGTTGCTTTATGAGCTTTTAGAAGAGACGAAAAATCTTAAACATGTCCTATATGATTTCTTTTAAATTGTAGTCAGTCATAGATTTTTCTTTTTCTTCTTTTAAATAAAACTCCAGGAGTCCCCCTTGAATTAAACACCTGATTTTGATATGGATTCAGTAGCTAACAATGACTTTTTAACAGGGCTTGGTATCCTGAAATTTTACTGACATTCAGTTCTCAACACGCTTCTTTGACTTGTACATTGAGGCTTTTAGGGAATTTGCATTACTATCCTATGACCTCACTGTTTATTTTTAATTTATTATTATTTTTTAGCCAAATCTTAAGCAAATAGATGAAACAAAAGTAGCTCACTGGTTTGAAACAACCTAGTGTGTGACACTGTATTATGTATTATGACACTGTAATTGGCTTACACTGTGATGTCTCTAATAAGAATCACACACATCTATTTCCTTTGGAAAAAAATTTAAAAGCTGACAGAACAAAGTAGAAAAACAGACTTGATAAGATTTCATTATCTCATAGTTCTCTGAAAAAGAATGCCATAATGTGTTAAGTGACCATTTCTAGATGGGGGATGTAAAGTCCCACAAAAGATGAATCTTCATTAGAAGGGTGGATTGATGTTTGTGGAAAGATAGTCCTTTTCTTTGGGAAAAAGCCTTTTCCGTGGGAAAATCACTTCCTAAGGGGGAAAAAAAGAGAAAGAGAGAGAGAGAAACAACAAAAATTGATTCTCCCTTAGGGACGAATGTGATAGTGACATGTAGAGTCCAAGCACTTAGAGACATAGGGAAAGTTATAGAAAAGTCTTCCCACAATTCTGAATGTAGAGCATGAGAGCTAACAAGGTCAGGGGAACACATTGATGGCAAAATTGCAATTGAAGTGGGAGGACATCCTGGACACTACAATTGCCAGAGAGCCAGCCAGGAAATTTATAGGAGGAGAAACAACAAGGGTGCATTAAGAGCCAACTCTTCACTTTAACTTTTTAAACAATGTAAAATACATATTAACTTTTTTTTTTCAAGAGCTGGCATTATTTTAAAATTTTATTTAAAAATAAATAAAGCATTTAGAAAATACAGAACAGTAAATATAGGAATCTACATTCCTGGAAACAATGACTGTTACTATTTTGTTGTATTTCCCTCCAGTCTTTTTCTGTATTTTTTATCTTAAACAGTCGTGATCATATATACATGTGTATATATGATCATATACACATATATACACACATACATATGATTTTCTACTTGTCTTTTTCACTTAATAGTTATATATAAACTTATTTCCATGTTAGTATTATAAAAGAGCCTTAACTGAGTTTTTCCTGTTAGGAGAAAGGCATCCTGAACAGATGTAATAATACATTAACATTTTAAAAATGTGGTTCATCCTGGGAATATAAATACATTCAAAAGAAAAAAAACCCACAAATTAATTCTAAAGGTGTAGCATCCAGGAAGAAAAATTGTTTTGAGTCATGGGGTTTTCTTGGTTTTCCTCCAAACATCCAGTTTAGACAATTTCTTTAACTACTTGCATTAACATTCCTGACAACACACTATGCATATTGCTATTGTATCATAGTAATGACAGAAACAAAATTTTTATTTGACTGGAAATTAAGCAATGTAGAAAAGAAGACCTGAGTTGATTTTCATCATGTTCCTAGTAATTCTGGGCTCCTTAAATTCAAGAATCTGGTGATCCTTTAAATGCAACCTATGTAGATTTGGGGAGGTTTAACTGTACAGTAAAATAGATTAAATATTCTTCTCTTCCTGGGTTTGTTGTTCTGATTTCCACTCGAAGATTAAAATGGTTCTCTACTTCTGTCATCTGGTAACCCTCGAACTGTAGTTGTGAAGGAAAACTCTTAATTTGACTGCCAGTAGAGTATGTTGCAAAGAGGTTTCTAAACCCAGGCTACTGCCTGAACTTCTGAGTTAGAGATTTATGAGCAAGGTCAGGCATGGTAGTCCAAGTATGCCAGTGCAATTAGAAGGGCATTGGATTTGTCGGCTAAGTGTAAAATACCCTTTGGCTGCAGAGTGAAACCTTCATTTTCTAAGTAAATTAACTGTAATAACTATCAAACTACAGCTGGTAAGCAAGCCAGCCATCTGTGAAAAGGAAATCCATTGACAACAAAAGCCTTGTTAGACATTTCTTCAAGATAGGGAAAATTTGAACCAACTGAGCTGCTTTTGAGCCCATGAAAGGCAAAAGATAACATAAAATATCACCTTATTACTTCATCTTTGCAAAGAAAAACAGGTGGGAGATGAAAGGACAAGTTGGATGGCTAAGATGTTCATCTTGAAATTGGCACAAGTAGATGGAAACAGTCAGAATGAAATCACCGCATTTACAGGCTAGTAATGGTTATTCAGCAGATACCTTATATAACTCTCTGCTATCCCAATGTATATGGATTCTGCAGTTTTCTGAGGTCTCTTAATTATTTGTAAACTCTCATTAGTGGCCCATGGAAATGAATTTGTGAATTTTGTTCAACTTCACTTTGGGTAAGACGATACAATGGAGCATGCGCTGTGTTTCTTTACGTAGAACTTCCATAAAATAGCACCCATATTTAAAGTTCTTCAGTCTTATGACATGTGGAAACTGGGCTTCTAATGTCTCTTCAGAATCTCTTTACACTGGACACCCAGAGAAGATATGTCACACTTTTTTTGATGCTTATAGAATTCCTAATTCCTCTACTAAACATAATGAATCTCACCTAAACTGTTTCAGAGGAAAGAGAATGCATACAGAATCAGAAGAAAAAACAACAACAACAACAAAAAAACTGTTTGGCTCTCAACTGAATCACAAGATGACATTGGGCCAAATACTTTTAACTTCTTTGATTCTTATTTCTGCCATTTTTTTTCATTTATAAAACAAAAACAATATGTTTCTTACAGCATCTTATAAGCCTGAAATAACTTCCCCTTTCTGGAATATTTCTGGTACAGGACCTAGTGCCTGTACCATAGACGATGCTCAATAATTTGTTTCCCCTGTCTTCTTTTGAAGCTAAGTCAAAGAAGCCCAATTTTCTCCATACCCCTGGCATTCTCTAACTTCTTTAGTTACTTCCTGAAAAGAAAATCATGACAGCATGAAGAGAAATTATGACCAAAGAAAGATACTGACAGGAAGATAGTCATTGATAAGGCATTTAGAATGAAAAGGCAAAAGTAAGACATACATAAAACTCAGACTGGAGAGGTACTATGAAAGCAAAGTTATCTATACCTACTACCAAGAGGGGAGCTGCCTTTCCTGGAAGAATTTACAAGTTTCTATATTAAGGTAAGGCTAATATATTTTCACATGTGGTAAGTGCTATCATAACAAAAACTTTTCTTTTTTGCCTCTGTCACATGATATGCTGTAGATCAATTATGGAAAAATGCCTTGAGGAATAATAATACTAAATAAGTACATTATTATTTACAGATATATATTTCACTTGAGTATAAACTTGTTGACAGCCTCATTATGTCAAGCTTATAGCAAGTTGATAACTTATTCTGTGATCTTTGAAATTGTTGGATTGTGCTGTGCATGAGCAAATGAATGATGGCTGAAACATTGTTAAATGGAACTATGCAGTGAATGTACCATTTTCTCCATTAAACCATATGTACAGAACTTAGTAGAATGTTATAAAGGGAGACTGGCTTGAGAGAAGTACATCTTGAAAATATTTAGGACTTTGGAAGACCACAGGGTCAATATGATACCATGTTTATTAAAAATAAAAAAAAGCTAATTCTTAGGCTGCATTACTAGAAATGGAACATTCTGATCCTGTGAAATGCTTGTACCAATGGTATAATTAATGCCTGGACTATTGTGTTCAATTCATTTTAAGAGAGAATAAAATAGGTTTAATTTTTAAATGAAGACTAAATAAAGCTTCTGTGAATATTAGGAGAAATAATTGTTTTATTCAGTATTTTAAGATTCTAGAGAATGAAGGATACTTTAGTTATGTTGTTTCAGTCATTATAATTTTGACAAAAGAGAAAACACTGTAGAAGAAAGTTGGCTGAAAGAAGGGTAGAAATTTCTTATAACTAAAGTTTTTCAAGATATAGATGTCCTGAATTAAAAATATTCCAACAAAGTTTTTCTGTTTGGTAGGAGGATGAAGTATAGAACATTTTTAGTCCTAACCCTAAAATCCATTTTTAAAATTTTCAAATATTCTGATAATAAATTTCTATATAAAATGTGTCAGGTAGTTAAAGTCAGTTGAGTTTATAATTCTTAAATTCTAAGTCATTATTTAGATGAGATATTAATTTGCATAAATTGCAACCAAGTTTAATTTTTCATAAGTTTTTCTTGGGGGAAGATAAGTACTTTAAAAGAATGACCAGTCATTTATAATTAAAAAAATTCTTTTAACGTTTATTCATTTTTGAGAGACAGAGACAGAGCAGAAGCAGGGGTGGGGCAGAGGGAGAGGGAGATACAGAAGCTGAAGCAGGCTCCAGGCTCTGAGCTGTCAGCACAGAGCCCGATGCAGGGTTTGAACTCATGAACTGTGAGATCATGACCTGAACCGAAGTCAGACGCTTAACGGACTGAGCCACCCAGGTACCCCATAAAAGCACATAGATAGTTAGATAAATAAAATATAAGTGACTGCACACTTTGATTTGTGTTTTGCCTTCATTACTTAAAAAGAAGACACAGTTATAAGCCATTTCCACTCTCCGTCTATAAGTTCAGAGGTTCAGTTATAAGCCAAAGAAACAAACTTCCAAACAAGCACAAACAAGTAAGCAAATACACGCACGCACACACACACACACACACACACACACACACACACACACACACACACATCCATGTAACACAGGAATCCTGTTTTAGGGGAAACAGTTTGAAGTTTCTAGAGTAATGTAACCCTATGGCAATTCTATTTTATATATATTTTTGGGGATTTCCACTCCCAGAATATAAAGAATGATGGTTCATTTTGTACTAAGTGTACATGGGGGGGAATTTTAGGAGTTTTCCCCTTCCCTTCCCTTTCCTTCTTTTACTTCAGAAGAACTAAATATAGAAATATAGATGTTTGCTTCTGCCAAACAGTAATGTGCTGTGGAGAATTAAAGCAGGGCACGGTTTTTTTTTTAAGTAAATGCTTTTCTTTTTTAAAAATTTTGCCATATGCAAGTATTATTTGGATATGAACATTTAAAAGGAATATAAAGTAAATCAAGTGGTATCAAGTCAGTCTGGGAGAGCCACAAGATGGACTGGAATCAAGGGGATAAAGAAACACTGTATGAGGGGAAGGGCTGATGGGAAGTAGTGACACCAAGTAACATCCAAATATTGATTCTTTCTATTTCATGTCAGTATGGTAACCACTCCTTAAGGGTATATAGCTATTTCTCAAGCTCAAAATGATGCCACGTAGTTACCTAGACAGCATGGTATCCTATCATTTACTGAATTCCACTATACTGAATTGTTAAATTCTCCTGTGATCTCTACTCTCATCTTTTGTCCTTATGACTCTATTATTTATTTTCATCAACTTCTCAAGTCCCGTTTGACCTTTTATTATTCTGTAAAATTAATTCTTCCCTTTTTGCACTTGCTTTTTACCCAATCTGTATACCGTGGTCAGACATTTAAAATGTTCTCAAACCAGAGGCCTAAAAATTCCTGGCTTCTTTGATCTTTTATTGTACTTGTATGTCAGTCAGTATTCTTGGCTATAGGAAGCAGAAATCAAGATGACTTACACAAGTAAGTCATGCATTTATGGCATATTGAGTAGCTTTCCAAAGTGGAATACTAGAAAACCAGACTCAAAAAATGGAAAAGAACCAAGTTGGGCAGCATAGCCAGCTCTGCATCCAAAATCATATTTCAGAAATGGCCTGAGAAATGCTGTTACCACTACTGCTATACTAACCTGCTGTTGCTGGCACTTGGTTTAGCTACTTCTAGAAATAGAATGTTGCTGAAGTTACTCCTGAAAGAAACTGTCCATATTCTACTTGTCTGTGTGGCTTACTCCAGAATCAAACTTGTAGGTGAATGCATGTGCATGGACAAGCCCCAGTCCTGTATTCTTTCCCTAGCTGCTAGGGTGGAATTAAGAGAGTGACTTTCTAGATTTTAATGTCACCCACCAAAATTTATATAATGGGATATCGCACAAAAATAGGACATAGTTCACATGCTGCACTGCCAAAAGTAATTAACATAAAATAAAATAAATAACAATATAACAAATATTTATAACACTATAATTTGCCACTTAATAACTCTTGGTAAATCTACTCTTTGCTTTTCTGTAAATCTAAAATCCATATCTACATTTTTTCACTGTCTGTTTACTACCTAGCAACATAGCTTTTATCCCTATTGCTCTTCTTAATTTTCTCCATGAAAAGTCTTTTCATAAAATCAAATAACATCTCATTTCTCACCCTTTTCTACTTCATTATCTTCTTTATGAAAATTTATCTTTAGGCTGCTGTGTCACTTTTCTATGCTAACCTTTTGACATTTCCTTCCTAATTCTAGTTTTATTTCAAAATATACGTATTATCTTTAAGAATATCTTGTCAGGTTTCCTTTCCTATATTATTTTCTCTTTTTGTTTTTCTCTGCCATGTCATTTATTACCATAATTTTAACTATCATCATCCAGACAACTCCCAAATATACTTCTCTCCATCTTGCAATTAAGTTCTATACTTAAATTGATAAGTGTTTGATAGGTATCTTTACATAGATTTTGGCTTATGACCTCGCATTAATCATTTCTACAATCAGATTTGTCTATAACAACAAACATTTTCTTCTGTGGTCTTTTGCTGGGTTAATGGCTTCATTTTTTTTTTTTTTTTTTTTACAATCAACTAGACATGCCATTTTATTTATTTTATATTTTTATGTAATTTATTGTCAAAGTTAGCTAACATGCAGTGTATATAGTGTGCTCTTGGCTTCAGGAGTAGATTCCTGTGATTCATCACTTACAAACAACACCAAGTGCTCATCCCAGAAAGTGCACTCCTCAATGCCTATCTCCCATTTTCCCCGCCACCCCCCGCCCTGCCACCCCATCCCTGTCAACCCTTAGTTTGTTCTCTGTATTTAAGAGTCTCTTATGGTTTGCTTCCCTGTATGTTTGTAACTATTTATTTTTCTTTCCCTCCCTCATGATTCTGTTAAATTTCTCAACTACCACATATGAATGAAAATATATGATATCTGTCTTTCCCTGACTGACTTACTTCACCTAGCATAATACCCTCCAGTTCCATCCACATTATTGCAAATGGCAAGATTTCATTTCGTTTTCATTGCCAAGTAGTAGTCTATTCTATATATAAACCACATCTTTTTTATCCATTCATCAGTTGATGGACATTTGGTCTTTTTCTGTAATTTGACTATTGTTGAAAGCACTGCTATAAATATTGGGGTATATGTGCCCCTGTGAATCAGCACTCCTGTATCCTTTGGATAAGTTCCTAGTAGTGCTATTGCTGGGTCATAGGGCAAGTCTATTTTTAATTTTTTGATGAAACTCCACATTGCTTTACAGAGTGGCTGCACCAGTTTGAATTTCCACCAACAGTTCAAGATGCTTCCCCTTTCTCCACATCCTCGCCAATACTGTTGTTTCCTGAGTTAATTTTAGCCACTCTGACTGGTGGGAGGTGGTATCTCAATGTGGTTTTGATTTGTATTTCCCTGATGATGAGCGATGTTGAGCATCTTTTCATGTTATATATGCCATTTTAGAATTAATTTTAATTTTTCTTGTTTCTATCTTAGAAACTAAGTCTAACAAATTACCAAGAAAAGGCAACTCTACCTCTGCAGTTCTTCATCTCCTTTCTGTTAACATGTTCACTGACCTGACCTATTCCCTCATTTCCTATAGTTTGCACAACTGTAATAGCTTCCTAATTGGTCTTCCGTTTCTGGCATTTAGCTTCCTCAATCTATTTTGTTCACTGTGTGCCAGAAAGTATCTCAGATCACATGTCATCCTATCAGTCTTTAATTCCTTAATCTTCTATGGCTTCTACTTGTGTTCTTTCTTGGAATTCAGGGTTCCCATCATCTGATCCTAAGTGGTCATTTTATTCCCACTACTCCTTCCACTGCACCCTGAAGCCATGCCCAGCATCTGCTACTCCCAGAGCCGATAGTGATCTTCTCTGCCACTTTGCCCTTGCTCTTAATGTTCCTTCCTTTAGTAGTGTCTTTCCTCCTTTTTCTGCCTATAAATATCTATTTATTTATCAGGACCCAGTCCTGCATAATGTCTATCTTCAATTTTTTCTCTTGTGTAAATTTTAATATAATTTCATTTCGTTTTATGTTCTTAGCAGTTTGCATTATATTGTAGTTATTCTTTACATATTTGATTCTTTTTAGTAGATCTTAAATTTCATGAGAACAGGTAGCTTCTCTTCTTTCCAGTACCTAGTTCCAAGTTTTGAAGATAATAGGCACTTAGTAAAGGTTTATTATATTGGACTGAATGCAGGAATGCAAATTCAAGATCCACGCCTATTCAGAGGCAAAATCAAAAGAACAGAAATGACATACTTTTTATTTATCCTAACCCATTGCTTCTCTGCACCATTACAATTTGAAAGTATTTGTTATGCAAAAATTCCATCATTTGAGTCATAATCATAGAACTAATTAACCATAGAAAGTATTCTCATTAAGCATACTAAAATTTGTGTTTGACACTCGGATATATTAGAATATTTAGGCAATATTTCACTTGACCTTAAGGTGAATTCAACATTTTGAATTTCAAAATGTGTATAATTTTCACATAGTTGCTAATACTTGGGAATCTAGAAAAATTACGAAAATAGATGATTAGCTTGGGGATTTAAAGATGTATCTATTTGGGGGCTAACCATTTGTGTTCACTCATACACAGTGCCTCGTGTGCCATATTTCTCTTTGGCTTTTCTTTACACACATGAAAAACACAAATATCATTCCACATAATCATCAGGTTAATCTAGATTATGCTTTATTTGGTAGTGTTAAACTGCTGGAAGGGGTGGAAGCAGCAGGATATGGGAGAGCAAATAATCATGATTCTCTAGGAAGCTGTATGAGGAACAAGGAGGTCTGCCTTTGAACAGTTTAATTTTGGGAATGTAGTTTAGAGGTTCAAGCATGGATTGGAGCACACTGCTAGTGTTAGAATTATAGCTCCAACCCTTGGTAGCTCTGTGTCTTTGGACAGTATTTACTCTGCCTCTCTTCAGTTCCCTTATCTGTAGAAGGGTATAAAGGTATCTGCAATGTAGGAGTATATAAGAATTAGCGAAGCATTTAGTAAGTCTTATGAAGTATTTGCTATTATTAAATGTATGTTTTCTACTGCAAATATCGTTAACTTAAATATTAAATGCATTTATTGTTTTTATTAGCTCTCTGACATTTATTTCAGCTTTTGATCTGAGTTTGTTTTCTTGGTCTTAAGCTTTATGAGAAACACAAGAATCAATAGGGATTATTTCAACTGAATTTAGAGTTTACCTAAGAGAACTTCAAGGGTTAGGAGACCAAACAAAACAAGGAAAGAGGATTTGAAAGAAGAAATTAGATTAAAAGTTTAAGAGATTAAATGGGTAGATAAAGAAACCTAGCATGTATTTTAGATAAAAGCTGGAAAAGCAGCAGTGCTACTCTGCTCAGTCAATGGCTCTTGACCCCATTAGCAGTAAATGTTTAATCTTACTCTTACTGTTCTTATTAGTAATGCAAAATGGACAGTTTTTTTTTTTTTCTTTCCAATGGGGAAAAAATGTGTTAAGCATGATTTGTGATTTCTTTTCAGGAGTAATAAAACTTGAAATGTATATGACTGAATAGTGATAATATGAGAAAAATACAGAAAATAATGTGTTAAATTCTTACATAGATGACAAATATAAATAATATTTTCCAAGGAAATCAGTGTTGGTATCAGATAAGAGGAGTTAAATTTCAACTCTGGTCTTTCAATTGCACAATATAAAATCTAGGAACTTATAGGGACAGATTATAGAGAAATCTGAAGAATGCCAGAAACAAATGAGAAATTATGGTTCAAAAATGTTCATCTACTCTTTTTGTAAGTTGAAGTATAGTTGACATACAATATTATATTAGTTTCAGGTGTATAATATTGTGATTCAACATTTACTTAACAAAATGATCTAGTTATTTTGTAACTAGTTATTTTGTAACTAGTAAATCTAGTTATTTTTGTTCATTCACTTAAAAATTTTTTTTTTAAATTTTCTTTTTAGATAGAGAGAGAGAGTGCAAGGAAGAGAGAGAGAATCTTAGGCAGGCCTCGTGCTCAGCACAGAGCATAGGATCCCAAGATTATGGATCATGACCTGAGCCAAATCAAGAGTGGGATGCTCATCTGATTGAGCCACCCAGGTGCCCCTTCTCATTCACTTTTGATCATTATTGATTTTACAAGATTGAATATTTCAGAAAATGTGATTTTCTTTAGTTAAAAATTTTAAGCCTAGAGGCAAATTTGTAACATTTTTTTTTTTTTTTTTTTTTAAGTAGGCTTCACCCCCCGGAATGGAGCCCAACACAGGGCTTGAACTCACAAACCTAAGATCAGGACCTGAGCTGAGATCAGGTCATGATCTTCCGGCTTACGAATGCAAGCCCCACATCAGGCCCTGTGCTGACAGTTCAGAGCCTGGAGCTTGCTTCAGATTCTGTGTCCTCCTCTCTCTCTGCCCCTCCCCTGCTCACACTGTGTCTCTCTCTCTGTTAAAAATAAACATTAAAAAAAATTATATATATTAAAAAAAAGACAGGTGACTGAGCCACCCAGGCACCCCTAACACACTTTAGTAACTGTAGGAGTTTATGGTATCTATACCTGTATCTATGTCTGCATCCATATCTACAATTATCTGTATAATCTGTATGTATATTTTTAAACCTACTTCATGTTATCTTCTGATCTTTATTTTTCCTTGCCCTTATTTCCTCATCCATTTTTATCTTGTTATACTGTAACTGTGAAGGCATTCTTAATTATTTAAAAAATGAAGTAGAATATCAAGAAGACACATAAATGCAAAGGGGTAAATGAGGCCCCGGTAATCATTTGCCTTAGTGCTTTTCACTGCTTTGGACATGAGCAGCTATGTTAGGTCTAAGTATAATTAGAATCATGGCATAGATTTTAGTTTCTAGTATTAATGAGAAATCGTTGGAAGGTAAACTGTCCTTTCTTTCCTTTATTTTCCCTGAAAAAGAGTGTTTTCATTTTTCTGGAATTCTATTTCATTCCTTCTTAAGACATAGTCAATAGTGATTAAACTCTTAGTCTGCTTTTGTTTATTTTAAACTACCTGATATTTATTGTTGGTATTTATCATATGGTTCATTGATTTATTTTTTACTTATTCCTGAGGAACGGAGAAGCCCATTAGATAGTAACTAATGATCAAGAACTTTTTCTTTTCATATAAATCAAAATTTTATTCTTGATTTCAGTATCTTGAGTTTTCATTAACTTCCACACATTAATATACTCCAGTTAGATTCTTGGATTTTATTTTTATTGTCATGCCTCAAAGACAGATAAAATGTACTGAACTCATGATTATCTTGGCAGGGTTGTTAAATCAATACTTTTAATTTTCTCATGTAGGATATGCTTTCTTTTGTGACTAAAAGTTATGGTAGCACTTGAGTTTTCTAAATCTGTAGATGTTCTTCTAACACCTATGTTCTGTATGGTCAGAATAATCTGTAGACTGCATTCAGTTTTTTATTTATGCGCAAACAAATTCTTAATTTGAACTTTTGTTTTTTTCTAATTCTACTTTAAACATTATTTCTATAACAACACTCTAAGCTGTCAGTTTAAAAAATAGATTCAGAATTATATGCAGAGATTAAACCACCACAGACTACAGGTATCTGTTAAAATTTTCTGAGCTCAAACAAAGGCTTTCATCTTCATAACTGTGTGCCAGTATATCTTGGGGACTGCATAACAGTCATTTTAACATACCTATTCTGTGTCAACATTTTCAACAAAATAGTACTACATACTTTTGAAAATCTTAGTATTTACATGTTCCTGAAAGGTATGTTAATATGTAAAATTTATAGGTGAGAATGATGTCAGTATTTTTTTTTTTTTTAGCATTTATTTATTTTTGAGACAGAGAGAGACAGAGCATGAGCAGGGGAGGGTCAGAGAGAGAGGGAGACACAGAATCTGAAACAGGCTCCAGGCTCTGAGCTGTCCAGAGTCCGATGCGGGGCTCAACCTCACGGACCGCGAGATCATGACCGGAGCCGAAGTCGGACGCCCAACCGACTGAGCCACCCAGGCGCCCCGAATGATGTCAGTATTTTGAATAAAAATGCCTTAGAGTTTATTGCTTCTAAAATTTAAATGTAGAATGAAATGATGTTTGTATTACCTTCCAATAGATTGTAAACACTAGGAGCACTGGGAAGGAAATGGCTTAAGCTAGGATTTTTAAAAGCAGTAGTGGAAACAAATGTTACCTTTTGAGTAGGCTCAGTCATGATAGCTATCTGTGATGTACTATGCTCATTTTAGGAGTTGTCTTCTCAGTTGACTGCTTATCAAGAACTGTAAATAAAAGGAAGAGATAAACTTTGTATGTGCCAGAGTCTCATTTTTCTCAATCAGGCTATACTTTGCAGTGAGTCAGAAACACTAACTACTTTCCAGCCAGTACTTCCCAGTACACACCATAGTCTTATTTTTCTATGCATAGTCCCTTTAATCTTTTAAAACATTTTTTTCAAAACATTTTCACATTCATTATTCACATTTTACTAATCTTACAATAAGATTAGTAAAGCAGGTGTTATTACCCCCATTTTACAGATAACCAAACCAAACGAAACAAACACAAAAATCCTCAAACCCGAGATGTTGAACTATGTCTAAGTCTCACTGGAAGGCCATAAAATAGCTTCTAACAGAGAACCCAGGTATCCTGAATCATGATGAGAATCCTCTGAACATACTTCATTTCAGAAAACATGACAGTTCTTGATCTTGGCTAAAGGAGATTTCCTCCCTTGGTGTTCCCATTTACTTTCTTTTGATAGGGTCTCCCTTGCCTTCAAATGGCCCTCCCCTGCCTCAGGCCTCTGGTAAACATACATTGCACTAAATCCCTCCTCATTTAGGAAGCCCTGTGAATCTGCTAGGAATTGCCTTCTATAAGCAATAGAGAACTGACTAACAGCTTAAGCTCCTAAGGTTTTTTTATGATGAATTCTGCTCGTAGGAGTCAGAGCAGCTTCCCAGAAGGGGTTATGTTTAAGTTAGGGCTAGCTTGATATGAAAGAAATTTTTCAGAAATGGTTCAGACTGGTATGGAGGCTCCATAAGGGCAGTGGTGATTCAGGTGCCTTCTATCTTTCTGACTCTGAGTTTTTAGTGTATAATTTCTGTTACGGTATGAATTGTTTGCCCCCAAGTTGATAGGTTGAAGCCTTAACCCTCATCCCTCAGCATGTGACGTATTTGGAGACAGGACCTTTCAAGAGGTGATTAAATTAAAATGGGCCCATTAAGGTGGGCCCTAATACAATCTGACTATAATAAGAGGAAATTTGCACACACAAAGAGATACTAGGGATGTGCACACACAGAGGAAAGACCGTGTGAAATCACAGCAGATGGCAGTCATTTTCAAGACAAGAGAGAAGCCCTAGGAGAGAGAAGCACTAGAAGAACCAAATTTGCCAACACCTAGATCTTGGACTTTCTGCCTATAGAACTAAGAAAAAATTAACTTCTGTTGTTTAAGTTACCTAGTCTGTGGAATTTTGTCATGGCAACCCAAGTAGACTAATCCAGCTTCTGTATTCAAGGCTGCCTCTTAGTCCAGTATGACTGCTGAAGCTCTTGCCATCAGTTTATTGTTTGAAAAGAAATCTGGAGGAATGGGGAAAATTTCCAGCTGTCTATCTGCTTTTGGAGCCTTTTCCAATAACAGCCAAACATAGCCATTTGCTTCTCATTAGCCAGAACTTAGTCACATAGGGGTCATATGTCTGCAAGGGAGGTTAGAAAATATGGCTGTTAGCTGGGTAAATTGCCACCTTGGCTATCTTGGGATTTTGTTTGTTTTTTTTTTCTTTTCTTTTTTAAATTGAGGTATTGGTTTATAACATTATATAAGCTGCAGGTATACATTATAATTCAACATCTGTATGCACTACAAAGTGATCATTAAGCTGGCATCCATCTTGTCAGTTCAGATGAAAGAATGAACACTGGAGGTTATATTGCCCCAGGCACAGCTAGACTGGCCAAGGAACATGTAGGCCTAGGCTCAAGAGATGGAAATGCTTGTTTATCATTCAAAGGGACATGTAGGAATGCAACCCTAGTAGCTTTCAAGTAATGTTGTAAGTAGTTACAAAAAATACAAGTAGTTAATCAACACTGCCCTAAATATATAATTACTAGATGTACCTAATGAAATCTCCAACATGCAGAAAAAAGATATTTTTTCAGATTTCAAGGCTCTTGAGATGAAACAGACTTTTGTAGAACCCAAGTGATACCAAAAGTTATTAAGTAACATCTGCTAACACGACCTAATGGGCCTCCAGTCAACAGGTTCCACCTTCTCAGGAGACTCCTGCCCTACATTTTGCCTTTAAAAACTTTCACTTGTAGGCCATTGGGGAGTTTTGGACTTGTGAGTTCCCCGTAATGCTGGGTGGCACCCCACCATCGAGTAGCCTATCTTTCTTCAGTGCTTATGCTCCATATCAGTTTTTATAGGCTTACTGCACATTGGGTGGAAAAACTTGTTTAGTTTGGTTACAATCACCACTAAAATTTGCATTACCATTTATCACTATACAACTGACCCCTTACCCATTTTGCCCACACCTATCAGCATTTTTACATTCTTTGGATGAAAACCCAAAAGTGGAATAACTGGATCATATGGTGGTCTATTTTTAATTTTTTGAGGAACCTTCATACTGTTTTCCATAGTGACTGCACCAGTTTATATTTCCAGCAGCAGTGCTGAAGAGTTCCCTTTTCACCACATCTTTATCATCACTTGTCATTTCTTATATTTTTATAATAGCCACCGTAACCAGTGTGAGGTGATGTCTCATTGTGGTTTTTATTTGCATTTCCCTGATGATTAGTGATGTTGAGCATCTTTTCATGTGCCTGTTGGCTATCTATATGTCTTCATTGACGAAAAGTCTATTTAGATCCTCTGAATATTTTTTAAATCAGGTTGTATCCTGTTTTGTTTTGTTTTGCTGTTGACTTGTATGAGTTCTTTATATATTTTGGATATTAATCTCTTGTCAAATGTATGATATGCAAAAATATTCTATATAGTAGGTTGCCTTTTCATTTTGATGAGGATTTCTTTCATTGTGCAGAAGCTTTTTAGTTTGGGGGCGCCTGGGTGGCACCTGGGTAGTACTTCAGTTGGGTAAGTGTACAACTTGGTTTCAGATCGGGTCTGATCTCATGGTTTGTGAGTTCAAGCCCCATGTGGGACTCTGTACTGACAGCATGGAGTTTGCTTGGAATTCTCTCTCTCCCTCTCTCTGCCCCTCCCCCACTCTCTCTCTCTCTCAAAATAAATAAACATTAAAAAAATTAAAAAAAGAAGTTTTTTTGTTTGATATAAACTTTTTGTGTTTAGTTTTGCTTTTGTTTCCTTTACCTTTGGAGTCAGATCCACAAAAAATATCTCTAAGACTGATACTGAAGAGCTTCTTACCTGTTTCCTTCTAGGAATTACATGATTTAGGTCTTATAGTCAGGTCTTTAATCCATTTTGAGTGGATTTTTGTGTAGGGTGCAAGAAAGTGGTCTAGTTTCATTCTTTTGCATGTGGCTATCTTGTTTTCCCAATACCATTTATTGAAAAAATTGTCTTTACTTCAATGTATATCCTTGGGTCCTTTGTCATATGTTATCTATTTATACATGGGTTTAATTCTAAGCTCTCAGTTCTATTACACTGACCTTTGTGCTTGTTTTTAGGCCAGTACCATACTGTTTTGATTACTATAGCTTTCTGTATAGTTTGAAATCAGGTAGTATGATATCTCCATCTTTGTCTTCCTTTCTAAAGTTTGCTTTGTATGGGACCTTTTGTGATTCCATACAAATTTTACAATTATTCTAGTTCTGTGAAAAATACCATTGGAATTTTATTAGAAATTGCATTGAATCTGTACATTGCTTTGTATAGAATGGACATTTTAACAATATTAATTCTTTAAATCCATGATAATGGAGTATCTTCATTTATTTGTGCCATCTTCAGTTTCTTTCATCAATGCCTGATGGTTTTCAGTTTATAGAATTTATATTTTCTTGGTTAAATTTATTCTTAGGTATTAAATTATTTTTGATGAAATTGTAAATGGGATTGTTTTCTTAATTTATTTTCTGATAGTTTGTTAGTGCATAAGAATGCCACATATTTCTATATGTTGATATTGTAACCTGTCACTTTACCAAATTAATTTATTAGTTCTAACCATTTTTTTGAGGCATCTTTAGGGTTTTCTTTTTTCTTTTCTTTTTCAGAGTAAAAAACAAAGGCTTTTATTTTTTATTTATTGATTTCTAATTTACATCCAAGTTAGTTACCATATAGTGCCATAATGATTTCAGGAGGAGAATCCAGTGATTCATCACCTACCTGTAACACCAGTGCTCATCCCAACAAGAGACCTTCTCAGTGCCCCCTGTCCATTTAGCCCATTCCCCACCCAAACCCATCCAGCAATCCTCAGTTTGTTCTCTGTCTTTAAGAGTCTTGTACGGTTTGTCTCCCTCTCTGTTTTTATCTTATTTTTGCTTCCTTCTCCTAGGTTCATCTGTTATGTTTGTTTGTTTGTTTGTTTGTTTCTTTCTTTCTTTCTTTCTTTCTTTTCTTTCAAATATAATTTATTTTTAAGTTGGCTAACATACAGTGTATACAGAGTGCTCTTGGTTTTGGGGGTAGATTCCCGTGATTCATTGCTTATATATAACACCCAGTGCTCATCCCAACAAGTGCCTTCCTCAATGCCCATCACCCATTTGTTCTCTATATTTAAGAGTTTCTAATGTTTTGCCTTCCTCCCTCTCTGTTTGTAACTATTTTTTCCACTTTCCCCCATGGTCTTCTGTTAATTTTCTCAAATTCCACATATGAGTAAAAATATATGATACCTGTCTTTAGGATTTTCTATATATAAATCATGTCATCTGCAAATAATGACAGTTTTATTTCTTCCTTTCCAGTTTAAAGCTTTTTATCTTTTTTAAAGTTTATTTCTTTATTTGAGAGAGAGAGAGAGAGAGAGAGAGAGAGAGAGAGAATCCCAAGCAGGCTCTGCACTGTCAGCACAGAGCCTGGTGCACGGCTCAAACTGCAAACTGTGAGATCATGACCTGAGCCGTAATCAAGAGTCAGATGCTCAACTGACTGAGCCACCCAGCCACCCTGGATGTTTTTATTTTCTAATTTTTTTTCTTGCCTAATTGCTGTGAGTAGGACTTCCAATATAATGTTGAGTAAAAGTGGTGAAAGTAGGCATTCTTGTCCTGTTCTTCTTTTTTAATGTTTATATTTTAATGTAATTTTTGGAAGATCTTGACATATTAAATCTTCTTTGAAAGTTTGGTAGAATTCACTAGTGAAGCCGTCTGGTTCTGAACTTTTGTTTGTGAGGAGTGTTTTTTGTTTATTTTTTTTAAGTTTATTTGAGAGAGAGAGAGAGAGAGCGCACAAGCAGGGGAGGGGCAGAGAGAGTAGGTAAGAGAGAATCCCAAGCAAGTGCTTCAATTCACAACCATGAGGTCATGACCTGAGCCAAAACCAATAGTCTGATGTTTAACTGACTGAGCCATCCAGGTGTCCCTTGGGAGGTATTTGAGTAGTGATTCAATCTCTTCACTAATAACTGGCCTATTCACATTTTCTTTTTCTTCTTGCTTCAGTATCAGAAGACTGTATGTTTCTAGGAATTCATTCATTTCTCCTAGGTTGTTCATTTTTTTGCTTTGTAATTGTTCATAGCAGTCACTTATGATCCTTTGTATTTCTGCAGTATCAATTGTAATTTCTCTTTCATGTGTGATTTTGTTTATTAGAGTCCTTTTTTTTTGGTTATTCTACATAGAAGTTTGTCACTTTTGCTTATCCTTTCAAAGAACCAGCTCTTATATTCCTTGCCCTTTCCAATTTTTTAAAAGTCTTTTATTTCTGCTCTGATTTTTATTATTCATTTCTTCTATTGACTGTCAGCTTTGTGATTCTTTTCTAGTTCCTTGAGGTGTAAGGTTAGATTATTTTATTTGAGATTTTTCTTGTTTCTTGAGGTAGGCCTGTAATGCTATGATTTTCCCTGTTAGAACCACTTTTGCAGCATTCCAAAGATTTTGGTGTGTCACATTTCTGTTTTCATTTTTCTCTAGGTATTTAAAAAAATTTTTTTTCAACGTTTTTTATTTATTTTTGGGACAGAGAGAGACAGAGCATGAACGGGGGAGGGGCAGAGAGAGAGGGAGACACAGAATCGGAAACAGGCTCCAGGCTCTGAGCCATCAGCCCAGAGCCTGACGCGGGGCTCGAACCCACAGACCGTGAGATCGTGACCTGAGCTGAAGTCAGATGCTTAACCGACTGCTCCACCCAGGTGCCCCTCTAGGTATTTTTAAACTTATTATCTGTTTATTTTGATGACTCATTGGTTGTTCAGTAGTATTTTATTTAATCTTCATATTTTTGTAGTTTTTCCAGTTTTCTTTTTTTATTAAAAAAAATTTAAGTTCATTTATTTTGAGAGAGAGAGAGAGGGAGCAAGCATGAGTGGGGGAGGGGCAGAGAGAGGGAGAGAGAGAGAATCCCAAGCAGATTCTGCACTGTCAGCACAGAGTCCAATGTGGGGCTCGAACTCATGAACTGAACCAAATTCAAGACTCAGATGCTTAACCGACTGAGCCACCCAGGCAACCCTAGTTTTCTTCTAATTTATTTCCAGTTTTATATCATTGTGGTAAGAGAAAATGCAAATGTGATTTCAGTCTAACTTATTGAGACTCTTTTGTGACCTAACATGTAATCTATCCTGGAAAATGTTCTATGTGCACTTGAGAAGAATGTGTATTCTGTTGCTTTTTGTTGGAATGTTCTGTAAGTATCTATTAAGTCTGTCGGCCTAATGTATCATTTAAGGTCAAGGTTTCCATATTAATTTTGTTTCAATGATCCATTGATGTAAATGGGGTATTAAAGTCCCCTACTCTCATTGTTTTGCTGTCAATTCTTCCATTTAAGTCCATCAGTATTTGCTTTATATATCTTGGTACTAATATACTGAGTGCATCCATTTTTATAAATGTTATATCTTCTTGTTGGATTGACCCCTTTGCCATTATGTAATGCCCTTCTTTGTTATTACAGTCTTTCTTTTATTTTATCTGCTATGAGTATAGCTACATCAGCTTTCTCTTTATTTCCACTTACATGGAGTATCTTTCTCCATCCCTTTACTTTCAGTCTGTGTATGTCTTTTTTTAAAAAAAAAAATTTTCAGTGTTTATTTATTTTTGAGAGAGAAAGACACAGAGTGTGAGCAGAGGAGGGGCAGAGAGTGAGAGAGACACAGAATCTGAAGCAGACTCCAGGCTCTGAGCTGTCAGCAGAGATCCTGACATGGGGCTCCAACCCACAAGCTGTGAGATCATGACCTGAGCCAAAGTTGGAGGCTCAACCAACTGAGCCACCCAGGTGCCCCTGTGTGTGTCCTTACTTCTGAAGTGAGTCTCTTATAGGCTATGTATAGATGGATCTTGTTTTTTATACACTCAGCCACTCTGTCTTTTGATTAGAGATTTTAGTCCATGTACATTTAAAGTAATTATTGATAGGTATGTACTTGTTGCCATTAGGTTAACTGTTTTGTGAATATTTTCATAGTTCCTCTTGCTCTTTTCTTTTTCTCTTTGCTCCTTTGTGGTTTGATGGCTTTCTTTAGCATTGTATTTAGATTGCTTTATCTTGTGTGTGTGTGTGTGTGTGTGTGTGTGTGTGTGTGTATTTGTTCTAAATCTTTGCTTTGTGGTTACTGTGAGGCTCACATATAACTTTACATGTATGTAATATCTGTTCTGAGTTGATAGCAACTTAAACTTGAACACATTCCAAAATTTTACATCCCTCCTGACATTTTATATTTTCAATGTTACATTTTAGGACTTTTTATTTTATACTTTCCTTAACTAATTATTATAGTTTTAGTTAATTTTACTATTTTTGTCTTTTAAACTTCATACTTTAGCACTGATTGATTTTCTACCTTTACTATATAGAAATATTTACCTTTTCCAGTGAGAATTTTACTTTCATATGTTCATATGCTTTCCTGTTACGTGCTTTTTCACTTGATGTTGCCCCAAAGGTCTCTTAAGTTATCTTCATGTTTTTTTCTTTCTGCTCTGTTTGGGTGAATTGCATTGCTTTTCTTCTACCTAGATTATTCATTGTGGGAGGTGGTAGGCTGGTATGTAGCCCAGCTGGGACACACACCTGCACTATAGCATGAAGATGGGCACATAACCTCTTTAATTTTGACGAGTGTGAAGAGAAAATATCGTGGTTGTAAATGATTAGGTTGAATTCAGAAGACATATTTTCTAGCAAAATGTCAGTAGACAGTACAGGCTATGAGGAGAAGCTAAGGGTTTTTCCTCTTTATGTTGGCAATTAGATTTTAAGAGATTCAGCTGAATATTTAGTAAATAAAGAATAACACCACAGAATTAGACTCACTGAAGTACTCTTGCTTTGATTTTGATAAAATTCTCTATGAAACTCTAAAACTTCTGTTCATTTTATCCTGGATTTCCCTCTATAGAAGTAACACAACAGAGAGTTGTATGTATAAAACCATAGATTATAGTGTAGCCAAATAATCTAAGATATCACAATATTATTAGATACATGTTTTAAAGCAATTGTTCTGAAATTGCTTTGTTTTGGTGATATTGGCTGAAGGGTGGTGTGAATTCCACACATGGAAAAAGGAAATTCCAACATCAACCAAACAATAAAAAAATAAATACTTTCTTCTCTAAGTATGTGGAATGAGGGGGAGTTTTTCTGGGTTTTGTTTTGTTTTGTTTTCTGGAGTTTATATTTTAGTAAATCTGCATGATAGTTTAAGCCACTGGTTTTCAAACTGTAATTTCTGATTTAACATCACCTGGAGAATTGATAAAAATGAAATTATCAAGCCTCACCCCAGATATACTGAGTCAAAAACTTAGGAATAGAAGGTTCAGTCATCCACATTTTATCCAGCTATTCAGGTGATTTTTATGAATGATAAAATTTGAGAGCACCAGTTTAACTACTGATTGACTAGCACATGTGACCTTAAAGGCTTTGTTCAAGTCAACCTTTGCATTTTTTCCTTTGTTCAAGTCAACCTTTGCATTTGCATTTGCATGTAAAAATAAATGATTTTATTTGCTTTTATAAATCACAGTAACATTTTGAAAAGTGGTGTTGCTAGTACTGAAGCTTTTGATTTGGTACAAATTTTATTTTAATTTGCTCAAAATATTGCACTGCTATATACAACCTTAGAGGAAAATCATATATTGTGTCCCTTTTAAAGCTTTTATTCATTTTAAGATGAACAATGTGAATGAGACTGTTTAAAACTGTAAGGAAATTAAGAGTTTAGAAGTTATAATAATCTCAGGCCTATTATGTTTTCTTCTAAACCTAATGCAATATATCTATTAATAATATTTTAATATATCCATTAATTATTATTTACAAAGTATAACGTTTTGTCTGTGTAGTTAACTTGTCAGGTCAACAAGAAAAATTAAAGGATGCCGAGGGAATATGATTAACCATATTAATGACTGATGTTTTGAGTAATTTATTTATTTTGCTTTGAAAAATGATGCTTGCCTCTGACATACCACATAGAATAGTCATTCATATATCAAAATATATCATATATATCATATGTTATATAAAATATATTCTAAAGATATGTGATGGGATTGGATATAATATTAAATAGGGAAGGACTTACCAAGATGGGGTTTTTGTTTTTTGTTTTTTTCAATATATGAAATTTATTGTCAAATTGGTTTCCATACAACCCAAAAGGTGCCCTCCTCAATACCCCAAGATGGGGTTTTTGAATAAATATCTGAATGAGTTGATACAAATGAGACATGTGGATATCTGGGAGAGAAATAATCTGAGCAGAGATAACAGCAAAGGGCACAGGCACTGAGCAGGAGTATGCTTATCCTGTTCCAAGTCATCAAGGAAGCTAGTGTGGCTAATAAAAAGTGAAAAAGGGAGATAGGAACAGAAAGTAAAGGAACGTTATTGATGCCTTTTGCACACATTTAAGCCAGAGATAATTATGCCTTGACCATGGCAGAAATGGATGGAGGTCATGAGAAGTGTACAGATTAAGGGTGTTTTAAAGGTAGATAAAGTAGGATTAGCTAATGGATTGATTTAGGATGTGAAAGAAAAAAATAAATCAAAAATGATTTTGGGTTTCTGTCCTGATCAACTGGATGATTAGAGTTGCTACCACTGGGAAGTAGAAGAATGTTAAGAGAAGCATATTTTGAGAGAACACTGGGAGTTTGGTTTTGGACATAAGAAATCTGGGATGCACAGTAGATATGCAAATGAGTATGTCAAGTAGATAATTGGAAGTACAGGTCTGGGGTTCAAGGTATCAGGTGCGGCTATAATTTTGGAAGTAACTTGTAGGTAGAACTTTAAAATGCAATCCTAATTGACATCACATAAGGACTGAGTATAGAGGCTTGAGTTCAAATATACTTCAGTGTTTAGATGTTAGGGAGATGAAGAGGGAACAGCAAAGGAGACTGAAGCATGCCACTAACATCAGTTTTAGCAAATTTTGCTGATATATCAAGCAATGAGAAGACTGAGAATTGATCATTGGATTCAGCAACATGGAAGACTTTGGTGACATTATCAAGAGTGGTGTTGGTAGAGTGGTAGGATGAAAGCCTAATTAGGACAAGTTCAAAGAGGGTGGGAAGAGGCAGAAAATATTGGTAACTATTTCAGAAAGTTTTGTTGTAAAAGTGAGCAGAAATAAATAGCTGCACCTAGATGGGGATGTGGGGTCAACCATTTTTGTTTGTTTGTTTTTCATGATATAAATAATATTTGTTTGTGGATAAGAATAATGTACTTGAAGAGTACCTGGGTGGCTCAGTTGGTTCAGTGTCCAACTTTGGCTGAGGTCATGATTTCACAGCACTGGTGAGTTTGAGCCCAGCATGGGGCTCACTGCTGTCAGTATAGAACTTGCTTTTGATCCTCTGTCCCCCTCTTTCCGCTCTCCCCCACTCATGCTCTCTCTCAAAAATAAATAGGCATTAAAAAAAATAATGTACTTGAAAAGAAATAATTAAGATTGTGGGAAAATATTGGAAAGTTGCCAGCATGATGTAATATCATTCTTTTGGCAAAAGGGATGTGAGCTAGAGAAATTGGCTGTAAATAAGAGCACAAATGATTCATCTGTTAAGAGAGAGGTGAGTGTAAACAGATAAATACAGTTCTTGGATCAACATGAAGTGGTTGGTGCTTAGAAGGGCTTTTTTTGTTGCTTTTGTGTCTCAGTAATATTGGAAGCAAGTCATGGTCTGGAATGAGGATGAAGGAAGACATGGGAAGTTTGAGAAGAAAAGATAGGAAATACTGGTAGATTCATTACTGCACTAAGGCCCACCTGAAGTTTATGGGAATAAATTTAAGGGTGACCTGGCTCCATGGTACAAGCATGCATGGAGTAGATGATCAACTGGATTTAACCAGAATTGAGATTTAGTTTGGCACAATAAAAGCCTTTAAAGTATATGCAAGGGATTTTAATAAAGAAACATGCAATCTAATCTGGATAATGAGTGAAATGAGGAAATAAGAGTGATGGATGTTTGTATTATCAATTTATTATAGGTCACAGAGGAAATTTTAAAAAGTAATTAGAATTGTAATCCTGAACGGACCTAGAAGCACACAGAAAGTGGGGTGCTTGAATTTAAGATTAAGGAATGGGCACAGATATTAATAGCAGTGTCTAGACTGCGACTTGGTAATAAGAATGACACTTATATTTGGCTACTTTCTTGATGTTGTTTATTTATGCTGCAAATCAAAATTTTGTGTTCCAAACAGATTTTACCTTAAAAGTTATTATTATTTTTTATCAAGCAGAAAAATAATAATTTCACGTAACACACAACAGATTGAAACATTTGCTTCTGTCCTAGAGCCATTTTGAGAATCAATCCAAGAACTAATTTTCAAATAATCTTGTACTTCTATTGTTTCACCAGCTGTTTGCACTCAGAAAGTAAATGAAATGCCGAAGATGTTTACATAATGAAACCTGAATTACTGAGTTCTACTTCCCTAGAGTTAAGTGATGTTAATTCTAAGTGAGACTATTAAGTTTTTTTTCTGGAATCATATCCAAGGCTGGGCCCTTTCTTTACTAGCCTGCATTATTGTTTCAAATTAAAGTAGTTATTTATTTTAAAAATTATATCTAAACTGTTGCCTTTTGATGTTTCGTCACTCAGCATTCTATTATGCCAAAATTAAAGCCAATATTAAAAAAATATTTGTTTTTACAAAATGTAATTAAGCATAAGTATAAAAATATTGCGTTGTTTCCTGTAATAGTTACTCATATAAGGTTGTATAATCCTTATTTTCTAAATGGGCAAATGAAATTAGTTAAGATACTTAGGAGCCAGAGTTAGGAGGATATTAAGTTCTCCTGAGCCTTGATATAGTGATATAATTTTCAAGATAGGATCCACCCACTGATTTCCTCAAAGAGACATTTGGAATGGATTTAGGCTATAAAAGCATTTGGGCTAACCTGTAAATTAGATTTCATGCCTGTATTTCTTTCAAACCAGTAAAATAATCTTAGAACTTAATCTCAATTATAATTCAAATAAGGTAATTACTCAACTAAGTATGTAGTTGGCACCCTGGGTGATTTAATTTTACTAGACCACGGATGTCAAACATGAAAAGCAAGAACTATATTCTATGAATTCTTCCTTCATCCCTAGCAGAGAGAATTTATCTGTCTCATTACTTTTTTGCTGAACCTAGCCTCAGCATCAGAGTCAGTCTCAAGACAGCATTATAGACAGCCAATACTAGTAGATAAACATTGACACACTTGAAGAAAACTATATTATATTCAGGCTCTAAATTAAACATTTGAAAAAATTAATATTTCCAAATTCCCTTTTCTAATGAAAGAGTAGTATGAGCTCTAAAAAACCTTTGCTGAATAAATTTTATTTTTAAATTACATAGGTGGTATTGCTATGTATTAGGTGTAAACTATGGGAAAAGCATATAGGATGTATAGTGTTAAATAAAATAAATACAGCTGACTGTCAAACATGAGTTTGAACTGTGTGGGTCTAATTATACATGGATTTTTTAAAAATAAATACACTACAATACTACAGTACAAATACTATAGTATTAAATAAGTGTATTTTCTCTTCCCTATGATTTTCTTGATGACATTTTCTTTTGCTTGCTTGCAAGCAAAAATTAACACATATTTTGTATGTTATATGTAATAATCGACTGTTATCAGTAAGGCTTCTGGTCAACAGTAGGCTGTTAGTAAATTTCTGAAGAGTCAGAAGTTGTATGTGGATTTTTTATTGCACAGGGGGTCAGTGCCCCTAACTCCTGCATTATTAATGTAGGTTCAATGGTACAGCATCTTTTTTAGGGGGTCCGCAGTTTTTAGATCATGTTGGGTGGTAGGGGTTTGGAAAGACATGAAACAATTACATCACAATTATAGCTTGTGGTCATTTCTGTGAAGAAGTATAGCATACTATGAGAGTAGGACAGGGAGTGGAGTCTGAATGCTCAATGTAGAAACGATAAAAAAAACCCTGAAAACTTTATTATGAGTGAGTATTAATCATGGCAAGACACCAGTGCCTTTGTGCTTATGTGTATAGTTTTGAGTTCATGGGGGGGTAGATGAGAATATTCCTCCCCAGAGCCTTAGAAAGAAACATGCTTGGTGTGTTTTAGGAGCAGAAGAAAGGCCAACTGTGTGGAGAAACTCAAAGTAAAATTGAAGCCTGTGCAAGAATATTGTGGTCCACTTATGAAGTAAACTAGAGTGATTCATGATTTTGAATCATTGATGAAGGATAATAAAAGATATTCCATTTAATATTCCTGTTGTTTAAGTGGTATAGGTTGAAGTAGACTGCAGTTCTTTGAATGGTATGAGGTAAGCAAGTAGAGATGGCTTACATAAACAACTGTTCTGAAAATCTTTTCTTTGAAGATAATTGGACAAGAAGCATTATTTATTTATTAATTTTTTAGTTAAAAAATTTTTATTTTCTTAAAGTTTTAATTTAAATTCCAGTTAACATACAGTGTAATATTAGTTTCGTGTAGGCAGTATAGTGATTCACAATGCCATACAACATCTGGTGCTCATGAGATGACAAGTGCACTTCTTAATTCCCATCCCCTATTTCACCCATCCCCCAACTCATCTCCCTTCTGGTAACCATCAGTTTGTTTTTTGTAGTTAAGAGTCTGTTTCTTGATTTGTTCCATTCTCTCTCCCTGCAACCCCCATTGCTCCTTTGTTTTGTTTCTTAAATTACAATATATGAACAAAATCATATGGTATTTGTCTTCCTCTGACTGACTTATTTTGCTTAGCATTATACTCTTTAGCTCTGTCCATGTCATGAAAATGGCAAGAATTCATTCTTTTTTTAATGGCTGAGTAATATTCCATTGTACATATATACCACATATTCCTTATCCATTTATGTCTATGGACACTTGGGATGTTTAATTTAGCTATCATAGATAATGCTATTATAAACAGCAGGGTGCATGTATCCCTTTGAATTAGTTTTTTTGTGTTCTTTGGGTAAATACCTAGTAGTGTAATTGCTGGATAGTAGGGTAGGTCTATTTTTAATTTTTTGCGGAAGCTTTATACTGTTTTTGAGAGTGGCTGTACCAGTGTGCATTCTCACCAAGAATGCAGGAGGGTTCCCCTTTCTACATATCTTTGCCAACACCTGTTGTTTCTTGTGTTGCTGATTTTAGCCATTCTGACAGGTGTGAGGTGATATCTCATTGTGGTTTTGATTTGTATTTCCCTGATGATGAGTGACTTTGAACAGCTTTTCATGTGTCTGTTGGCAATCTATGTCTTCTTTAGAAAAAAATCTATTAGTGTCTTCTGCCCATTTTTCATTGGATTGTTTGTTTTCTGCATGTTGAGTTTTATCAGTTCTTTATATATTTTGGATACTAACCCTTTATTGGATATGTCATTTGCGAATACTTTCTCCCATTCAGTAGGTTACTTTTTAGTTTTGTTGATTGTTTCCTTCACTGTGCAGAAGATTTTTATTTTGATGAAGTCCCAATAGTTTATTTTTGTTTTTGTTTCTCTTGCCTCAGGAGATATATATAGAAAGAAATTGCTATGGCAGATATCAGAGAGGTTACTGCATGTGTTCTCCTCTAGTATTTATATGGTTTCAGGTCTCACATTTAGGTCTTTGATCCATTTTGAATTTACTTCTGTTTTGAAATTACTTTCTATTCTGAATGATAGCCTTGTTGGATAGAGTATTATTGGCAGCAGATTTTTCTGCCAATTATTATTCAGCACTTTGAATATATCATGCCATTCGCTTCTGGCTTGCCAAGTTTCTTTTGAGAAATCTCCAGCTAGCTTTATGGGTCTTCCTTTGTAAGTTAAGGATTTCTTTTGTCTTGCTGCTTTTAAAACTTTTTATCATTAATGGTGCCTGGGTGGCTCAGTTAAGCGTCTGACTTCAGCTCAGGTCATGATTTTGTGGTTTGTGAGTTAGAGCCCCACATTGGGTTCTGTGCTGACAACTCAGAACCTGGAGCCTGCTTTGGATTCTGTGTCTCCTTCTCTCTCGGCCCCTCCCCTACTTGCACTCTGTCTCTCTCAAAAATAATTAAACGTTAATAAAAACATTAAAACTTTTAGCACTGTATTTTTCAAACTTAATTACAATGTGTCTTGGTGTTGGCCTTCTTTTGTTGATTTTGTTTAAAAAATTTTTTTTCAACGTTTTTTATTTATTTTTGGGACAGAGAGAGACAGAGCATGAACGGGGGAGGGGCAGAGAGAGAGGGAGACACAGAATCGGAAACAGGCTCTAGGCTCTGAGCCATCAGCCCAGAGCCCGACGCGGGGCTCGAACCCACGGACCGCGAGATCGTGACCTGGCTGAAGTCGGACGCTTAACCGACTGCGCCACCCAGGCGCCCCTCTTTTGTTGATTTTGATGGGAGTTCTCTGTGCCTCCTGGATCTGGATGTCTGTTTCCTTCCCCAGATTAGGGAAGTTTTCAACTATAATATCTTCAGATAAATTTTCTACCCCCTTTTCTTTCTCTTCTTCTGCTAGGACTTCTATAATATAAACGTTATTACATCTGATGGAGTCACTGAGTTTCCTAAGTCTATTCTTGTGTTGCGAATTCTTCTTTGTCTCTTTTGTTCCTCTTCCTTACTTTCCATTATTTTGTCTTCTAAGTCACCAATTATTTCCTCTGATTCTTCCAGCCTGCCATTCATTGCATCAAGCCTGTTTCTAATATCATTTATTGTATTCTTCATCTCTGATTCTTTTTAAACTTTTTAATCTCTGTGGTAAGGGTCTCATTGATATCTTCTATTCTTTTCTCAAGCCCAGTGTGTATCTTTATGATTGTTAAATTCTTTATTAGGCATGTTACTAGGCATGTTATAACATGTTATTAGGCATGTTACTTATATCTAGTTATCTTAAACCTCTGGCTCTCTGGTTTGAGCACATGTTTGTGTTGATCTTCTGGGAGAGGAGCCTACCACACTGGGACTGAGGCAAGCCTGACTGAGAAGGGAAGTCTTGCCAGAGAGCAGGAAGGTGGGGCGTGGTGTATGCAAGTTAGGCAGCCACTGTCAGCATTGTGCTGCTTCCACAGGTGGCTCTGTTTATTCTGAAGGGCAGAGGAGGGTAATGGCACTGGCCAGTTCCTTTGTTTCTGCAGAGGTGTCTCCCTGAATGTTGCCTCTCGGGGATTCACTCTGAGAAGATTGAATAACCTCCCCTCTGTGTTCTCGGGTGTTCTTCAGATTGTTGTTTCTAGGATGTCTGCCCCTGGGGTTGTGTGCCTGCCTTCTCTCTAGGAGCAGTGCAATGTCCTCAGGGCTATATCCCAGCCAAGCCTGCTGATCTTTAAAACTCCAGTCTTTAAGCCCTCCTGGTTTGAAGAACTCATGAAATTCAGCCTTTTTTGTTTCCTAAGCCAGTGGTTTTGGAAAACATTCTTCTTGTGAGTTCCCCCTGTGTGCTCCTATCTCTCTCACCCTTCTCTGTGACTTCAGCTGCCTCCTCTCTGCAGTACCTGTGATCTGTTTCTCCCCTAAACCATGTCTCTGCACTTCCTACCTTCTTCAATGTGGCCTCTACTCACCCTTTAGTTGTGTAGTTTGTTCTACCAGTCTTCAAGTCAATTTCTGGGGTATTTAAGATGATTTGATAGTTATCTAGTTGTGTTTGTGGGGTGAGATGAATATAGGGTTCTCCTACTCTTCCACCATCTTCCCAAACTCCCAAGAAACAATTTTTATTTATTTTATTTATTTAACAAATTTTTTAAAAAAGTGTTTATTCATTTTTGAGAGAGAGAGAGAGAGACAGAATGCAAGTTGGGGAGGGGCAGAGAGAGACAGAGACACAAAATCTGAAACAGGCTTCAGGCTCTGAGCTGTCTGTACAGAGCCCGACATAGGGCTCAAAATCACAAACCATGAAATCATGACCTGAGCTGAAGTTGGATGCTTAATCAACTGAGCCATCCAGGTGCCCCTAATAAATATTTTTTTAAAAGGAGGATTTATGGAAGAATATTATGGTCTCCAAAGTCTGGGATTCACATCAGGAATAGACTGGAATCAGGGATTGGTGCTCTGTGTATCCGTGTCTTGCATCTCTGAATTGAGTCTTCAATGTATCCCTACTGTGTTTTCTTTTCTTTTCTTGTTTTTTTTTTTTTGCTAACAGTTTTTGAGTGAGACCTCATCTCAACCCAGAAAACATATTGTTGCATTTTGTATACAAAGTCACGCATTTAAAAATGACATAATTACACAAGAGTAAAATTTACATTTAAAATGTTCATAAGGAACTAAAATAGTTAAGGTATATTTATTCAAGGCGGTCATGTAAAATTCAGAAATTCAAAAGAGTATCAGTAATAACCATTTGGTTGATATTTAAATATGTTGAAATGTGGAAGCATAAGTTAAAACATATTCAAGGAACTTGTTGAAATCACAAGTTTAAGACTTTTCATTGTCAAAATTACAACTTAATTAAGTGGAATGTTTTCACTTGTCTTTTTCTTTACAAAAGGTCTCTAGTTCTCAGCATATATAATAATTAGAATGAGAAGGTTATATCAGTTACGGTCATTCTAATCACTCAACAACCTTAATATGTATCTTCAGTAAGCTAATTTTTTGTCTTTATGATGATTGTTCCAAATTTATAAACTGTTTTCAAGATTCTTACCAGTTGTTTTTCTGAACTCATAAGTAAAAATAGAAGTCTTTAGATGGGTATGTTTCTTACTTATTTTCCCAACCAAACTCAAACCTGCCTACAAAAAGAAAACAGTGAGAGGAACCTGTATTTGAAGGGAAAATAACATGAAAAAAAAATGGAGAAACTAGAACATGTTGAACATTCTAGTTCAAAACCAATGGAACCAGTAAAATGTAAGAGAGAGGATGATGCAGAAGAGAAAGGAAAAATTGATAAGAGTATAGTCCTGGAGAAGGTAGGATATAATGACATCCATTGGTGCACATGAAAAGATAGGTCTTGGAAGGGGAAAGAAAGGTAATAAGGATCAAGATTTTACATAACCCATATTTTTGTTTCTCAGAGACAGAGATGACATTTGTTAGCTTTTTTAAATTAAAAATTATCATTTAAGGTTATCTTGTTCATATTAACGGTATTGACAATATGAACAGATCTAATTATTTTACAGTGAAAAAGTATAGGTTCTGTCAAAAACAATTCATACATTTATCGCCATGTAGCCATATGCCTAGAGAAGGATTCAAGTGGACACCACCTTACACAATTAGTTATCTTTTACAATAAATATTTACTAGGAATGTCCAAATTCTTGGTATCTAACACATTTTCTTTCAAATAATACATAGAACATTTGTACCTTATGTCATTGGTAGGTTCCCAGTGAGGATATTTTTACTATTTACCATTTAAAGTTTATTTTATTAAAGTTTATTATTTTTTAAATATAAAAAAATTTTTTAATGTTGAGAGACAGAGAGAGAGCATCAGCAGGGGAGGGGCTGAGAGACAGGGAGACACAGAATCCGAAGCAGGCTTCAGGCTCTGAGCTATGAGCACAGAGCCCGATGCAGGGCTCGAACTCACAAACCGAGAGATCATGACCTGAGCCGAAGTTGGACACTCAACTGACTGAGCCATCCAGGCCGCCCTGTTTTTTAAATATTTATTTTGAAAGAGAGAGTGTGTGTGCACAAGTGGGGGAGGGGCAGAGAGAGAGGGGGAGAGAGAATCCCAAGTAGGCTCGGTGCTGTCAGTGCCACGCCTGATGGGGGGCTTGTTCTTACAAACCGAAAGATCGTGACCTGAGCTAAAATCAAAGGTCGACAGTTAACCAACTGAGCCATTCATGTGCCCCTATTAAACTTTAGAATAAATAGGTTATCAACTTCATCTTGAATTAAGATAGGACTTGAGATGGTTCATCTGTAGTCCTGTTTACTTATTTCATGCTACTTATTTTTCTACTTATTTCTTTATTTATTTCAGCCTTACCCCACACAATTGCCTTATTAGAAGAATTTTCTAACATGTGTAGTAAATCTAATATACAACATAACACCTCTTTCTTTTTTATTTTTGTAAATTCACTGAAGCTATGCAAACTATTTTCTTACTTCTATAACAGGAATTAGGACTCTCCTCCCCCCGATTGTTACTAATAAGTAACTCGATGCTTACTCTTTTCATTTTTCCTAATAAAAGTTTCAGAATTTAGTTTTGAACTTAATTCTTATAGGGTTTCCTAAACCAGTCATTCCTTCAAGTTTGAATTTTTAGTTTTCTGTCGCCTTGTGTTGTTTTCAGTTTTACTTTACCTAGGCCATCACAGATGCTTTTAGGAAAGAGATGGGTTATCAGTGAGCTAATTAATTTTAAATAATAGTTGATGATTAGCTTATAAATCTGCTTTTTTGAACTGTATATTATTATTGCTGGCATAACAGATTCAAATTAAATATTATTAATAATGTGTTCAATAGTAAGATCATATTGGCAAATGGTAATTGGGGATTTCTTTAAAAAATAACTTCAAAGTCTATGATGTCTTTTGGAAAACCAGTGAATTTCTATAATAGTTTCAAAATATTCTACTGTAGTAATGTGATCAAAGAAGCTTTTGTATTTGTGCAATAATTTATGTCACCTTGAATCATCTGTAGAGAGGACATTGAAACCTTCCTCATCTTAGTAAGGTTTCAACCTGACAAGCAGAGGTGTATTTAATATTCTGTTACAGTATATACAACAAAAGCTTACTTAGTTGGTATATTTTCAGTTCAGAACCTCCTTTTATTTAATACTAAAAGAGTATTCCGAATATAGATTAGGATGTATAAAACATAGTTTTAGCTTATCTCTGGACTTACTTCTTATAATGGCTACATGTTCTAACATGTAGCAAATGCCAGGTGCTCACTACTTCTCTACCATCTATTGATTTATGTTGATTTTCGAAATTGTGTCATGGAGAGTTCATACAAAAGTGATCTGTATACGTTTTTTCTTAATCTATTTTCTTAAAAGGATGATAAATGTTAACTTCATGAAGATAGGATAGAAAGAAAAGCAAGTGATTTACTAATAACTTGGAGAAAAATTGTCCTAATCAGCACATTGAGACTAGGAAGTTCTGTTTAACAGAGGTGGTTTAAAAAAGACCTTGAGGGATATCTGTCTGGCTCAGTTGGTAGAGTATGTGACTCTGGATCTCTTGGTTGTGAGTTCAAACCTTATGGTGGATGCATAGATTCCTTAAAAATAAAACAAAGTAAAAAAGATACTAAAAAGTTTAAGTTGTAGGGTAAAATCTTAATCCAAAAATACTCCTTATAGTTTATAGTTTGGTAAAAAGAAGTATATATTTTATGTAATGAGTGAAGATCAAAAGCTAGCTAATATCAAAAGTGATAATAGAATGATAAAAATTTGATTTATTGAATTTTATTTTATTCTCTGCTACTAATTTCCTAAGTTGCAGTTACCACATAAATAATTACCATAAGCTGATTTAAAAATGTAATGATATGTAAAATAATGGCTTTATTTTATAACTGTTTTTGAATATTAATGAGGCCCCATTTAATATACATGGAAAGCAAATGCAAAAATTAATTTTAAGCATTTTGATCAACATTGTGATTAAATGGTTTGCTGTATTTTAATAAATAAATAGACTTTGGAATTTGAAGTAAAATACGTGCTTATTTTATAAATTAATGTGTGAGTGTGTGTGTGTGTGTGTGTGTGTGTGTGTGTGTGTGCGTGTGTTTAGTCTGTGTAAACACTGGCTTATCTGGCCAGTTAGTTTAGTTACTTAAAAGTGTTATCAATCAATAATTGAGATCCAAAGCTCTAGACTTGACTCATGGCCATAAACTACTTCTAATCTTGGATATGCTATAAATATCTACTGGTAAATAGTAACATGGAGTCATTGGTTCTACTGGAAGAACAACTTAAATCAGATACTATTTGCTTTTCTTAAAAAAGATGTATTGAATGCTTCCCATATACATGTACTTTGTATACACTACTTCATTTAATACTCACACCAACCTTAAGTCCCATTTATAGATTGGGAAACTAGAACTTAAAGAGGTTAAGTAGTTTTTCAAGGTCACATGACTAATAAAAAGTGACGCTTGGATTGGAATTTCAGTTTATTTGATTCTTCAGGACATAATCTTTTCTTAACATTATACCACTCTTCTTTTTTGTATATAAAGGAAAATAGATGTTCTTATGTTGATGTTTGTGAAAGAAAATCAACCAGATTTCTTCATGCTGTCTAAAAATCTCAAGCATGAACATATTTTAGAATCTTTTCATGTGAATCACTTTTCCATTAAGAATCATTGTTAATTTTGCACATCTTTGCACCATAAAACCATAACTTTTTCCCTTTTGATTTCAGTTTTTTCTATTAATAGATGAACAATTATTCATGGAACACTGAACCAGTTTTGCAAATCACTTTTTGCTTGTTTATTTGAATAGGGCATGTGGTAAAATAAGAAACATGTAGTAACATTGAAAACTCTAATTTTTTATTTATCTCAAACGTCTTCTTAAGACTAAGAATTAATTAGTATTCTTCCCATTCTCTTTAGTACCCTCCCAAGTACTAGAAATTGGCTTCTACTTGTTTATTTGGTGGGAAGGGGTAATTTTCCACATATGAACATCAGACATGTTGGTTACACTGAGAGAACATGAAGCCACAGTAATATCTGACTTAGGTCTGAGATTTAAGGCATGATAATCTGTACCAAAGAGAAATTGTAAATTATTATGTGTCATAGGCTTTGAGGTCACTTATAAGTGCTCAAAAGAATAAATTTAAAGTAAAACATATAGCAACACAGAAAGATGGGGTTCAAGTATAAAAATTTTACAAGTATTCACAAATGACCAGTCTTGTCACTGAACCTATTGAACTGTCCTGAAATATAAGAAATTTTTAATAGGGAAATAATTTTAAGATTGATTCAATTCTAATCAAGATATTACAGAATATTCTTTGAGGACAGAATTTAGTGTTCATATCTAGTTTATTCACTAAAAGAACTCTGAACTTTTTACAATAAATTTATGTATTTATTTTTGAGAATTTAAAAATTGAAACACATATATACATATATGCATGCACACAGACAGGGTCCACTAAGCATTATTAATTAACACATTCTATTTCCATCTTTATATATTTACAGGTAAACTATAGTTAATTTTAAAAATAAAAATGAACTCCAGTTAATTTATTAAAGAAAAAATATGGTTATATATGTCCCTTGAAAATATTCACTTGCTTCTCTAATTTTGGAGTGCCACATAGTGTATCATTTTTGAGAATACTTATTAAAAAGGGAAACCCCTATAGTGTGTGTAACTGTCATGACTTTAGCTTCCAACAGAGTGTACTAAAAAGTGTAGCAAAGACTTTATTTAACAAAATAAAACCATATACTGCATTCACTGCTTTGATTTATCACCATTATTTTTGACTTGGACTATCCCTCCCTTGACATACTATTTTATGCCTTGTGATTCAGAGTGCCCTTTTATAGCATGTTGCAGTACTTCAGAAAGGAGACAACCTCAATTCCTAATGTTGCCGTAAATCAGGGAGAGGGTTGCTTGGCAATACTTGCAAGGTTACCCAACCCTAGAAATCTCAGACTTCTGTTTCTGTTATCATTGAAGATGGATGCTGTTACAATTCTGTTCTTGAGGGCTTAGGTATAAGAGGGGCTTATAAGTCATTTTCTTAAATGAAAGAGAGAAATTTTGCCTGTTTGGACTATTTGTACTTTAGTCTTAGATATAATCACTTCCCCTATTTATTGTTTTAGTTCTCTGCCTCACATACATACATAACTTCACACACCAGAAATTCTCTTCTTAGACACCTAACCTGTTTCCTCTACCTTGCCTTCCTCTAAACTAGCTTTAATTATTTTTTCTTACATGTAGGCTGATAATAACTTATGATGTGTTCCTTTCCATGGACATTTTAATAAAGAACATAAATATAAAAATTCTAATGGTTACATTTCAGGCATCCTGGCAGGAGCCAAGGGTACAGTTTGGGCCTTGAGCTTCTTACTGGCCTCATACCACACCAGATCAGAGATTGTGTAAATCTTTAGGCCCGTCTTGCTAGTCTATCTCAAGAGAAGACTATTCTAGTGTCTGAAGTATTCTTTTCTTTTTTAATATTTATGTGAGGACCATGCATTCACCTAGGAGCAGTGCGAACCCTAAATCCTGCAACCGTACTGCCTGTTGGGTCAGGTCAACCAGATCATGACTGCGTTGAAGTCATGGATGAAGTGTTCTCCAGCCGACCAGACTTGAGGAACCAGCCCCTCAAGGAGCCTGATCCTGAGTATTTTACCGGTAGCAGTTTTGTGAAAGAGGGAGAATGCCTTGTGGGATACTCCGTGGTGACCCTGAGTTCTGTAATTGAGGCCAAACCCCTGCCAAAGGGGGCTTCAGCACAGAAGACAGAGCTCATTGCGCTAATTCGAGCCCTCCAACTGGTAGCAGGAATACGTGTTAATATATACACAGACACTAGATATGCCTCACCACCCTCCATGTACATGGGGGCTTTATATAAAGAGAAGGATCTAATAAACTCAGGAGGAAAAGACAAAGTATGATAAGGAAATCCTTGAACTCTTAGATTCTGTATGGGCCCCTAAAGAGTGGTAGTCATACATTGTTGGAGACATCAAAGGAGAGACACCACAGCTGCATGGGGAAACCAGCAGACCAAGAAGCAAAGCTTGTGGTCACTAAAGGAACACTGCACTGTTAGTCCACTGGCAGAATGGGACCCTAATTACTCACAACATGAGAGTACATGGTTTAAGACTGAAAATGGAAGCTACCTCCCGGGTGGATGGTGGGAATTTGAAGATGGCTGAGTAGCAATTCCTGAGGCCCTGGTTCCAGCTTTTGTCAAGCAGTTCCATCAGGAAACCCATATTGGCCAGACAGCTCTCAAGACTACGTTGAGTCAAATGGTCACTCTGTCAATTTATGTCCCATAGTTAATGTCACATAGCATTGTCTGACATCTGACCATCCATGCCTTGGTTAGCCAGTATCGTCCCTTGTACTCCATTAATGTCAACACTGAATGTGACACTCTGTCAATTTTTGTCCCATAGTTAACTTGTCAGTCTCAGACACTAAGAAGGCCGTGGCTGTAAGTGCCTGAAGGCAGGGTGGCCAGTCTTGGGCAACATTTGTACATCTTTCGGCTCTCCAGCATAGCCCAAGCAGTATGAGAGCAATGTGAAATATATGCCCAGAATAACACACCCCAGGGACTCAGAGTTGCAGAGTGTTGGGGGTGCCCCCTTTGAAAATATGATGGTAGCCTTCACTGAGCTTCCCTGGGTCTGAGGCTATAAATATCTGTTGGTCTTTGTGTACACTTTCTTAGGCTGGGTGGAAGCCTTCTCTACTCTCCCAGAAAAGGCATGTGAAGTGGTCCAACTCCTTCTAAAAGAAATCATACCTCGATTTGGGATCCCTGTCACTGTGGGATCAGGTAACGAGCCAGCATTCATGGCTCAGGTGGTGCAGCTGGTGGCAAAGGGGCTAAAGATCACCTGGAAGTTACACACAGCATACCGGCTCCAGAGCCCCGGGAAGGTGGAATGAATGAACTGACCCCTGAAGCTGCAATTAAGTAAACTGTGCAGGAAACCCACTTGAACTGGGACCAGGTGTTGCCAAATGCCTTCTTAAGAATCAGGTGTAGCCCCACTAAGCAGACAGGGTTCTCCCCGTATGACATCATTTATAGGCACCCTCCCCCCATTATCAAGGGCATAAAGAATCTAATGAGATAGGCAGTCTAACCCTAAGGAAACCCTAAGCTGTGGACCGTCAGCTCTACCCTAACCACCTTACACCACTGGGTTAGGGAGAGATTACCTGTGAGTCTGACCACAGATGCTTACCCCTTTAAACCAGGAGATGCTGTTTGGGTGAAGGAATGGAATGTCCGACCCCTAAAACCCTCTGGAAGGGCCCATTCACTGTCATTTTGTCTACCCTACTGCAGTAAAGATAGCCGAGGGGCGCCTGGGTGACTCAGTCGGTTAAGTGGCTGACTTCGGCTCAGGTCATGATCTCGCAGTCCGTGAGTTCGAGCCCCACGTCGGGCTCTGTGCTGACAGCTCAGAGCCTGGAACCTGTTTCAGATTCTGTGTATCCCTCTCTCTGACCGTCCCCTGTTCATGCTCTGTCTCTCTCTGTCTCAAAAATACATAAACGTTAAAAAAAAAAAAGATAGCTGAAGTGGGTCCCTGGATTCACTGCAGCAGAGTAAAGCCAGCATCTCGAAACTGGGAGTGCATTCCTGATCTTTCAGCGCTGTGCAAGCTGACCATACAGAAGATGCAATCTACAACTCCAGATGCTATGGGAGACTGCAGCCCTGCTTTAGTCACTGCGGAATCTGACTAATCTACACACAGAAGAAGCTTGAGGAATCGACGGTCTGGTGGAACAAATACACTGTCTTATTTTCTATATCTGTTTCCTTACTATGATGCACTGTCACCCCTTGTTTCTTGCTGTTATTGTGATTCTTCTTCTACTTTTTGCCATAGGATTGGCAGAGGCTGCCCTGGCTGGCTAGGGGTGTGGATAAGATGCTTTGTTGGTATTGGTTGCTTCTAATCTGGACCCCTTCTGTAGACCTAGATTCCTTATCACGTGACCCATGTATTCGCATAACCAGGTCAGGCCAGGAGTCGCCTGGACCTTACTTACCATACCCACTTTTCATGCCAAGGAAAAGATCCCGGGGACCTGCTTACATAATATTCTATTGTGCCACTTATTCTATCTGCCAACGGGAGAGTCAATACACCTGTTGCAACCTCCAGTACTCCCCAATGGAGGAATGGTTAGAGGTCCAGAGTCACCCCAAGACAGGCACAACTGGTGTGGACCAACTAATTAACAAAACTCAAATTACCAATCCAAACGGTCCAGTGTCTAGATTTGATATATGTACAGCCATAGGTGACACATTGCCATATGGTTTGCCACATGGAAGTCTAACATGGGAACGAGAGTACAGATCCAATGTTAAGTACTTATGCTACTAGTCTTCAACCTAGTCAGGATGTAATTTTGATACCGATTTCCTCTCTCCCTACTGGAGCTGGGCCACCTGGCAGACCAAAGACAAAGTAGCCCTCCTCCAAAAAGGCATGGCTGAGTCAAACTGCCAGTTGGGAACCTGTAACCCTATTAATTTTAACATCCTTGACCCGGGAGACTCAAAATGGGAAACAGATCACCAGATGGTCTAGGTATCGACGGACAAGGCACAGCTCCAGAAACTGTGTTGTATTTTAAGAGAGTTACTGTCACATATAAGGCCACAACCCACCTTTTATGAAGAAATAGAGAAGGGTCCTCCTCCTGTCTCCATCATGATGAAAAATCTGTTTCTAGCTCTAATAGAGACTATAGCCCAGACTCTAAACATCTCTTCTTGTTATGTTTGTGGGGGAACTAACATGGAGGATCAATGGCCATGGGAGGTAGAGAATTAGATCCCCATGAAACGTATAATGGAACAGAATACCCCAATCCTACTACTGGGGTTTGCCTCCTCAAACCTTGCTTGGTGGGGAAGGAAGTTCACTTCACTGTCTCTGTTGGAAGTGGCCAAAGACTTTATAACTCAACCTCCTGGGAAACCCAATGGTGGGGGACCCCAGATCATCTTGAGCCAGATCCCCACCCCTTGTCTAACTTCTCTCATCTCTGAGAGGCCTGGGACAATGTTGACGCATCCATTGAATGGCAGTCCCCAGGTGGACTATACTGGATATGTGGAAGGACAGCCTACAAAGTACTTCCCTCAGGCTAGTCAGGGTCATGTGTGTTGGGAACTATTTGTCCATCTTTCTTCCTTCTCCCACTTGCCAGAGGGAAACATTTGGGAGTCCAAGTGTTTGGGGACAGGGAGACTCCAATGTATGTGCCCTACAAGTTGGCAATTGGAAGGATGATGGATGGCCTTCTGAGTGTATAATCCAATATTATGTCCCTGCCACCTGGACAGAGAATGGGTTCTGGGGCTACCACACTCCCATTTATATGCTAAACCACATAATCACACTGCAAGCAGTTGTAGAAATTATAACCAGTGAAACTACCAGAGCTCTTAACTTACTAGCCAAGCAGCAAACCAAAATTTGCAATGCTGTCTATCAAAACCACTTGGCCTTAGGTTATTTGCATGCTTCGGAGGGAGGAGTTTGTGGAAAGTTCAACCTGAGTAATTGCTACCTACAGATAGATGATAAAGGAAAAGTCATAGAGGAGATCACAGATCAGAGGTTGCTCATGTCCCAGTCCAGACCTGGAAAGGTTGGAACCCTGGAGAGTTATTTAGAGGATGGTTTTCAACTCTCGGGGGCTTCAGAGCCCTCACAGGTCTTGATTTTGGGAGCTTTCTTAATCCTACCTTGCCTAACTCACCTGGTTATATGGTCTGTCTCTATCCTCATTGAGGCAATGGTCGAAAGGAAAACAGCCACATATGTGATGATGTTATGGAAATATAAACCTCTAAACCAAGATGATGCTCTTTGACCCAAAATAGGGGGTCTGAGCATCAAAGGGGGGAATGTGGTAAAGCCCCTCCCTAAGGAATGTGGTGGAGACCTCCTCAGAACAAAGGAAGGCAAGGTGGCCCTGTCAACCCCTATACACATATGTGTAGTTCTGACACGACCCTGTAACTTGGACTGTGTCCAATCAGACTATATGTCACATATACAGGAGACAAAGAAGTAGAAATTGCGTAAAAGGCTACACCCCACTGTGCTCAGGGCTCAGTTTTTTTTTTTTTTTTTTTGGTACAAACCCACTGAGCCCGTGCCAGCATGACAAATAAAGTTGCTTCCTGGACAGAAAAGCCTCGGTGTCCCATTTCTCTGTGTGAGAATCCTGTTATAACATGCCTGCATAGGTGTAGAGAGTATATGGGAAATCTCTGTACATTCCCCTCAGTTTTGCTTATGAACCTAAAAGTGCTCTAAAACATTAGTCTACTAAAAAATAAAATAAATACAAACAAAAAATAGTATATATTGATAATTTCATTAGTTCACTGTAAGAAAATTAACAAAATATATGAAGAAAATGTAAAGAACAATGACTAGTGCATGTTCATTTTTTTGCAGATATTATGCTATGCAACTTGAATGAGTTATCTACTTAAGTTCCCTCAGCGACTTTGTAAGAAGTTGTTATTATTATCCCATTTCACAGATGAAGAAACTGAGGTTAGGGATGTTTTGTAATACACACGGGTCACACAGCTGTGATGAGGAAGACCCAGAATTTAAATCCAAATCTGCTTGCTGGCAGTGTCTAATCATTCGCACACTGAGCCATGTATTCATGTTTATATGTTTTATATTTATATTAGAGTTTGGGGAAAATGCCAAGAATTGGAAGTAGACGGAGGTAGCAGAGTAGCTTCACGTTTTGGTACATATGTATATTTTACGTGAATATTTAATAAATACGGTGATCATATATTTTTTATATAAGTTAAGAAGGCAATAGTGAATTCATAGAAAAAAAACATGCCAAGGAAAGGAGTTTTTTCCTCTAAATCTATTAAAATCATAATCCATTAGTCATTTATGATCAAAACACGAACAAAAGTAATTTATCAAGATGGTTACGATACAGCTTGCTTTTAAATTGAAGTTTAAATCTTAGAGTTTTTATTTCTTTCTTTTTTCTCCTCCCTTCCCCTCCCCTCTGTTCCTCCTCTTTCTTTCCTTCTTAATCCTTCAGAAGTATATCGCTTGTAGTAAATGACCAGGAAAAAAACCAAAAAAGCTGAAGGAAAATAATAATGTAAGGGCAACCTGAATGGCAGCTTCAGAAAGGATGACTCATCATGTACCTATAATCTCATTAACAATAGGAACAAGATAACCTATGAAGTGATTCTATCAGTCATTCCAGATTTTGATAGATACTAGACAAAATACTAGATGAGTAACTAAAAGATTTTTTTTGCTAGGTTTTACAAACCTCTCAATAGTTTTGTAGTGCCTTATACAATGTTTTATTTAGTTGGCTTTTATAATATGTGCATTGACTAAAAGACAAATGTTTTTCATAAAGATGCCCATTCATTTAGTAGACCTATTCACAGTTATTATGCAGACTATTTTAGGAGCTTAAGATACACCATCACTTAGCATTTCAACAACCTTGAATGATTGGTGTTAAAATCTTACTTTATAGTTAAGGATGACAGGAATAGTCATTAGCCTAAGGCTACTGTGAAGATGACAGAGCCAGGATTCAAACCCAGTTTGGTCAGTCTCCACAGCCCATTTCTTCCCAGTATAATATCCTGTTTCCTAATGTTCAGAAATATTACTTCTTTTTGGACCCCTAAATATCTTTTATTATTTTATTTTTATTTTTTTAATATTATTTTTTTAATGTTTGTTTATTTTTGAGAGAGACAGAGAGAGAGAGACAGAGCATGAGCAGGGGAGGGGAAGAGAGAGAGGGAGACACAGAATCTGAAGCAGACTCCAGGCCCTAAGCTGTCAGCATAGAGCCCAAAGTGGGGCTAGAACTCAGGAGCCATGAGATCATGACCTGAGCCGAAGTGAGATGCTTAGTGGACTGAGCCATCCAGACACCCTCCCCCCTACCCCCACCCCGCCCCGCCCAAATATCTTTTAAAATCCGAGACTCCCCCCCCCCAAAAAAAATTGTTTTGGTGTACATTGTGCTATGCCACTTTGCATACTTTTGACCTAAAAATAAGTTAATAAACTGGATGGTAATTAAGTACAACCCAAGAGAACAATAGAAGTAGTCTAGGACCTATAGTAACTTTAGTTCCATTATTCTATAAGGAGAAGAAGTGTGATGTTGAGAAAGAAAATAGCTTGTGTATTCTGGAGTGCATAAAATAGAGGGGAATGTTGAAATACCTGTCAGCTTCTTTTAGTGAAACAGTAACAATAATGAAGCAATGCATAGATATTTTACACCTTTCAGGAAAGATAAACAGAGCCATACACTATTCTTGAAAATGTGAATAGAAAGAGAAATTTAGTACAGGCCTTACATCTCTTCCTACTAAAAAACATTCTGTTCAGTAAAACTATTCAAGACTATGTCACCCATCATTATGGTGGTTCAAATTGATTTGAGATATAATAGTTGTAGCTCTGTGATTGAATATGCTCTTACATTAGGAATGATTTAGGAAAACTGGATTATCTCATAATCAATTAAAAGATATTTTAAAGCATTACAGTTCTTTAAGTGAGAGTCTATGTTATGAATGAGGATGAATTAAACAACAAATCCTGTGCATTATTTAATTCAGCCATATCAGCTAAAGACTTTTTTACCATAGGTGGGATGGGATGGTGGAAGAGAAGGCTTTGTTAGTTTATTTTTTAACCTAATTCTTTTTTCGATACAATGATCTGGAATCCAGTATACCTATCAGAATTGCTTTCCAATTTTTATTTGTTCAGATGTATTGAATTAAAATATATATGGGTGCATTTTGAGAAAGCCCTCAGTTGATATCCACTTGTGACTTGACCTAAAAGGAAGATTATTGAGGTGCCTGGGTGGCTCAGTGAGAGGTCTGAATCTTGATTTCGGCTCAGGTCATGATCTTATGGTTAGTGAGATCAAGCCCTGTGTAGGAGTCTGGCTTGACAGCTCAGAGCCTGCTTGGGATTCTCTCACTCCCCTGCTCTCTCTGCCCCTTCGCTGTTCATGTGTGCATGCTCTCTCTCAAAATAAAATAAATAAACTTAAAAAAATAAAAAGGAATATTATTAATTTCCTTACACAAACATAGTATATACATACAGTGTATCTGTATATATACACATATAGATACATACAGTATCTGTATATATTACCATATATCTATATCATCTCTCATAACCTCTCTAGAATATAAACTCTGTAAAGGAGAACACTTCCTTGTTGTATCCTCTGTGCCAGATCACAGTGCCTGGTTCCTAAGGAGCCTTTCAGAACATATCTGTCAAATGAATAATAATTTTCAAAGGCAGTTGGAGGAGGGGCAGTGTCAGTTATTGAGTAGGAAGATTACTTATGGTTAAGGAAACATGTCATAAGCACAACCTTAGTAGATGGTATTGTGAGATTTCAAGCCCCAGGTATAAAGCAAGGGTTATTGACAAGGCTAAATATAAAGCTATTCTTATTGATGGTGGGGTGGTGGTGGCAAGGGATTAAGGAATTATTAAGAAGTTGAGGTTTAATACTCCCTCAGTGGTTCTTCTTTTTTTTTCTAAAGCTAGTTTTATAGGGGCTTCCTTGTAGGTCCTGCTGGTTCGTCTGATCAGCTTTTTTTTTTCTCCTTAATTTTGCAAAGTGATTGAGTCCTGAACTCATGCTGCAAATTTATCACAGTTAAGATTCTCCAGAATATTAAGAATTGTTTTGGTCATATATGAAATTATATATGAAAATGAATTATTACTGTCTACTTTGTTTAGTAATGTATTTTAAGCACTTAAAGGAGGGCCTGACAAATAACAGAGACTAAATAAATATTTCATTTAAGGATTAAAATTATACATCATACATCTTTATTGAGATTTTAATTAGTCAGAGGTTGGTTCTTCAGTTTGTATTTTATAGACTATTGTGTAGACTTCTCAGGTCTCATCGGGCTCTTCTAACAACCTCAGGTAGATTAGGTACTTACTGTCCTATACCTATTGTACAGAAGAAATTAAAGCCTAGTAGGATCAAATTTCTCCCTTTATTTAACAAATTTATGAGTTTAGGATTATAAAGACTTTAAATATCAGCTGGTTTAAATCATCTGCATTCCACACATGTTGTTTATGTTTGAATTCTTTCAATGATAGAGAAGTTCCTGCCCCTTAAAGCACTTCCATCCATCCTCTTTTAATTCCTCACAGCTTCCTGCTTTTATCTCTTTGGAGTCATCTTGTATGTGATAGGATTTCAGCATTTGGAAAACATTGCCATATGTCTTCTGAGGATACTCTTGTACTGGGTAAATGCTCTGGTTTCTTTAGCCATTCCTCAGGAGACACGGTCTTGAGACAGTTTAACCACCTATTCACTTGCTTCCACATATGCTTCAGTTAGTTTAGTCCCTTTCATAAATGTACTCATCATGGCTTAGCACAGTATCTATTTATGGGTCTCAAGTTCCACACAATTTATCTATACTATTTCACTTATTTTTTGCAATAACTCAGTTAAATTGTTTTGGTGAAGACTTTTAGTCCCAGGAACAAAAATCCATCTAAATTAGCTTACGGAAATTAAAAGTAAAAGAAGTTGGGGGTATTTCATGGCATGGACTCTCTGAAATTCTGCAGGAACTTCTGAAAAGTGGTAAGGAGAAGAGTGACCTCAGGAGGAGATGTTAGTAAAAGGCTTGGTACAGCGTTACATTTATTTCATAAACTATCAGTATTTTCTGGAGAATTGAAATTGTCTTCTTTGATACAACTAGTTGACCTACTCACTGATATAATGCCCTAAATGACCTTTTTTATTAGCTGGCAGCTAACTGGTTTAACCCAAAAATACACAAATGAGATTTACTGTTCCCTTACGGCTTGCATTTTTTTCCCCACTCTGTCTTCACTCTTTCAACATGACCCATAACACTAAATCCTAAAAATTTTCACTGAGGTGGAAGGTCCCTAAATTTTAGTTGGATTTATTTCCTATCTTGTGACATGTAGATGCCTTGCCAGTAAGTCTAGAGTAGTTGCTACTTCCTGCTCACTAGGGCTGAAGAACCTAATAGCAGTGATGGACCCTGAAGCAGAGGGATCACCCCTGGATTCCTGACCTGCAAAAACTATGAAATAATATATGTTTTAAGCCACTAAGTTTTGGGGCAGTTTCCTATGAAGCATAGATAACTTATACAACTTATATATCCTATCTTTTCTTTTTTATTGTTTTTATTTTAATTCCAGTTAGTTAATATAAAGTTATATTAGTTTCAGGTGTACAATACAGTAGTTCAACACTTTCATACATCACCCTGATGCTCATCACAACAAGTGCACTCCTTAATCTCCATCACCTGTTTAACCCCCCTCCCTCTTTGCCCTTCCTCTCTGGTAACCATCAGATTGTTCTCTATAATGAAGAATCTGTTTCTTGCTTTCTCTCTCTGTCTCTCTCCTTCTTTCTTTGTCTCTTATTTTTTTCCCCTTATTTGTTTGTTTTGCTTCTTAAATTCCACATATGAGTGAAATCATGGTATTTTTCTTTGACTTACCTCACTTAGCATTATACTCTCTAGATCCATCCATGTTGTTGCTGATGTCAAGATTTCACTCTTTTTTATGGCTGAATAATATTCCATTCACCATTTATCCCCATTTATCCATTCTTCATTCAATACTCAATGGACACTTGGGCTGCTTCCATATCTTGGCTATTGTAAATAATCTGCTATAAATATAGGGGTGCATGTATCCCTTTGAATTAATAGTCTTGTATTCTTTGGGTAAATACCCAGTAGTGTGATTGCTAGATGGTAAGGTAGTTCTATTTTTAACTTTTTGAGGACACTCCATACTGTTTTACAGTGGCTGTACCAGTTTGCACTCCCACTGATAGTGAGTGAATGTTCTATTTTCTCTACATCCTTACCAACACATGTTGTTTCTTGGGTTGTTAATTTTTAGCCATTCTGACAGGTGTGAGGTGGTATCTCACTGTAGCTTTGATTTGTATTTCCTTGATGATAAATGATGATGAGCATCTTTTCATGTGTCTGTTGGCCAGATAAAGTTATATAAAGAATCTTACTGACCCAGTGGGTCACCCTATTGGTCAGCTTTTTACCTCCGGGCAGTCAGTTGTAACTGATGAGTGAAAAATGTGGCATATAGGAAAGATGAATACTTAGTTATTATTCCAATATGGAACACTTTTGAGAATAAACCTAGTGTGATTAATAATTAATTAATAAGCATAAACAGAACTCTTCTTGGGAAGATGGAGAGGGTCACCCTATTCATAGAACAATCACTTCCTGGGCCTATGGAAAGTGCTGGCTAAGCCAGAAGAGAAGTGAACATGGTAGGCAAATCGGTTAATCTGTTTGAGTCATAGGCACTATTTTCCCCATTACATAACTAGAAAACTGAGGCTTACTTAAGTTGTCTTTTCAGTGGAAATAGATCATGTTAAAAATGGTGGATCTGGAATTTAAATCCAGATCTCTGTCATTGTAGAGTTTGTGTGTGCTTTCTACTTTGTCGTTGCATATCTGCAGAACCCAGTGTATTGCTCTAATGTGGTCAGAAAATCACGGTAGAATTATCATCACTTTTTTTTTTTTTTAAGATTATTGTGGAACCGTTGTTATTCAGTGGTTGTTCAGCTTTGGTTGCACATTAGAATCAGCTGTGGAACTTTAAAAATACCAATGCCTACTTCTTTTCTCAGAGTTGTCAAGTCAGAATCATTTGTGGTAGGGTTAGGCATCAGTATATTTTTAAGTCTTGTCAGGTGATTCCACTGTGTGGCCAATCTTGAGATGAGAGAGCCTTCTTTAGGCTGGCAGATGGGCAACTGACATGAAGATTTGGGACTGGGAAGGATGATGGAGGGTTTGTAAGGTCAAATTATTTTATACAACAACTTGTTTGATTTCCAAGGGAGGCCTGGAAATCTGTATTTTAAGCAAATACCTCAATTAATTCTTTTCAGTTAAGTTTGGGATTTGCTGTCCTAATCCATCTTCAAAAAAAAGGTCTTTCATATGTAGTTATAATAATAATAATGCCTCATTCCTTTATTAAAACACCTTATAATCATTTAGGTTTGACATTTAAATTTCAGCATTACTTTCTGATGCCCAGGAAAAAAAAATGGCTTTCTGAAAAACCCTTTCTGAAAATTTTTAAATGGGTGTGGCCAGACAGTGATTCTACTACTGTGGACAGCTGTTTGACACTGGGAATGAAAAATGGAAGCTTGTGTTTTCTCAGATATTGCAAAAATATTGGATGTTAATAAGTCCACTGCCTTACTGCTTTTTTGTGCACGAGGAAGACTCCAGCATAGTCTCATTCAATCATCTATCTTTTCATTGAAGAGAGGAGAGAGAACTTCTTACTTTAAACTTACTCTCCTCTTTTTCATCCAGAAAGAGAATAAAATGCGTTTTTAAAAAGTATACAGCTTTTTGTGTGAAAATGGCTACATCCGCAGTCTCTGGAATTTTACCTCCAAGTAGATGTATTTCTGTAGCAGTTGAAAATAGGCATAGGCATATGATTTAAGACAGGAAGTAAAAAATAAATTGTTCAATTAAAACTACAGTGGGAATTTTTCAGAGAAAGTAATCACCTGAGCTGGAACTTACCCAGGACAACAGTTAATTCTCCTACCCATATAAAAAAGGAAAATAGGAAATGAGTAATTCTCCACTCTGTCTCCACCCCCTCCTCTTGTGTCAAAGTGTATTACATTTATGTTCTTGTTGCTATGTGCAACTCAGATGAGAGAGAAATTTATTATCAGATTTATAGAAAAAGACATGTGAGTACTTTGTACCTCATAATTCAAAAGCCATAGAAGCTGGCAAAAATCCCCATACAGAAATTTCTCCCCTGCCCCACAGTGTTTAAATGGTGTACAATATGTGAACCGATAGCCATCAGTCAGGCATCGTATTTTGGGGCATCTACCAGGCACAAAAAAATTTGTATTCAAGATTCATAGGAAGCAGAATACATGGTCTTATTTTGCTATCAGAGAAGTGTGGATTAGAAATATAAAATCAGGGGTGCCTGAGTGGCTCAGTCGATATGGCATCTGACTCTTGATTTCGGCTCAGGGTATGATCTCACAGTTCATGATTTTGAGCCCTGAGTCCAACTCTGCGCTGACAGCACGGAGCCTGCTTGGGATTATCTCTCTCCCTCTCTCTCTGTGCATCCCCCACCCCTCAAAATAAAGAAATACACCTAAAAAAAAATATATATATATATGTATGTGTATATATATATGTATATATATGTATATATATGTATATATACATATAAATATAAAATATATATATTTATATATGTATATATACACACATATATATATAAAATCATTATGGCAAACAGAATAATGATTTTGTGATCACCAAACTATTTTTGTCTTTTTCTTTCATCTTAGCATTTTCTATCATTTGTTTTACAAGTATGTAATTTTTAAGTCATACAGTAAAATGGATTTTTTTTCTCTGTTGGTTCTATTAGTTTTAACACGTGCATTAACTTGTGTAATCACTACCACTGCTATCACAATATGAACAGTTTTATTACCCCCACAAAACTCCCTTGTGTATCTTTTTGTGATGTGTGCTTCCACCGCCTCAAAACCCTGACAACTGCTAATCTGTTTTCCATCATTACGGTCTTGTCTTTTCAAGAGTGTAATAAAAATGGAGTTTTAAGGTATGTAACATTTTGAGACTGGGTTATTTCAAGGTTTTGGAAATTATGACTATAGTGCTATAAATGTACCTAGGAGTGGCATTGCTGGGTCATCTCATAAGTATATGTTTACTTTTGTAAGAAATCATGAAATGTTTTCAGTGGCTGTACCACTTTGCATTCCCATGAGCAAGGTAAGAGAGGTCTAGTTTCTTTGCATCCTTGCCAGAGGTTGGTATTACCAGTGTTTTTATTTTAGCCATTCTAATAGTATGTAACGTTATCTTATCATGGCTTTAATGTTCATTCCCTAATAGCCAATGATATTGAACACCTTTTCATGCTCTTGTTTGTTATCCTCATATTCTTTCTGGTGAAGGGTCTGTTCAAGTTTTTTTTTTTTTTAACCCATTTTCTAACCATTTTGTCTTCTTTTGAGTTTGAGAGTTTTTCTATTTAAATATAAAGTCCTTCATTGGTTATGTGACTTGCAGTATTTTCCCAGTCTGTAGCTTGTCTTTTTTATTTGCTTAACAATGCCTATCAATTTTCGTACAGTCGAGTTTGCCATTTTTTTTTCTTTTAAGCATCATGTCTAAAAACTCATTGGCTAATCTTAGGTCATGAGGATTTTCTCCCATGTTTTCTTTTAAAAGTTTTTACCTTTTATATTTAGAGTTATGAACTATTTTGTGTTAATTTTGCATGTAATATTTTTTGTGAAGTTTAAGTCAGTGTTTACTTTTTTTTGCATATGGTTGTTCCAGCACCATTGGTTGAAACGACTATTCTTTATACACAGAGTTACTTTTTCACATTTGTGAAAAATTATTTGCCATATTTGTGTGAAGCATTCTCTTGGTCTATGTTTACATCTTTTTGCCAGCATCTTGTTTATGGAAACCTAATAGTAAGTCTTAAAAGTGTAGTTGTATGATTTCTTCAATTTTAATTTTCTTTTTCAAAATTATTGTAGCTATTCTATTTCCTTGTATTTTCCAAATATATTTAAGATCAGGTTGTCCATATCTATCAAATGATTGTATGAGATTTTGTTTGAATTTGCATTAAATCTATTAAATTCATTTGAGAGATTTGACATCTTTACTATGAATTTTCCAATTCATAAAAATGGTATGTCTCTGCATTTATTTACATCTTCTTTTGTGTCTTTCTTTAGCATTTTGTATATTTTATTACATAATCTTGTGCATATTTTGTTTGATTTACACATAAACATTTTTTGGAGCTATTATAAATACAATCTTTTTTTTTAATTTTGGCTTCCAGTTGTACATTGAAAATATGATTGATTTTGTGTTGACTTATATCCTGCAAAGTTGCTTAACTCACTTATTTAAAAAAATTTTTTTAATGTTTATTCAATTTTGAGAGACACACAGAGAGAGCGAGAGACAAGGCACGAGTGGGAGAGGGGCAGAGAGAGAGGGAGACACATAATCCAAAACAGGCTCCAGGCTCTAAGCTGTTAGCACAGAGCCCAACGTGAGGCTCGAACTCATGAACTGAGAGATCATGACATGAGCTGAAGTTGGATGCTTAATTGACTGAGACACCCAGATGCCCCTTAACTCACTTATTATTCTAGAAGTTTTGCTGTAGATTCTTTCAGCCTTTTACATGATCATGCCATAAATAAATAGGTACCAGTTTATTTCCTTATTTCTCATGTGTATCCTTTTAATTTATTTTTCTTGATTTATTGTACTGACCAGAACTTCAAACACTGTATTAAACAACAGTGGTGAAAGTGGATGTCCTTGTCCTATTACCAATCATGGAAAAACATACAGTCTTTCACCATTAAGTATGACATTTATTATAGTTTTTGTAGGTGCTTTTTATAAGATTGAGGAAGTTCTTTCTATTCCTTGTTTGCTCGGAGATATTTTTTAAGTCATAAATGTATATTGAATTTTTCAGTTAGTCTTACTGCATAAATACATATGACCATGTACTTTTTCATCCTATATTACCATGAAAAGACCCTGGGTCATAGTTTTATACACACACACATATACATATACAGTCATATACAGTTTTAAAAATATAAATATTAGTGATGAGTAAAAACATATACATTTGGACAGTATCTGTCTTTTAATTGGTATCTTTGGACATTCTCATTTAATGTAATTTTGATATTTTGATGTTGGTTTTAGATCCACCATTTTTTCCCATGTTTATTTGTTTGTTTTATTGTTTTTGTTTTCGTAGTACTGTTTGTTTCTTTGGTTCTCCTTCCTGCCTTCCTGTGGGCTATTTAAGCATTTTTTAGTTTTTCCATGTATTTTTGACTAGATAATAATATTTTTTTAAATGCTTGCTATAGGGTTTAAAATACACATATTAACATTTGACAAGTCTATTTATTTACCACTGCAAGTCTAATGTAGATTTTACTACTCTCTAGGCCTCTTTAATTACCTCCCTCTTTATGCACTAGTCATTTCATATATTATATATACATACCTTGAAACTCACCTTAGTGTTATAATTTTTACTTTGGACCATCAAACATATTTTAAAGAGCCTATAGAAGAATAATGTATTATATTTGCTCAGATATTTACTTTTTCTGTTACTTATCTTTATTCCTGATTTTTCAAGTTTACTTACTTCTAGTTATATTTCTCTTTGACTGAAAAACTTCAATTAACAATTCTTCTAGAGTAGGTATGTTGGTTGTAAATTCTCTTACTTAACTTTATCTGAGAATGACTTTCAGCTTCATTCCTAATAGATATTTTCACTTGCTATAGAATAATGGGTTGACAATTCTTTTTTGTAAGCATATTAAAAGCCTTCTTCTTTTTGGTTTTTGTTTTCTGATGAGAAATCTGAAGCCATTTGAATTGTTCTTACCTTGAAAAGTGGTGCCTCATTTTCTTTGACTGCTACAAAGATTTTTCTTTTTGTTTTTAGTTTTCAAATATTTGATTATGGTATGTTTTTGCATGGATATCTGAGTTAATACTGTTTGGGCTTTGATTAGATTCTTAAATCTATATCTAAAGTCTTTCACCTAATTTGAGACATTTTCAATCCTTATTTCTTCAAAAATTTTGGAAGTACCACGTTTTTCCTCTTCTCTTTCTAGGACTTGGAAAACACAAATATTAGACCTTTTGCTATTGTCCTACAGGCCCTTGAGGCTGTATTTATTGATTTTTAATCTATTTTCTTGCTTGTGTTCAGATTTGACACTTTCTATGGATCTTTCATCAGATTCCATCAGATTCCATGGAATCTTTTCTTCTGTAATCTCCATTTAATTTTAAGTCTATCCAGTGAAGTTTCTTTTTTTTTCATTCTATTATGTATATTTCAGTTATATAATTTCTCTTTGTTCTTTTTGTCTATTTCTTTGGTGTTTCTTTACAGTTTTCTATTTACTTCAAGATGTTTACACTTGCCTATTGAAGTCTTTTTATAATAATTACATCAGAGTCTTTGTCATGTAAGTCCAACATCTTGTCATCTTTACCTTGATATCAGTTGATTGTCTTTTTCTATGTGAGTTGAGATTTTGGATTGCTATCTGGACATTTTAAATATTATATTATAAAATTCCAAATCTTGTAAGTCCTGTAGGACATGTTGATAATTTTGTTTTGGAGACAATTATCCTATTTAGGTTCAGGGCACAAGTTCCAGCACACCTTCTATGTCTGTGGTTCTAATGTGAGTTTAGTTTTCAAAGCCTGTTCAGTGCTATTCAAAATAAACCATGTGTGCATCACCCAGTGTTCAGGGACCAGGGTGGCAGTCTCTAAGTTAGTTTACTTCTCAAATTCTTTGGAAGGGTGATCAGCTCTATACTCATGCCGTTTGAGGATGAGCCCATGGAGTTCCCAAAAACTTTAAGGGCTTGTTTTTCTGAGCTTCTCTCTCTGCATTCCCTTCAGTACTAACCAGTTTTCTGGGATTCTCTTTCTAAGTCATACAGCCAGTAAAATGGTGCTTTCCTGATCACACTTCGACATATGCTTCCAGGCCTGCACCCACATCTGGAGAACAGAGAAAAACAATGGGTAATGTGACGTACCCTCATGGGATTACAGCTCCCCTATCAGAAAGGAGGCTTCCCCTCTTTAGAAGTTTAGAAGTTAGGTTTCTGTGGGGTCCAGTTTCCACTACCTCACCATAGGATTGTTTGTGGGCTAAGGATGGAGAGACTAGAGAAAAGAACAAAAAACCATTTCCACATTCTGTAGTTTAGGAGTTTCCCTTTCCACTTCTTCAGTTAGAGGTAGATAGTTTCTTCTTGAGGTTTCTCTACCTGCACCCCAGTGCCCACTTGTTTTGGACTACATTGAGATGAGATTGGGGGATATTGTAGGGGAAAAATGGAAAACTTATTTAGTGATGCTTCAAATTATGGTCTTTATTTATATGCTCATGTTTCTTTTCAGAGGCATCAAATAGATGCTCCATACATTCTGTCCAGGTTTTATAAGTTGCATTTATAGAATGTACTTATCTTGCACTGGAACTTTGTTCCTCAAATCTTATTTTATTTTAAATTCTTTGTTAAAGAAAATCACTACCTTAGTTCTTGCCTTACAATTCTATGTAAATCTCTCAACCTAGTTCTAGATTCTTTTATATATACATACATACAACACAAAGTATAAAGAATCCATTTCTATTTACTTGTTTAAAAAGGCATTGAGGACACTTTTGGAGTGGATTAAATCATTAATAGGTAGTTCAGTCACATGTAGTTCAATCTTACTTACATTGTCAGTAATTCATTATTATGCAGTGAAGAGAATAGAAATGATTACCAATTCATTTCAATAAAACATTTATGGAGTATTTTGTACTCAGAAATGTTCAATATGATATCAAATAAATAAAGGTACATTGCTAATATATTTTATACTCAGGAAATGTGTCCATTATACTTTAAATGCTTAAAATATGTTGGCAGAAAGTCATAAATGCATAAAATAGTTCAACAATACTATTTCATATTACAGTTGGCTTCTGGTTTCACACGTTTGATATGGATAGTACAGACAGCATGTACTATAAATTTTGAGGTGAGAGAGCCTGCCAGAAGTGATAGGGGCTAGAGAGGGTTCCTAGAGAAATGACAGTAAGAACATCTGGGATTGAAAAATGTGGATGAGAGAAAAAGAAGGACTGTCCTTACTACCACAGAGGAATAAAGACCCAAGAAAGTTCCATGCATGCTCCAAGCATGAAAGTCCAGGCTTTGTCTTGGACTCCTCTGTCAGTGTATGTGCCCAAACCAATGTATTATAAACTGAGTGGGAATCTTCATTCTATTATCCAGCATATCCAAAATATTGAATTATTGACACATTATCTGTGTTTATCCTAATATAAGCCAAAAATCAATAAACCTGAACATTGGTACCACATTAACAGCTTTTTCATTATAATTCTAGGCTCAATGAATTTCATTAAAGTACCAACGAATTTTAAAACCCCTGTTGACAAGTAGTTTTCATGAGTAATTAGTGACTTTAAGGCCATATTTGTAGGATAGAGCACTATTATGTTAATTATACAGAAAAAAGTTATTAATAGTAAACAAATTTGCTTATGCTCCACATAAAGTTTCATCATTCATTGAAGAGAGTAACAATAATAACAACACTGTAGTTATTTAGAGTATTCTGTCAAAATCAACCACATGCCTTGTTTATTTAAATATGCAATATTAAGTGATTTCATAATTGTAAAACACTAAAAATGATAAACAACACTATCAAGTTATATTCTGTCTTTCTTCTCTCACTAGATATTTTGAAGTCAAAGCTCCACTGCGGAGGTCAAATAATAGGCACCAATTCAACGTTAAGCATATTTAACTGCTTGTGTCATGCTTATATTTTTAGATATGAATTAGTCTGGATATAGAATTGTCTGTATGTACCACAGGCTTAATATGAGTGTCTTGGACAAAGGAGAACTTTTTTCCTTCTCACAAAATTACCTGGGCTAGTGTGGAACTTGCTTCATGAAGACACCAAAGGAGTATGTTCTTTCTTTGTTGCTTCCCAGAATAATGTCAATAGCACTTGTCTTTCAGCTCTTCTTTGTGTTGCCTTTATCCTCTTCTGTTGGTAAGGATATCTATAGTAGAATCCCTGAGCTTCATACTTCACAACAAAAAATCCATTGGAAAAAAGAAACCTGCTCTCTCACCAAAGCCCCAGAAAAATTCTTATTTACTTTGTTTATATCTATCCCTGATGTACTGATTTTAGCCAGAGAGTGAGATGAATTAACTGACTTAGACCAACTAGCCCCCAAGAATAGAATCAACTCAAGTTAAGCCACATTGGTTGGGAGCTGAAGAGGAATAATTCTTTAATAGAAAATCACAGTATTATTGCTGGAAGGAAGGTGAAATTGGTACTGGAGAAATAAAGAAAAATAATTCCATTAAAATTATTATTGTGAAGGATATCTATGCCAAAAGTGCTATAGATAAAATTTTTGTAATATCTCAACCTCTTTCAGAGAGGTTAACCGAGTATTTGCTCCTATTGGTGAAAAAAATGTCAGCTACTTTATCACAAAGTCCAAGATGGAAAAAATCACTTTGAAATCACTGAGACAGTCTTTAAAAGAGTAAAGAATAGAGTCTAAAAAAGTGGAGATTACATCTTGGAATCATTTGTGGAAATCCTAGGGATGACTGCAGGTTGATCAGTCCTAATTATCTAGAGGAAGGGGGACTTTAAGATGATCTCTGTATGTCAAATATTTAAAAAAAATAAAAATATCCCTGGAGGTGAATAAAGAGGAAATCAATATTATCTTTCTGGAACCATATGTAGACTGATATTACAATTAGTCTTGATTCAATTTTCCTAGGAAGTCTTCTCAGAAAAACAGCTGGGAACTGAAAGAGCTGGGACTTTGGAAGCCAAACTTTGTAGCAATTTTGTCTGACCTTAATGGTAAAGGAGTAGGTTTAATTATCTCCCCAGGAATTCCTAAAGATTGAATAATAAGTTTATTCTACAAAACATAATTGTCTGCTTATATAGGATCAGACTTTAAAGATGACATGCTATAGCAGTCAAATAAACTTGATTCTTTTCTTTCTGCTTGTTGTAAAGGAACTATCCCAGCTTTTTAAAAGGTCCTAATTAAGGGCAATAGAGCATTATTCTTTGGTTGTTCCCTTATTAGGGGATACTTTAGCAGCGATAAACTTCTGGGGCTGCTTAGACTGTAGCAAGAAAGAAGGAGGATGGAATGACCCATGCCAGAATTGTTGACAAGAATATACTTAGCTTTTTTTTAAAGAACTTAATCTGGTACAATCTTAGAGAACATTTTTAATACATTTAGTTTATCGAGAATAAAAGGCAGAACAAAGTATGCTGCTATTAGGGGGCAAGACCCCCATTCACCCTTAATGCTTCTCAAATTCATTGTTCTGGGTGCTAACAGATCCAGTTGTATATCTTGCATTCTCTCACACTCACTCTGTAGACTATGAAGTCTACTTTTTTCTCTCCCCCTCTTCAATTTGTTCTTTTTGAAACACACACAACTCTAAAACACTTATTATGTGTTCAGCTCTTAATTGCTGGGGATTGACCAGTGGAAAGGTAAAAAGAGACCTTGAAAAACTAACAACTTCAGTGAACTTCTCTAGGTCTATCTCACTTCTAGTTCCATTGCTGCCTTAGTACAAAAATCAGGAAGGGCAAGCTCCTCAGTGATTATTAAGGCCAGGGGAAAGGAACATGGAAAATTGCACATAAGCTCTTAAAGTTCTGCCCAATTTGTCACATATTACTGCTGCTTACATATTATTAGCCAAAGAAACTCACATTGGTGCATTATAAAGTTAGGAAAGTGTAACTCTATCATGTGCTTAGAAAAAGAAGCATACTGGGATATTTATGAAGAGTCCTAACTACTTCCATAAAAACCAAAAATACTTATGAACCAAATAGTGTGATTTTTTAATTTAAAAATTAAAAATTATTTTTCTGAAAGATAATGTATTCACTGCTGAACCAATTTGATGGTAGGAAAAACCCGGCAGAAGAAGTATCTCACCACATCGAGTTGAAAATAATTAATGAAAATATGAGATGCCTGGAGGACAGATCCAGGATAGCTATTTGGAAATAAGAAGAGTTTCACAAGTAGAAATAGATACAGAATTTATAATCATACAAGTAATGGAGCTAGTTTCTTGATCAAAGAAAAAGCTTAAGTTTATAGATTAAAAGGTCTCACTTATTTTCATGAAGAATTAATCCCAAAATTCAATAATAAAAATATAGAGTGCCTCCCCACTGAAACATTTCTTGGTATAATTCTTGAATTCCACGTAAATCTAGATAAGGCAAGTATAAACCAAAGGAAAGTACAAATAATATTGTGGACTTTGATAGAAAAAGACTGAGTGATATATTAATGAAGTTAAGTACATAAGCATGAAGAAGATATGAGTCAGGTATGGTTGTTGCAAATAAACAAACCTCACATTATATTTAGGTTTAGAAAACGTCAGCAGAACTTTCATTAAGCAAACTTGTTATAACCACTGAACAAATTGATTTAATAATGGGAAGATACACTAAAATTAGTAAATATAATTAACACAATTTAATTTAAATATTGATGGTTCATATTTATAATGAATATAAAATTTGTATGGAAGAGTTAAGAAGAGTTAAAGTAAGAGGCAGAGAAATCTCATTAAAGGTTAACTCTTATTATAAAACTCTTATTATAAAAGGAGAGAGAATGGTGTTAGCATAGCAAGAGAACAATGATTAGTGGAAGAGAATAAAGTCCAGGAGAAAAAAAACCTAGTTTATCTAAGGACTTAAATGGACATTTTAATTTATAAGGAAAAGAACAATTGTGATAGATAGCTAGTAGTGTTGTAATATTCTTTTTTCCCCATTTTCATGTCAATAGAGTTTTACCTGGTCAGGGCACATGACCCACTAGCTAAAGATTACATTTTTCAGACTCTCTTGTATCTAGGCATATTTATGTGACTAAATACTGATGAAAGAGAAAAAGGAAATAGCCAAAGTATGGAAAGAGCCCAAATGTCCATCGATGGATGAATGAAAAGAAGATGTGGTATATATATACAATGGAGTATTACTCGGCAATCAAAAAGAATTAAATCTTGCCATTTGCAACCACATGGATGGAACTGGAGGGTATTATGCTAAGTGAAATTAGTCAGTCAGAGAAAGATAAAAATAATATGACTTCACTCATATGAGGACTTTAAGAGACAAAACAGATGACCATAAGGGAAGGGAAACAAAAATAATATAAACACAGGGAGGGGGACAAAACAGAAGAGACTCATAAATATGGAGAACAAACTGAGGGTTACTGGAGGGGTTGTGGGAGGGGGCATGGGCTAAATTGGTAAGGGGCACTAACGAATCTACTCCTGAAATCATTGTTGCACTATATGCTAACTAATTTGGATGTAAATTTAAAAAAAAAAATTAAAAATAAAACTAAAAAAAGAAGAAAAAGGATGTTCCTCAAAAAAAAAAATAGATACTGACAGGAGTTGGAGTAGGATTTAAAAAAAAAAAATCCAGAGTATTGTATTTGGGCTATGAGAGCATGAGATGCAAAAGGGATGATTCAAAGGTGTTTATACTGAGAAACAAGGTGAAGTGGATGCCATTTTCTGAGGAGAGGGCTTAGAATACAGTAGATTCAGGAGTATAATTAAGTCTTCAGTTCTAGATATATTAAGTATTGGAGCTCCAACTGGAAATATTGAATTAGAAGTTGGATATATTACTCTGGAGGTTAGGGGAGGGGCTTGTATTTAAGATGTAAATCATTACAAAAAATATTACATTTACTTTTGGGAAAGATAGCAGAGTAGGAGGATCTTGGGCTCACCTCGTCCTACATAAATAACTAGATAACACCACATAAGTTTAAGTAATCCAAAAAACTACCTGAAGAATGGAATAACATACTCTCCATGGCTAAATATTGATAAGAGGCCACATTGAAGAGGGTAGGAGGATGAAGACACTCTTAGGAGTTAAAGGGACCCAAGGGACAGTTTGTGTGAGGGAAGCATACAGTGGGTGGGAAGAGGGGAGAGGCGAGGTGAGCAGACCCCAACACCAGGCACCCCAGACATGGTGGACCTACATTAGGAAGATGAAAACTATAACATTTTGAAATACCAAAGGGGCCTAATTTCATGAATTTTTATTATCAGTAGGGATTAACACCTGGAACTGTAAAAATTGGCAGCCTTGGCTCTGGTAGAGCTAGGAGGGCAGTAGAAAAGTGTGTATCTGCCCTTAAAGACACAGCAGAACAAAGAGCCCCACTGAGATACAGCAGAGAAGCAGCACTTTAAAAAATGCCTGGAGTACATGGGAAAATGATTTATTTACTAATCGCAGAGTGTGTGCTGCAGGAGCAGGGATCTTTGGGAGACTTCTCTAAGAACAAAAGAGCTGGTGACACCATTTTCTTCCCCTGCCCCTCAGTCCAGATACATAGATACCTATGGGAACCAGTGCAGCATGAATAAATTCCACCCGGCTTGCTACCACTGCATCCACCACTATGCTCTCCTGCAGACACACCCCCTCCATCTTGGTCTGGACAGGAATTTTCCTGAATGTCTGCAAACTCCATCCTGCAGCAGACCAGTGCTGACCTTACTGGCACTCCAGTCTCCTGCCCCTCCAATCTCCCACCACATCACTGGCAAACATCTGGTTTGACTCAACTCAAGGCCAAGTGGCCCAACACAGGCTCGCTAACAACACAGGGACCAAACCCTGCCAACAATAGGCAAAGAGAGCCATTGCAGGCTACTGGACTAAAGGCAAATGTGACTCAGCTACAACAGTAGGGTACACACAAGACACATAGGAGACACCCCTGAAGCACTAGGTTCTCATGAACAGGGGAACATTACATTGCTAGGCACTACAGGACCTCTTCTTCATAAGGCCACTACTTTCAAGAGAATGAGATGTAGCTGACTTTCCTAACACATAGAAACAGACATAAAGAATTAGACAAAATGAGGTGATAGAGGACTATGTCCCAAATGAAAGAACAGGACAAATTCACAGTGAGAGAGCTAAATGAAATGGAGATAAGTAATATATCTGATAAAGAATTTAAAGTGGTGATCATAAAGATACTCACTGGAGTTGAGAAAAGGGTGGAGGACCTCAGGGAGACCCTCAATAAAGAGTAAGAAAGCATGAAAAAAAAAACCAATCAGAGATGAAGAACTCAAAAACTGAAGCTAAAAATACACTAGATAGAATAAATAGTAGACTAGAGGAAGCAAAAGAATGGATCATTGACCTGGAAGACACAGTAATGGAAAACAAGCAAGCTGAAGACAAGAGAGAAAACATAATAGTAAAAAAAAAAAAAAAAGAAAAGAAAGGAAAATAGACTTAGGGATCTCAGCAACACCATCAAGTGTAATAATATTAACATTATAGGGATAGCAGAAGAAGAAGAGAGACAAAGGGGGCAGAACATTTATTTGAAGAAACAATAGCTGAAAACCTCTTGAATCTAGGGAAGGAAACATAAATCCAGATCCAGGAGGGACAGGAAGCCCCAACAAAATTAACTGAAGGAGGTCCATACCAAGACATGTAGTAATTAAAGTAGCAAAAAGTAGTAATAAAGAGAGAATTTTAAAAATAGAAAGAGAACCAAAACAGTTGCATACAAAGGAAACCCCAGTGTATTTTTTAGCAGAAACTTTGCAGGCCAGCTGTGAGGGACATGATATATTCAAAGTACTGAAAGAAAAAAACCCACAACAAAACAAAACAAAACAAAAGAAACCCTGCAACTAAGAATACTATATCCATCAAGGCTATCATTCAGAATAGAGATATAGAGTATCCCAGACAAAAGTTAAAGGAATTCATGACCCCTAAACCAGCCCTGCAAGAAAAGTTAAAGGGGACTCTGAGTGCAAAGGAAAGACCATAAGCAGAAGAAAAGTAGAAAGCACATAGCAGTAAAATTAATTATATCTATAAAAATCAGTCACAGTATTTGCAAAATAAAAGGCTATAAAGTATTACACCACATACCAAAAACATGAGGGGCAGAAAGGTAAAAATTTAGTGCTTTTAGAATGGGTTCACACCTAAGTGACCATCAGCTTAATACAGACTTCTATATGCATAAGGTGTTATATACAAACTTAATGGTAACTACAAATCAAAACCTAGTAATAGATGTGCAAAAAATAAAGAGAAGGGAACCCAAATGTATCACTGAAGAAAGTCAGCAAACCATAAGAGAGCAAGAGTAGAAACAGAGAAGAACTACAAAAACAACTATAAAAAGTAACAAAATGGCAATAAATATGTATTTTTCAGTAATTACTTTGAGTGTAAATGGACTAAACACTCCAATAAAAAAACATAATGTGACAAAATGGGTAAAAAGCAAGACCCGTCTGTATGTTGCTTATAAAAGACTCATTTCAGACCTAGAGACACATGCGTATTGAATGTGAAATGATGAAGAAACATTTAGCATGCAAATGGAAGTGAAAAGATGATCGGCATAGCAATCCTTATTTCAGACAAAACAGACTTTAAAGCAAAGATTGTAACAGGAGACAAAGAAGGACACTACCTAATCATAAAGCAACAATCCAACAGTGGTTTTGAATGACACACTAGATGAGATGGATCTAACAGATATATTCCTTTTGAAGTGCACATGGAACTTTCTCCAGAATAGATCATGTGGTAGGCCACAAAATAAGACTCAACAAATTAAAAAAAAAAGGTTTAAGTCATGCCATGCATTTTTTATGACCACAACGCTATGAAACTGGAAATTAATCACAAGAAAAACTCTAGAAAAGAATACAAATACATAGAGATTAAATAAAAGGCTACTAACAATGGATGAGTCAACCAAAAATTAAAGAGAAATAAGAAAAATTATATGGAGACAAATGAAAAAGAAAAACACAATGGTTCAAAATCTTTGGGAGGCACCAAAAGCTGTTCTAAGAGGAAAGTTTATAGCAATACACGCCTACCAATGGTTGCAAAAAGAATCTCAAATGAACAACTTAATCTTACACCTAAAGACAAAAAAGAAGAACAAAATCCCAAACCAGTAGAAGGAAGGAAATGATAAAGATTAGAGCAGAAATAAACAAAAGAGAGAAACTAAAAAACAGCAGAACAGATCAATGAAACCAGGAGCTGGTTCTTTGAAAAAAAAATCAACAAAATTGATAAACCATTTATTTTAGCCAGACTTAACAAAAAGAAGGAGGAGGTGGAGGAGGGGTGGGGAAGAAGGAGAAAGGGAGGGAAAAGAAGAAGAAAGAGGGAGAGGACTCAAAGTCAGAAATGAAAGAGGAAAAATAACAACTGACAGCACAAATACAATTATAAGAAATTTTCTTATAATTTTTTATGAGAAATTATATGCCAACAAACTGGACAATGTAGAAGAAATAGATACATTACCAGAAACATATAACCCTCCAAGACTGAATCAGAAAGAAATAGAAAATTTGAACAGACATTACCAACAGTGAAATTGAGTCAGTAATCAAAAAACTTCCAACAAAACTTCCAGGACCAGATGGCTTCACAGGTGCAGTCTACCAAATATTTAGAGAAGAGTTAATACCTATTCTTCTCAAACTTTCCAAAACAATAGAAGAGGAAGGAAAGAATCCAATTACCCTGACACCAAACCAGATAATGACACTACAAAACAAGAGAACTACAGGCCAATATTTATGATGAACAAAGATGCAAAAATCCTCAACAAAATATTAGCAAACCAAATCCAACAATGCATTAAATCATTCACCACGATCAAGTGGGATTTGTTCCTGGGATGCAAAAAAAGAAAAAACAACAACAAAACAAACAAACAGAACACTGACTAATAATCCAGTTAAAACTGAGCAGAGAACATGAACAGACATTTCTCCCAAGAAGACATACAGATGGCCAACAAACACATGAAAAGATGCTCAACATCACTCATCATCAGGGAAATGCAGATCAAAACTATGAGATAGTCCCTCACACCTGTCACAATGGCTAAAATAAAAAACAAAAAACACGTTGGCAGGATGTGAGAAAAAGGAACTCTTTTGCAATGTTGGTGGGAATACAAAACTGGTGCAGGCACTGTGGGATGTATGGAGGTTCCCAAAAAATTAAAAATAGAATTACCATATGATCCAGTAATTTCACTACTATTTAGTCAAATGATAAAATAACACTAATTCAAAAAGATATATGCACATTTATGTTTATCACAGCATTATTTACAATAGCCAAATTATGGAAGCAGTCCAACTGTTCATCGATAGATAAATGGATAAAGAAGAGGATATATATGGATATATATAAATATGGATATATAAAAATATATATAATAATTATATAAATTGTTATATAAATATTATATATTTATATATCCATATATATCCTCTTCTTTATCCACTTATCAACAAAGATATATCCATATATATCCATATATCCATATCCATAATATATATCCATAATATCCATAATATATATATCTTTGTTGTTGCAAATGGCAAGATTTCATTCATTTTTACGGTTGACTATAATTATATATATAACGGGATATTAGTCAGTTGTTAAAATGAATGAAATCTTGCCATTTGCAACAACAAAGATGGATGTAGGTGGCATAATGCTAAGTGAAATAAGGTAGAGAAAGACAAATACCATATGACTTCATTCATATGTGAAATTTAAGAAATAAAACAAATGAACATAAAAAAAGAGACAAACCAAAAAAAAACCAGACTCTTAACTATAGAGAACAAACTAATGTTTACCAGAAGGGTGAAATAGGTGAAGGGGATTAAGAATACAATTATCATGATAAGCTGAGTAATGTATAGTTGTGGCACTCTCATTAACATCTGAAACTAATATTACACTGTATGTTAACTATACTGGAATTAAAAATAAAAGTAATACTACGATGAACTATTAAATGATTGTAAAATAAAGACATTTTAGACATGAAAATTCTCAAAAAAAATACTACAATTACAAAAGAGATTCCACAGGATGAAAGAAGAAACAACTCTATTTCTCCTTCACTGTCTCTGTAACTCTGCTTTGTGGCCAATTTTTTTTTTGTTTCTTTTTTTTGTTTTTTTTTTGTTTTTATTTTTTATTTTATTTATTTATTTTTTAAATCATAGATGAAATCTCTGTTAGGCTCTTAAAAATTTTAAGTTACTCTCATTTGAAAGTTTTCGGATGACAGTCAGAAGAATCTTTAATTTTAGTAATTAATATGGTTTAATATAATAGTAAAAATTAAGATCTTAAAGTTTTTCCCTCCCAACAATTTTGAACTGCTTGAGGCTAGAAGGTGATGTGTTTCTTTAACATGTGGTCAGCTTCTTTAAGTCTTAGTCTTTTGAGTCCTCTCTTTCTTCTCCCTCTGCTGACTAGCTATGGATTCTGACTTCTATAGCTGGAAAGGGGTGGTTAAGGGAGACAAAAAAAGAGAAGAAAGTCTTGTTTTCTCTTGAAGTTGTCCAAATGGCTTTTTTTTTTTTTAATGTATCATCTTGGCTAGGCTGCAGTCCCCTGTTATTCAATCAAACACTAACCAAGGTGTGTTGTTGTGATGGGACTTTGTGGATATAAGTGCAGTCCCAAATCAGTTGACTTTAAGTAAGTGAGATTGATTTTAAGTAAGGGAGATAATAGTCTGGATGAGCCTGGTTCAACCAGTTGGAAGGCATTACATCAGGGCCAATGAACAGAGAGAGAAAGAGAAACAGAGAGGAAGAGAGGAGGAGGAAGATGAGGAGGTGGAGAAGCAGGAAGAGGAGGAGGAAAAATTCTGTTTATGTGTTGCTTCTTCTTTTTGAGTCTATTCTATGATTTATATCCTTTCTCCCCCAAATTATCAATTTCACCTAGATTTTTAAAATTTTATAATGTTTCTAGAATGCGTCTATGTCTTGCTCTATTTCCATATTTTTTTTCTGGTATTAAGTGACTTTTCAGAAATTTCTTTAGCCCAGAAAGTTTTTCTTTTCCTTTTACATCTTTAATGGTTGCTACTTATTAATCTAATCAAAATATGTCAGCACTGTCAGCAGCTAATCTATCTGGCTAATCATATTCTCATCCATAGACATTTTTAAAACATTCAGGTTTTTCAGTGTGTTAATGCTTTATAGAATCCATCTTCTGAACCTCAGTTCTCAAGGTTATCTTTTAGTTATTGCCAACTCTGATGTGGATCTGGTTCTTCTGAAGTACCTGTTCAGTTGTCTTAAAAGTCTAAATCCTTCCCTACCTGTTGTTACCACCTTAATATAAGATGAAGATTTCACTTACACTTGAATGGTCCTCTTGTGAAATGAATCTCAACATCTGCTATGCCTGTTCTACTCCACAGTTCTGATTTCTGGTACAACCCCATGTGCTTAACATCTAGACTCACTGACTTTCAATCATCTGCCTTTTCTTTTTATGTTTTCTATTATAAGTGAATTGGGTCTTCTCTCCATTTTTTTCATTTTTATTATTAATTTCTTTATTATTTTCTTTGGAGTTTTGAAGATTTATTTGTGCTTTACTGGAACAATTTTATTTTCTTGAGTCTTCAATATTCTGCTTATTGTCTGTGATACAATTTTAAAATTAATTGTCAGTTTTTCATGTTCATACTATCTTTACTAATCTCAATTTATTCTCTCTTCATAACTTCTGGCCTAATTTTCCAGATTTAATACTATCTTGAACTTGTTGGAAACACTGAATAGAAATTTTCTAAATATATTTCCCAACTTCTCTTTTCACCATTTGTCTATTTCAGAGGGAAATATTTCTCATAATATGAGCTCTTACTTGGAACCACAAATCTTTTCTGGGTATGGAAACTTGTTTCCATTTCCACGTCATTATAGAGAAAAATCTGAAGATTTATATATTCTCAGTTTTGGCTGAAAGGAAAGTTTGAGTTGAAAGCTTTCCCCCAGATTAATGTGGATCTCAGTCTCAATCTAACAAGCCTGGAGGCATAGAGTAGAAAATGTAGAGCTGTGTACTTGCATTATAATACTTTAGAAACTCAGCTACTTGTGGAAACAGGTTATCTGTTTCAGAATTTAAGGTGGTGACAGTTGATACAGGTAACAAATGTACTTCTTGTTGATGTGAATCATGTTTGTCAGAGTTTGAAATGATGGTGCTTTTATTGCTAATGACAAAATTGTCTATGTCATGTGTAAACCAGAAAGAAATTATCTATCTATATCTATATCTATATCTATATCTATATCTATATCTGTATCTATATCTGTATCTATCTATATCTATCTGTATCTGTATCTATATCTATATCTATATCTGTGTCTATCTATATATCTATTTATAAATATTTTTAAATTTAATTTTGTAGCCTTTTCTTTGTTTTGAAATCAAATTTTTCTTATATCATTCTTAATTGGAAATGGAGAATGCCATAGCAGTAAAATATCACCTATTTGAATTAACATCAGTGTGGGAGGGGCAGTTTGAGAGAAAGAGTCAATTTGAATTAGTGAAAAGCATAGCAATTTTTTAAAACAAAGAAATACATGTTTTCAAGTATATCAACAATTAACTATTAATAGAGTATTTTTTCAAGTAAAGGCTTCAGTGTCAATTTTTAATTAAAATCTTGCACTTTTGTGAGAATAATTTAATCTAAAACTTATTAAGATTTAGTTTACTCCTAGTAACAAACATAAATTTGCCATATAAATGATTTATCTTTTATATTTAAATTTAATATAGTTGATGGTAAATTAGTACAGATTCTGAGATTATAGTTGGCTAAATAAAATATATTTTATATTCTATGTATATATGTATGCGTGTATATATACATATATATATATAATGTATTCTGTATATTCTGTATCAAATGACATTTATCAGTACAGTGAAGTCACATCTTTTAATCTAATTAGCTTACATTATGATTTTAGAAATTTAATCTTAAAACAGAATTTGATAAGTCTTGTAAGCCAACAGAGAATTGTATTCTCCTTATTTATCCTAGGGATTTTATTTTATTTTATTAACCACTTTATTGAAGTGTGCCTGACATACAAAAACTATACATAGTTAATGTATACAACTTGATGAGTTTGGAGCTAAGTAAATGTCCATGAAACCATCACCACAATCTATGCCATAAATATGTTTATCACCTCCAAAAGTTTCCTCCTATTCCCTTTATTCATGATATCTTGATTCAAGAATATTTTGTACAATGGTCATGGGATTGATAGGTTTGCCCAACAAGCTTACTGCCTTCTTAAGTTTCATATGCCAGATTCTGTGACATCATGTTCCACCTATTTCTGGGAAAATATTCTCTTACAGGTTGGGAGTTTTGAATCAATTCTTCCTTCAATGTAGTCTCCTATATCCTATATCTCATGGGAATTTCTTGATATTTTTGCAAGTGGAATACACCTTTTTCTAGTTTTCCTTGCTGCCATAGGTTTCCCCTCATTTCTGGGAAGGGGCAATTACATTCTACTTCTCAAATTAATGTTCTAACATATGCATTTCAAATTTTCATCTGAAGTCAGTTATGGAAGATATGTGTATTAAGATATTTCCAAGTAGAAATATGTTTACTCTTTACTTTTCAGTGTTAAAATTAAGTTAACCACAGGCTGTGGTTTGTTGATGTACATATTCTTCCTTTGTCAATGAGTAAGGCTAGGTCAGCATAATGGTTAGTTCCTCAAAAGCATTCAGGCATTTATTGCAAATGATATGATCATTAATAAATCTTAACTTATTATCTAAATGTTTATGCAGTTGTATACTTCTACTCAATTAATTTAGTATCATCAAACCACCCCTAATATCATTAAACCACCTCTAATATCATTAAGCCACCCCTAAAAACACAGAAAATATCAAAACACAGTTCATATCATATGTAAATATGACTTATTAATTAATTCACTTTTTATTTTTCCCAGTATGTGAGATAGAAAAAAAAAACTATGAACTCATGTGTATTAACAAGATTCAGATGGCATGTACATTCTCTAAGTTTCCTCTTGTTAATAAGCTATAGGAAAAAAAGAATGTTCTCCCTATTATATAACTGATTTTCTTTTTGTAATTCTCAAGTACAGTTTTCTTTTTCTTTTTTTTTTAAAGTTCCGGCTTTTTAAAGTTTAGTTATTTTGAGAGAGAGAGAGAGCAAGCACATGCAAGCAAGCAGGGGACGGGCAAAGAGAGAGGGAGGGAGACAGAGAGAATGGCAAGCTAGCTCTGCACTGTCAGTGCAGAGTCCAATGCGGGTCTCGAGCTCAACTGTGAGATCATGATCTGAGCTGAAGTCAAGAGTTGGACACTCAACTGACTGAGCCACCCAGATACCCCATAATTTTCTTTTTCTTAGAGGAACTTATTCTTTGCCTAGACTCTGAGAATTTTAGGTCAGAAGAGACTCTAGATACCACTATTTTAAATTTTATAAATGAGGATACTAAGATTAAATGAGGAGTGAAGTTTGAAGAGGAAACCGTGTCTTTTGATTCAAAGTCCTCAGAACTCTCAAAAGCATGAACAATATGTAGCCTGAGATTAAAATAACCTTTGATCAGATGGGCTTCAGGATGTGTATGAACTCCTTGACATAGTAGAAAAGTGTATGTCTCTGTATATGTTTCTGTGTGTATTTGAGTTTATGAATTTTTCTGGGAATGGCTTTCATTAGTTTCTTAAAAGTGGTCTGTGATTCTCTCAAGGCTAATGAATAGCGCTATATATTAATAAAAGATTCCACAATAGATAGTAAAAATTATAACAAGTTTATCACAATATGGAGGGAGAAGATTTAAATAAAACAAAAGTAAGTTCAGAAGTATCAGTATTCTAAAGTCACATATTTTTATGTAAAAAAATAAAGAGAAACATCATACATTAAGTACTACACAGGAAATGATAAGGTTCTTTAGCTTAGTATTCAATTATATACCTGAAAATAATCCTCTTAACAAATATGAACTGAACAAAAGATATTTACATATCTCCTTCATTAATTTACAAATTCTGTAATCTTATTTTTAATTTACTTATCTACAGTAGTGGATGATGCTTCTTTAGTTTTTTAGAAGGAGAGTGAGAGAGAGATACGGAGGAAGAGAGGAGAGAGAGAAATTTCTTATTTCTTGATCTCTTTTTATTTTTAGTCTTTATGAAAATCTCAGGGTTTAGGAGAAAACAACAAACAAATGACAAAAAAACTTAGTGCACATTAATCCTTCTGGAACAAAGTTTCATTACATATTTGTTATTCACAGCAGATTTCACACCAACAAAAATTTAATCCTCAGCCCCAAATAGCAAACAAGAATTTCTTACAGTCTTTTGAGTTATCTTATTCCATAATTTACATTGTGGTAGTCCATTAACAATAATGCAAGCTAATGCACAGACATTGGCCAGTATACACACTCCATTGAAAATGACTTCCTGTTAATATTCCTGTTAATATTCAGCTTGCATTCAGTCATCCAACTGTTTTTAATACCTGTGTCCTTGTGTGCATTCACTCAAAACTCCTCTCTCCCACTGTCAAGATCATAATATATGTATATATAGTAAAAATGATCAAAGATGGCTTGTCAACCTTCTCTGGGTGAATAGCATATTATAATTTTTTTTTGCAAAATGCTTCTTAAAAACATTGACTTTATGTGCTCCAGTTAAAAGGCAACGACATCTATCTGAAGTATGAATACATTTCATAATGAAAAGGAGCATAAATACAGAAATTCTTGAGAATGATAGCACTATGTTCTAGGTAACATGGGAAGTACTTATCCAACTGATATTTATAAATGCCTTATTTCCTATTCATCACTTCATAGTTTATATAACTTCCAAAGTTTTAGTTTAAATTTTTGGTCAATTAAAATATTAAATGTAATGATTTAAAAAACGATTGCATTTTGTATCTTTAACATGGCAGTAAGAGTTAGTACTTCTGTGTTTTTTTTAAATTTTTTTTTAACATTTATTTATTTTTGAGACAGAGAGAGACAGAGCATGAATGGGGGAGGGGCAGAGAGAGAGAGAGACACAGAATCTGAAACAGGCCCCAGGCTCTGAGCTGTCAGCACAGAGCCCGACGCAGGGCTCGAACTCACAGACTGTGAGATCATGACCCGAGCTGAAGTTGGACGCTCAACCGACTGAGCCACCCAGGCGCCCCAGGAGTTAGTACTTCTTAAAGGACTATATTATGATTAGTGATTTATGGAAAGTATCTCATTTAATTATTTACTTTGAGGTAGATATTATCATTCATATTTTACTTATTTTTGTTTATCAAGTTGGAAAACTGAGGCTCATAAGGATGAATGAAACTGTTTTCCAGTGTCCTTCACTAGTAAAAGGAGAGGCAGGATGCATTCTTGCAGTGAAAACAAGGTCACCTAGAGGAGATACACAAAATTGTTTCCTAGCCACATTAACATAAAGGGCAGAATTGCTTATCTGTGATTAATTCATTAAATTGAGTTTGTTGGTGAAATTGGTGCATAGCAGTATGTCAAAAATTCCAGTAATGGAGAATTTATGTTGCTTTATTCTTAATTTCTCACTTGTGTTTATCGTCCATTCCAGCAAAGACCATTAAGTTCCAAATAGGTCAAAAACATCTTTATTTGCAAAGGTTCTATAAAGCATGTTTCAACAAATTTCACACTAAAATTAACAATGAATCAAAATAAGGCTTTGGCATTGATTTAATTTAATTTTAGTCATGATTATGTTGATCACTATATTGGCAACTGGTGTCAGAAGGCAAATGTTAATGCTTAGTAATATTTTGTTTGTAGAAATGTGGCTATCACACACTATAATGCATGATTTTGTAAAATAATTTTACTTTTTGATTAGTGAGATCAGCTCAACCAAGCAATAGATAATGGTACTGCTCATGGACAAGGGTTTTAATCTTCAGATCTTTTTAGTTATCTCTCAAATGTAGCTTATAGGAGTCAGTCGTAAAGGTGAATGAAAAAATTTGAATTCATTACTATTCTTGGGAAAAACAGGTGCTGGACCTGGTAATGGTGACTGAGAAACAGATTTCTAATTTGAAAGTGTGTGATTTTTTATTTTAGTTTTTAGTAATGTGTAGGAATTTACTATTTTTTATTTATGAGTGAAAAGGTAATAACCCTTTTAAATTATTGTACATAATATGTATTCATAAATATTATGACCATTAAATATTACTATGACCAGTCTGAGCCAATGGCCACAGTATCAGATAAACACTAACTTGTCCTAACGATCTTTAGATATGCTTCTGTGTCCCCTTTTCTATTTGCCTTCTGAACAATAAACACAAAATTTAATTGATGTATTTTTAGATGTGTGGCTAATTAGTATGTGGCTGAAGAACAGCAGTGTGCTGCTTGCAGTATATATTAGTGCCTCTGCCACTTTTCCAAACATTAATATGCATTTTAATATTTCATAAGGTAAGCTCTAAATTATGAAAAATAAATCTGAGCACTATTAATACCCAATGGGACACATTAAAATGGGGGACAACATGAACTACTGTGTAGCTGAGTACTTAACTCAAGAAATCATAATTTCTTACTGATGTTGGTGACCTCAGCGAGGCTTAAGAGAGGGCTAGGACTTTCTAGAGATGAACTGATAGGTCATGAATGTGAACAATGTTGAAAAGGACAAAAATTCATGCTCAATTTAGTTCACTGGTGAATCAAAGAGAAGCAGTTGCAGAAGCTATCTGAAAATCATAAGGTCTGACTAATTCTGTGTTTTAATCCATCATATGTCAGGATTTTCTCTAAGTCTTAATACTGCATCACTGTTTTCAATCATACCTTGACAAGTGCCAGGAAGAAGGGCAACGCATGGGCAGGAAAACACTTCAACATACATTTGTTTCTAAATTGTAGGCAAAGAGCTGAATATAATGATGATGCTTCACTCATCTTTCAGCTTCACTTTACATTTGAATGTTTATGGAAAGATATGCTCAGAGCATTGTGAGTATAATTCATAATCAGTGGGTTGAAACTGAATATTTAAGTGTGTGCATGGGTATTCGAGTGTTGGAACTCATAAGGCTGAAGTCAACACAAGTATTTCACAGAAACTGATGAGAAGACTCTTCATTTTATCTCCTTTTAATCCAAAATAAAAACAGGAAAAATTTTATTAATCTCATACATGTCTGTTGGATCCTAAAAAAATCTTTTGTGGTTTGAAAAATGGCATGATATTCTAATGAATATGGTTACATATGAAAATTATAGAGTGGAATTTTAAAATTTCTTTTGATTTATCGACCATTAGTCACATTTTTTTCTACCATGCACTGCTTTTTCTTTTAGTATCATTATGTGTCCTTTTGATAGTGATGTTTTATACAAGGTATATTTGATTTTCCATTGTTTCCTAACTCAAAACATTTTTTAAGTAATCATCAGATTTGCACATAATCCAGTCAATTGCCCAACTAAAATATTATGATTGCAAATAGATCATAACCGTAAGTGATCTTCCTATCAGAGGCCTTTCCACACTGCCATTACACCTATTCCCTCTTTATAAGTAAGCTTTCCGAGGGGCGCCTGGTTTGCTCAGTTGGTTGGGTGTCCAACTCTTGATTTTGGTTCAGGTCATGATCTCACAGTTGTAGGATTGAGCCCAGGATCAGGCTCCATGCTAACCACTGGGCCTGCGTGGGATTCTCTGTCTCTCTCCCTCTGCCCTCTCACACACCCATGCTCTCTCTCTCTCTCTCTCAAAATAATTTAATTAATTAATTAAAGTAAAAAAAAAGTAAGCTTCTGAAAAGCCCTCCCCGACCCCACGACACTGGAGAAAGAAGGGACTGTGCCATTTACTTTTCTAGATTGCTCACGTGCATGAATGACAATTTGCAGCTGGCTGGAATTCAGCCAAGGCTATGGCCCGGGGGCATTGGCTGTTTTCCATGTAGATCTCTCCCAGTGCTGATTGGACTTCCTTATTACCTCATGATAGATGGATTCCAGTAGACACGAGGTAGAAGTTGCCATTTTTAAAAAGTTTGGCATAAGATCACTTCTGCCAACTTTTCCTGGAAGATGTCTTATAGCACCATGATTTGTCTAGTTCAGTGACTGAGATAATTGAGCACTGGGTTAACTAGTGGAAATAGTAACACAAACTAACCAGTTGAATATGTGATGTAATTTGAAAGAGCATGTGTTCTAAGAGATGAGAAGTACAACTGCTGTCTTCCTAATTCTGAGCCTCAAAGGACAGTTTCACTTCCAGGGTATCCCACTGTTCGAATAGTCACAGGGCCCAGAATCAAGAAATGGGTATGTAGACTGCACTTCTCAATAAAAGGACTATGAAAGAATTCAGGACCATTTTCAAAATTGCTAAATGAGCACACTGAAAAAGTGCAAGTAGTTACTTTATTTTCTTGTAATACGGTGAACTGTGTACCAAGGTTGAGCCTCTTACTAAAAGCAACTACAACTTTGGTATTATAAAATCAACATCTTAAATCCATCAGATTGCTGATAAGAAATAAAGGAATAGTCAGGCTTAAGACTAAATGAAGGTGCATACTAAAAGAAATAGGTAGGCACTGAAGTTGATTTTTACCTTGAAAGCATTTAAAAAAACTGAGTAAATTTAGGTTTCATAGATCTCAGGGACCAGGACATAAAAATTCAAGGTAGGAAGTCAAATAGGAGACCCGCTATAAAGATGCAAGCACAAAAGACCACCCTGGTATAAAGGCAAACAGAAATATGTACCAGAAATAGCAAACCAGAAATAGCTACCCCCCTAAAACCAAAGAAAATCGGTCTGTTCCGAGCATTGGTGCTGATTGGAGGTGTAAAAATCTTAATCTGAGAATAAGCAAAAATAAACTTAAAAAAAGTTTTTTTTAAATGTTTATTTGTTTTGAGAGAGAAACAGCATGAGTGGAGGAGGGACAGAGACAGAGACACAGAATCTGAAGCAGGTTCCAGGCTCTGAGTTGTTAGCACAGAGCCTGACGTGGGGCCTGAACCCATGAACTGTGAGATGGTGACCTGAGCCAAAGTCGGACGCTCAACTGATTGAGCCACACAAGCACCCCAATAAGTTGGTTTTCAATCCATATTTGTAGTCTGAATTCTCAGTATTGTGGTGACCAGAAAATATTCTTAACACTTCAATGACAATTTAAATCATAGAATAGTCATACAACAGAGTAGCATAGAGCAATTAAAAATGCACAAACTCGGGGTGCCTGGGTGGCTCAGTCGGTTAAGCGGCTGACTTCGGCTCAGGTCATGATCTCACGGTCCGTGAGTTCGAGCCCCGCGTTGGGCTCTGTGCTGACAGCTCAGAGCCTGGAGCCTGTTTCAGATTCTGTGTCTCCCTCTCTCTGACCCTCCCCTGTTCATGCTCTGTCTCTCCCTGTCTCAAAAATAAATAAAAACGTTAAAAAAATTTTTTAAAAAATACACAAACTCAACAACACAAAAAGGTAAATATTGAGAAAAAGAAACCAGACACAACATTATACATAGTCTGTAATACAATTATATGAATTTCAGCAATAGGCAAACCCAAACTGTATTGTTTAGGGATGCAAAATTAGATGGGAAAACTGGAAATAAAGCAGTAGGTGAATCCCACAAAAATGAGAATAGTTTATTTTCTAGCCAGATTAGAGAAAGTTTAAATCAGTCAAGACATTAAAAAATTGCAGCCTTGGTAGGAAAGTTTAACTCACCCTTCTCAGTAATTGATAAATCAAAAGATGACATAAATACAGTTAACTAGTTTAATCAGAGAATTTAGAAAGGTTTTTGGATAAAGAAATTCATTTCCCACAAATCAATCACATTTCTGTACTTGAGTAAACAAGTAATTACAATACAAAGTACAAAGAAGATAAAGTATCTGGGAATGATTTAAGAGAAGTTATGCATGTTCTTTATGAATAAAAAAGAACATTTTGAAAACATTGATTAAGTACCAAATAATGGAGATATATATCATGTTTATTGATTAGATGTCATAATATTATATTAGTAGATCCAAGAAATTCTAATAAAAATGTTATGTAAGTGTGTATATTTGTGTGTATATAATTCAGTAAACTTATTTGAAAATTTGTGTGGATGAGCAAAGGATAAAGAATAATCAATTATTCAGGAAGTAGAACAAAGTGAGGAGACTTGCTTTTTAGTATAAGCAATAATAATTTTATTACTATGGTAATCAATACAGTGGTTTACTGGTAAAGGAATAAGCAAATTAGTGAAGTGAGAACATAGAAACACATCTACAAAAATAGTAATCTGATATATGCAAACCAGTGGAAAAACATTTTTGATCAAATGAAGTTTGGATATGTAATTATCTATATGGAATAAAATGGAATTGGAATCCTACCTCTTTTCATGTGCAAAAATCAATTCAAGTTGTCCTAAGAACCCAGATGTAAAAGGCAAACTACAAACTTTTCTAAAACCATATGGGAGAATTTTTTTTTTTACTTCAACAAAGTAAAGAAAGTTTTGTTTTCCCTTATAAATTTTTATTTATATTCCAGTTAGTTAACATATAATGTAATATTAGTTTCAGGAGTAGAAATTGGTGGTTCATCACTTACATTTACAACACGCAGCACTCATCCCAACTAGTGCCAATCTTAATTCATCACCTATTTACCCCATCCCCCTGCCCATCTTCCCTCTAATAACCATCAGTTTATTCTCAATAGTTAAGAGTCTATTTCTTGGGGAAGTGCCTATGTGACTCAGTTGGTTAAGTGTCTGATTCTTGATTTTGGCTCAGGGCTTAATCTTATAGCTCATGGGATAGAGCCCTGTGTCAAGCTCTGTGCTGACAGCACAGAGCCTACTTGGGATTCTCTTTCCATCTTTCTCTCTGCCCCTCCCCGATTCATGATCTCTCTCTCTTTCTCTCTCTCTGTTAAAATAAATAAACTTTAAACAAGAGCCTGTTTCTTGGTTTGCTCCTCTTTTTTTCCCCCTCCTATGTTCATTTGTTTTGTTTCTTAAATTCTACATATGAGTGAAATCATGTACTTGTCTTTCTCTGACTGACTTGTTTCACTTATCATAATACACTAGCTCCATCCACCTCTTTGCAAATGGCAAAATTTCATTATTATTTATGGTTGAGTAATATTCAATTGTATAAACATACACTGCCTCTTCATTATCCATTCATCAGTCGATGGGCATTTGGGCTCTTTCCATAATTAGGCTATTGTTGATAATGCTGCTATAAACATCAGGGTGCATGTATCCCTTCAAATGAGTATTTTTGTATTCTTTGGATAAGTATCTAGTAGTGCATTTGCTGGATCATAGGGTAGTTCTATTTTTTTTAATTTTCTTAAATTTTATTTTATTTTATATTTTTAAAAATTTACATCCGAATTAGCATATAGTGAAACAATGATTTCAGGAGTAGATTCCTTAATGCCCCTTACCCATTTAGCCCATCCCACCTCCCACAACCCCTCAGTTTGTTCTCCATATTTATGAGTCTCTTCTGTTTTGTCCCCCTCCCTGTTTTTATATTATTTTTGTTTCCCTTCCTTGTGTTCATTTGTTTTGTCTATTAAAGTCCTCATATGAGTGAAGTCATGTGATTTGTGTCTTTCTCTGACTAATTTCACTTAGCATAATACCCTCCATTTCCATGCACGCAGTTGCAAATGGCAAGATTTCATTCTTTTTGATTGTCGAGTAATACTCCATTGTATGTATGTATGTGTGTGTATATATATACACCACATCTTCTTTATTCATTCATCCATCAATGGACATTTGGGCTCTTTCCATACTTTAGCTATTGTTGATAGTGCTGCTATAAACATGGGGGTGGACGTGTCCCTTGGAAACAGCACACCTGTATCCTGTGGATAAATGCGTAGAAATGCAATTGCTGGCTCGTAGGGTAGTTCTATTTTTAGTTTTTTGAGGAATCTCCATACTGTTTTCCAGAGTGGCTGCACCAGCTTGCATTCTAACCAACAATGCAAAAGAGATCCTCTTTCTCTGCATCCTCGCCAACATCTGTTGTTGCCTGAGTTGTTAATGTTAGCCATTCTGACAGGTGTAAGGTGGTATCTCACTGTGGTTTTGATTTGTATTTCCCTGATGGCGAGGGATGTTGAGCAATTTTTCATGTGTTGGTTGGCCATCTGGATGTCTTCCTTGGAAAAGTGTCTATTCATGCCTTTTGCCCATTTCTTCACTGGATTATTTGGTTTTTGGGTGTTGAGTTTGATAAGTTCTTTATAGATTTTGGATACTAACCCTTTATCTGATATGTCATTTGCAAATATCTTCTCCCATTCTGTCGGTTGCCTTTTAGTTTTGCTGATTGTTTCCTTCGCTGTGCAGAAGGTTTTTATTTTGATAAGGTCCCAGTAGTTCATTTTTGCTTCTGTTTCCCTTGCCTCCGGAAACGTATTGAGTAAGACGTTGCTCTGGGCAAGGTCAAAGAGGGTTTTTCCTGCTTTCTCCTCGAGGATTTTGATGGCTTCCTGTCTTACATGTATGTCTTTCATCCATTTTGAGTTTATTTTTGTGTATGGTGTAAGAAAGTGGTCCAAGCTCATTCTTCTGCATGTTGCTGTCCAGTTTTCCCAGCACACTTGCTGAAGAGACTGTCTTTATTCCATTGGATATTCTTTCCTGCTTTGTCCAAGAGTAGTTGGCCATATGTTTGTAGGTCCATTTCTGGTTTCTCTGTTCTGTTCCATTGATCTGAGTGTTCTTGTGCCAGTACCATACTGTCTTGATGATTACAGCTTTGTAGTATAGTTTGAAGTCTGGGATTGTGATGCCTCCTGCTTTGGTTTTCTTTTTCAAGATTGCTTTGGCTGTTCGGGGTCTTTTCTGGTTCCATACAAATTTTAGGATTATTTGTTCTACTCTGTGAAGAATGCTGGTATTACTTTGATAGGGACTGCATTGAATATGTAGATTGCTTTGGGTAGTATTGACATTTTAACAATATTTGTTCTTCCTATCCAGGAGCATGGAATCCTTTTCCATTTCTTTGTGTCTTCTTCAATTTCTTTCATCAGCTTTCTATAGTTTTCAGTGTATAGGTTTTTCAACTCTTTGGTTAGATTTATTTAGAGGTATTTTATGGTTTTTTGTGCAACTGTAGATGGGATCGATTCCTTGATTTCTCTTTCTGTTGCTTCATTGTTGGTGTATAGGAATGCAACAGATTTCTGTGCATTGATTTTATATCCTGCAACTTTGCTGAATTCATGAATCAGTTCTAGCAGTTTTTTGGTGGAAACTTTTGGGTTTTCCATATAGAGTATCATGTCATCTGTAGAGTGAAGTTTGACCTCCTCCTGGTCAATTTGGATGTCTTTTGTTTCTTTGTGTTGTCTGATTGCAGAGGCTAAGACTTCCAATACTGTGTTGAGTAACAGTGGCAAGAATGGACATCCCTCTCTTGTTCCTGACCTTAGGGGGAAAGCTCTCAGTTTTTCCCCATTGAGGATGATATTAGCATTGGGTCATTCTTATATGGCTTTTATGATCCCAAGGTATGATCCTTCTATCCCTACTTTCTTGAGGGTTTCTATCAAGAAAGGATGCTGTATTTTATCAAATGCTTTCTCTGCATCTATTGAGAGAATGATATGGTTCTTGTCCTTTTCTATTTTTAACTCTTTGAGGAACTACCATTCTGTTTTACAGAGTGGCTCCACCAATTTGCTTTCCCACCAACAGTGTAAGAGAGTTCCGCTTTCTCTACATCCTTGTCAACACTTGTTGTTTCCTGTGTTTGAATTTTAGCTATTCTCACAGGTGTGAGGTAATAGCTCATTGTAGTTTTGATCTGTATTTCTCTGATGAGTGATGTTGAACATCTTTTCATGTATCTGTTAGCCATCTGTATGTCTTAAGGTAAAGACAGTTTTCTTAAACACATACATACACAGAGCAGAAACCAAGTAAGGAGAAGGTTGACAAATTTAGTGACATTAAAGATAAGAGCTTGTGTTAATTAAAAGACACCATAAATAGAATTAAATGACAATCCACAAATTAGAAGAAAATATAACAAATATATATGACAAAGGATGGGTGTCAAAAACATAAAAAAAAGTCAAGATGTCAATAAGATAAAAGTGAACAATATAATTTAAAAAATGGGCAAAAGGCTGAGCATGCTCTTTACAAAGGGAAAACCAAAATTGCTAATGAACACAAATAAGATCATGGTGAAATAACACTTAACACTCAACAGAAGGGCAAATATTAAAAGGCTAGAAAATGCCAAGTGATGGTAATGATGCAGAACAACCAAAATCATTATGTCCTAGTACAACTACTTTGGAAAACAAGTTGGTACAACCTAGTGAAATTATGCATGGTCATTCTTATGACATTGATTCAATGCCTGTATATGCACTAAGTGATATGTACAAAATGTTTAAAGCAGTAATTTTTTCAAAAGAAAAAAAATCTTTGGAAATCAACCCATCAATCTTTAAACAGTCAAACAAATAAATGGATTTTGTTGTATTCACATGGTAGGATACGGGTTAAAAACAAATGAACTAGAGCTACATCCATCAATAAGGCAGAATTTGTGAAAAACATGTCTTAAGCAAAAGAAACAAGGAGAATATATAGAGCATAATTGAAGTGATATAAACTTCAAAAAACATGCAAAAGTAAACAAGAATGTTATGAAAATTATAAATCCAGTATAGTCGTTTCATCTAAGAAGATAAGACAGTGAATGGCTTTAGAAAGGGATGTATAAGAGCCTTCAAAGTAATAATTTTTTCTTTCTTAACATGGTTGGCATATACATGGCTGTGATATGTATTGTTTTCTTTATCTCTTATAAGTATCTCATAAGCTTTATTTTAGATCTTTTCAACATTTAATAAATATCTTTTTTATTTATTTTTTAAATGTTTATTTTTGAGAGAGAGAGAGAGAAAGGGAGGGAGAGAGTGTGCCAGAGTGTGAGCTGGGGAGGAGCAGAGAGAGAGGGAGACACAGAATCTGAAGCAGGCTTCAGGCTCTAAGCTGTGAACACAGAGCCCGACACAGGGCTCGAACTCACAGACTGCGAGATCATGACCTGAGCCAAAGTCGGTCTCTTAACCGACTGAGCCACCCAGGCACCCCAATAAATACCTTTTTAAAGGGAGTGTTATGTGAGCCACAAATACTTCTCATGGTTGAAAAGTTTTATATATGACAGTGTTCTGCCAGTAGCAGAATTGCTCAAGTGCTAGAGGAATTATATTCTTAGTATTTCAAAGTCTGGCTTTTATGATTGGGATTGTGTTACCTCTCAAAATATATTGAAGTCCTAACCCTCAGTACTCAGGATATAGGGTCACTGCACATGTAATTTGTTGAAACAAGGTCATACTTGAGTGGGGTGGGCTTCTACTCTAACATAACTAGTGTCTTTACAAGAAGATGCCATGTGAGGACACCAACATACAAGGAAAACATCGTGTGGTAATTAAGGCAGAATTATAGTTGTATGGCTGCAAGCTAAGGAATGCCAAAGGTTGCCAGAAAAACACTTGCACCTAGGAAAAAGCAAGGAAGAATTCCTCTACAGTTTTCAGAGGGAGCATGGTTCTTTTGCCAACAGCTTGATTTTGAACATTCAGCTTCCGGAACTCTGACATAAGAAATTTCTCTTGTTTTAGGCCATCCAGTTTGTGGTACTTTGCTATGGCAGTCCTAGGAAACTAATACATGAGCAAATTACTCACTGTATGTTTTCAGGAAGCAGCATTGCTGGCTTCTCCAGAAAATAAGGATAGGCAGTAAGTTATGTTCATTTTACTTGAAGTTGAAGAGGAAGAAAGACAATTATAGTCTTGACAGCCTCTTGAATATAATATATGCAATGATAATGCATGTTTTTCTTAAGTCAGCACTTTCAATTTATTTTGGATATTCGTATGTTTAAAAATTGAAAAGGCAGAATGTAGCAATATACTCTAAAGTCTCCTATCCCCATCATTTGCTTATGTTTCTTTCCAGAGATAGTTATGCATATATTAGCACATGAGCATACACACGATTATTATACCACCCCCCTTTTCATTGTATACTATTGTATACCTGTTCTGTATGTTTTTTCTTTTCCATCTAATTTGTATCCTGGAGATGTTTTCATATCACCACGTAAGTGTTTCCTTTTACTCATACGTAGGGCTACTGGGCATCCAACAATTTTTAAAGCAGTGATATATTTCGATCAATATATTTAAAAAATATTTTAATTCTGCTTTTGAAAAGAGAAGCAGACTAATGGAAACTTTTAGATAAAGATGATTGAGTGAAGTTTCATCACAGATTTTATCTCCCTTTATAAATAGTAAATAAGTGCTAAAATCTTATCATATCAATTTTGGAAAATGATAACCAAAGAAAGAAAAAGAAGTTTCTGTATCAGAATATATTCTGGTTCTTTTGCCATCTTCATCTCCATGCCAGAAGGGTAAATGACAACAGGAGTAGTATAGACAAAATCCTGGAATTTCTCACTGAAAACCCTCACTTGGGGAGATGTAGACTGAAAATGTGAATAGACAGCATGGGGTAAAGTCAAAATTAAACCTTTGAGAGTAGATATCAGCAGCACTGAAAATTATTTCTAGGAAACTACCTTTTTCCAATGAGTCAAAGTCTTTTATAGCAGGAAATACCCCTGGTTGTATGGATTGTGCTCTTTACAGGACATTAAAAGAATTCCAAAGATAAGACAGACAATAGTTTGCTTAGATGATGTGCAGTTATTTTCATGTATCCTCTTCCCTTTTCCAGCACTACAAACTCTTAGACTGCAGATAAGTAGATAGAACACCAGATCTTGTCCTCAATCTGTAGTTGGGTAAAATGTGAGAGTGTCAAGAATAATTAACCTGCACTGTATCAGATAAAATAAATGTTAACATTAGAGGTATATACATTACCAATAGCAAAGTTTTAAAAAATGTCCAGCAACTAAATAAACACGTTATAGCAAAATATTGGGTAAATGAAATATAGCAATGCACAACAGATGAAGTAACCAGTCAGGAAATTATATTGTTCAAGGAAGGGAAGAAAACCTTCCAAGTATGTTTTGAGCTATACAGGATTTAATAAAAATACAAAATCAATAAAACAACAGGTTCAAAGACAGGGCACTAAACAAGAGAATAAAATGAAAGGGAAATTTCATAGCTAGTAAAAATAATCAAGTTCAAAGCAGCAACATTTACAGCTCTACTAAATAAGTTAGAAACAACAAGAGCCAGGAAAGAGTAACATGTTGAATTTCTGCCCTGGGTGAAATATTTAAGATAATAAATTCAATGAAAAAAAATAAAGAGATTTTAAAAGTTACAGAAGGTGAAAGATTGGGAGGCCAAAGATGATTTCATACCTTGAAGTGGAGAATGTAGTTAATGGAGGAGAAAACTGTTAAGATATAAAAGAGGAAAATTTCTCCCAAATTAAGACAGCAATTAGAATATATCCTAGACAAATTATGGACTTCAGAGAAAGACTTTTTTTACACATGTTGGAGGGAAAAAAAATCCTATCTTATGCAATGGGTGTGAAGCAGGAAATCGTAAATATCACAAATTTCTCCGCGACAACTTTCAATACCATCTGGAGAGTCTATAAAATTCTGAGGGAAAGCAAAAGTGACCTAAAGATATTTATTTAGCTAAGTTATAGTTTGTAGTAAAAGCAACATTTAGCTGACATTCTCAGAGAAGAAAGAACTCAGGGACTATAGTCCTATGATCTTTTCTCAAAGTAACTACACATCAATGAAGTCTAAGTAATCAAAAGTGAATCAAATAAGAATTCAGGAACAGAAACAGATTCGCAATGAGTATAGTAGGCAGAATTCTAACATGGCCCTCCAAGATTCTTGTGCCTTGCTTTATATGCCTTATATAATCCCCCTTCTTCAATATGAATGGATCTAATACGTATGATCAAGTAGTACTTCTTTGATTATGTTATTAATCAGTTGACTTTGAGTTAATCAAAAGGGGCCTGAGTGGGCCTGATTTGATCAGGGGAATCTGAAATTTCAGAGAGATTTTCTCCTGATGGCCTGAAAGAAAGGAGACATACTGTGGTCTGCCTATGGAGAGGAGTGGCTGATAGGCAACAGCCAACAAGAAAATGGGAGACCTTGGTCCTATAATTGTTAAGGAACTGAATTCTGCCAATAATTGTGTAAGCTTTGAAAGAGGACTACACGCTCCAGAGGGAGCCAGCCAGCCCGTGTCTGGATTCCAATTATGTGAGACTCTGAGCTTAGGAGCCAGCTAACCCATACCTGGACTTTTGACCAATGGAAAATTTGAGATAATAAATAGGTGTTGTTTTTAGCTATTAGCTTTGTGCTAATTTGTTAGAAACAATGGAAAACTAATACAATGAGCTTTTAGTATAGAATGAAGACAAAACAACTTGGGGAATTTTGATTTAAGAATATGAAGTCAGTATTATTAAATTTGAGGAAGGAAGATTATATGACAAACTAATTGGGAAATTGGAGTAAAGGAAGAAAGAGGAGTAAGAAGAATCTTATCTTTAAGACAAAACCACAGTAGAAAATGGTGGCTGAAACATAATGCCTTCAAATTCTTAATTTTTACATAATATTATCCTTAATATAAGCAGGATCTGGGAATATCATGGTGGGTGAACAGATTCAAAATTGTTCTTCCTCTTTAGGAGTTTAAATTCTACTGAAGGAAATGGACAATATGAGGAAACAAGCAAAATTAATGTGGTTTGTGATCCATTTCCATGACTTCAAGCATAAATTACTGAGAGAAAGAATTATAGCCAAAAATACCTTTAGAAGTGGTGGTCAGAGAAGACTTTTATTGAGAAGTTGTACTTAAACTAAATCTGAAGCATAAAGAGAAGTTAGTTATATGGAAAAAAGAATGAATCAAATTTGGATGCAAAAAAATCTCAAATATATAGAGGTCTTGAGGTGTTCAGGATCTGAGAGAAGACTAATATGGCTGGAGTCCAGTAAAAAAGTAGGAGGCAGACAGAAATAGGAGTTAAATTATTCAGGACTTTAAAGGTCACAGTAAGATACTGAATTTTGATATAAGTTTAATGAGAAGGATTATTGAATCATTATGGGGAATGACAAGGTCTGATTTATGTATAAAGACAAGTCCTCTTGTTGCAGCATAGAGAATATATTGTTAGAGAAACAAGAGAGGAAGGAGAGACACCAGTCAGTACACTGACAAGCAAGCCAGAGAGAGTGATGATGGTAGTCCCAGCTAGATAGATAGAGATTGAGGGTACATGGATTTAAGATGCCTAATGGAGATAAAATTGGTAGGATTTACCTTCAGATTTGATGTAGAAATTATTTACATGCAGGATCAATTATGGTTCCTAGATTTCTAGAATTGACATTTATATTTGGAAAGACACAGCAGAGGGTGAGAGTGGTTTAGAGGGGTGGAATATATATATATATATTTTTTAGTGTTTATTTATTTTGAGAGAGAGAGAGAGAGAGCAAATGAGGAGGGGCAGAGAGAGAGGGGTACAGAGTATCTGAAGCAGGCTCTATGCTGACAGCAGACAGCTCGATGCAGGGCTTGAATTTATAAACCATGAGATCATGACCTGAGCCAACGTTGGACACTTAACCAACTGAGCCAACCAGGTGCCCTGAGGGGTGGAATATTTTTGAAAATGCGTTTTATGTGTTTTTGACATTAAGTTTGAGATATGTATGAGGCAGAAAAGAAATTATGTAAAGTAGGCAATTGTGTGTGTGTATATATATATATACATATACATATATATACATATATATACACATACATATATATACATATATACATACATACATATGTATATATATACACATATATATATACATATACATATATACATATACATATATATATATGCGCCTTGGTTAGGAAATGGCTTGGTTATAAATCTGAGCTTCACAGTAACACTGAGATGTAGATTTTCCTTGTTTTGTAAGAAATTGAAGAGTTTAGTACCATTATCTCCTTAAATATTTGTTAGAATTCACCACTAAAACCACCTAGACCTGTTGCTTTCTTTTTTTCTAAGTTACTAATTATGGATACAATTTACTTACTAGATATAGGCCTATTCAGATTACCTTTGTATGAGTTTTGGTAGATTATGTCTTTCAAGGAATAGGTCCATTTCATCTAGTTTATCAAATTTATGGACAGAGTTGTTCATAATATTCATTTGTTATCCTCCCAGTGTCCATAGAATCAGTAGTTATGACCTCTCTTTTATTTCTGCAATTAGTAATCTTATTTTTAAATTTTTTTTTCCTCTGGGTTAGCCTGACTAGAGGTTTATTGATCTTTTGAAAGAACCAGCTTTTAGTTTCATTGATTTTCTCTATAGCTTTTCTTTTTTATTATATTAATTTCTCCTGTAGTTTTTATTATTTCATTTATCATGCTTGATTTAGGTTTATATTGCTTTTCTTTATCCAGTTCATAAGGTGGAAGTTTATATAAGTGACATTAGATCTTTATTCTTTTCTAATATTTCTATTCAGTGCTATATTTCTCCCTCTAAACACTGCTTTTGCTATATTTGACAAGTTTTGATAGGTTGTATTTTCACTTGCCACTAAATATATTTTTAAAAGAAATTTTTGAGAATACTTCTTTGACCCATTCATTATGGGGAATTACACTGTTTAATCTCCAGATGCTTGGAAAATTTCCCCATTATCTTTATGTTACTGATTTCTAATTTAATTCCATGTGGCCTGAGAACATACTTTGTTACTTTGTATGAATTCTATTTTTTTTTTAAATTTAGGGTGTGTTTTTTGGCTCAGAATGTGATCTGTCTTGGTGAATTTTCTATGTGGATTTGAGAAGAATGTATATTCTGTTTTATTGGATAGGAATTCAATAAATGTTGACGCAATCAAGTGGTTGATAGTGCTGTTCTGGTCAACTGTATCCTTACTGATTTTCTGCCTTCTTGATGTATCAATTACAGATATAGGGGTGTTGAAGACTTTGACTGTTAACAGTAGATTTATCCATTTTTTTCTTTTCTTTCTATCAGTTTTGCATTCTATTTTGATTTTCACTCATTATGGGCATACACATTTGTGATCGTTATGTGTTCTTGGAGAATTGAACTCTGTGTCATTATGTAATGATTTTCTTTATCTTGGAAAATATTCTTTGTTCTGAAATCTGATTTACCTGAAATTAACATATTCTCGTTTTCTTTCGACGTGTATTAGAATGGGTATATCTTTCTCTACTCTTTTACTTTGAATCTGAGTTTTTTAAATTTAAAGTAGATTTCTTGAAGACAACATAATTATTATTATATAATATTATTATTATAATTATTTTCTTAATCTACTCTGACAGTCTCTGCATTGGGACTGATGTACTTTGACCATTGAATTTAAAGTGATCATTAATATAGTTGGATTAGTACCTACCACGTTTGTAACTGTTTTTCTATTTGTTGAAATTTTTTCTATATTTATCGCATTTTTCTCTCTTATGGTTTCGGTTGAGCATTTTATATGATTATATTTTTACTCTTCACTTTGCCTAGTAATTATATATCTTTTTAATTTTTTAGAAGTTGCTCTAGAATTTGTAATATACATTTTAACTAATTTAAGTCCATTTTCAAATAATATTATACCTCTTCATATGTACTAAAAATATCTGATAGTAGTCTTCCCTATTTCTCCCTCTCAATGACATTGCTGTAATTTATTTCACTTAATTGTGTGCTATAATCACCAAATGCATTCTGACTATTATTGCTTTAAAATATATATTTTAGATGAATTAAGAATGAAAAAAAATCACCCTTTATTCATTTTCTTATTTATGCTATTCTTTTCTTCATATAAATTTGATGTTTTAACCTATCATTTATTCTCCCTGAAAAACGTAAAAAAGAAAAAAGAAAAAACATTTCCTGCAGGGCAGATCTCCTGGTGATGAATTCCTACAGTTTTTGTTTGTCTGAGAAAAATCTTTATTTTTCTTCCGTTTGGAAGGTTAATTTTACTGGATATATAATTCTAAATTGGTAGGGGTTTCTGTTTTAACACTTTAAAAATTTTATTCCATTTTCTTGTTGGAATCATTTCTGGCAATAATCTGCTGTCATTGTTTTCCTTGTTACTCTATAGGTAAGGTGCCTTCCCATCTCTGTTCCCCTTCCCCCAGCATCTTTATAGATTTTCTCTTTGTTTTCAATTTTCTGCAGTTTGAGTGTTTTATACCTTAGATGTATATGTTTGGTATTTATGCTGCTTCGTGTTCTCTGAAATTCCTAGATTTGTGGTATGTGTCTGTCGTTAATTTTGGAAAATTCTTGACTATTATTTCTGCAAATATTTCTTCTGCTCTATCCTCTCTTCTAGTAATCCAATTACACCTATATTATACCTTTGGTAATTGTTTTGTAGCTCCTGGATGTTCTGATTTTTATTTGTTTCATTTGTTTTTTCTTTTTGCTTTTCAGTTTGGAAAGTTTGTTTTTGTTTTTGTTTTGTTTATTTTGTTTTGTTTTCAAGAGAGAGAGAGAATCTCAAGTAGATCCACACTGTCAGCACAGAGCCCCATGCAAGGCTCAAAGTCACAAACCATGAGATCATGATTGAGCCCAAACCAAAAGCCAGATGCTTAACTGACTGAGCCACCCAGGCACCCCCCAGTCTGGGAAGTTTTTATTGCTATATCTTTAAGTGCCCTGATTCTTTTCTTTGCTGTGTCCAATCTCCTGGTGTGCCCATGAAAGATTTTCTTCATTTCTGTTATAGTGTCTTTAATTTCTGTTATTTTTTTTTGATATTTTTATGGTTTCCATTTCTCTGCTCATATTACCCATACATTCTTGTTTTCTCCTTTTTCCATTATAGCTTCAAATATATTAGTTATTTTAAATTCCAGTCTGATAACTCCAACATTGCTGTCATTTCTGAGTCTGTTCCTACTGCTTATGTTCTCACTTCAACTGTGTTTTTCTCTTTTTCTTGCCTTTTACCCTATCCTGTGATTTAAAAAAATTTTTTTTTGAGAGCGGGACATGATGTAATGGGTAATAGGAACTAAGGTAAATAGGTCTTTAGTGTGAGTTTTATGTTAATCTGGTTAGGAGTTTGGCTGTGTTCAGTTTTATGAACTGTAGGGGCTTCAGATTCCTCAGACTTTTTGATGGTACCTTCTTTTTTGAGATTGGATTCCCCTGAATACTTCTCCTTAGAGAGAATCTGTGGTTTGTATTTCTTGCATCTCTAATCTACTGCTATTTTTATTGGAGCCCTGTTGATGTGGTGGTAAGGTGTTAGTGAGGCGAAGTAACCTATAATGTTTTAAATAAATCAGTATTTTAGTAGGTCTATGCCCCTGGACTGTAACTTCTTCTTGCTACCCACATTTCTCCCTTTAGTGAGACAGGAAGGCAAGAGGGGACTGGAGATGAAGAAATGACCTTTCTCCAAGCGGGATAAGACTCTGGTAAAGTCCTTTCTCTTATAGAATAGGTCTTTGTTATAGAGAATACTTTGCACCTACTTCACAATGCTTATTCTTTTCATGCCTATAGTGGAGCCAAAAAGGGATCTTTGTTGGCTCTTTACCATGAGAACCTGTGGGATTTCTGCTGGTAAAACCCATAAGTGTGGTGGTCCCTTTATGACTATGGCCCCTAGGAGTTTCTCATTCTCAAGCTCATCCACATTAAGCCTCCAGCAATGTGTCAAAATAAACATTCAGTTATTATTAATATTTTATGGCTCCAGTGGTTTCTGCGAGATAATTAGATTTTGGCCATCATTCTGTGGATTCACCTGTCTCTCCAGATTTTGAGATGGCAATTTGTGTTGAAACTTCAGCTTTCTTTTGGACTCAAGAAAAATTGTTGATTTTCAGTTTGTTCACTTTTCTCTTGTTGTCAGGAAGAGAGTAACGGCTTCCAAATGCCTTACCTATCAGAATTGGACCTGGAAGTTCTCTTGCTTATTTGAAAATCATGGATTTACATTAAATTACCAAAGAACGTACTGTAGAGAAATAAATCATGGGGTTTTAGAAACTTAAATATTTAAATATCAGATATAGTAGAACAGTCATTATGATGATGGATACTGAGAAGTATGACATGAGAGATGGAATAAATGCTGAGAGACTGTGAAGTCATTAAGAGCAAGAAAAGAAAATTTTTTCAAGAGAAGGGAGTTGAAACCTCCCTTCACCTTTGAAACCTGAATTTAATTGGGTATTTCGGAGGAGGCAGGCCCCATCGAGGCCAGGGTAGTAGGTCTAATTGCTTGCTAAGAGGCCAAGAATGCCCGAAAGAGAATAGTGTATGTTTGGTTTGGCAAAAATCATAGTTGATTTAGATAAGAGCAGTCTCAGTAGAAAGAGATAGGAAGAGTGTGATGGATGTGTGAGTGTGTGTGTATTGAAGAGGAAAGCAGAAACCAGACTACAATGAATGAAAGAGTTTGTTATAATAGATGTGAAAACATCATGATATAATCTTGTTTTTATCAGAAGAACATCTACTGTAGCCATGAATTATTTAGGAAAACTCTGGAAGGGTTATTGAGAGTCTATTCTGAGACTGTAAATCTGATTTGAGAAATAGAATAGCAAACCAGATAAACTATACTATTAATGTGGAAATAATGATGTTAAAAAACATCTCTGGAGGGGCACCTGGGTGGCGCAGTTGGTTAAGCCTCCGAATCTTGACCTCAGCTCAGGTCATGATCTCACAGTTCGTGAGTTCGAGCCCCGCATCGGACTCTGTGCTGATGATGTGGAGCCTGCTTGGGATTCTGTCTCTTTCTGCCTCTCTCTGCCCCTCCCCTGCTTATGCTCTGTCTCTCAAAATAAAATAAATAAGCTTAAAAAAAAAAACCTTTAAAAAAAACCTCTGGAGATTTGAAGAGAAGAATATTACTTCTATAAGGAAAATTCTAGTGTCTAAGTTTAGGAAGTCTCATATAGCTAGTTAAGAATTTTAGAAAATAAATTGTCCCTTTGGCAAAGAAGAGCTGCAGTACTGGGAAATAATATTTAAAGCATTCCTTTGTGTATATAGGATTCTTCAAAGGCATAATATGAAGTACTAGTATATACATGGCATTGTTAAGCTTTGGGGTCCACTGGTGAAAAATCACTGCTTCTTTTTCAGAAGTGAATTACTCTTCCCATCCCTTAGCCTACCTGGAAACAGAACTTACAACCCTCCCTACTTCAAGGACAAAGAATTAAGTGACTACATTTTAACCTGCCTTTGAAAAGTGAATTTAATCAGGTATTCTGGAGGAGGTAGGCCCCATCAAGGCCAGGGTAATAGGTCTAATTGCTTTTTGTGTGTGTGTTCCTTGTACCATATGCATTTTGATCTGGTGTGGGACTATGCTTCAAATGAGATTTGTCAGTTAAAGTGAAACAAGTTAGTCTAGCAATTTTGAGTTTCATAAGGATCCTCTGAAACTTCTTTTCGTGGTGTGAATCTAATGATACTTTATCATAGAACAAATTCATCATTCATTAACTCCAAATAGGAGCATCGCTTTTCTAAGACTAATTGTGTGAATTCTTCTACTTAAATAAAGTACGTCATGTTAGCAGAGAATGAATCTCAAATGTGCATATCTGCACAAATCCCTACCCATTTCCAAGATCAGTTCTGACCACGGATACCTACTGGGGGATTAGAACACAGCAGGATATAACAGGGCCTTAGCTAATTTAATCAGCTACTCTGTTCTCTCAGGCAGTTTCCCAAATAGCAGACAAATGAGAATTTTGATAGGGATGCAGCCAAAGAAGTAGGCACAGATGACTAAGGTATTCATGACACTCTTGTACTTTTATCCTGAATTTCTTTTTCTCATAAATACACTTCCTAAGTTTGCTCTGTGTCTGTACACAAGCTTGGAATTCCTTTCATACAGTTTTTTATTCCTGTTTTAATATGTGTCAGGTTAGTCTCTTTGGATCTCTTATTACCTAATGAATTTTTCAAAAAGAATTTTTTATGAGTAGTTGCTGATACTGCCATCATTCTTGTTTTTTCCTTTTATTTTATTATTTTCCCTCATGAATGCTTTTACTTTTAATAATGATTATTCCATAGCTTCACCACCTAAAAGTGGAAGTTACTAACAAGTACTTATTTCTCAAGAAGTGTTTCTTATTTTCCTATGTAAACAATTCTTCAACTTGAAAAGATAGATCTTAAACAAGCTATGTTTTTACTATGGATGTATAAGCAGTAAAGACCTTTACACAGTTTTTAAGAGAGGATTATTCAAATTTTATCAGCAAAGAACAGAGATAATACCAGGAACTGGCTGCCTTAAGGCTGACCCACTGTAAGAGAGCAGTCTCTTGGGGAATCTAATTCTCTTTGACTATTCTAATACTTCTCTCTGACTTCTTGTTAATATCTAGATAGACATCATGCTTTAATCTCACACATTTTCATCACTAAATTTTTTTTAAAAATGAGAAACCAAAGAGCTAAAATTCAAAAACAAGATTCACATTGAGTAAAAAAACAAAAACAAAAACTTAAGGAAGTGCAAACAAGGATACCCTGGGTTTAGCTTTTTGTTTGGCTAGCATTCATCTCTCATTTATAGAGAGGGGGGAATCAATATTTCATCAGTACTTTTTATAAAGATGAATTTTGAAAGGATATTAAAAGTCTATGAAGCAAAAGAAAAAATCTAGTGATGATTTCTAAATCTAGATATAAGCAGGTTTATTAGAAGATAGGTATGTAATTTAGTGAATTTGTGGAAAGAAATGAAAAATGCCAGCAATAAATAAAATAGTTCTAATTTCACAATGTAGAGGAGTAATGTGAAAAACAAAATAAAGTTACATTTTTTTTTTATATAGAGAGAGGCAAGCTAATTTTTCTTCAAAATGCCTTAGCGCAAATGCCCTTTGGTATTTAATAACATGACCTCAATATCAAAGCTTCTAACAACGCATTCATGTGTTACATTTGTGAGGCCATCAACTTTTACCTTTACATTTCCAGGAGCTTATTTGTGGAACACGCAGGATAACTAAAGGATATGAAAATAATCCATCTGTCCAACGTTATTTTTATTTATTTATTTTATATTTTTCTATATCATGACTGTGGTGTTGGAGTTGAGAGTTGAAAAGGCTCTTATCGAACAATACTGAAATCCTCAGAAGTTATGCTCTTTCAGTTCCTGGTATCAGAGCTAGGATTAGGACCCAGTGAGCCTGGCTCCCAGGCAAGAGTGCTTTTCCATATACAGAACAGTTTGCCTCCTTATGAGGCACAAGAAGAAAAAAGTATTTACTAACTAATAGAATATGATGAGAAAGGAATAAAATTATATGCCCTCCAAAATTGACCTTAAATAATAACTATTCTGTAGTGTTTTTCTTAACTTCCATAAGTAATGTAGATACTTCTTCAAATTCTTCAAATTGTTTTTTTTTTCAGTTTTAAAGAATCCATACGTATCTCTATTATGAATAGAACCTATACTTCAAAAAATGTTTAATGTTTGAAAATTCACAAATGATAAAAGCATCAACTTTTTTTAGTTTTATAGTCTTCATATCCATAAGGAATTTAGTCTGCTAAATTAAAAAATAAATTCAAACTTTCAGCTTTTCAGAAGAAAAATTCTTATAGGAATGAGTCTTCTGCACTATACTAAATTTGTGGGAGTTGGAATTTCTTAAATCTATTTTTTTATGTGATATATTTCAACATTCAGGCGTCAGACTTTGTAATTATTTTACCAGTGTTCCAGAAGATTGAGCAAGCTTACTAAATAGTTTGTGACTAAAAGATAATATTCTATAAATATTCATGGCTCCAATACAGTTTTATGCCCATCACCCTCTAAGGCTTTTTCACAACTTGATTGAGAAAAGAGTCCTTGATTTGTCCCTCTGAGGTTAACAGCCACCTAAATTTTATTCTATTTTGGCAATCTAGTTTTTGTTTTGTTTTGTTTTGTTTTGTTTTTGTTTTGTTTGTTTAAACAAGAATGCTTACTGGCCATTCCAAGGTGAAGGGAATTATGATTAAATTGCTGCCTTAATGCAGTTTTTTTATGGTTATTTTTTGGGTGATTTCAAATTCAGTGTCATGTTAGAAAGAAAACATACAATTTCATATATGTCAAAAATGATGAAACTCACTAGAAAATTACATCAGATAATTTGAATTTCAAAGATATTTCCTAACAATTAGGATACATTAGATTTGAAATGCAGTGATTTTTTTAGGAAGGATCATGCTATCAATGAAATGCTAAGAAAATAATGTCTAATGTTGGAAGAAGGAAGGAAGGATAGAAGAAGAGTTAGCATTTAATATTCTTTACCAATACTGTAATTGCATTTTTATTGTATTTGTGTGACTCCTCCATGTAAAATATTGTAGATTATAGATGTGAAACATACTGACGGCATCATCTAGCAAACACAGAAGTTTTATCTCCACCTCCTTTCACCATGTCACTCTTTCTCCAAAATAAAGATTCACCATGTGCCATTAAAATCTCCTTTATTCTCTGATTTTTTAAGTTCTTCATACACTGATTTTTTCTTTTTAAGTTTGTTTGTTTGTTTGTTTGTTTGTTTGTTTTGAGAGAAAGCGTGCAAATGGGAGAGGCAGAGAGAGGGGAGAGAGAGAATCCTAAGCAGGCTCCACACTGCCAGTGCAGAGCCCCATGCAGGGCTCAATCTCATGAATTGTGAGATAATGACCTGAGCCAAGAGACCAATGCTTAAATCACTGAGCCACCCAGGCACCCCCGATTGCTTTTAACATAACCATTTTTTTCCTCCATGACTCATCAACGTGTTTCCTCTGTTCTTAGTATCTTCTCTGTCCTATACGTAGGAAACCTTTATTTCTTCTTCCTTGCTTTTGGCCATGCTTTTGACCCTCCTTGGCATGTACTATTTCTCTTATCTATGTAGTTACTACTTTCAGGCACATTCTTTACAAACTCTTCTATGAAGTCTTCCCTTCTTATGTTTTATCCTGTAGTGATCTTGGCTGCTAATGAAAAAAAAAATTACAAACAGAAACATATAATTTATGTAATTTAGTTCTTTCTTTTTAAATTTTTTTAAAACATTTATTCATTTTTGACAGAAAGAGAGTGCAAGTGGGGGAGGGGCAGAGAGAGAGGGAGACACAGAATCCGAAGCAGGCTCTAGGCTCTGAGCTCCGAGCTGTCAGCACAAAGCCTGACAGGGGGCTCAAACTCATGAACCACAAGATCCACAAGATCCTGACCTGAGCCAGTCAGACAGTTAACTGACTGAGCCACTCAGGCACCCCTATGTAATTTAGTTATTTCTTAAGTGTGAATAGTAGCATGCTACTATGGAAAGAATACTTGCTATGCAATTCTATTTTCAAGATACCTGCTCTCAAATTTTTAATAAATATACATGTAAAAGAAAGGTAATCATACCTGATATGGGTCCTCATTTATTTATAGAAATCCTTAAACTATAACAAAAATAATGTCATTTATGTCATCATAATATTTTTTCTAAATAATTTGCATATTTACATTTAATCATAAACTCTAGGAGAATAGATCTGTCCCTATATATTTGTTTAAATATATTTGTTTAAAACTTATGCAGAATGCTGGACGAAACATATGATATTAATAATATTAATAATAATAATAAAATAATAGCTAACATTAATAAAGTGTTTACATATTCCAGGCACTGTGTTAAGTGTTTGGTACACATCATTTAATTTCTCATTTATTTTGCTACTGAGGAAGCAGAACACCTGAGAGTAATAGCTTGCCCAGTTCACACATGTGGTGAGTAGAGGGGGAGGTGGGTTATAACCCAAATTATTACTTGTTATTTTTTTATTACTTCAAAAGCTATTCTTGTTGCATATCTAAAGATGAGGGATAAAAAGTTCTAGGAAAAAAATAGGTGGTTTTGTAGATAAAACTTTATATGCACTGAAAATACGTAGGTTTGTAACTATAACTCTCTGAACTCAAGTAAGTTGCCCAAACTGGAAAAACAACTCAATTATGGCTTATACATAACAGATAGGTACATAAACCTAGGAGGAAGCTCAGACACTGGGTCTCTATGAGCATTATGTTTTCTCTTTTTTCCAGCTTTATTGAGAAATAATTGACCTACTTCACCGTATAACTTTAAGGCATACAGCATGATGATTTGATTTACATATGTGTGAAATGATTGCCAACATTATTTTTTCTGTTTACAAAAAGCTGCCTAATAAAGCAATTTACTTTTCATTTGTTTGGCCACAACTGTTCAATTAACACCTAACTAAACAGGAAATTCTGATGGTGGGTGAGTAGGAAGATAGTCATGCTCAAAATGCATAATGAATTAGTAGAATATCCCAGCTATTGGTTAAAAATAAACTAACAAACAATGAGAACAATGGAACTAGATTCATCCAGGGATGAAATTGGACATGCTGAACACCAAATAAAATCACTAATTTTAGACTTGGTGTAATTTTTACTGTCTATTTGTTTAGACTTCATTTTTAAATTAAATAATTAAGCATGTTGACATTAAAATTTTAAGATGTCAAAGTTGTTTTATTCTAAAACTAAAGTTTTTTAAAAACCTTTTCATTAGAATTCAAATGAGGAATTTTATAACTTTGTACATTTTTCTGAAATATAGGGATTATCAAACTCTGTGATCAATGAGAATAATCAACTGATGCCTACATAGATGAAATAGGAATTTTGAGTTTATGGAAGGGGAAACAATAGACAATGTCTTGATCAGCAAAGCTAATTATCTTCCTGTCTCTATGCCATGTGAAAAAATCACATATTTGAGAGAAAGTTTAAACAAAAATCTGGGCAAAACTTGTTTGGCTTCAATAGATCAATGAGAAATTAAAAACCATAATGAAATATTGGCCTAAATTTTCCAAACACTTATATGAAAATGTTAACTTACTATGCATTTAAAGGAATATATGTAATAGTAAAGGAAATATCTTTTAAATAATTTATGTCGATTGTTTATTTAATGGGAGGAGGTAAATTTTTGTGTACTAAATGTATTGAAAATAATATTTTAGGGGCACGTGGGTGGCTCAGTTGGTTAAGCATTGAACTTTGTTTGGCTCATGTCATGATCTTGCAGTTTGTGAGTTTGAGCCCCATGTTGGGCTCTTGCTGACAGCTCAGAGCCTGGAGCTTGCTTTGGATTCTGTGTCTCCTCTCTCTGCCCCTCCTCTGCTCATGCTCTGTCTCTGTCTTTCAAAAATAAATAAATGTTAAAAAAAATAATATTTTAAATGTGAAGGATAGTTTTTGTACTTGTAGAACTTATTTTCTATAGAGAGCTTAGATGAGTTTTACTCAAATTGATCTCCTGAAAATATGTATTTTATATGTATATGATATATGCACGTATAAAATTTTATAACACTTTTGTCATGAGTTCATATTTCTACAAGAAAAATATAAGCATGCTATCTACATTTAAAAAGTAATGATAAATTTTTAAAAAATTGTTCTAAGTTTACTTGTTTTGAGAGAAAGAGAGAGAGAGAAATTGTGTGTGTGCACATGTGCAAGCGGGGAGGGGCAGAGAGAGAGGGAGACAGAATCTCAAGCAGGTTCTGTGCTATCAGCTCAGAGCCCTACTTAGGGCTTGATCCCATGAATCATGAGATCATGATCTGAGCCAAAATCAAGAGTCAGACACTTAACTGACTGAGCCACCCAGGTGCCCCTTAAAAGTAATAATAAACTTAATAATTAAACTTGTAAGCGAAATATTTTACCTTTTTTATTAATACATTTAAAAAGTACGATTTTTGCCTGATAAAAAACTCTAAATGTATGCTCTTTCATAACACTTTATTACCTTTCAATGCCCTTACATTTGTTTTACTCTTCCTTTCTTAAAAAAAAAAAAAAATACCTATGAAGATTTCTAAGTGTGGAGTTGAAAGGTACTGTAAAGATCACCAGCTTCTATTCCAGCTTCTATTCCATTATTCACCCTTCTATGTCATGCTTTTTGAGATTGCGTATACAGAAAGTACATAACCATAGTTAATATCCTTTCTTCTCAGTGAATGTCCCAGTATATTCAGGAGCACTGATTCCCACCAAATGCCATATCCTTTCACCAGTTGTTTTGTTGATATGCCTTTTAGGAAGAAAAATCTTTTACCTGTCATATTTAAAGCCAATATTTTCATCATCTCCCTTATTTTTCTTTATTCCAAGGTAAATATGTATGAGTTTGTCATCTTTTATAAATTAATTCCAAACTCCTCACCTTAATCTCTCACCTCTTGGTACTCTTATTGTTAATAATATTGTTAATATTCCTTTTAAGATTAGAACAAATGCAGTAGTATACCTCATGTTTCATCTTTGTCCATGATGATGACACCATATTTCAAATATTTGAAATTCTTTCCTATTAGTGATACTATGTTAAGAACCATATCACAACCTCACACTGAATTTCAAGTCAGGTAAAACCACAATAATATTTTTCACTCTAACTACAAGTGTTTCATTCTTATCTAACCTATTTTAATCCCTCAGATATTTTTATATAAAAATGGGATTTCACATTTATTTCCATTTATTTTTATCTTGTAATTTCTATCAAGATTTTTATCATAGCAGGTATGTGATGGAAGCTAAAAAATTCTACTCTAGAAACTATGATTCAGAGCACAAGTTTAAGACTTGTTTTCCCTCTAGGTTTATTGAGGTATAATTGACAAAAAAATCCATATATTTAAGGTATATAATATGATGTTTTCGTATATCTATACATTGTGAAAAGATTACTACACTCATGCTTATTGATGTATCTATCATGTTACATATTTGCCATTTTTCTTTTAAATGAGACCATATTTTACTCTTTCAGCTAATTTCAAGTGTACAAAACAATATTTCATTAAATATATTCACCACACTGTACTTTAGTTCTTCAGAATTTATTTATCCTACATAACTGTAACTTTGTAACTTTGTACCCTTTGACATCTCTCCATTTCCCCTATTTCTACCCCTAGCAACCACCACTCTATTCTCTGCTTCTAAGAGTTCCAGTTTTTTAGATTTTACATATAAATGAGATCATGCAGTACTTGTCTTTCTGTAGCTGGTTTATTGCTATTAATATAATGTCCTCCGGGTTTATCCATGTTTGTTCCAAATGATAGGATTTCCTTTTTTTTTTTTTTTTTTTTTTTTTTTTAAGGCTGAATAGTATCTATATGTGTGTTCTTCAGCTCTAGAATTCATGCTTGGTTATTTTTAATGGTTTCTCTGAACTCATTTTGTTCATGTATTATTCTTCTGATTTGGTTTAGTTTTCTGTTTCTAACTGCATGAAACTGCAATATGGGCAGGTTCTGTAGAGAGAGCTCCCTTTTTTCTAGATGATATTAGCTGGGACCATTAATTTCTAAGTTGATTTACTTACATAGGTTGCAGATTGGTACTAGTTGATGATCATGAGCCCAGCTGAGACTGAGAGCCAGGAGTCTTGGTTCGGTCCACATGAGTCACTGTGTGGGCCTCTTCATAGGCTGCATGCTCACAGACTTGTAGCTAGTTTCTGAGAGCAAGTATCTCAAACAACAGGATATGGTAGCTGCCAGTTTTTTAAGGCCTAAAAACTAGCATAGCATCAATTCCACTTTATGCTATATTGCTTAGTCACAGAGATCAGTTTTAATGTGATGGGGTATGGACCTCAAGTCTTGACAGGAGGAGTGTCTAAGAATTTTTAGGCCATGTTTTAAAATGACTAAAACTTATTTGCATTTCTCTCATGTGCACAATGCACTCACTTCCTCCCAAGACTTCCCGAAGGTCCCATCCTACTAGACAATAAGCTAAGTCTTGAGATACAGAATCTTATCATCTCACTCAAGTCTGTGTACAAATGAGGGTCTTTGAATTCAGTTCTTTGGGTACAGCTCATCAAGGTTTATTTTTTTATCTCAAGTCCTGGAACTAAAGAGGTAAATGATCTGCACCCCCCACATACATACCCTACATAAAATGATGAGTCATCATAGGTAACTGCAATAGACATTTTAGTTCAAAAGGGGGAAACGAACAACATACAGTAGTCACCAGTCCATAGTAATTCTGAAATTCAGCATATCCCCTAATCCTTGATTAGGTCTAGTTGCTTTTTGAGAATGATTCCTTACAACCTTTGGCTCTATCCTCTGGAGTCATGGTATCATCCTCTGAGTTATCATTCCTTTTCCATAAAATATAGTCTGTATATGAAGCTGAGTAATTTTCTCAGTCTGTTTTTGTGCATAGAAGATTGGAAGTCCATAGTTCTCTGTTTATTTTGTACTGTCTCTTTAAGATGTTGGTGCTTCCATCAGAACAATTAACTTCAAAAACTTTATCGAGATTCTATGAAATGTTTTAGGGTTCTGTCTTAGGCAGATTGGGCTTCTATAACAAAATACCATAGACTGGGCAACTTAAACAACAGATATTTATTTCTCATAGTTTTAGAGTCTGGAAAGTCCAAGATCAAGATTTACAAGATTTGGGTTTTGATGTGAGCGCCTTTCTTTTGTAGACAGCCACCTTCTTGCTGTGTGTTCACATGGCCGTTTCTTGGTACATGCAAAGAGTGTAAAGAACGCTCATATCTCTTCTTTTTCCTATATAAATATTAAACCCACCATGAGGGCATCACTTCATCACTTCATCTTTAGACTTCATCTAAATTTAATTGCCTCCCAAAGGCCCCACCTCCAACTATCATCACTTTTAGGGTCAGCATTTCAACATATGAATTTGGGAGAGACAGACGTTTAAGTCTGGAACATATTCACTCCATTAGACAAAAATTACAAATCTCTGAGATAAGTCTATGTCTATCTTGGGACTCATGTGATCCTGCTATTAGACAGCACCTTTAATATTCTGAGAAGTTATATTATTTGAAGGAGAGGTATGTCTTCGGAATACTTAGAAATTCCGAGAAACTCCATAATTTAATGAAGAGGTACACTTAAAGTATGCTTTGACTGAAGTCTCTATGAGGCATCATTTTAGATCTTTCTGAGGTCTTAGCAAAGGATCTTATTGTTTCACTTTTGGTTTGAGGCACTTTTTTTACTTTGAGAATATTTAGCCATTTGAAGAGTCTTTGAATGAAAAGAGTTTTATTTTTGAGCCTAAAGAATTATAATGGAATGTTTACATACCTTCAAATTTCCTATGTTGAAATCCTAACCTCCAATATAATTTTATTAAGGCTTGGGGCCCTTGGGAGGTGAGTAGGTCATGAGGATGGAACCTTCATGTAGGGGAGTAGTGCCCGTATAAAAGAGACTACAGAGAGCTCTCTATCCCTCTTTCTGTCATGTGAGTATACGTGAGAATTCAGAAGTCTTTAACCCAGTAGAAGGTTTTTACCAGAGCCTAACCATGCTGACACCCTGATCTAAGACTTCCAGTCTCCAGAAATATAAAAAATAAATTTCTGCTGGATATGTCATTCAGTCTATGGTACTTGATCATAGCAGCCTAAACTGGAGAGGCAAAGAGCCCTGGATCCTTTATTTAACAAGGGGTTCTTTGTTTTCTCTCTCTTCTCACACATTTTATCATAGGCAGCAAGAAGAATGAATCCAGGAAGTAATTGCAATATATTGTCTGGAGATCTCATAACTAGCTATATTTCCTATATTGTACATTGCTGCAGATGACAGTTTTGCTAAAATTTCTGCCACTACATTATGAGGATCTATTTTCTTTTTTAAGTTTTTTTTGAATATTTATTATTGAGAGACAGAGAGACAGAGCATGAGTTGGGGAGGGGCAGAGAGAGTGGGAGACACAGAATGCAAAGCAGGCTCCAGGCTCTGAACTGTCAGCACAGAGCCCAATGTGGGGCTCAAACTCACAAACCGTGAGATGATGACCTGTGCCAAAGCTGGACACTTAACTGACTGAGCCACCCAGGTGCTCCTTGAGCATCTATATTCTAATTTTCAACAGCATTTCCTTACTGTCCTTTAAGCCCTCAATGACAGCTTGTCCGTTAAAATTCTGCTCACAGCCTTTCAGCTTCTTTTAGCAACTCTAAGAAATTTCCAATATGCTCCTACTACCAAGTCCCAAGTTCATTGCCACATATTTTATATTTAAGAAAACCTGCATCCTCCTATACATAAAGATACCAAAATATCTTGTTTATATCCTGATTATATATTGTTACCTTAAAAATGAGACAATATTTTAGTGACTTAAAACAATAATATTCATACATTTTGTTCATTAATCTGTATTTGCACAGAACTTGTCAGGGAAGACTTATGTCTGCTCCAGGATTTGTCATCTGGACTGACTTGATAGGGGACTGGACAATTTACATCTTAGGTAGTTCACTCACATGGCTGGCAAGTTGATAGTGATTGTTGGCTACAAGCTCAGATGAGGCTGAGGGCTGGGGACTCCATGTAGACTTTTCCCTGTAGGCCTCTCCATGGGCTACCTGCGTTTTCTTATAGTATAGTGGCTGAGTTTTAAAAATGAGTGTTTCAGGGGACTGCAAGTAGAAGCTTCCAATTTCTTAAGGCCTGGCCTTGAGCTTGGAAATTGGCATAGTGTTACTTCTGCTGAATTCTGTTGATCCAAGTAGTGACAGAGGGAGGAGTGTCAAAAAATTTGGAACCACATTTCAAAATCACTATTTATAAAAAGAAGAAAACTGAAGATAAGCGGGTGAATAGAAAGAGAAATTTTATGAGTAACTTAGGTTACTTAGTTCTGACTACCCGAGCTGCTCTTGGATAGATGTGGTGAAGAGAAGATGATAGTAAAAACAAAACAAATCAAAACAAAAAAGTTTCTACCTGTATGAAGCAAAGGAATAGAAAAGGCACTATTTTTTTTTTTAAATTTCTATTAATGCTCTGTATTGTTCATACTGCTATTCAGAATTCTGGTAATAAAGCTCATTATAGCTTGAAATACAATATTCATTAAACATTAACTCATCATCAGCTGCTGGTTTATATGTTGATGTAGTATAGATAATTCTCATTCTTGGAATAGTCCTATAAATTTCATTTTTAAATCTTTATAAAAACACTCTAATAGTTTTAGCTTCTTGATTGGTCAAAAAGGTATTATGAACACAAGAGTAATATCTTAGCTGTGTACTTTCTTTCAGTTTCCTTGAGCATTTATTTTTTCATCAGAAGTGTAGTTGTATTACTTTTAGGTATATTTCCTATGGTGTTTAGAAATACTTTTTTTAACATTGTTAAATGCCAATCAGGGCATATGTATAGATATATCTTTAATTATAGAAGCTTGAGGATTTTCAGTTTCCATTTCTTATTGAAATAATGGTTCAGGGGCACCTGGGTGGCTTAGCTGGTTAAGCGCCCGACTTTGGCTCAGGTCATATCTCATGGTTTGTGGGTTTGAGCTCCGTGTCAGGCTCTGTGCTGACAGCTCACAACCTGGGGCCTGCTTCAGACTGTGTGTCTCCCTCTCTCTTTGTTCCTCCCTTGCTCTCACTTTGTCTTTCTCTCTCTCTCAAAAATAAATAAACATTAAAAAAAAGGAAGTATTGGTTCAGATGTACATCTATTATGTTATAGAATCATATATTACTAGTCTTAACCTCATTCAAAACTAAAATACTGCAAATTAAATTAATAACTTCTATAGTTGCCATTGTGGCTAAATTGCATATTAAAACATATAAAATAACCTGGTGATGTAAGTCAACTTGCATTATGAGTTTGTAAAATGTCAGGTCTTGACAAGTATTTACTGGGATTTTAGACCTTAGCTTTAATGCTGTTTTCAGTGGATTCCTAGTTACTCAGATGGCTGCTAATGGACGAAGATTCCCTCTTGTTTTTTCCCCTCTCTTCAGTTTGCTTGTTAACTAATTGGAAGAAGGAATGACATATTTTACCTTTAGCTGAATTTTCAGGTTTTAAAGGGTGGATGGTGCTATTAGGGCCACCACTAAGTAAACTTCAAATTTGAGAGACACTATCTTAATCTTAAAAGGCCAAATTTATGTGTTGTTATATATATAGCAATGATGATTATCACAAGCATAAAACAGTATTCTTTCTCTTCAGGATAGTATTTTGAGGAAATCAATGGGCCTCTTTCTTGCTATGCTTTTTCATCATTTCTATATTTGGGGCAAATTTTTGAATACTTGAATTTATGAAACCTTTTACCATAATACAGGATAATAATGCCATACAGAATTCAAAACTATTGTGAGGCAGGAATAATTTCAAGAAAACCATTATTATTTTTAAAATGTTGCATTGTGTGTTTTTACCCTAGAACTTCATATGGTTACCCTTTCCTCATTTGGTTACCCTTAAACATAATGAGTTGAACTGCTATTTTCTTGACTTCATCTTCTTAAAAGATTAGTAGTCACAATTCTTGGATATAACCACAATAAACATGTGTTCTTTTTGGTATTGACCTGAATTTACACAGTGTTTTTTTCTTTAACTCTGTGTTTTATCTGAAAGAAATCACCATAACAACTTGTGTCTTCAGTTATAGTTAAAAAAATATTGCAGGCTTGTTAAAATATGCCAGTAGACCTATGACATATCACAGCAGCCCAGAACAATTTGACACAATGACTAAGGAATCACTGCTCTAGAAAATATATCTACAATGCCAAAATATCAAGGAAAATTTCTTTCATTCCACTAGACCAAGTATTTTTCAAGTACAAATTGAGTGGAATTACTTTCTCAAATATAGAGGTCCCTCTACCCTTTATAGAGTCTGTTGTCCATCATTTGAACTACACTTCCCAATATCCTAAATTTCATTGTTTTCATAAGCCTATCAAAACATCAGTTCCTGCAGCAGCCCATACAGACTATCCATGCCTGTAGCCATACTGAGTGAACTACTTATGTTTAAATAGTCACTCCTGTTGCTTTTAAAGTTCCAAGTCAAAGACCCCCTCCCGTCACTGTTCTCTAGACATTGCTATTTGAACTGACATTCGCAGTCAAAACTCTGGTGCCCACAAATGAAGTAAATGCACTACTTACAGAGTTGCTTTTTAATAAGGTGTATTTGTGTATTATTCATTCTATTTCTCACAATAGAATATAGTGTATAATTTAGTACACTATAATTATAGTGTAATTATATTATAATTACACTATAGTATAATTAGTGTACTATACTAATACACTGATCAATAGTGTATTGATTAGATGGAAAACTCCATTTAGATTTTCCCTCACTCCATGGCTACCCTAAACCACACAACCACAGTAATTATAGATTTTCTAGTAATTTTGGTAACTGGTTAGATTTGCCATAGGGAGTGGAAAAATGTATAAACATTCATTTCAATTTTTCAACTTGGGGTCATCTTCACGTATGAGTTCTTACATCATTTATTTATTTAATTGCTTAATGTTTTGCCCTTTGAGAGTTAGCATTATGTCCTGTGCCCATACTTTGGTAACTTGCATTTGTTCCATTGTTTACTTTGCTATTTGTCATGTAAATATAATTTACTTTGAATACAATTTTCATCTTGAAGAATGCTTTATTATAAGGAATGCAAAATTAGTCTTGCTAAATATATAAGATTTTCTTCTTTTGCTTTTACATTCTCATAATTCTTTAAATTCACAAACTCATCAATTAAGTGCAAATTATTAATAACGTTAATCTCATTCTTACTGAATGCACTAATTTTCTAACAAATGACAGTTTTACTCTTGGATAAGAATGCTTAATTATTGGAGACACCACTAGAAATATTTTGAAATAGGGGAGAAATGGCCATTGTCCCCTACTTGTTTGGTCCCATTTGTTTATTTTATTTAATCAATATTTATCTAGCTTTTATCATATGCTAGATCTTATCTCAGCCCTTTATAAATGTTAACTTATTAATCTTTGTAGCAACTCTATGAAGTAGGCACTACTATTACACCCATTTTACAGATAAAGACGTTAAGAAGGTTTAAATAACTTACCCAAGTTTCACACAACTAATAAGTGCTGGAATTTAGTTTTGTATGCTTTTACCCTGTGCTAACAATATTCTTTGCCTTTCACCTTATAAATCATTTTTATCATTAATAATCCTAATTGATTCTGTCACATACCTATAAAATATGGTTTATGGTATAAATTATGAATATGAAATATGAATATGAACTCAGTCTTATGCATATAGTATGCTATTCTTTAAATTTTATCTAATAAGGGGCAGCATGTTTACTATCATGTTATGTTTGAAGAAAAAGTTTTAGAGTTATTAAAACCAAAATTATTTTCAACAAAATAGAATCTTTTGTATATTCCAATCTAAAATAAAGAAGGGCAGTGGCTAGAGATTTAGTTTTCTTGACCATTTTACTTTTTTCAGAGAATTCCTTTGGGGAAAATTATAATTTCATTTTTATAGATATGGCCATACTGTTTTGGCTTTTATGGAAATTTTAATTCTCACCAAAATTGTTAAGAAAAGAAAATACATTAGTTTAGCTGATGTTATACTGAAAAAATATTTGTGGGTTTAAAATTTGTCTCTGTCTATGTTTTTAAAAGTATTTATTTTGGAAAAGTATTTTTGAAGAGTTTCAAGTTTGTGTTTGATTAATGTGTCAACGAAAACTCAACCCAACCGATAGAAAGTTATGCTATAAATAAACCATGGCCACATTATCATTTTCATTATAAGTTTGATGAAATATTGTCTTAAGGAGAGATACACTACTGACAGCAATGAAAAACAAGACATCAGAAATTCCATTTAAGTGCAGGTGGCAGTATTATTTACTACCAACCACTCATGTTACTGCCAGGCTTCTTAAATTTACACAGAGGGAATATATCCTCTCAGCTGGTGACAGCTGGAGGGGAAATCACACCGGTAGAAGCATATTCTTATAAATGGCTAAACAAGACTTGCTTTTCTTTTGTTCAACTTATATATAATTGGAAAGGCAGAACACCAATGATTATAACAAATAAAAAATTTTAAATTCCAAAAAAAGCTTTCTTTGCAATATGTGCTTTCCAAATCAAATTTTGCATACCTATTATCTTTCCTTTCTTAAGTTTGAAAACCATCACTACCACAATCACCATCAGAAAATTCACTCGAATAAAATTTTCCATTATAATTTTTCTCTCTTACATACTTTAAACATCTTTACCATTTATATTTCTTAACTCAAATTTAAATTTAGTGCTCTTTCCTTTTTTATAAAATTTTGTTTCCTCATCCTTTTTGCTTGACTAATTAGTTTTTCTCCTCTAATCATATGTTTTAGGGGGCTAGATTATTTCCAGAGCAGGTTTTTTTTTAACAACTTCAACTTTTTGCCATTCCAGAAACAATTTTAAGGAAGAAAAACCTTCCTTATAAAAATAAACTTAAATTTATCAAAATTATAAATATTCTAACTTCTTACATCTGTGATTTAAACTTCACCCCTGCAATGCGACCCCCTTCATTTAACATTGTTCTTGTACCATCACATATTGAAGAGAAACAGTATGACAGCAAAGTTAGGTAGTTTAATTTAACAAAAGAATTTGTACAATGATTTTTAAAAATCTTTGGTTTTAGTGACCTTTTCTTTGTACACAAAATAAGGAGGCTACAGAGAAGAATCATGGGACTTTTCCAAATCATTTCTTAGATAAAAGATATAGAAAGACTTTTTGTATATAAGGAAACAATAGTTTGATCTGCCATTTGTCTTAGAGTAGGGAGAGAGGTGGTATTAAGATGTACTATGTCTAGGTACTATGTACCTAGAGATATAGGACCAAAGCATAAGCATAAGAGAATAAATCCTCTACAGGGGGAACAACTACACAGCTTATTGTTATGAGGCCTATACTAAAAGTAGGTGTCACTGGGGAACATCAGGAAAAGTTGATGATCAAGTGGCAGAATAATTTGAGAGTTGGGGTGCCTAGGATATGACAATGCCCAAAGTAAAGCTTGACCTACAGGGGCAGAGGGAGCACGTAAACTCTGGGGCTGAGCATGCTCAGCTGTGCAGATTATATTAGACCAGTGGTTCTTGCTTGTTAGGAAAACATCAGAATCACCAAGAGAACTTGATTATACAGTTTAGCCCCACCTCCAGAGCTCCTGATTCAGTAGATCTGAGGTGGGGACTGAGAATTTACATTTCTAACAATACCCTGGTGGTGCTGATGTTGCTGGGCCAGGAACAACATTTTAGAAGCACTGGAATAGAGTCATTTTCCCATGGTGTGTCTTGTGAACTCACTTTCACAGATTTTCTTGGAAAAAAACCAAAAGGAAAAATAAATTTTGTGTGGTTATAAAATCTTTGAAGTTCTGAATAAAAATAATGTATTTTTGCATAACGTATCAAGTTAATTAACATGATAATATAATCATATGAATTTTTAATCTCAAAATAGAGTATATAATATACAGTGGTTTATGAATCTTTTTGACCATGAATTTTCTTTCTTCCTGAAAGCCCTGTATTTATATCTCCCAGATCTAGCACTTTATGGAACACACTTGAGGGTATTGTTGAAAAGATGATTTTAAGAACACTTTCAGCTTTTATATTCTAATGAGATTCAGAATTTCTTCATAGACTTAGGTGATGTCTGATAAAGGACTTTATGAGGTTAAGTAGGAAATTGCAAACTCTCTCAAGGGAGCACCTAATTCTGTTACATCAATGAGTACTCATTAATTGCTGACTGATGTGCATGTATAGTCTGACCATCTCATGGAATAATTATAGTGGAACTCAAGACAAAATTCACACTGCTCCAATAGTAACAGATGAACAACACTCTATGGTTTTGATGCTGTAGCATCTTACAAATTAATTGCTATAGAAACAGAAAATTTGAGAATCTGTTGAAACTGGGCTGAATTTATTTTCTAGTTGTAGTAAGCTGAGTAATGGCTCTACAAGGATGCCAATACCAAATCCCCAGGACCTGTGAATGTCACTTTGAAAAAGACTTTGAAGGTATGACTAAGTTAAGGATCTTGAGATGGGGAAATTATCTTGGATTATCTGGACAGGCCTAATGTAATCACAAGGATCCTCATTAGCGGATGGAAGAGGGAGATTTGACGTGATAGTGGCATGAAAAAATAGTGTCACATAAGAAAGATTTGACCAGCTATTGCTAGCTTTGAAGATGGAGGAAGAGGCCAAGAACCAAGGAATGTAGGTGCTCTCTAGAAGCCGAGAAAGGCAAATAAATGAATTCTCTCCTATAGCCTGCAAAAAGAATGTAATCTTGCAGACCATTTTTGACTTCTGAACTTAAGAACTATAAGAAAATAAATTTATGTTATTTTAAAACCCACAAAGTTTATGGCAATTTGTTATAGCAGCAATAGGAAACTAGCAAACTAGTGGGAAAACATTACAAAATATATGAATAGATCCTTTAAAGAATTTATAATCCCCCAAAGAATCACACATTCTAAATTCCATCATAAAAATTATTATAAATAATCATACCAAAAGATACTTGTTTATTTATTGCTTATTATGTATCAAGTGCTATACTGAGTGCTTTACTTGCATTACTTTATTTATATGCATTCATTTAGGGAGTTGTTATACAACTATAGATAACTTGTATTTAGTATCTCTATTTACTGAGGGGGAAAATGAAGCAGTGATTTTAAGTACTTTTGCCTTATCACATATTACTAAGTGGTTGAGAAAGGCTGTGAATCAGGTCTGTCTGTTTCAAACCGTTATGATATTATCACTGTAATGTATGATTTTCATCCATGATTAAGGGCAAGGTGATGTCTAAGACTTTCATCCACGATTAAGGGCAAAAGTCTAAAGGCATGTCTGAAGTCATGTTGGAGATACCGAAAGACTTTAGGCATGTCTAAAGTCATGTTGAAGATACCATGATTTTATGTAATCAGCAGAAGTGTGAGACAATTTTTAAGACAGTTAGTTTCTCTTAATTATGGTCTAACTAGAAAGCCAACATTCTTTTAGTAACTCCTATAAAAACTTGATATGCATCCTTATGTAAAATTTGCATCTGCACCTTGATATAGGAATTTGTTTCAAGGAATTTACATAGTGCAGTCTCAATAAGCTTAATGAATTCTACATGCCTGCAGCTCTGACTTGTTTAGAATGTAATCTTGCCATTTTCCTTGAGTGGCCTGTCTAAACAAATTTCAGCATTCTTAAAGGGATAGTTCTATAATGAACCATGATAATATTTATGGTTAGAAAATACTTAAAAAACAAATAATATCAAATGACTAAAAAATACAGTTGGTAAAGGTATTAAAATGAAATCACCACCTAGCACATTGTCTGGAACATAATAGACATTTAAATAAATTAATAATTGAATAAAACCACCCCAAATATTAGTCAAAATGAAAATTATTCCTCTTCCTTTCCCCATTTGATATGCATACCTATAGCTTCCTCAAACACTTGTGGTGTGTTTGTGCTACTAGAATGGATTGTTCTATGTACGTTGTTTGGCAACTTTTTTGTATATTTTTTGTTTTTGCTTGTTTATTTGTGTTTTAGGTTGTCTTTTCCTTAACCGTATACTATGAATGTTCTTTTTCTTAGTACATCTAGGTCTATTTTATTTTTTACAGTATTGCGTCATAGTCTGTGGTATGAATATACAATTATTTGACCAGTCTTATGCTAATGAATGTTCAGATTGACTTCACTTTTATTGCTAATAAAAGTCATGTGGTTAAAAAATGCTGTAATATATCTTTATTTGCTTTATTAATAATATTCATAGACTAGATTCCTTGAAGTGGAAATCCTGAGTCAAATGTATCATACCTAAAAATATTGATGGGTAATGACAAAATGCCTCTATGAAATGTTGCAACAACTTATATTCATACCAAAATATATGAGAGTTTCTTTCCTTCTGCACTTTCACTGATTCTGAGTGGATGTGAAAAAAATCTCTAAAGTCTTCCAATGAGATAAATTTATATAAACTAGAGAGTGTTTTCTATATTTTCAGCCTCATGAAAAGTAGTGTAAAGAATACTGAAGAAGTAGACAATATAGTATTTACTTTCATACTCCTATTCTTGTTAGGGAAATTATCCCTATAAGATTTCCTAGTTACTTGTATGTAACACTGCATAAGTACAAAGTATGGAATGTATAGCATATAGGGCAAAGCTGTAGGATTCAAATATTGAGCACTCTCAGAATCCAGTAAGCAAAGCAATCAATATTTTCGAACTTGTTTGGCGAAAGGTCCTATTCATCATTATAAGAAGTAAACATGGTCTAGGGTAGGTAAAGGAGAAGAAATGAAAATTTCAGAAGCATTTCTGATGGTAGAAATGAATTAAATAGTGTGCTAACATACTGTTTGTATACAGGATTTTACTTCTGTTGCCACAGAAATGCTGTCATTTGCCAATGAGCTGTGATAATGATAAAGGAATAGCCTTTTTGATAACTTAAATCTGTGTTTCAAAACTTCAGTATTTATATTTTGGGGTTGATGTTTCATTAATTTTTATGAATGCAGGAAGGACGTCAGGGGTGTTTGGGACTGCCACTACCTGTAAATGAGAGCTTAGGTGATAGGCAGCCAGCACACTTCTGTCATGTTGTAGCCTCAAGATGTGGCCATTTCAGTATCTAACGAGCAGCTGTAACACTTCTGTTCTGATGAGTGCCTAAAAGCAAACAACAACAAAAAAGCCCAAGTAGAGCCAATGTGTGGAGAAACATAACCAGAGGAGAGCTACTGAATGAAAACAGCATATTTGGAACAAGAATTTGGAAATTATACCTGGGAGTCACTAGTTCTGAGGGAAAGCTTAAAGCAAAGTGCATCAAAACTCTGAGGGGAAAGCTTGGTGTGAAATGTCCAGAGAGAAAAGGATAAAGACATCCTTTTCCTCAGGCACCAAAACAAAGCAGCACAAGAAATACTTTTTACTATAAAGAAGATAGATACCCTGAACTCCAAGGGGAAAAAAAAAAACATGGATAAGAATTGTAGCTTCCAAAACTAAATTTTGTATCTTCCAAAAACACCTGTCCCAATTGAGAAAAGGAAACATGTAATGTGATGATTGCATAGGACATTTAAAATTGAATCATCCATAAGCAGTTCGGTGTGTTTTGGGGATACACACACACACACACACACACACACACACACACCCTCCCTTCAAGAGTCCTTCAACATCTCCCTATTCTTGCTGCATTTACACTCCAAACATAAAAGTAGTCCTGGAATATTCCTCAAATCCCATAGAAATCCTTGGTTTAATAATGTAACATAATATTGAGGAGTTTGAGGATGCATCTTAACTCAGGAGATACTAATAAGGCATGGTATCTCTCCTGAAATTAGATAAATTCACATAGAGACAAATGAGATGCAGTTGTAAAGGAATAAAAAGTCAACACAGGCTGCATTTCAGTGCTAAATCATGGTACCCTGTGATTTCTTGTGGTATGTCAGAAAGGGGTGGGAAAAAAACCCAAAACATGAAAGAACTTGACTTTGATAGACACTTGACTTTGGTAGATACTTGATTTTGAACTCTTAAAAGTAAGAGCCTTGTGAGTAGTCAGCTTTAGCTGGTATAGTTCTAGAATCCTAGACCATTTAAAAAGAATAATATACATTTTTTTAGTACATATAAGAAAACTAGTGACAGAATGGTGTGAAGAACATGTCTAAAGAGAACATGGCAGTGGCAGAAAGACATAACACACTCAAGTTTCTTGATTCCTAGTTCGACACAAATATACTGATTTATATACCCTAAACACAATTACATTTGTTGTTATTTTCCCTGCAATATCAAAATGTAGCAGATTAAAGAAGAAATAGCACCGAGAATCTTCACCTAACAGCAGGAAGAGGCTAGGTTAGGTCTGCCTTCTGGTTCTTGTTCAGTTCTTCTACTTACTGTGTGTCATTGAGCAAGAGGAAACCTGCCCAGTGCATCCCATCTATAAATTTGTAATAATCCTGTTCATAGTCTTATTGGGAGGATAAAATGAAAAATTGTAAGTAAATGATTTAAAACAAGGCCTGACATGGAGGAATTGTTCAATGAACTATTATTATTATTATTATTGGCATAATCTTCTAGCCAGTAGGCTTTTACCAGCTGTAGGTCTGTGAATATAAATAGGAAGGCTTAATCTAAAACAGTGATTTTCTTCCAAAATCTATGGCAAAGTTTACTTCTTATTTACAGTACAAAATAGAAGTCTGCAGTTTTAGAATTGCAGATAAGCTTTTACTGACTGTAAATCATCTAGAATAGGATGGCTTGGCCAACCCCCAATGTTAACAAGCCTTTTGCAGTTAAAGACTAATTTTTCCATTTATGATTTTGCTGGGTCAGCTGTATCATTTACTTTTTTCCCCTTCTTTATATCAAAATGTAGGAGTCTATTTAATTTTGTGCTATGGATCAAAAAATGTTATGAAAAAAAATGAAATGTAGTGCTTTTAGCATTCTCCTATTTTTGATCTTTTCCTAAAAAAATGTTGTCTGTTGCAAAAGCGATTGTTTTCTATGCATTACTTACTGAAACTTGTCTGCCCTCAGAGTTTTCTGTATCAAACTGTTTGAACTAACCACTTTCTGTCTATTTCTTTCCATGATTACTTACTAGGAATAAAATCTATCAGATCATTTGTATTGCCTTTATTATTTTGTTCCCTTTTGGTACCTTCATCCCCCAGTACTTCACTGTCTGTCCTCTTGCCTCCTGCATGGGCACTCTGGGAATCTACCTTTCTAAACATGGACCTTCCCCTCTGATCCTTTTCTTCAGGTTCTGAGAGTCCTGATGCTCTAAAAAGCCATCATTTTTCATTGATGAAAATTCTTTCCCTGCAAGGATCTTTTTTTTTGAAGATGCATCCAGGAATACTGTGGCAGGTAAGTGAAATAGTCTTTGGCAAGTAAGTCTTTAAGTTTCTTTCATGTCACATTGTGTACAGCTGTACTATTCCCATATACTCCATTCCTTCTAGTACCATCTCTGGTGTCACACAGAACTATGAAACTATCAGTAATGTGTTATATCTTTTTACCTTTGGTATCTTTTTAGGTGGAATATGTAAGGTGCCAATTTGATCTTATTAGTTAATTAGTACGTAATCATAGATCCTATTTCTCTCTGCTATCTCCTTTCCTTTATAAAGCAAGTACAGTTTCACGTTTGTGCTAAACTGCATGCCTGGTATGTCTTTCCCAACCCTCTAAATAAACCCTTCTCTATCATTCAAGCTATAGCTTAAATGTTATATCTAGTGGAAACATTTTCCCAATTTTTGTAGTCTAGCCTATAGACCTCCACAGAATTTTGTGGTTTTCTCTCTTATAGGACCTAACATGCCTACCTTAATTATACTTTCATTCATTTTCTTCAACAATTAGACTGTGAGGGTATTTTATACCCATCTCTTGAATCGAACCTGTTTAGATTAAATACTTAACTAATGTTTTATATATAATAATAGCTTCAAGGGAAATATTAAGGACTTAATTTTTATATAGGTAGTTACTTTAGTTGTTTATTTTCCCCAAACACAGCAAAACAGTTTCACACAGAGGTCTGGGATATCATACACACATTTGAAAGAGAACTACAATTATAATTGGAGAAAATGACAATTTTAGATCTTAAGAGAAAAGTTAAAAAGTTTACAGGAATGGCAATCCAAATACTTGGATTTCAGTATTTGTTTTGCCTTCAAGGTGTTAGGTAAATTCTTAGGAACCAGAAGTTAACTAGATGATGTGTATTAAAATCCTTGATAAACTGGATACTTTCAATGGCAAGTAACAGAAAACTTAACTAAAACTCATTTACATCATAAAGAGAAATTTTCTACTTATAGAAATTAGGGCTGAGATGAGGGGCTATTCAGATGCTTAAAATGTCAACAGGGATTCATCTGTTCAGATATTACAGTTCTACTTTCAGTATGGTAGTTCTCACCAAAGTTTAAAATGGCTCCCAGCAGCAGTCTGTGTTACCTGCTTCCTTGTTCACATTTTTTCCCCTAATTATCAACAGACTCTTATTCCTCACTCTGATTAGTCCAACTTGGATTATATGTTAATGGAAATTATTGTGGATTGAAACAGGCTAATAACTTTCATGCTATATATAGCCATTGTTTCACTGGTACCATTAAGGTGTTCACTTGAAGCCGAGTAGGTGACTCAATTCCTCTCAAAGTCCATGGTTACTATATCATGGCCAAGGGCTGGAAATAGATATAGAGGCTACTATCATGGCTACGATATTCCTATACAACTTTAAAATTCTGTAACTTATAAAATGTAACAAAATAGAAAGCATTATATATTGTATGTTGGGGTACATAGTCTAGAAAATAGCTGCTATTTCTCTCATATTAAATATACAGCAGCCAAAATCATTAGGCCCCCTTCCCCCAAATTAGAATGTGTATTACCTCTCAAGAGGAAATGCTGTTGATAAAAAGGAGGATGGAGCTATACTTTAAAATGTTTTCAATTTGGCATGGTTAGACGACTGAGGCTGCAGGAGTTGCAGAAAAGTGAGTTTCTGTGGCTAGCAAATTCCCTTACAGAGGGACAGCATTATACAATATTGTGCTCAAAGAATCAAAGGGACAATGACTATTTGCTAGGCTAAGACAAAACTTTCATTTAATCAATATGTAGATTAAAAAAAGTGTTGAGAAAAGATGAGACACCTTCTTCAAAGTTATTAGCATATTATTAATAAAAATAATTTTTTTCTCTAGTCTGCCTATTAAATATGGATCATTCAGAAGAAAACATATATTCGGAAACAACATATACCTTTATTCTCCCTCTAGCTCACCTATGATATGAATTCAGTTTGTATTGATATGGGTCAGTTACAGACCACAGAATTTCAAATCAGAAGACTTGGATTTGACTCTGTTTTGCCTTGTAATGATTTTGTCATAATTGTGGCAATGGGATCAACTGGGGGAAAAGACAGAATTTCTTTAAACTTTGAATCCTACAGTAAGACGTGCTTTATATTAACAGTGAGTTTAGAATGAAAGCTCAGGTTCAAGTGTGCAAGGGGAAATAGAGCCTTTTCTGCTTATACAGCGTAAAAGCCCTAGTAAAAGAAGTCTTCTCAAGATCTAAAGAAACTTGGTGAATATTTTCAATGCTTATATTCAGGCCAGATACTACAGATTCTGAAAGCTCCTTCATCTTTGGAGGTGAGACATAGTCTAGGGTTAGACATGGTGATATATCATGTCATGATTTACTTTCAATGATTTGTTTTCAAGGACTTGTTTTTACTGCCTTTGTAAGTTCTGTTGGTCAAGAACCTTCAACTGCCAGCCTCTTCAGGTTGAAACCTCAGTTTCAAAAAGTCTCCTTAATCAATATCATGTCCTTCCAGGCATGGCCCACACTCAGTGACTGAATGAAGTGGTGTATAAAGATTTGATATTTTGATTCATTTTAACTCTGATGGGCCATATTAGCTCTAGAAAGAGAGAGAGAGAGCAAGCATGAGCAGGGGAGGGGTAGAGAGAGGGAGAGAAAGAATCCCAAGCATGCTCCGCACTGTCAGCACAGAGCCCAATTCAGGCTGGATCCCATGAACCATGAGATCATGACCTGAGCCCAAAAGAGAGTTTGATGCTCAACCGACTGAGCCACACAGGCTCCCTGAGCACAGATAACCCCTAACATAAGATGGCTGTCCAATTATTAACACTTCCCTTGTTATTGATTGGAATGATATTTGAGTGGAAGGGATTGTGTTAGCTAGTTAGATTGTTACCAGGTTTGAAGAGTATGGAGAAAATAGTAAAGTGGGATTGGGTGACTATTTCTGAGCTTGATAGGAGTCCCGAAAAATACAATGAAAAGCTGAGAGCAATTAAATGGTAATTACAAGTTGAAGGTGAAAGTCAGAGGGCCTCCTTGACAGCTTATGTAGAGGCTTTCATCTTCTATATCTAGAAAGCAAAGAAAGCTAGGGATTAGGACCAGGACTTAAAGGTACTTCTAGAATGATGGAGTAAGGTGCTCCATGGATCTTCTCCCCAGTGAAGCAACCATAACTGGTGAAAATTATAAATTAACAACTATTTAAAATCTCTGGAAATTGTCCTAAGGACATATAGAAAATGAAGGAACACTTACTCAATAAAGTCTATTAAATCTTGCCTAGAAGAGTGGCATTTGAGTCATAACTTCCCCCTCTCTCCATTTCTCATTTCTGCATGACAGTAAGCTCCACTCTGGGCAGATGCAGACAAGGACACAGGGCTCCCTCCCCTGTCAACTCTGGGTTGAGGGATTCAATACCTCTTAGAGAGGTTCAGGCTGTCAGCATTTCTTAGGTCCCCACTAATGTGTTTCAGAGACAATAAAGTTGGTGTGTAACCTGTGTTCACTATTTGAAACTCAGATCCATTTCTTGTAGTGAGAATGCAATTAATGGTGGACAAAACCTGACACCATTCTATGAAAACTTATTTGTAAGTACTATGAGTAGCATTTACCCACAATTTAGTAAATGTTTCCATAATAAAATATGTTCTGATTTTGGATTCCACAAACCTTTGTTTGTATCCCCTTTCTCAGTGCAATAGAATTTTTCTAATTTTCATTTGTTTGTAAATTTGTCCATTTACTGAATAGCTCCTCAGCATGTACACTATGAAGACTTCTGTTCTGTTGCTGTCTCATCTCTTCCCAGATCGTCTTTTGATTCTCTTCTTGTACCTTCAGTAAAGTCTTGCTCATAATTAACAGAGGTAGTGCAGAGGGAAGGGTATTTTCATTGTAGAGTGGGGCAGAGCTCTGGTTTTTCCAGTAAAGACATCTGACAGTGCAGTGATTGATAAACACTGACAAGTACAGGAAGGAGAGAAAAATATATCCTACTTGGGAGAATAAAAGTGTATTGTTACAGCAAAAAGGGAGACGAGACCTCTGAAACCCAGCTGAGATGCTTTTTGGTTTATGAGAGAATTATATAAATGAAGGTAAATTAGGGGCTTCCTACTGGGTAAATTGTTTTATAAGATATTTACATTAAGAAAAACATTTTAGGGGGCGCCTGGGTGGCGCAGTCGGTTAAGCGTCCGACTTCAGCCAGGTCACGAACTCGCGGTTGGTGAGTTCGAGCCCCGCGTCAGGCCCTGGGCTGATGGCTCAGAGCCTGGAGCCTGTTTCCGATTCTGTGTCTCCCTCTCTCTCTGCCCCTCCCCCGTTCATGCTCTGTCTCTCTCTGTCCCAAAAAAAATAAATAAACGTTGAAAAAAAAAAAAAAACATTTTAGAATAACGTATGGACTCAATCTGAGTTTTGCTTTAGTGATAGTTAAAGTTAAATATGGACCAAACTTGAAAATGGGACAGCAAATTCAGGTTAATGACAAAATACTGAAAAGGTTAATCTTTCAGAAATACAAATTACTGTGTTATACCAGTTCTAGTAGTTTTTAAAAGCATTTAAAGAAAAAAAACTATGCTTTCTGCTAGATCAGTTAAGTATTTCTTCTATGATATTATTTTCTCTTCTGCAAGGTAATTTCACATATTAAAAGAGTTGTGCTTAATTCTTAGATTGTTATTATTTTAAAAGTATTTTCCCTTTAAAAGGTTTTCTTTAACTTAGAAAATTTATTATAAAGTTCTTTCATATTTTAAAATTCCCTTCCTCACTGTATTTCTTTGTTTTTAATATAGAGTGAAGAAGAATTATACGAGAAGGAGTTAGATATGGTTCTCATTCTTATGAATAATCAATAACAGCAATAGAGAATGTTCCTAATTCATACAGATTTTTGGAAGTGCATTCAAAGTAGATAGCAGCAGACCTAATAATTTACTTTATCTTTTAGTTAAAATCTGGGTTTCCAAAGTTTTAGATTAATCCTTTAAGCAGTAATCCTTTATTAAATAATGTGGTTAGAGTGGTATTTCTTCTATACTTTTTAGTAGTCATCATGCATATTACTTTTGAATGTAAGCTGTAATAACTAATCAAAGGTAATCTGTCATTAATATGGCTATATTTTTGTTATAAGAAGTATTTAGAAAAAGGACAAAAGTTATTTTCTTTTCTAACCCCTGAGGGAGAAATATGTCTGATCTTTTAGCCATCTTTCCAGTGATCTAATATTCTTTGGAATTTAAGACTGTCCACTTGAACTTAGGCACTTACTGAGAGGCTGGGTCATGCTATTTTTTGAAATTCTTACATTTCTGACTATTAAGGAGAAAAATCTTTTAACCTATGTTCTTAAGGTCTCTCAAATGCAATGCATAAAATGATAGATGACACTTACATCAATTCAATTAATCCTGTAAAAATATCTAATTCATTTAGTTTACTAGTTCATATAGGAGACTTTCAGAAGCTGTTAAATCATATCAATTCAGTCATAGAGTTAGTCTTGAGTTTGAAAATTTCAGCTCACACCTTTTTACTTAAAGTAACTACCAGGAATCTTATGTAAACTATTTCTGGTTCCGTTAAAAAAAATGTATATATATGTATAGATAGATAGATAGATAGATAGATAGATAGATAGATATTTTTTTCTTCAAATGTAGTATTCTATGAAATAACAGCTATAGCATCCGTGTTTTAGTTTCTTTACAAAAAAAAAAATACACACACATGCATTTTAAACACATACATTTTGTAAATTATAAGGGGAGATAAACCAATTGTTACTCTTCTGTTTCTAATTATGTGTGTGGCCAAGGCCAGGAGGGCCCTCCAATGCATTATTAGATAGTTAAGGTCACTTGAGTTTTAGCCATGGTTAGTGGAGTCCAAAGTACTGAAATCTTGAATTCTCAGGGGACTCATGTTCTCTCTGATATGTATGACATTGACCTAACCCTGAAACTTAGCTCTTTTCCTTTACTTCTGCAAAATGTCTGCTCATACAAATCACTTTTGTGTCTAACAGATGTTACTGAAAATACAAAGCTGGTAGAAGAGGGTCACTTTGTGTGCTGCTCAACCAATGACTAAAATTTTCCTTTGATTGACTGAGCCAACTCTCAACTGTTGTTGATTTATCTCATCTTCTTTCTTCTTTGCCCTGTTTTTCTTTTTTCTATTTTGTCCACCCACCCCTGCCCACAGCAAGAATTTTTGAACCATATGAAATGGAGGGTTAATTTACCAAGATATTTCAGAAGGGATTCTGAAGAGTCAGGATCAATAATATTTAAACTTAACAGGAATAAAGATGAGGGAATTGAAAAAATTTGCACAAAAACTTATGTTGGGTAATTAGTGGGAATATTTGCCCCTATAATAATCTTAGAATGGTGGAGTAAATTGTACCTGGAATCAGGAAATCTTATTAAAAATATTTTGTTATGTTTGGGGAATAGTTTTGAGTCTGAGCTTCTCTAACATTCTAAATAGATATTATCTCTTCTTTTTCCTAAGTTTCACAATTATTTCTATAAATAGAAATTGGGAAATTAAAATTAGATGAAAAACTTTAGTGGTAATTACATTATTAGAGAAGACCTATATCATTTCAGTCTTTTAGTTTTTCTTGGACTATTCATGGTGCCTGTTATTGCCAGCAATAGCTATCCTTTAGGCTTTTTTTTTTTTTTTTTGCCAAAACATAATTTCAAAGAACAATATTCCTAAAGACACTTGTTATGAGGGACTGAGTTCAGAAAAGAGGCAGAGTCATCTGGCAACATTGCTTATTTCCAGGCTTGATGGCAAGAATATATGGTGTTTCTCTATCCTGGCATCCAACTCTATCCATTTCTAAGAGAGCCATTGTGGAATCAAAGACCCAATGTTCAACTGAACTAGACTTAGGATCAGATGCTGCCTAGACTGTGTGTTAGAGAGTTTTTCCTCATTTTCAGTCAAGACCTCCAGATACTGTCTTGGGTATCTGTATGTAAAATAAATCTGTTAAAAGTATTTGGCTATATTATTGGGGATAATAGTATCCAGTTTGAGGAAAAAGAATGTGGAGTCAGTTAATTTAAGTAAGAAAAAATGTATGTTAATTAAGCCTTGAATTACGCATCAGAACACTAACCCCCAAACTTTTGATAGCAGTTACTCTTGACTCCACAGTCCAAGTCATCAGAGAGAGGATTGTATCAGTTAGGGATTTGTTAAGCTGCTTTTAAATGAAATGAGATTTCAGTGATGTATCCTGAGAGAACTATATTTATATTATGGACCTAGATGTCTGGAGAAACCATCCATGGTGGGCATAGTGGTTCACCAATGACATTCAGGGACCAGGCCCCTTCTAATTTCCAGGGTTACAATCCTAGATAGTGATGGCTGGAACTTCAGCCTCCCTGTTCCAGGCAAGAAGGAAAAGGAAACAGAAGATGCAGAATCCTCATACTTGTGTTTAGGTTTCATTGGCAAGAACTGAATCACATGACAACTCCTACTAGTTGGCAGTACAAAGTTGAGTATTTTAAATTTTAAGCCTGTATTATAGAGGACATAAGTAAAAGGAATTGATGTTAACTGACATAGCTTATGGCATGTGTCACAAATTTTTACATAACATTTTGGTAAGCTATAGGAGTGTGTGTATGTGTGTGTGTGTATATATATATATGTGTGTGTATATACACATATATATATACACATATATATCTTATTTATTTATATATATTCTTTACAGATATCTTTTAAAATAAGAGATTATATAGTGCCATTATTACAGTATTTATATTATTTAAGTAATAATTTTAATATATCTTGTTTAAATTGATACACCTAAGTGTTTCCTAAATATAGCATTAAGTAAAATTTGGAAATTTGAATAATGGGATAAAGTAGGAGCACACACTTTGTAATTCAAGTCATGGAACCTTCATTTGCTAGCCGTGTAATTTGAGTTATATTTTTTAACCTCTTTGTGCTTAAGTTTCCTCATATCCAAAATAGGGATAATGACACCAACATGATAAAGTTATGGTACGGAGTAAATAGGAGAATACATGGAAACCTCTGAAATAATGTCTGGCAAATAGTTGGCGCTCAATTACCCACTTACTCACTTTCCTTTTATTAAGATACTGTTTATTTAAATATCATTGTCTTATTTTAAATGTGTTTAATATATAAATATGGAAGATACCAAAACACAGTTTACAAAAATGACACTGATGATTTTCACAAAATTACCACTTTTTGAAAAATCTACAGAAAACAGCGTATGTGTGAGCATATTTTAATGATGAATTTCCTTCTCTATTTCAAAATAAATTCAATACTTTTATAGTTTAGCCTTATAGTTCAAAGTATATGGCCAACTGAGTTTAGTACATATTACTTGGTCTTAATCTAATTAAATAAAAGCTATCTGAAAAATTGTCATATAGTCTATAGAGAAATTTTATGAGGTCACTTACACAAATAACTAACTTTTTACAAAATATGTAATGCTTAAAGAAAAACACAGCAGTGAGACACAGGGTATTAGATTAAAAAAACGAAAACTGTTTTGCTTTTTCTCAGAGCTGTGATTCAATAGCTCTGGCTGTTTATGGAACATCAAATATGTGTTCTTTGACTTCTGCATAATTTATTTAAACTCAAGCTCAATAACTTTAAATGCAGTTATCATCACGCTTCAAACAATGGTCAGCGATCTGTGAAGATGGACTGCACTGTCTCATTAAACCAAAAAAATCTCAACAGTCCGAAATAAGCACAACCTAACTGGCTAACAATTAGATGTGGTATCTTACAAAAATATGTGCAGCACAACTGTGACCTTTGTGCTAATTAATCCTCCCTGGCAGCTGACTCTTCTTCCACACACACCTCCTTAGTCTGGAATGTCAAATAACTATTATTTACAAAGGAAGCACTGTCAAATACCCACTAGTATGATGTTTTCTTCCCAGAAGATCTGGCTCTCTTCCCTGGCAGGCTTTGTATTCTCACAGCTTTGAATCTTTAAGGAAGATATCAAAGTCAAGTAGAAGAGAAGATACGGGAATCCCAGAGGAGCCACTAAGTCAGAGAGTGGAAAAGAGGGAGTCAGGGAGTGGTGTCAGGGAGTGGTGTTCTAGGTGTGGCCACACAGGCATGTGAGCCAAAATGGAGATATGTGAAATAAAGGCATGGAAATGTGGGCTGGGAAAAGGATAGGATTTGAAGGCTTAGCCACTATTCATAACAGTTTTAAGATTATTTTTTGATTTATATACTTGGATTTATATGGTTGAATTGAACATTCAACTGTGTAGCAGGCACTCTGCTAGTTGCTGAGAAACTACATTAAGCAAAACAGACGTGGTTGCTCTCCTAACAGGGATAACTACTAACACCTCTAAGAGTAGGAGTGAAGAATATCAGTTCAAGTCCAACAAGGTAAATAGGGACATCTGATAAATGATAGTGACTTCCTATAATGGTGATACCAGAGATAAGCATGAATAATACTCAGGGAACTCAGTGAACAGTACTTAGCACATAGAAGGTGCTCAGTGAATAAATCTGTTGAATAAGTAAATGAGTTAAGGGCTAACGTAGGATCCTAATGAGATAGCCTGAGTGATGACTGACAAACTCCTGTAAATTTTTTGCCTTGTATAGAAGGGGTCTTAAGGTCTTGGGGACAATTGGCCTGCACTGAGAGCTTGTCTCCCTTAGGGAGTTAACAGCAGTTGTACCATTAATAAGTAAGTGTGATGTTTGTTTTCCAGAAAGAAGCAAGAACATAATTCTTTTGTGCAGTACAGATTTTTTTTCCTTTCTTTTTGAACAGTAGGCCCAATCAGTTAGTCTTGAGAGGCTACAAACAATCAGATAAAGGTAAATAAATATCAAGTTTATTCAAAAAGACTTTGTGTAGTGGTATTCTGCATGATGGAAAAGAATCAATCTAGGAGACTTGGAGGTCTTGCAGTTACAAATTAGGTCTAATCTAAACATAGAATTAAAAAAAAAAGAAAAAAAAAGAGCCCTTCTAGTTCCATGGGTTCTGGCCTTTTGAGCAGCTTCCTGAGAAGCTCTGATTTGAGGCTCTGATTTCAAACCAGTAGTTTCAATAAATGGCTGAGATTGTAGGTTAAATAAAGGAGTTGAATTTCTGATGAGTTTCACACCAGGGACCTAGCCCTATCACCCTTAGCTGTTTCAAAAATAGCAACACACACATGTTCTTCCTATCTAAGAAGTGCCAAAGTGCAGACAGGGTGACCCAAAGTGCTCACCAACAACAGCTGGAAATGTAAGAAATCATGTGCACATCTAACTTAGATTTAAAACCATTAATTTTCCCTTCGATTTAAAAGTTGTTCTGTTTTCATAGTGCACCATTTGTCTGGTACAAAAAAGAAAATACCTTGAAATGATTCCTTGTTTTTCTATTTATTATTTAATATATATTAGAACATCTACCACATACTGATGCCATGAGTGCTCTAAAGAGGGACTAGAATTTAATGGAAATAAGCAGGATAATGCATACAAAGAAAGCTCTTACTACAGCAACTGGCACAAACTGAGCATTAGGTCAACGTTTGTGCTTATTATTAAGGACAATGGGGAATTTTGCATTAGGTGACCTGGTTTTAAGTTTTTACTCTGTTCCCTACTAGTTGGGTGACCTTAGATACATAGGTATACTTTGCACACTTGCCTTGATTTCCTCAGGTAAACATACAACAAAAAGTTTGAAAGTAAAAAAAAAAAAAAAAAAAACAACAAAAACATAAATCAAGAAAATGCAAACCAAAATAAAGCTGTGTGGCTATTTATTACTATTATTTTCTAGGTAAAAATAGCTAATAAAAACACAAAAGGATTAGAAAAAAACCTGTCAATGAGAAAAATGATCTCACTCAGAAGCTATAACAATTGTAAACATATATGTATCTAAGAAAATAGTCTTAGCATAAGTGATAAAACTGCAGGAATCAGTTGATAAATGCACCACCATAGTGAGATTTCAACAAACTCTCTCAATTATCTGGAGATTAAATGGCAAAAAAATTAGTTGAGAATCTGAAGGCTCAAATTTCGTAACTGGCCAACTGGAATTAATATTTGATTTGATAATAATGTAATGCTTACAACAAAAAAACCTTATGTTTTGTGAGTGAGAAGGGTGCTACAAGTGATTACACTGGGATAATGAGAATAAACTGGGATTCACCTAGGCCAACTGGTCTTATGGAAACCCTCCTTATATAGAACCTGCTCTCAAACACAGAACAAATGATTTTATCATGCTCACACACTGACAATTTACTTGGCTACAAATTAAGTATCAACATATTTTTAACAACATTGCTGTAACACTAGACCATGTTTTATGAATACAGTACAACTGGTTTAGAAATCAATAACAGAGTATAAATTTGCCCTTTGCTGCATGTTTGGGCATTAAAATGCACACCCCTTTCTAAACTACTTATAGGTAAAAGAAGAAATTATGATGAAATTTAAAAATAATTATAGTAAATAGTAAGGAAGATAGAACATATGAAAATATGTGGACAGAACAATATATTTTAAAGAAAAAATAAAAATTTAAGTAGTGAAATTGAAGTAAAAGGACTAAAAATTAACAAGCTAAGCATCTAAATAAGAAACTAAAGATAAAACAGCCAAATGAAACCCAGGAAAGTAGAAGAAAGAAGACAATAAAGATAACTGAAATTAATGAAATAAGAAACTAACATAGCATGAAACTAACAAAACTAAAATAGCATGAAAAAATTCAAAAGTTGATTGAAAAATTTTAAAGTAGACAAACTTTGTGATATTGCTCAAGAGAAAAAGAAGACACAGGTAAACAAAATATTAAGAATGATAAAAGGGGGGGTGCCTGGGTGGCTCAGTTCGTTAAGCGTCCAACTTTGGCTCAGATTAACATCTGTTTCTATGTGTAGGCATGTAACTAACTTTTGGTCAATAAAATGTAGGCAGAGATATTTTCTGGCACTTACTACTAAACCTCCTTAAAAGGCATCAGGCATGCTCCCTTCATTATTTTCTCTCCTCTTCCTCCTGCTGTCGGAATAACACAAGGAGGTGATGGATGAAACTCTAGCCATCCACTTAGAACCTAAGAACAAGAGGCACACTCTAGAGATGAAGGAGTCAAAAGCTGAACAACCCTGGGTCACTGTCAATTCTCTGAACCCATCAGAATTCTCTTAAGTGGGACAAAATAAACAGTACATTGTTAAATCTACTACGGTTTAGGGTTTCTTATCACATGGAACTAAACACAATCCCAAAAGCATGCTAATTTTACTAATTTCTGTTTATTTGGTCAAGCAAGTATTAGATAGGGAAGACTCTGTGATCCAACTTTGTGCCTCTGTTATCATCTAGTGTTTATTTTTTGAGCGAACCCAGTTCGTGGGTTCAAGCCCCATGTTGGGCTCTGTGCTGACAGTTCAGAGTGTGGAGCCTGCTTTGGATTCTGTGTTTCCCTCTCTCTCTGCCCCTCCTCAGCTCATGCTCTGTTTCTCCCTGTTTCTCAAAAATAAAGAAAAATTTTAAAAAAAGAATGAAAAAATGGACAGTACAGAGATTAGAACATAATAAGGGAATATTATGACCAACTTTATGACAAAAAGTTGAAACCTTAACAAAAATTATATATGTACACATATATATAAATTTATATATATGATACTACTTTTAAAATAACAAATCACCACACAAATGTTAGATCAAAAAAATATTTTGTCTTACTCAAGAGAATTCTGATGGGTTCAGAGAATTGACAGTGACCCAGGGTTGTTCAGCTTTTGACTCCTTCATCTCTAGAGTGTGCCTCTTGTTCTTAGGTTCTAAGTGGATGGCTAGAGTTTCATCCATCACCTCCTTGTGTTACTCCGACAGCAGGAGGAAGAGGAGAGAAAATAATGAAGGGAGCATGCCTGATGCCTTTTAAGGAGGTTTAGTAGTAAGTGCCAGAAAATATCTCTGCCTACATTTTATTGACCAAAAGTTAGTTACATGCCTACACATAGAAACAGTAGGTGCTAACCGGCTCTAATTTCTGTCCTGAACAGACATGTACACAATACTAGAACAAATGTTCTACTACTAGAGAAGATAGGAAGAAGATATAATGAGGGTCGACAACCGCTGTGCTCTGACACAACCAGTAATGAATTTACTAGGAGCATCCAAATATGCAAAGTAATTAACCTCATAATATAAAATTTGAAAAGTAACTGATTCTGGTATGCAATTTAATCCTCATTTATCTATTCATCTCTTAAACAGGAAAGAGGGTGAATTGAAAACATTCTAAAAATTCTTAGAATAGCAGAGTGAGAGGGAATTAGGTAACCTAGAGAAAATCTGAGAAGAGCTCCTTAAGAACAGAATCTTTATGTGACCAGCAGCATCTCAGGCCCTCAGCAGAAGCAGGAAACACCACCAGGGGTCACTGTGTTCCAGGAGAAGGATCAAAAATTCTAGTGGATCCTCCCTCAAGAATAGTAAGTACCTGAACTCAGTGGACTGAATTCTATTACAGACTTTTAATAAAATCTCAAAAGAGAGAACAGAGACCTGGCTGTTCAAAAATGACTACAGTCAAACTCTAAACTTCCCACATCTTCAAAATACCAAAAGTACATTAATAGCAAAATTTTAGTTCTCAAACTATAGCTCAAGAGAGGGTTCCTACCAATTATGAGCAGCGTCAAGGAAAATTCACTCTCATTGTATAGGATAAAATAGAAATTCTGGACAAAGCTGCATATAGTAAGCATGAGAAAGAAGAAAATATGTAGCCTAGCAATTAATCAAACTTTCTAGAGAAAAATAACGAAAAAGAAAAGACAACAGAGATTCCAGAGGATAAACAAACATTACACAAGGAAAGGGAAATTAAAAAAATTTTTTTCTGCTGTGAAAGCTATAAAACTTGTTTTTATATGATAAGCACACTTTGATGTAATAATATTATATCACAATGTCCCATTTATGGGACTAACATATGAATTATATATTTATAATATACATTGCTCAAAACTCTCAAAACTGAATTCTCAATTCAGGGGAAAGGGATGGTGTAATGAGAGCAAATAAAGAGAAAAGAGGCAAAGAGATGAAAGCAGTTAAAGATAAAACAGAGGAACCAAATACTTGTTATTAGAGTCCCTGAGGCAGAGTACCAAAAAACTAAGAAAAACTATGAACAAAAGTATAATTTAATAATTTTCCTAAAATAAAGGGAGAAGTGGGTTTGGAAATCAAAGGAACTTGTGTTAATCTAGGAAATCATGGTATAGAATGACCAACATTGAGGCATATACTTCTTAAGTTATTGAGCCACATTGGTAAAGAGTTCCTTAGGTATTCAGGTAGACTAAAGCAAGTCAGTTAATAACAAGGTGAATGAGAAGCAACCTAATCAATGTTGTAAGATGATTGAACAATTTCCATATTGAGGAAAACATTTTCCTGTTCAGTTTTAAAGACATCAGACTACCCAAAATATGAAAGAATGAGAGACTAGATTCTTTTTAATGCAATAACTGGCAGTGATTGCAGTGTTCAGGTAACAGATGATGGCATATTGGATCAAGATGGTAATTGTAGAAATGGAAGAAGGTGGAAGGAGTCAAATTCTGGATATATTATGAATGTAGAACTAATGGTACTTTTCTGATGAATGTTGGCTATGAGAAAGAAGAGTTAAAACGATTCTAAGATTTATTTTTGCCTGAGTAATTGAAAGGATGATGTTACCATCATTTGAGATGTGAAGAACAATAAATAGAGTATGTGCTTTATTTATTTATTTACTCCTATTCATTCATTTATTTACTGTTTGGTTTGTTATCTACTGAAAATATAGTTTTGGTCATGTTAGATTAGAAGGATTTATTAGACATCCACATGGAAGTGCAAGTAAACAATTGATATATGAGTTTGGAGTTTAAGAAAGACCATAGGACATGAGTTATTAGGGATCCAATATGCACTTGGTTTCAAAGCTATGGATGTGAGTATAAATAGAGAAGAGGAGCAAAAGATTGAGTCTTGGAACTCTACAATATTGAAGGGTCAAAGTGAAGGTACAAGCACAGGAAACAGATTTGTGAAGAAGTCTGGTGTCCTTGAAACCAAGTGAAGAGTTTCCAGGAGAGAAGGATCAATTGTATTAAATGCAGCTAATGGTTCATGTAAAATAAAGACAAATAATTTAGCATGGGATTTAGCAATTTTGAGATCTAAGATCATTAACAAAGTGATTTCAGTAGAGTGGTTGGAGTAAAAGTGTGATTGGAGTGTTTTTTGCTGTTTGAGAGAGAGAGAGTGGGGGAGGGGCAGAGGAAGAGGGAGAGAAAGAATCCTAAACAGGATCTGCGCCCAGTGCAAAGCCAGATGGGGGGCTCAAAGTGGTGCTCAATCTCATGACCATGAAATTATCCCCTGAGCCCAAATCAAGAGTCCCATGACTAATAAACTGAGCCACCCAGGCACCCCAGGAGTGGGTTTAAGAAAAAATGGGGAAGAGCATTTGGGGACTGAATACACTAAAAATAATTTATTTGGATGACAGATGCATTTTTTTTCAAAGTAAAGGGTCAATCAATACTGTATAAAATGGAGAAATAGTGTTAAAACACAAAGATTCCATTTATTAGTGTTTATTAAACTTTTTAGATCTTTTAGGAAAAACCATAAATAAATTATTATTCATTCTATTTTAACTATATCTGAAGTTTAGCAATTTACTTAGCTTTGCTTAAGATTTTTCTTCTATGAAACTCAAATGAAATTAATAACCTACATAATATGATACCATTTACAAATTTTTAGTTTATTTAATTTCTTTATGTGCATACAGAGATGAATAGAATGATGTTCACTTAATGTTAATGTTTTTGGTGAGTTACTCTGTTCCAAATTTAATAAATAATATATTTTACTTTTGTAAAATATAATAGATCATTCTGTAGTTAAATTTTTGAAAATAAAGCAACACAGAAAACATTACACCATGAAGGCAAACATATAATTAAATCCTGCTATGAGGGCCTTTAGGCTAAGTTTCATTTGCTGTCCTCCAACTTCTCCATCTGTGTCTATTAACCACTTGCACCCAATACGAAACACAGACAGGGGTATACTCCATTCAGAACTACTACATTTTAACTTTTTATCTAATTTTTCTGACCAGTAAGTAGATGATAGCTACCCCCTGAAATTGTCAGAACTCTTCGGAAAATGTAACTGATTTAAATAAGTCACATTGTTTTGAAACCTTTTATGTATTTAGTGGTACCTAAATCTTCCAGGTATATTTATTGTTAAGAGTTTGTTAATAATAAATAAATATCTGTGAAAGTGAAATTTCAGCAGAGATATTTTGAAACAAGATACCTTGGGCAGGGTCCATGGGACATCGTTTGAATTATATCATTGTTGTATAAAATCAGCCCAGCTTAGAGTGTCCCTCAATTTGTTATGTCTACAAAAGTGCTACTAAACCATTGTCACATTTTCAGGGTGAAGAACCTGAGTGCCTAGAGTGAATATAAATGTCACCGTATTTATAATTTTCTATACTGAATATGAATATAGATTCAATTGTCAGAATCACTATGTATACAAGCAATTCAATAATATTATTTTGATATAAGAAAGAACTGCCATTAAGCTGATTATAATGAAGTGTACTCCAGCCTTCGAAAATTCAACATCATTGTATATACCCTGCCCAAGGTATCCTGTTTCAAAATATCTCTGCTGAAATTTCACTTTCACAGATATATATTCATTATTAACAAACTCTTAGCGATAAATATACCTGGAAGATTTAGGTACCACTAAATATATAAAAGGATTCAAAATAATGAGACTTATTTAAATATAATGATGTTGAATTTTCAAAGGCTGGAGTATACTTCATTATAATCAGCTTAATGGCAGTTCTTTCTTAGATAAAAATAATATTATTGAATTGCTTGTATACATAGTGATTCATAGTGAATCATATTCATATGATAGTGATTCATATTCAGTATAGAAAATTATAAATATGGTGACATTTATATTCACTCTAGACACTCAAGTTCTTCAATCTGAAAATGTGACAATGGTTTAGTAGCACTTACACAATGGAATACTACTTGGCAATGAGAAAGAATGAAATAGGCCTTTTGTAGCAACGTGGATGGAACTGGAGAGTGTTATGCTAAGTGAAATAAATCATACAGAGAAAGACAGATACCATATGTTTTCACTCTTATGTGGATCCTGAGAAACTTGACAGAAGACCATGGGGGAGGGGAAAGAAAAAAAAAGTTAGAGAGGGAGGGAGCCAAACCATAAGAGACTTTTAAAAACTGAGAATAAACTGAAGGTTGATGGGGGGGTTGGAGGGAGGGGAGGGTAGGTGATAGGTATTGAGGAGGTCACCTGTTGGGATGAGCACTGGGTGTCGTATGGAAACCAATTTGACAATAGATTTCATATTTAAAAAAAGAAAAGAAAAGAAAAAGAAAATTCAACATCAGTGAATTTTCAAGGAGAAAGAAAATTACATCCAAAATTTATTTTTTAAATTTCTTCGAGAATCACTAATTCAAGATGTATTTATTATTACTTGTAGTTTACTCAAATGGAGCTAAATGTTTACTTTAAACTTCTGAACATTTTGAGAACAGAAAGATGTGTAGTGTGCCATGGTACAGGTAGGTTTTTCTTGGATTAAAGAGAACAACTTACAAAACAACAACAAAGAATTTTTGGAAAACAAGTTTCTACTAAGGAATGTTATCTTTTTATCCTGTTTTTTGAATTCATTCATTTCATATGCCATTAAAATACTTCAGTAATTCAAAAGATGATACTTTGAGTTATAAGTCTTTGGTGAGTTATGGGGACTGAGATGTTCTGTGGTGAGACAGAAATGGACTACAGATGAACAGAGCTCTAAATTGTAGAGAAGATGCTGGAAGGTTTAATGGAACAAAACCTTTCATAACAATTTGGAAATATCTCATACATAATATCTAAGTTCTTACCAAATCTGTTTTCTGCATTTTCTTCTATTATTAATTCAAATTTGAACTGTTAATCTCAAACTTAATATTATAAATCCCATTTTTAAAAAATTTAAAATATCTATTTCTTCTGTTCGTGTGAGCTAAGAAAATATGACTAAGAAAATATGTGACTTAAAAATTTTCTGCAAAACTTTTGTTAACTGGTTTAAATGAATAACCAGGATAAATAAATAATCAGAATAATCAGGATAAAACACTTGACTGATGCAACATTTAAAATCGGGATTAAGCACAATATAGATAAAGAGATGAGACCATTTGCCAATGAAGACCCAAAAATTACCTTTTGAAGGAGTAATATCTGAAGAAAGAAGGTCGAAAAAATAAAAATGAACATGTTGGTGGCATTTCAAACACTTTAGAACCTGATGAAGGTAATTTTTTTCAGTCTACTATGGAAAATACATTTTTTAGCCACAATGTCAAAGTCATGGTGGTGTGCTGGAACTGAATTATAACTCTAAGCTCCACTCATGCTGAACTTTTGTGTATTCTTTATCTGCTCAGGCTGGCCATTAAACCCCTTTCCCAACAGGTTAGGCAGGCTATAAACAACAGAAGTAAGCTACTGACAAGCTTCAATAAATTTTCAAATGAAGAGCACATTTCCATATGCCATATATCATCAAATAAATATGCTTTCCTTCTTTTCCCCAAATCCAATGTGTCACATATTTCATGTACTTTAGTTAAAGACAACCCAAGTCTCCAAAAGTAGCAGTGAAACAACTCTAAAGAATTACTTGTTTTTGCATGTCAGTATCATAGAAATTATATATACATTTTTGAAATAACCAAGTATTAATGAATCTCACAGATATATGCAAAATGTTCAAAACACTAGCAGACTATAGTTTGGTTATTTGGGTTATATCTTCTCTAATTACTTTTTTTCTGCATTATTCTCAGGTTAAAATTCTAAGATTCTTATACTTGTTGAAAATATAACTATTGTTTGTTCATAATATAATTTATTCACTAGATAGTGTTGCATCCACATGACTCCTGAAACAGAATGCTACGGACACCAGTGACAGTCACAACAAAGTTTATTGCAATGAGAGGCAAGGCCTACCTATTGGGACCAACACTCTTGATCAGAGTGCAGCCTCAAACAGCCGGGGTACAGAGTTTTTATAGCCAACCACATCATCTTATCATTACCTGGGAACAGAACAAAGAAATAGTTCCCAGATGGGGGTGGAAACAGTTCAGACCTTCTGTGGTTAAGCCAGTTAAGCGGTTAAGCCGCAACCAGTTGACCTCCTTGACCCTACCTCTGGCCCACTTTTTCGAAGTTCTCAACACGCCCTTGCCCCAATCCAATCAAACACCAATCCAGTTGATTTCCCTTGAACTTTTGTTCCCTTGATTGATAGGACAAGGCTGTTATCCCTTAACCTACAGTGTCAAAACAAAGCTATTATTTCCCAAGGCTACAGGTTAGCCCTACACTACAATTTAACCCTTACAGATAGTACCTCATAACTTAAATTTGGATAGTCACATCCCAAATATATGTCTTCTGGTCAATAATTAAAACCTATTGATTACAGAAAAAATCCAATGGCCACACTAATTCAGCACAAATTTTTACAATTATGAGGAAAGTCTTGCTTCAAAAAGGTTAATTGCTTTTATAATATTATTTGGTGTCTTGAAAAATGTAGTTCTTCATTTGTTATTTCTTATAGATAAAGGTATTTGCTTATTTGTTTTTTAGTCAAAATCATAAATGCAAATTTATGATGAATCACAATGCAGTTTTTCTTTCTGATTGAATTTTCAAAGATGTTTTAGTTTTATAGATGATTTTTCTAATCTATTCATTCTAGAATCTTTTTGTTTCTCATGATAATAGACCTAATTTTCTTGATTTTAATATTAAGAAAACTGAAAGATATTTTTATCCTGCTCTCCTCTTCTATTGTAAGACCATTGTGGTTTGATACCACTTGGCTACATACAATTTGATAGTTTCAATGACATGTGTTTTAATCCATTTAAATCTTGATGAGATTATTTGTTTTTTTTCCCTCAGATAATGAGAATGGCTGGGGTGATTTAGAAGACCTATTTTTTTCTCCAAAAAATGACTAACAAAGGCCACATGAAGGAAATTCTTTGTTCACTGAAAATGCAAATCTTTATATAATGACTACATGAATGTGCATATTTATCAGGCTATATTTATTAAAAGCTTAAACACTAATTGGCTACTCAAAAAATAGTCTAAATATTGGAGAGAAAAATTAAAACTTATCAGAAAATCTATGAAATCTTTATAGGGCAAAATAAAAATAGACGAAAAAAAGTTATCTAAATTGACAACCCATTTCCACTAAAAATTTTATTCTGTCAAGCATCCTTATTTACTTTTTCTCTCATAAGAGATTTGTGAATTAGTTACATTTACCATTTTTCCTTATGTGAGTATTTAAATTATACCACATTCCTGATGTACATAATGATTATAGCAGAATAAAAACTTTGAACCATCCTGTATATATGATGTCATTATAAACAAATAATATTTACAAGGCATGAAAAGTTACATGAATAAATTATGTGTATACATGATTCCTGCATTAAGGAGGTTTAAACTTGAGTTCCTGAAGCATGACATAAATAAAACACATAAAATAACAAGGGTCATGTCATATGATAGCATGATAAATGACAAATAAGAAACGTTAAAAGAGTTTTAATATGTCATTAATCTTTTGGTTGTGGAAAATTGAAGAATGAGTCATGAGAAAGAAGAAATTAGCATCATTGTTGAAAGACACCTGGGTCTGAAATATAATAAATCATTGGAGAAATTTCTAGCCCAGAAACACATATGAAAATTTTGAGATTCAGAATCATTTTGGCTGCTATAAATGGCTTCTTTGAGTCTATGTTTCCTTATTATAAAATAGATTCGTGTTAGATTAGATAATGTATGTGAAATGCTTAAGGGTGCTAAATACAGAGTAAATGTTCAATATGTGGAATATCTATATTGTGAAATAAAATTGTAGAGATAGTTTTGGATTCCACTAGAGAGAACATTTAATGCCAAGCTCTACAGTTTCAAGCTTATTCTTTATACCTTATTTCTGTAGGAAGTTGAAAATTATTGGGGTGCCTGTGTGGCTCAGTCAGTTAAGCGTCTGACTTCGGCTCATGATCTCATGATTCGTGGGTTCAAGCCCCACATCAGGCTCTGTGCTGACAGCTCAGAGCCTGCATTCTGCTTTAGATTCTGTGCCTCCCTCTCTCTCTGCCCCTCCCCTGCTCTCTCTCTCTTAAAATTAACATTAAAAAAATTTTAAAAAAAGAAAATCATTATGACTTGTTGATCAGAGAGTGGATATGTAAAAAAACAAAACAAAACAAAACAAAAAACCCCCCAGGTATCAGGAAGATTAAGTCACCCTACCCTGCTATTGGCCTTTGAAGCAAAAACATGGAAAAGGGCAGTGTTTAGGGACAGTTAGTAGGCTATTTGGCAGAGACAGTGTTAGTGGACAGGAACAAGCAAGGATAGTCAATTTAATAAATATTTGTGGAGAACCCCTGAGGAGCCATATACTTTCTATACCCTGGAGATAAAATGATTAAAAAGACAACTTGCTTCCCAAAATGCCCATGAAGCTATAATTATTTTTTATTTCCTAGTACAAATTACTTTTCTGTACCTCAATTTCTACATCAGAAAAGTGGGAATAATGATAGATTCTTTCTCATAGGGTTACTGTGAAGATTAAAAAGTATTACACCATTAAAGCCCTTTGGACATTGCCAGACATGTATGTGTTTGTAGCTATTATTATTATTATTATTATTATTATTATTATTATTACTATTATTATTCAGAAGATGAGAGTACAGACAAAGTATAGAAGCCAAAGTATAATTGCCAGAGAAGGCAATTAATAGTTAGGACTGGAGCATCATAGGTGGGAGGAAAAGGAAAGACTTCACTAAAGAGGTGATAAACAACCACCGTGGATCAGCATAGTTCACTGTAACTTTGGGATGAAGCCAAAATGAAAGCTGAATCTTAAGTCTACCAATATTTAGTGAGTTACTTAGTCTCTCTGTGCCAGTTTCCATATTTATAACATGGGAACAATGACAGTACCTATTTCAACAGTTTGTGGTAAGACTCTAATGTAGGTTTGTGAATACACACTAGTATACTAGTGCCAAGCCCCTAGACAGTACTTCAGAATAAGGGAGCTGTTATTACTAATAACAAGATTTTGAAGGATGGCTAGACTTTTTCTAAGCATACCAGTAGGAAAGTACATTCTGAGCTGATGAACAGCCTATACAAAAGCACATAGTTTTGAAGATTGTGTATGGCATTGCTTGTAAGCTTAAAGGCAGGAGACTAATGGTAGGGGAATCCAGGTGTACAAAGTTCACTTTGGAGAAGGGATATTCTTAAGGACATGCTCAATGTCTTGCTCCATCCCTGAGGCAATGGAGAGGTAATTATGGGGTGTTTAATGGACAGTAATGTGAAGTGTGCAAACATCAATTTGCTGGCCCAAAGTGAGTGTATTGCAAATGGTGAAGGTAGCCACCAAGTGCAAGAAAGGTTTGAGGTTTGGAGAATGGGTATCAGTTAAGATGATTTTTAGGGATTTTTTTTGTTTTTGTTTATTTACTATTTCAGCGTGGGATGACAATAACACTTGAATTAAGGTTGGAGATGGATGGGATTGATATTAAGAAGGTAACATAGATGAGTGGAGGAGAAGCAGAAGCAGTAGATAACAACATGATTTCTGGCTTTAGAGGTTAGGTGGATCGTGGTATCATGAATTAAGGAATATGAAAATATTTGCAAATTTACGGAAAGCAGGATGATAGTCATATTTATAAAGGCTGAGTTTAAAATTCCTCTAGGTTGTCAGGCCTGGTAGCAATATAAAATAGGCAAGTTTTTTTTTTTTTTTAACATTTATTTATTTTTGAGAGACAGAGAAAGTATGTGAGCAGGGGAGAGGCAGAGAGAGATGGAGACACAGAATCTGAAGCAGACTCCAGGCTCTGAGATGTCAGCACATAGCTCAATGTGGGGCTCAAACCCACGAACTGTGAGATTGTGACCTGAGCAGAAGTCAGATACTTAACCGACTGAGCCACCCAGGTGCCCCTAAAACAGACAAGTTTTAAAAATAAATTTAGTTACCTGCATAGATGATTGGTTCATTGGAGACATAGAATATATACCAAAGATTTGTACCAAGCATTTGGTGATATAAAATTTAAGCTTAGGAGAGAGTACAAAGATGTAGTTACAATTGGACCATGAGAAGTTTTACATTTCTATAGGAGACATTGCATAGCAAATAACAGACATTTAAGGACTGACTCTGGGCTATGGCCTAAAATAAAAAGAAGTGGATTCACTACAAAATGCATAAATGGAATGGAGTAGGCCAACACTAGGATAAAATATGGACAGTGCAGCATCACTGTAGTTAGAGCAGAAATTCTTACAAGCTCCATTTCTATTTAGTCTCTATTTTATCTCCAAGGATTAAGATGCTCAGTTACTATTTGCTAAGTTGTTGAGTATGTAGATAATGTTTTGGAGATGAAAATAACCATGCCTACTATGTGCCATATAGGACAGAATTTAGTTAGGGGCTTTACTTATGTTACACTGTAATCCCAACCATAATCTTAGGATGTGGGCACAGCTATTCCCATTTCACACATAAGGTAAATGAAATGTAGAGAGTTTAAGGTAAAATGTGTATTAGAATGAGAAATCGTTCTAATTATAAAGCTCAGGTCCTAACCACTGAACTGTACTATCACAACAGCATGTTGTAATGACAGCACTAGACCAGTGATCAACAGATATAGGCAGTCATTAGATGTTGTGATTTTACACTCTTGATTTTAAAAGTAGGATAAATACTGCAAGTGATAGTACTTCAAATAAGGAGAAGTTCTGTTCTAATAGAAGATATTACAAGGAAGTGATGGCTGATCACCTATGCCAAATGCTATAGACAGCTCAAGAGATAAGCTTTAAGAAAAGGTCATCGCATTTAAAGATCAGGAAGTCACTGGTGATTTCTGCAACGGCAGTTTCATAGAACAATGGGGACAAACTTTTGAAATAGTTGGTTAAAGAGTGTGCGGGGAAAGGATAAGGTGGTAAGGGAGGTGAATGTAGTGTATGTTTGAAGAATTTTAGTTGTAAAAACAAAATAAATGGGATAGCAGTTTGTGAGTAGGTACCAACTTAAGTAAAATGTTAAAGATAGCGGAATTATGAGTAGATTTGTAGATGAAAGGAAGGAGAAGAGAGCAAATGACCAAGGAGTAAAAATGGGAGCAGTGTGACAGAAAAGATTTTGTCATTTACCTCAAATATGTGGAATAAGAGTATGGTCTTTGACACTAGATGACAAAAAAAAAAAAAAAAAAAAAAACAAACGATAGACTGAAAATAGGGAGAATGATGATCTCTCACATTGGTGAGAAAGAAGAATGATGACACCATGCATTTGCTATCTTCTGTCACTTACCTAAAACAAAACTATTTCAGGTTGAAAAGGTGCTGATCTCTTATTGTCATTCCAGTTATATTATAATTCCATGCCATAGGGTCAACTATGATATCAATGCATTGTTGAATACTTTTATTTTTTTCCTCAGCTGGCATTAATGCTATCAATTCTAAAATGATGTTTTAATTTCTAGGACAAATAGACATAACTACTCAAATATAAACATAATACATTTGCCAGGTGTCAGCCCAAATTGCTTTTGCTTTTCACTAGTTGATCCTTCTGTTCACCAGCTTTACTTGTCCACCAACTCACAAAACCAATTTTTAATCCATGTTTCTACATAAACCATTTGCACTGATTGTAGCTTTGGTATAATGACCAAACCTTAGAATCAGTTCACCAAGTCATATATATGGCTTATTGTAGGGGTGGACAAAGAGAAGGAACAATGGAATTTTTCTTTAATTGGTTACATTTGGAGATCTAGGGATTCAAATGCAAAAATGTAAATACAAAAGCAAGAGTGGTAGTACTGGGGACTGAAAATAGAAAATAGGCCAAAGGTAGAATTGAGACACACATAATGCCATTGGTAAGTGAATTTTTAGGCTGTTGGCCCAGCCCAAATTTCAAAACATACTCAAGAAACTGAAAGTCATAATTGCCTAAAATGTATTATCATTGCCTTCTTACAGGCTTTAGAACATATCTTGGAAAACATTTGGGTTTGTTAAGATGTCTCCCTAGTCAGAAATCAATGATTAGGAGTGCCTGGGTGGCTCAGTTGGTTGAGTGTCCAACTTGAGCTCAGGTCATGGTCTCAAGGTTTGTGAGTTCAAGTCCTGCGTCAGGCTCTGTGCTGACAGTTTGGAGCCTGGCGCCTGCTTTGGATTCTGTGTGTCCTTCTCTCTCTGTCTGCCCCCGGCTTGTGCTCTCTCTCTCTCTAAAATAAACATTAAAAAAAGAAAGAAAAGAAACCATATAACTCATGTCCTAAGTCATTCTATTTTATAGTGGTTCTAGCTCTGGGACTTACGAAGGCAGCTTAAATGTGTCCTTCAGACTGACAACTTTAAACAGATTTCTTCCTGGCTCTAGGCCTTTACCTCCCTTTATATAAGAACATTTACCTTAGAAAACTTGCTATTGCAGATTCTTTCTCTGCTCCTGTGAGGTCTACATAAATTTCATGTAATGTACATAAGCCTCTTACCAATTTTATTTATCTCCCAGTTTCTGGAGGATAGGGTAAGAACATATCTTTGGTGGGTGACTTGCTCCAAGTTATAAAACTACCTCCTGTTGTGAAGATACAAGAAAGTTTACTTTTCCTTTGGTCAAAGCAATTGGCAAATCACTTGACCTGTGTTCCTCCTCTCACCCCACTGCTTAAAAATCCTTTCTCTGTTTGAGGTGCCAGGGTGGCTCAGTTGGTTGAGTGTCTGACTTCGGCTCAGGTCATGATCTCACAGGCTTTGTGCTGACAGTCAGCTCTAAGCCTGAAGCCTGCTTCAGATTCTGTGTCTCCCTCTCTTTCTGCCCCTTTTCCACTTGCACTGTATCTCTCTCTCTCTCAAAACTAAAGTAAACATTAAAAAAATAAAAATAAAAATAAATCCTCCCACTGTTTGTTCCAGCAGAGTTGTTGAGTTCAGACTTTAGTTCTGGTCTCTGTCCCCTGTTGCAATAGCCTTGAATAAAGTCTTCCTTGCATGTGTAATTGTTTAGTGCAATTTTTGCTGTGACAAACCTCATGGGCCCTCATCTAGTATCTGATATCTGATATCCTTGTGGTTACTCAAGCCTATTTGAGTTTAAACACTATACATAATTGAGTTAAACACTGTACAAAACCAATGGATTAGTAACTCTTTAAATTTTTTTTTTTAACGTTTATTTATTTTTGAGACAGAGAAAGACAGAGCATGAACAGGGGAGGGGCAGAGAGAGAGGGAGACACAGAATCTGAAACAGGCTCCAGGCTCTGAGCTGTCGGCACAGAGCCCGACGCGGGGCTTGAACTCACGGACCGTGAGATCATGACCTGAGCCGAAGTCCGACGCTTAACTGACCAAGCCACCCAGGCGCCCCGGATTAGTAACTCTTTCAAGGCAGAACTTCACCAACATAAATTAGTGAATATAAACCCTGAGTCCTAGAACACTAAGCCTTTGGAAAACAACTGAAATTTATAAAACAAAATCATTTCCTAAGACCCAGTATCCTCAAATTTATGACAATCATACTATTTTAAAATCTATCTTTTTGTTGTCCAGTTCTTTATAGCATGGCTTTATACAAGCACAGTCACAGAGAAAGCATACTTTCCCCTCTGTTTCTTTTATCTTTTCTTTATGTTTAACTGATATATCAATTTATTAAGCCTAGTATTGGGCATTATGTAGACTAAAAACTTGATTGAGTGATTTTTTTTTTTTTTTTTTTTTTTTTTTTTTTTACTTTTCATCCAGGAAAGTAAAGTTTGACGTAGCAGTTTTATTTTTCTGCTAGTCTATCAGAAAGTCAATGATTAATAATTTTAAATTGTCTTAAAAATATTCTTTACTTGCAATTGGCTCATTTCTTTTGATATCATAGTGGTGTAAGAATTTAAAACAAAGGTCTATGTCTAGCATACTAGGTCTATTCTTGACACTATAGTCAAATATCTTTGATGCTTATACAGCCTCATTAGCAAATTTTTAGAGGTTGTCTTTTCTTTTAGGTTTTTTAGTTTTTATGTTTTCTGATGTTAATTTTGAGCTGCTTGCACATTCATGGTTTTTACTGTAGCTTTTCCAGGTTGAAGAGATGCATCTTTGTCTCCAAATACATGTGCCTTCTTTTTGCTCGCATTTTTGTAAGTAACAAAGATTAGGCTCTTCTGAACTTGCATAAAGAGAAGACTTGGAGTAAACATTTCTAAACAGACTCACTGTCATTCTTTCTTTCTTTTTTCGAAACATGTATTTTCTTTTAGAGTCTTTGCTCTTTGATTCTTCATGAAGATGTTCTTTTCCATGTTGTTTAAAGGAAGAAAGGGCAATAGTTGGTGTTAAAAAGTTTGGAGATCAAATAGTTCTGTGTTTAATTCCTGGCCTCTGATATCTGTTAATTGCATGCCCTTGGATAACTTTAAACTTCTTGAGTGTGTGTTTCTACATTTGTCAAGGGGGAGTTTGATGAGGTCATTTATACGAAGCACTTAGCAATGGGGATAGGCTCTTTAAAAATGTTAATTTATTCTCTTTTTAGCATGTCTGAGAAAATGAACTGATTTGATCATCAAATTGCCTATCCATCTCTTCCCTGGTATGAATAATGGAAAGAATGAAGAGTTGGTCACTCAAATTTAAGATTATGATGAATGACAGAGATGTGTTTGCTTCACCTCCATCCAAAAAGTATACAACTTGTAACCCAACTCTAGATCGATGATTATGTCACCATTAATATTAGTTGTCACAATGAGTTCATTAGACAATACCCCAGGGAGTGCCTAAAGCAGCTAAACCTTTGGCAGGCCAGAAGTAGCTCCCTCGTGAGGCGACTTTTGGCTGAATTAGAGAGGAAACACTGTCACTCCTCTGAATGGAAATGACACACAGTGAATTACTTAAACTGAGACTGCCAGGCCAGCATAATCTAATGCAGTGATGTGTCATTATCACTCCTGGAAAATTAACCGCAGCTCCACACTTCTGTGACCAAGAGCAGGCTACTCACTCTCCAAAGAATATTTTGGAAAATATAAATTGCCTCTCCAACTATTGTGACCACTTTTTTTTTTTTTTCCAAAAGGAAAAATAGAATAAAAGCTTTGCAAGTTTGTGGAGGAGACAATGGATATTTAAAATAGAGTATTACTAACCATTTCCTTTTCATTTTATTTTTCTCATGTGATTTTGTTTTCAAAAGAATGTTTTCTTTTTACATGATTGGATAATGAAATAAATTCAGGAAATTAGAATTAACACACATAAACCAAACTGAAAGGGACTTCAACTATGAATTTGAAAAATCTTTGTAATATAAACCTTTACATTGAAATTAGACCCCAGAATGCCTTAAAAACTGTTATGTCTAGGTGAGGATAGGAAACTCTTGGCCCTCTGGAGTAGCTGGTTTTTAATAGATGAGCATTTACTGTTGAATGAAAGATTAAGTGTCCTAGCCAGCCTCATTTATTCCAAATAATTGAATCAGTGCTAAAAAATTCAGGATTATTATGATGGTAACAGAATCTTTGTATAAGTCTATTTTTGTGAACATATATTTTCATTTGTCTTTGGTAAATGTCTAGCTATGTAATTTCTGCGTCTTATGGTAGATGCATGCTTAATTTTTTAAAGAAATTGCAAAACCTTTTTTGCAAAGTAATTGTGCCATTTCATGTTCCCACTAGCAACATATGAGATCTTCAGTTGCTCTATATTCTTCCCACATTTGGAAGAGTCAGTCTTTTTCATTTAGCAGTCCTAGGGTTTGTGTGATGGTATTTCACTGTGGTTTTAATATGCATTACTCTAATGATGTTGAACACCTTTTCAAGTGATTATCAAGTATTTATATATCTTCCTTTGTAAGGTCTATGTTTTAGTCTGACCATTTTTAAAAACTATATATTATTATTGACTAATAGGATTTCTTCATATGTGCCAGAAACAAGTCCTTTGCCAAATATATTTTTTGTGAATATTTTTCTCTAGTCTTTTGTTTGCTTATTCATTTTCTTAATGATGACTTTTGATGAGCACATATTTAAACAACTTTTTTTTAATGTTTATTTTTGAGAGAAAGAGAGAGAGAGAGAGAGAGAGATTGATTCAGGGAGTGAGCAGGGGAGGGGCAGAGAGAGGGGGATACACAGAATCTGAAGCAGGCTCCAGTCTCTGAGCTGTCAACCCAGAGCCCAATGAGGGGCTCGAACCCACAAATCGTGAGATCATGACCTGAGCTGAAGTCAGATGCTTAACTGACTAAGCCACCTAGGTGCCCTGATGAGCACATATTTTTATTTTTGATTTTAGTCTATCAAATTCTTATTATTTCCTTTTGTAGTTATTCCTATTTGTGATGTAGCAAAATAGCCTGTGGTTGCACCTATATCATGAAGATAATATTCTATGTTTTTTAGACAGTTTATAGTTTTAGCTTTTATATTTGGGTCTATGATCCATGTCAGATTGATTTTAATGTATACTGTAAAGTAAGTATTGAGGTTCTTTTTCTTTTATATAAAAATTTACTTGTTTCAGCACCACTTAATGAAAACATTTCATTTTCTTTAATAAATTACATTGGCACACTTGTCAATATTAAGTGAATGTGTTTTCTAAATGTCTCATTGATCTATTTATCTATTTTTATGGTAATGTCACCCTATCTTGATTACTGTAGCTTTATAACAATTCTTGAAATCAGGTAATATAAGTTCTTAACTTTGTTTTGCTTTATCAAGATTATTTTTTTCTACTCTAGGTTTTTTTGCATTATCATATAAATTTTAGAATCAGACTTGTCAATTTCTATAAAATTCTTCAGGGATTATGATTGGAATTCTAATACATCTGTATATCAATATATGAATATCTTAATATTTATTGGGTCAATTCATGGCCATGTTCTGTCTCTCAATTTATTTTTCTATTCTTTAATTTATCTCAGGGCTTATTGAATATTTTAGTTTAGAAGTATTGTACAAATTTTATTAAATTTATAAGTATTTTTGTGGCTGTCGATGTTATTGCAAATGGAATATTTTGCACTTTTTCATTTGTTTGATATGGCTATACAGAAACAGTTATTTTTGTGTATTAATTTGTATCCTTTGACATTGCAAAATTCACTTACTAATTCTAGTAGTTATTTTATAAGTAGTTTGGTTATTTAAAAAAAGTTTTTTAATGTTTATTTTTGATAGGCAGAGAGAGACAGAGCATGAGCAGGGGAGGGGCAGAGAGAGAGAGAGACATACAAAATCTGAAGCAGGCTTCAGGCTCTGAGCTGTCAGCACACAGCCCAACGCAGGGCTCGAGCCCACGAACTGTGAGATCATGACCTGAGCCAAAGTTGGATGCTCAACTGACTGAGCTGTCCAGGCACCCCCATTTAGTTATTTTACATCGACATAATTATGTCTACTATGAATAAAGTTTTATTATTTTAAAAATCTTTATGCTTTTATTATTTTTCTTGTCTTGTTGCATTGTCTAGAACCTCCAATAAAATGTTACAAGTAATTGGTGAGAAGTTACGTCCTTGCCTTGTTCTAGATATTAGGATGCATTATGTCTTTTGCTTAGATGTTAATTGAGACCTTTCAGTTTCCTTTTATCACATTGAGGAAGTTTCAATTCTTAGTGTACAGATTTCTGTATAAAAAGCGTTTTGTTAAAATGCTTCCCTGAATCTATGAAGAAAATATTTTTTCTTTTTAGTTTTAATAGAGTGAATTACATGGATTGCATTGGAGATATTAAATTAACTTTTCATTTCTGATATAATCTCTGGTCATGATTATCTTTTTATGTATTCTGATTTTGTTTTGCTAATATTTTTTTTAATGTCTACTTAATTATTTATTTAGAGAGAGAGTGTGTGTGTGTGAGTGAGAGTGGGGCAGAGAGAGGGAATAAAGAGAATCCCAAGCAGGCTTTTCACTATCAGAGAAGAGCCCAATGCAGGGCTCTATCTTACAAACTGTGAGATGATGATGTGAGCCGAAATCAAGAGTTAGATGGTTAACTGATTGAGCCACCTAGGCACCCCATGTTTTGCTAACATTTTATAAAGGAATTTTAAGTATATTTTCTAAAGTGATATTTGTCTGTAATTTTATTTCCTTTTAATGACACAGATTTTGGTGTTTGTGTTACACTGGCCTCTATTTTCTGAAAAGTTTGTTTAATATTGGTATTGCTCCATTGTTAAATTTTTATAAGTTTCACTCATTTATTCATCTGGGCTTCGAATTTCTTTATGAGATGACTTTTTATAATAAACTCAAATTTTAAAAGTAAAGAACAATTCTTGTTTTTCTATTTCCATTAACTTAGTTTTAGAGAGGTGTTGATTTTTTTCAGGAATTTGTCCTTTTCATGTAAGTTGCCAAACTCACTGGCAAAACTTTTTGTAACCTTCCTTTGTCTTCTTTTAATGTCTACAGAATCCTTAGTTCAGTCTCCTTTTATTCCTTATATTGATAATTTGCTTTCCCTCTTGTATTTTTTGAGCAGTTTTGCTAAGTGTTTACAAATTTACAAAGAACCAGCTTTAGGCTTTATTAATTTTGCTTCTATTTTTGAACTCATTGAATTCATTCCTTCTTTACTGTTTCATTTTCTTTCTTTTTGTTTTTAAATTTTTTTAAATTTATTTTGAGAGAGCATAATTGGGGAAGGGGCAGAGAGAGAGAAAGAGAGAGAGAGAGAGAGAGAGAGAGAGAAAGAATCCCAAGCAGGTTCTGCACCACTAGTGTAGAGCCGGATGTGGGGCTCAAACCCCACAGATTATGATCTGAGCCAAAGTCAGACTCTTAACTGACTGAGCCACCCAGGCGCCCCTCATTTTCTTTTTTTCTACTAATTTTGATGTTAATTTGCTCACCTTTTTCTAATTATAAGATGACAATTTAGATCATTAACTTTAAACTTTTTTCCCTCTTATAATACAAGCATTTAAAGCTACAAATTTCACCCTGAGTACTGCTTTTATTGTAGCTCACAAACTTTGTTTTGTAACATTTTCATTATTATTCAATTGGATTCATTATTATTCACTGGTGATATCATGTTTTGACCATGGGTTGTTTAGAAGTGAGTTGTTTAATATCCAAATATTTGAAGGTGTTGGGGAAATATAATTTTTAAAAAAAGCATTTCCTTCCAATCCAGAAAACTGCTTCACAAAGCTAGAAGAGAGAAAATAATCTTATTCTTGTATTAGAATTAAACAAGAATGTTATGCACATGTCAGGCAATCTGCTAAGAAATTGCAAAGATAGAAATGTCACCTATTTATATAGCCAAGCAGATACAACCTATTATGTAGGTTTTATCTCAAGATAAACAGTAGTAATACCTTCAAATACTTGGATATTAAACAACTCACTTCTAAACAACTCCAAGTGCTCATCCCAAAGAGTATCCTCCTTAATGCCTGTCACCCATTTAACCCACCCTCCAACCCCCCCGCATCAACCCTCAGTTTGTTCTCTGTACTTAAGAGTCTCTTATGGTTTGCCTTCGTCTCTTTTAATTTTATTTTTACTTTCTGTTAAGTTTCAAATTCCACATATGAGTGAAATATATTTATTTTTCTCTGACTTATTTAACTTAGCATAACTTCTGAAGGAGCCTACATAATACCCTCCAGTTCTACCCACATTGTTGCAAATGGCAAGATTTCATTCTTTTTCATCATCAAGTCATATTCCATTATGTATGTGTGCGTGTGTGTGTGTATACACATTTATATATACATATTATATATATATATATATATATATATATATATATATATATATATGAAGTTTTAAAAAGTTAGTACATTGAGGCACGTGGCTGGCACATTGGGTAGAACATGTGACTCTTGACCTCAGGATCATGTGTTCAAGCCCCACACTGGAAACGGAGCCTACTTAAAAAAAAAATCTAATATGTTATTTGCCTTGGAGGAAGAATCTTTGAATGTATCATACTAATGGTGTATGGTTAATCAAATTATTTTTGAAATTGAATTATAATTGACATACCATATCTTGTTTGTTTAAGGTGTACCTCATAGTGATTTGAAATTTCTGTATATTACTAAATGATCTCCATAATAAGTCTAGTTAGCATCTATCACTATACAATATTACAAAACTATTGATTATATTTCCTGTGCTGTACTTTACATCTCCATGACTTATTTATTTTATAACTGGAAGTTTGTCTCTCTTAATCCCCTTCGCCTATTTAGTCCACTCCATTCCCTTCCACAATGGTAACTAACAGTTTGTTTCCTGTATCTGTGGGTCTGTTTCTGTTTTGTTTCTTCACCTATTTAGTCCACCCCACCCCTTTCCACAATGGTAACTAACAGTTTGTTTCCTATATCTGTGGGTCTGTTTCTGTTTTGTTTATTTTTTACATTACACATATAAAGGAAATCATACTGCATTTGTCTTTCTCTGTCCAATTATTTCATTAGCATAATACCCTCTAGGTCTATCTATGGCAAGATTTTATTCTTTTTTATGGATGAGTAATACCCATACACATACACATGCACACACAGCCCAAAACTTCTGTATCTATTCATCTATTGATGAACACTGAGGTTACTTCCATATCTTGGCTATTGTGAATAATGCTGCAATGAACAAGGGGTGCACATATCTCTTTTAATTGATATTTTTGTTTCTTTTAGATAAGTTGTCACAAGTGGAATATCTGGAGTATACAGGAGTTCTATTTATAATGTTTTGAGGAACCTCCATACTGTTTTCTACACTGGCTGCACCAATTTACATTCTCACAAAGGTTCCCTTTTCTCCACATTATTGTTGACACTCATTACTTTTTGTCTTCTTGATAATAGCCCATCTGACAGCTATGAGGTGATACTCCATTGTGGTTTTGATTTGCATTTCCCTGATGATTAGTGAAATTAAGCATTTTTCATGTGTCTGTTGGCCATCTGTATGTCTTTTTGGAAAAAAAAATGTCTATTCAAGTTCTTTGCTTATTTTAATCAGGTTGTTCGTTCTTATGGTATTAAGTTTTATACATTATTTATGTATTTTGGATATTATGTATCCATCCATAATCCATTTTGGATATTATGTATCCATCCATAATCCATAATCCAATATGTATTATGTATTGGATATTTATGTATTTTGGATATTAACCTCTTTGGATGTATTGTTTGCAAATATTTTCTCCCGTTCAGTAGGTTGCCTTTTAGTTTTGCTGATGGTTTTCTTTGCTGTGCAAAAATGTTTTAGTTTGATGTAATCTCATTTATTTAATTTTTGCTTTTGCTGTCTTTGCCTGAGGAGACTGGCAGAAAAAAAATATTGCTAAGATTGATGTCAAAGAGTTTACTGCATGTGTTCTGGGAGTTTTATGGCTTCAGGTTTTACATTCAAGTCTTTCCATTTTGAATTTATTTTGTATATGGTATAATATAAAGATCTGGTCTCATTCTTTTGCATGTAACTGTCCAGTTTTTTTAATACAATTTGTTGAAGAGACTATCTTTTCTCCATTTTAAGTCCTTGCCTCCTTTGTCATAGATTAATCAATCATGTATGCATGGGTTTATATCTGGTCTGTATCTTATTTTTGTTCTTATTTTGTTCTTATTTTTGTTCCTTTGATCTATGTGTCTGTTTTCATGCCAGTACCATACTATTTTATTACTATAGCTTTTTAGTATAATTTGAAATCAGGGAGCATGGTACTTCTGGCTTTGTTCTTCTATCACAAGATTACTTTGTCTATTCAGGGTCTTTTGTAGTTTTATACAAATGTTAGGATTATTTGTTTCGGTTCTGTGAAAAATGCCATTGGTATTTTCCTGGGGATTACATTAAATCTGCAGATTGCTTTGGGTAGTATGGATTTTTAAACAACATCAGTTCCTACAGTCCATGAGTACAGAAAAATCTTTCCACTTATTTGTGTCATCTTCAATTTCTTTTATCAGCGTCTTATAGTTTTCAGAGTACAGGTCTTTTACCTTTTCGGTTTAATTTAAGGTTTTTTTATTCTTTTTGATGCACTTGTTTTGTTTGGTTTTTTTACAATTTCTGTGCTATCTTTATGACCAGTTTCTTTTTTTTTTTATTTTTAACTTTTTAATATTTAAATCCAAGTTAGTTAACATATAGTGTAATAATGATGTCAGGAGTAGAATTTAGTGATTCATCACTTACATATAACACCCAGTGCTCATCCCAACAAGTGTCCTCCTTAATGCCTCTCGCCCATTTAGCCCATGCCCCCACCCAACACCCCTCCAGCAACCCTCAATTTGTTCTCTGTGTTTAAGAATCTCTTATGGTTTGTCTCCCTCTCTTTTTTTATATTATTTTTACTTTCTTTCCCTTATTTTTTCATCTGTTTTGTTTCTTAAATTCCACATATGAGTGAATCATATGTTATTTGTCTTCCTCTGACTGACTTATTTCTCTTAGCATAATACACTAGTTCCATCCACGTTGTTGCAAATGGCAAGATTTCATTCTTTTTGACTGCCGTGTAGAGTAATATTCTATTGTATATATATACCACATCTTCACCCATTCATCAGTCGATGGACATTTGGGTTCTTTCCATACTTTGACTATTGTCGATAGTGCTGCTGTAAACATTGGGGTGCATGTGCCCCTTCAAATTAGCACTCCTGTATCCTTTGGATAAATACATAGTAGTGCAATTGGGTATAGGGTAGTTGCACTAGGTATAGTGCAACTCTAGGGTAGTTCTATTTTTATTTTTTGAGGACCTCCATACTGTTTTCCAGAGTGGCTGCACCAGTTTGCATCCCCACCAACTGTGCAAAAGGGTTCCTCTTTCTCTGCATTTGATGCACTTGTAAATGAGATTGTTTTCTTAATTTCTTTTTCTGATAGCTTGTTATTAGTATATGAAAATGCAACCAATTCCTGTATGCTAATTTTGTATCTTGCAACTTTATTGAATTCACTCATTTATATATTATTTATTTTATACTATATATATGTGTGTATAGTGTATATATGTATATGGGTGCCATTTATATATATGTGTGTATATGTGTGTGTGTATATATGTATATACATATATATATATATATATATATATATATATATATATATATTAATATAGGGGCCCTGTATTAATATAGGGGCACCTGGGTGGCTCAGTCATTAAGAGCTTGACTCTTGATTTTGGTTCAGGTCATGATGAATCCATGACAGTTCATGGATTCAGACCCTGCTTTGGGCTCTGCATTGACAGTGCAGAGCCTGCTTGCGATTCTCTCTCTTCCCTTCTGCCCCACCCCCCTCAAATAAATAACACTTAAAAAATATTAATATATATTTTCTGGAGTCCTTAGGATTTTCTATATATAATATTATGTCAGTGTAGATAGTGACAGTTTTACGTCGTCCTTTCCAATTTTGATGCCTTTTATTTATTTATTTTTACCTAATTCTTACCTAATTTCCATTATTATGTTGAATGAAAGTGCTCAGAATGGGCATTCTTGTCTTGTTACCCCTCTTAGAGGAAAACTTTTAGCTTTTCACCATTGAGTAGGATGTTAGCAGTGAGTTTGTCATATGTGACTTTTATTATGTTGATGTACGTTCCTTCTATACCCACTTTGTTGACAGGCCGCTACAAGATTAGATTTTCATATATTCATCCCAAATATGACAGAGAACTAATACTCCTTTAAGAGAAAAGACTGCAGGAAACATTCCTGGCTTCCCATATTTTCAGATCATGTGGTGGTACTGACAGGATTTTAGAGCCGATATTACCCATAATATTCAATCATAATAGTGAATTTGGAAAGGATATTTCATCTGGCTAGTATTCCAAACAGTGGAAAGCTAGAATTTATAGAAATTCTCCTTTCTAGCTTTCTCTTGTTTGGAATACTAATATGACTATTGAGTGGTCACAGACTGTCAGCTGGTCCACTGTTTTCAGGAACCACCAGACATCTAGGAAGGCTTACACTGACAACATTTCTGTTGTTTCAGTGGGTACACTCCATTTCAGATCAAAAGATGGGATGACACAGTCCCTGTTTTCATTTTACATATGGCATACTCTTCCTTCAACCCAATTCCACAGGTTGAATATCTGTTCTTCCTGTGAAGTTCTCAGTTGTGTGAGAGTCGATACTAATTGTGAGTTTTATCACAATCCAGATTCAATTAATCAGCACCCAGAGGCTGGAAAACTGCTCTTACATCACAGATTCTAATAACCATCTTAGTAAAGGCTCCCAGGAGAACTGATCTATACAGAGTAGCAAACTAGCTCCATTCCAAACCGTATTCTTTAGTTTCTGCCTTTTAAATTTAGCTAAACCGTTAGTCTCTATTGCATCGCACCCACCCTGACCTTCAGCATGGACATTGCCTTCATTACCTGCAATAAGCTTGTGTGATTTTGTTGCCCACCTTGTTTGTTATCCCTCTTTCAGGAATCAGTGCTGTGCTATCTGAAACCATTGTTTTATATATATTGTTATATACATATTGTTATAAATGTATATTTTGGTTTGGGTTTTTTTTCAAATATTTTATGTTTTTAAAGTAATTTCTATACCCAACATGGGGCTTGAACTCACATTCCTGAGATCAAGTCTCATGCTCTATTGACTTAGCCAGCCAAGCACCCCCATATATATTTTGTTTTTAAAGTTAAGATGGAAGAAAAATTTTAATTCTTGTTAGTCCATTTTGGTTGATAACTATAGATTTTGTGTTGATAGATATTGTAATCTTAGTAGGACAAAGAACTTTCTTACTAAATAAAAAAGAATCCTCATCTCTTAGTGAATAAATTTCCTGAAATTACGATAAGGAACTTCACCAAGTTTTTTTCCACAAGATTTAGTATGTACTGCATAGCTATTACTTGGATCAAAAATTAATCTTGGGGGCACGTGGGTAGCTCGGTTGGTTAAGTGTCCAACTCTGCATTCAAGCTCAGGTGTTGATCGCAGGGTCGTGAGTTCAAATCCCACTTTAGGCTCTATGCTAGGCATGGAGACTACTTAAAAACAAGCAAAAAAAAGTTAATCTTGCATCCTTTTCTGTTTATAAATTATAGAATCTAATGTAATAAAATCATGTGCATGTAATTTTATCTAGATGTTTTGAGAACTGACTTATGGAAAAAAATTGAAATTTTAAATAGCCTTTTAATTTATCTCAGATTGATTCCCCAAAACTAAATACATTATTCTACTACTCTCAGTGGCTAAATGTCTTTCATAAATAATGTAAATTGGGTTAAATAGATATTCATTAACTTTTACAAGAAAAACCTTTGTAAAGGTTTTGTAAACTTTGTAAAAAAAGTGCCTGAAATGGGCATAATTAACATCCATGCCTAAATGAGTCCTGGAACTCTGTGAGTCCATTCATCTTTTTATGCAGTCTTTTTTGGTTAATAAGAAAAATAGCCATGGAAAAAATGATACTGAAGAGTAAATTAAAAGACTAGTTCAAAAGGAAGACACATTTCTCCTCTTGTTATAGAAGTACCTCTTAATATGATTTTGTTTAATTCTGACTCTTAAGCTTAAGCAGAAATTCCAGTGAAACTAAGTGATTACACTTTAATTATGACCTACTTTCAAACAGAGCAGATTGGCAGAATTCTGTGCACTTAATAAGTAGCTGTATCTTGAAATACACTTGGACCAGCCGTGGTTATTGCACACATATTCAATGAATATTTCAAATTTAAGCAGCTGGCTCTATGGATAGGTTAAATGAAGATCAATTTACATTCTTTTACTACTCTTCTTCTGCAGTTCTCAAATATGAAAGCAAAGTGGTATAATTTCTCACTATAAATAGAGCAACTCTAGATATTTAGAACCACACCAATTCCTAGCCTTGGACTGATCATCAGAGATGTGACTTACAAAGGCATTTGACATTTTAGGTTGCTTGTTTATATTAAATTGGGGGGCAAAAGTTGCACGTCTACTTGTTAGTAGTTCTGCCAAGAAACAATTCATACTGGAGGAGATATATACAAAATAGTATGGTTATTTTTATTTTTTGTGAGTATTTTGTTATTTGTGGCCCATGTTATTTCTCTTCATGGTGGATAATTTAGATTCAATTTTCTTACAATGAAAGTAAGTAGTTACTTTGGTGCACAAATAAACGAAGGTAAAGAGAGATAAGATAAAGTGTTAAGTAAAAACTGTTTTAGGTGAAATCAATATAAACTGTTCACTGAGTTCAGTCAAGTCAACTTTTAAACTTGAGAATAGAGCTAATCAATAAGTATACAAAGATGTTTTAATACAGTAATAATTGAGATGAAAATATTTGGTATGAAAAAAATAAGGACTTGTCAGAATAAAGTTTAACTTGATCTCAGGATAAGTATGCCTGATAGTTATCTATCTAAGCAGATTTATCAAGATTTCATCAAGAAATTAACAACTAAGTAAAAAGTGCTTTTTAGTTTTTAATTCAATTTTTAAACTACTAGGCAAAATTAAAAATAACATAAGCTGATAACTTCTTGAGAGAGCCTTCACTAGTTGTGATTCTACCCCTGAATTTCTTCACAGTCTGCATGACCTTGACTACTGCTTTCCTGAGAAGGGACATGAAATTCAGCAACATCTTTTACCTTCTTCGCACACTTTCTCAATCTCTTTATTTTTGTTCTCATAAATTAGTAACTGAGCTAAATTGCTGTAAGGGTAATAGCCTCCAAACTGATGTCTCTACCTCCAGTATCATCTTCTGATCCATATTACATGTTGCTGGGACAATTATCCTAACATACAGTGTGAAAATGACGGCTGCAACTCCTTTACTGGCTCTTAACTATTTATAGGATGAATTCAGTCACCATGAATATGATATACAAGGTCCCTCAATGAAGGATACTTACCTTTTTTTTTTAACAGCTTTTTAACTTGTGACAATTTTCCATATATATACACAAATACTACCTGTCTACTCAAGTCATGTTGAATTGATTACTATTTACTAAATCACAGTGACATTGTCATACCTCTTTGTAGGATGGTTCCTTCTAAAATGCTACCCTTGATGATCTTTACCCTTCAAGATTGTTAAGGCTCAATTGTCATCTCCCCTATGATGATTCCTTCTGTGAAGGAGAGAGAGATCATATTTAAAGAGATTTGGAAAATGCTATAAAAAAATTAGGTGCCTGGGTGGCTCAGTTGTTTGAGCAACTGACTCGTGATTTCGGCTTAGGTTTTGGTCCCAGGGTCATGGGATCAATCCCCGCATCAGGATCTCTGCTGAGTGCTGCGTGTGGAGCCTACTTAGGATTCTCTCTCTCTCTCTCTCTCTCTCTCTCTCTCTCTCTATCTCTCCCTCTGCCCCACTCCCTGGCTTATGCTCTCTCTCTCTTTCTATAATAAAAAAAAAATTTAAAAGGAGACTTGGAAAATGCTAAATTAAATGTAGTTCTTAAGTATGTTTCTAGTAATAGCAAATATCCAAGTAGGAATATCTAGTGTGCACCTTCCCCAACTGATTTTGCCACAGAACACATTTTTGGGCAGAACGTCTTATGGATCAGATTCCATTAATTCCTAGTTGGAAAAAAAGTTTTTCAAAACCTTTTGGAAAAACACTTTTCCAGCTTGATATAAAAATGCTTGTCTGAAAAGACAAGTTGAAGTGATTTATACATATTACCTCATAGCCCCTTTTGATGAGTCAAAAGCCCTGGATAAAATTTTTATACCTAGAAACCTGTTCTACCTTAAATAAGTTAGTGTCTTATTTTTTTTAATTGTTAACATTTTTAAATTTATTTTTGAGAGAGAGAGAGAGAGAGAGAGAGAGAGAGAGAGAGAGAGAGCACAAGTGGAGGAGGGTCAGAGAGCGAGGGAGACACAGAATCTGAAGCAGACACCAGGCTCTGAGCTGTCAGCACAGAGCCAGATGTGGAGCTCAAACTCACAAGTAGTGAGATCATGACCTGAGCCAAATTCAGACGTTCAACTGACTGAGCCACCCAGGTGCCCCAAGTTAGTGTCTTTAAACAAGAACATTTTTTTTGTGTGTGTGAACTTTACTGGCAAAGTACTAAATTAACATATTTGTTAACATATTTAATTAACATTAAAAATAATGTTTAACATTAACATAGCTGCTGATACAAAGGTGGCAGCCTTCATTTCCTTCTTTCTACTAAATGCCACCACGTTGTTGGTTCTGAGTCATTTCCTTGCTAATACTGGAGAAGGGGAGAAGGAGGTGAGAACCTTTGATCCTTGACATAGCAAGAGATTGCTTTTTCTAATGCTTTTGATGAATTCTTATCTCTTTCCCATTTTGCAGAAATCTTAAAGTTACTGTGTAATTATCAACAGTTAGAGCTCTGTGGAGTTATCTTTCTCTTGAAACAAAAAGCAGGGATTAAATGCAAAATCCTTTCACTGTGAGTAAAGAAAACCTTATTTCTTTTTATATTTTCAACTTTAATTTTTTCTCCTCTTTATAGTTTTTTTCTTCATTTATCTGAGGTCACTTCTGACCCTCTTACATCTTATCCCCCAGTCAAACTTTTAATCCTTATAGCCTGCAGTTATTGCCCTTATTTATGAAAATCCCTCTAGACAGATAGAATCTATACTCATATAAGAGGAGACCTGGCAAGGTGGGAGCTACATCTCACATGCAGACCAACTGAGTAAATCCAGTGGTCAAGTATCTACCATGTTTCAACACCAAGACTCAGCTAGACGCCTAGACAGAGCCAACCATGAGGATCCAGATGTTTCTCTCCAGATACCATAATTCCCACAGTCTATAACTGATTTATACATTTTATGATTCTTAAGGTGTCATTTATTTTCCTTCTAAATTTCAATATTCATTTTAACAAAATGTTAAAATTTATAACAGTGATACCATTTGCATAAATGCTGGCTAAAAACCTGCTGCATCATTATACTTCTTTAGAATCTTTCTGTGGTTTTCAAGGTAACAACAACAAAAAAGACCTCTTCAAATCAAAATTTGTCAGTTTTTTAAGTCATATAATTATGAGAATACCAAACTGTCCTTGTATTTCAACCTGAAGTAAATTGAATTTAGGAATGATGATAATTTTGCACATAGGAGGCTGCCTCTTGGAAATAAACATCTTTTTGAAGCATCTGCAATATGTCATTTGAAAAAGCTCTTTTATATTGCCTGTAGTCTTTGCATATCAATCTTATTTCAGGGCATTACTACAGTTTTGCACCCCCAGTCATATTTCAGCTATAGATTGAAGAAATTAAATTTAATAATAATAATAATAATAATAATAATAATAGTATGCAAGAGCTAATTTAATTCAATTAATTCTATTTAAATCTCTAGAATATTGAAGGGAGGGGAGGCAAAAGATGAGAAAGGAGTGTGATAAAGTGAATGTTGTTTTATATCTTGCCTTGGTTTGTAAGTTAATATTTTGAAAACAGGGCACTGATAAATAAAAAAAGGACAAAAGCAGGTGTGGACTAGCACTGAGAGAAATACATTTGAAAGTTATAACATTGTATGTTAATTATATTTCAATAATAAATAAATAAATAAATAAATAAATAAATAAATAAAGGAAGGAGGGATTGCAACATGCTAAATTGTCACTGATTCGACACAGGGAACATTATGTTGAGCTTTAACTAAACATAAAACCTTAACACATTTTTTTTTTTCAACACACATGACTCAGTTATAATTATAATCTTTGTCTTTCCTTTGGTACCCCAAATCATTTTATTTTCATGGAGAGAGCAAAAATTAACAAGAGAAGTGAAAGTTCATAAGGTTCATAAGGCCCAGTATCTATATAAGGACTATATTTTTTTCCTTCAGATTTCTAGGACAATCCTAAATAAACAAAACCTGAGATCATCACTTAATGTTTTATTTTTCAAAAAATCTGCGTCGGTAATAGTAGATAATCTTCATAAATATACTTTTAAGATAATGTGTTCATGAGAAGCACGCCCACTTTGAAACATATTCTACAAACTGCTATTTAGACTGTTAATTGCCACGTAACAGTAGCAATGAGCTCTGCGTGCAGTCCTCGTGGTCTTCTTCCAGTACTGGAGCTCTTTCAATGAAAAAAGCTACGTGAAGGATCCAGATTTTTTTTATTATTATTATTGTCAGTTACATCTTGTGTATATTCTGTTCTTTGTATAAATGTTATTTGAGCTGGACTTTCACAGTATTAATATGGGAGTCTCTTTAGATGGAAACAATATTTCCTCTTTCATTTTGCAATGCTCAGATGCCTAAATTTCAAAATGGATTCCCTTAAATTTTGTTACCACATTAATTCCCCTCATTTATATTACATATTTATTGTTATTGATAATTATTATTTTATTTATTTATTTAAAAAATGTTTTTATTTATTTTTGAGACAGAGAGAGACACAACATGAGCAGGGGAGGGGCATAGAGGGAGGGAGACACAGAATCCAAAGCAGGCTCCAGGCTCTGTGCTGACAGCACAGACACGGGGCTCGAACCCGTAAACCACGAGATCATGACCTGAGCCGAAGTCGGAGGCTTAACCGACTGAGCCACCCAGGTGTCCCAGATAATTATTATATTATTAATATTTATGTTGACACTATCATGTCAATATATTCATCAAATTATTGGTATTTATTATCAATAGCTATTGATAATTTTATTATAATTAATAATATAACAATAATCAAAGACAATGATGATGAAAACCAGTAGGTAAATGCCTATAGTATGACAAGCACTACACTGGTTTATTTGATGTTTAACAGATCACTGCTTTTGTTCACTAGATTAATTCTCTCCCCATTCCTAACTGGTATTTATTTCACAGCCAAGAATAGAAATGATGCTTGGTCTTGAGACTTGCTTTCTTATACTATACTAAGATTATGCCAATTGTCAAGATTAGAAGCATGCCAGGGATTATTGATAGTTTAGGTGAATCTCATTTATCTGAAGGGCCACTGTGAATCCCAACAGGAAATTTTTTCTAAAAGTCAGAAACAAATGATATTAGAGAAATATATTTTTGGTCAATCCTTTCTAAATATACTGATTCTCAGGATCTTATGGAGAAATTTTGAAAATGCAGATTCCTTATTTCTATCTTGAGTGAATTTACTTAAAAACATTCAAACATTATTTTGTGAATGTCTGCTTTGTGCCAGGTGATATTCTGGAACCTGAAAATGCAGCAGTCAGTGAGAAATGTCCATATTCATATGGAGCTTGATTTTTTTTATAATGTTTATTTATTTTTCAGACAGAGAGAGAGGAAGAGAGAGAATGAGAGGGGGAAGGACAGGGAGAGAGAGGGAGACACAGAATCCGAAGCAGGCTCCAGGCTCTGAGCTTTCATCACAGAGCTTGATGCGGGGCTCGAACTCATGAGCTGTGAGATCATGACTTGAGCTGAAGTTGGACTCTTAACTGACTAAGCCACCCAGGTGCCCTCATATTCCTATGGAGCTTAAATTCCAGTAGGAGTATGTATGTTGTCTTCTGCTACACTATCATTAAGCCTGAAATTGATTGACAGGACACTGAACAATGTTTTATTTCAATGGAAATATTCAGTAGACTAACAGGGAGATGTGATGTATAAGCCTTAGTTTGAGAGTTTTTAAATTCATATTTATTAATTTACTACTGGCATCTCCTTCTTTTCAAAGCTATTACTGCTGTCCACTAAGGAAAAAATAGGAAGTGGACTATCTATACCAGAATCAATTTCTTGTTACACACCAAAAAAACAAAAAACAAAAAACAAAACAAAAAAAAAAACCACCAGAAAAAAAAAAAAAGTCAATCAGCTTCATGATGTTCACTAAAGTTGGGCTTTACAGGAGTTTCATCAAAAAACAACTTTGCAGCTTCCCTCCATTCCATTGGAATATACTCCATTTGATATATTGTAGTTTATCTTACACAAGTTAGTTTTTTAGGTTGAACACCCACTGGCTTACAATGAATCAGACTCAGATTTAGTGTCCAGAGCCACAGTAATACAAAATGCTCAATAATCTAGGCTGTTGTGTATTAGGATATGAGGCAAAAAATATTGTGTTTAGAAAATAATTTGGTTAGAAAATTGTTGCACAATTATTTGTTCATGTCAAAGCATGGAAAAAAGAAGAAACAATTATGTAAATAAATATTACATGTGATCCTAGTTAAGATACAATATACAAAATTAAAACTCATTTATCCCCACCCTCATCCTGAATCAAAACAGAAACATTTTCATATGAAGATGTTAAAATAAATTTAAAAAAATTCCAGCACCATTTCTACCATCAAGGTCTCAAAGATCAAGGTCTTAGGGACACCTGGGTGGCTCAGTCTGTTGAGCTTCCAACTCTTGATTTCAGCTCAGGTCTTAATGTCAGGGTCATGAGTTCAAGTCCTGTGTTGGGCTCTGCGCTGAGTGTGAAGCCTATTTAAAAAAAAAAAAAAAAAGAAAGAAAGGAATAAAGAAAAGATCAAGATATAAATCATAGATATAAAAGATCGTAGATAAAAATACATAGATACAAAAACTTGATATATTCAATAATATTCAGAGAATATTTGTAAAAGAATACACAAAAAGCTTTTGTACCTTTAGGTAAAAAAAATATGGATGTTATTGGATCCAGTCAGTCATACTAATTGGTAAGAAAAGTCTTCTTTTGGAATAGATTAAGATCTGCAAGTGAAAAATAGATATTTTAAAAATATTTTAGCAGAGGGGGCACCTCGGTTAGGCTTCCAACTCTTGATTTCAGCTCAAGTCTTGCTCTCAGGGCCATGAGTTCAAGCCACACATTGGGCTATGCACTGGCCATGAAGCCTACTTAAAAAAAGAAAAGAAAAAAAATGTATATAATACTGAGTTTTATATATTATTTTTGGGATTTAAGAATATAACCCATATAAGGAAGTGATGCCCAAGTATCTCAATCTTGCTACCCCAACAAGTTTCTCTAGAAATTCTTTCTGTGGTTTTCTGGAAACGTCTTGTATTTCATTGAGTCTCTACAACTCTTTTCAAGTTTTCGTACGATAGAGGACTCTCAGACTAAGAAAATTCCCTGATTCTTTTATTTTTCTCTGTGTTTATTTATGTCTAATTTTCTTCATTATTTAATTTTTTTAATTAAAATATGACTGTAACAAGCAAAAACAATCAAAAGATACACTAAGAAACAGATGATCTTCCTGATTCTGTGATTTTGACAAGAGAACATTCGTCATTTCATCATGACATTCTTCATTGTAGATACTCATTGTTTTCTAACAAAGTAGTTTAAAACTAAAGAAAAGAGCCTCCTTGTTGTTTCTTTGGGAACATGGAGCAGTGCAGTGCTGCGAAGTCATGAGTCACGCCAGGGACTTAGAGGTTTTCAAGTCTTTCGTCAAGAGAGCCATCGGGGTGACAGAGGGACCCAATGACTGCTTGGTAGAGATGAGCCTGAGCATGAGTCAGGAGGGGCAGACATGAGCTTGACTATCGTTAGCTCATTAGCCATGAAAAATGGTTCTGAACCCAGTATCAGCTATGCCAAGATAATGCTATCGTGGGACAAAAAATATACTAAGCTATTTTTTGTCACTGAACAGTATACTAAAAATGCATTTAACCTGATGACCCCATTTATTTTTTATTTTCATAAGAAAGAATAAAAAGGAAATGCTCTTGGATGATATCCTAAAAGTACAGTTATGTAACACTGATTTTTCAGGGCCTTTTAAGTGTCAATAATGGTTGTTCTCTGTTTACAGTATATTGTAAATATTACTGTATGTGGATTTATATTCTGCATGCATATCTCTTTACTGTATATGTAATCAAAGTTTCTATCCAGCCTATCAATATGGAATACAAACATAGACCATTGATATTTTCAAGATTCTTAAGCTATTTACTAAAAATTTTATGCTTGCTTTCTGCCCTATGTATAATCAGTGACAGATTTCTAACTGGTATTAAAGGTGTTTACTGCCTCAATCTACATATTTACGAACAGAGTGTGGTTTATACATATTCAGTTGTTCTTATACTTGGGTAGCTGTCTCCATAATGTTGATTTACAGGTGCACTGATAAAGAAATATGTGCTTGAATACAAATCAAGGTAACACATGATTTAAATATTAAATTTCAATTTTGATTATGTTTGTTTTCTGGTAGCTTTACTTATTTAACAGAAACATAATTTACAAAATAGCAGTGTGTCTGTGATTTTATAAAGTTCAGTAAGGATAAGTTAACAAAGATGCATGTGGGAACAAAAATTTAAATGAAACAAATTTAACTAAAGAAATCTTGGGAGAATGGATACCTATATAAAAAACGGAAAACAGAAGTTATAGTGAATAGGGGTATCAGGGTGGCTCAGTGAGTTAAATGTCCAACTCTTGGCCTTGGCTCAGGCCATGATCTCATGGTTCATGAGTTTGAGCCCCACATCAGGCTCAGTGCTAACAGCACAGAGCCTGCTTGGAATTCTCTCTCTGTCCTCAATCTGCCCCTGTCCCATTCATGCTCTCTCTCTCAAAATAAATAAATAAACTTAAAAAATAAAAAGAAGTTATAGTGAATCGCAAGCTAAACTTTAGTTACATAAAATTCACAGTTCAAAAAACAAGAAAGAATAAGCATGATATTGAGAGACAGTGAAAAACAGAATACTGACAGGGCTCATCTATCAAAGGTCTGTGTAAACCTTTGTTTCCATGATTTCTGTAGGCAGAGTGATTTTTTTTAGAAAATTAGGACAATATTGTCTTATCATCCAATACTGTCTTATCTTACCATCATTGACTACTCTTCTCTATTCTAAAAAAAGTTGTTTTAAATAATGCCACATTTACCTTCTACATCTTGAAAATGTACTATCTACCTTAGCCATTCATTAACAATTTCCCCCTTTTCATTTTTATTTTCCTTTCAGATCTCTGCTGTCTTTCTAAACACCTCATTTAATTCTGATCATTCACAACCTTTCATGGCAGTGGGCCTTCAGAAGTCTGTTTCTTGCCTTTCTCCAGTCACTGAAAAAGGCCTGTTATCAGACAAAAATATAAGACACCAGTTAAATTTGAGCTTCAGATAAACACAGGTTTTTATTTATATGTCTTATGCCATATCTGGGATACACTTCTACTGAAAGTAAGTATTCCTTACTTTTCTGAAGCTCAAATTTAACCTGGAGTCCTTTATTTTACTTGCTAAATCAGGCAACCCTACCACAGGGCCATTGTCACAATGTAGCATTGAAATGCCACTTACAGCAGATGCCAATCATGACACATATTTGTGAATGACTTTACCCCAGGAGAGGATGTTTCAGATGATGTTCTTCACTGTTCTTCGAAAGAGGCAAGAGTGGTGACAGTAATCAGAAAGCACCATAATTTGGGGCACCTGGGTGATTCAGTCAGTTAAGTGTCTGACTCTTGATTTCTGGTCAGGTCATGATCTCACAGTTGTGAGATCAAGCCCCATGTCAGCCTCTGTGCTGGGCATGGAGTCTGCTTAAGATTCTCTCCCTGCCCTTTTCCCCAACTGGGTGCCCTCTCAAGAAAGGAAGGAAGGAAGGAAAGAAGGAAGGAAGGAAGGAAGGAAGGAAGGAAGGAAGGAAGGAAGGAAGGAAGGAAGGAAGGAAGAAAAAAAGAAAGAAAGAAAGAAGAAAGAAAAGAAAGAAAGAAAGAAAGAAAGAAAGAAAGAAAGAAAGAAAGCAAAGGAGGAAAAGAAGAAAGAAAGAACCATAATTCAATTTCCCATTGGGGTTTCAAACTCACCTTGAAGGAGTTGGTTAATTTTCAGCAACTTAGATGAAACTTAGGGTAAGTCTCATGACATTCCTGGTTACTTTTAAGTAATCAAAAAGTTTTGATAATTTTTATTCATAAAAAAAGCAGTTTCAATTCAGTAATTACTATGTCCAGCCTAGAATAATGATCAAATGCCTATAGCTTTTTCATTTATGACTTCACTCCTTCTTTAGCACAGGCCTTCTGATGACTACTCTCCTGAGGTAGAAAAGATCAGACAGCTTTTCCTCTATTTGCCCACCTCTCCTTCCCATTCAAAAGGCAGCCTCTGGCTTCTTTGGTTTGAATGCAAGTGGAGAGGTGGCTGTGGAGGAGAGGAAGTGGAGGTAAGGGGTGAAACATTTGTGAATTTTCCAGGACTAATGGTTTGGCCTTGGCCTCTCTGAGCTTGACATGTATTTTGATTAGGCACTTTTAAAGGATGCTTTGAGACTCATTACTTGATATGAATTCCTAACTCTAAGCTCAGTCACTGGGGTCTCCATCTGCCTAGTTGTTTTTTTATATCTATCTTTTTAGCACTACAGAGGCCATGGTCCACTCCCAAGTTACTTTCTGCTGAGTTCTTTCTATAATTCTAGGTGGTATTTTTGGAGAGCAATGAATATGATCATTATTTCATTATGATGTGTGCACATTTTTTTCCATGGGGAATATACCTATCGATCCTTATCTCTTACAAAGGCGTGAAGTGAGGCATAATCTTGGTCTTCTTGTCTGAGTAGTTCTAGTGATGGTCTTTTAGATTCTCATGCTTGAGTCAGTATCAGCTACTCTGACTCAGAGCTCCAAGGATCACAATACAAGCTTTTTCCATGAGCTCACTGAACCCCATTCACTTGGCCTGAGATGTAGAAAAGCCACTCCAGCCTGCTCTTTGCCCATTGTGGAAGTCAAAATGCACAACATTTTCTTACCCCAAATCTTTAGTCCTTTAATGTGAATGAGGGAAAATAATTGTAAAAATATTTTTTTGGCACTGCCCTTTGCAAATAATGAATTAATACCCTGCATTGGATGTAAGAGGGTTGCTTTCTATTTCCTAGCAGCTTTGAGTGAAACTAAGACAAAAGCCAAAGACTTTGGTTTAACTGGGTTTTATTTATATATTAATTTAATAATGGTTTAATTTAGATATGCTATTAAATGTATTTACCTGGATTCTTTGATATTCTTACAGTTTTGGTAAAAGTTCTGGACTTCAAGTTAAGATTATTAACTAAGGCAATGTCCTTGAACACAAACTATCAACTGAAACAATGTTTCAAAGCACATTGCCACTGATCCATGATGTAGTCAAATTAAAATGTGTATGATGTCTTCCGCTCATTTCTGAACCAGTGGCTTTGTCAAAACAGTGAGGACAGAAATATTTTACAGATTAGTGCTTACATATACACAAACTGTTTTCTAAAGAAAGAATACTTAGATGGGGGTCATAATGTGTAGGTCAACACTTGATCCATTTGCCCTTTATACTAGGAAAGGAAAAAATTCAGACTGTAAAAATATCAAACAGTACATTGGCATTCATGGAAGGATGCTGGCATTAACAAAATTTACAATGTTTTTGAAGAGAAGTAATGAGAACTTCTCTGCAGCTTCAGTAGCAATGTATAACGCAGCACAATGAAAAATGGTATTCTAATTTTCATGCATGACCTCCCCTAAAGGTGTTAATCCTGTGCTAGACCCTATAATTCTCTAACTGTTTTAGGTGAAAGAAAAATGATATCCCATGTCTTTCATAGATAGATAATATATTTTGGGGAGTCTAGAGGTTGAGAGAATCTATGCATGTATTAAATAGGAAGGACCGTGTGGCAAAATCCAGCCATTTTTCCATTGAACAGGATATTAAACAATGGATTATTCTATCAAGTTCTAAATTTAATAGCATATGCTGCCTTTAAAAATAGGTTAAAATGTAAAATTCTTAAAATTTGATCGTGTTTACTAAAGATTTGGTGATTAAATTTTTGATATTTTATATTTAAAATAGTCAAAGCATTTGCCAGCCATCAAAAGTTTTTACAAAAGGTGACTTTAGAGGGCTGAAAGTAGTTTCTGAGTAGAAAGGAAAGTCAGATCTTTAAGTAAGAGATGTTAGTGCTGAGGGACTTGGAAGATAGGACCTGAAAGCTGAGTGTGCTTTGTATCATTGTTATGCTGAGGACAATAAATGGACATTTTAGGAATTAGGGCAGGAAGTCAAAGCATCAGTAGGATTATTTAGAATTACCCATCATATTAAGAAGTTGGATGGGATGTAGAGGTCATGAGGAGTTTGCAATGTGAATGGCAGATGGGCAGGATGACCTGAGGAACAGGAAAAGAAATCGGACACAGGTTGGAATTATTGTGGAGAAAAGAATAAGGATAATGGACAAGATGTGAGATGTCAAAGGGTGGGTGTAGCTATAAGGACTTAATCTCCCTCAGGCCCACAGATTAGAAGGCTGCCTTGTTTGGAGCTGTGGTATTTCTGGGCAGCAATGACTTTTCTAAAAGATTGTCTCTTTAATTTTCCAAATATAGAGGGAATCTAAATCAGTGAGTATCAACACTGGCTGCATGTTAGATCAAACTGGGAACTTTTTAATAAGCTTTGATACATGGATCTTACCTCCAAATATTTTGATTTAATTCCTTATTAATGAACCCAGGCATCAGGATTTTTATGAAAGCTCTTCAAGTGATTCTAATGTGGACTTAGGGTTGATAACCACTGCTCTAGATGAGGATAAAAGTGGAAATAAAAAATACCTTTCTCTCAGTGGACAGATAAAACATAGCTCAAACTGTTGGCTACCAAGTCTCTGATAGTACCCAGGAAATGTCCTTTTTCATCAGGATGAGTGCTCACATCAAGTCTACCAGGGAAAGGAGTGAGAGGGAGTCAACCCAAAGTCGCTTCAAGCTTTATTATGTTAAAGACATTGACACATGAATGCCAGATAAGGATCAGGTACTCAAATTCCCACAACAAGCCATTTGGAAAAATTAATAAAGCAAGCAGCCTATGAGTTGGTGGGGTGGCACTAACTACGAACTTCATTGTGAGGGAAGTTCTGTAATGGTGGGTCCTAGAAACCACAAAAGGAGGCACCAATTACTCAGCTCTGCTAATTGTAGCCATCCATGTAGACTGGCAGCCCAGCATCGCTACATCTCTTAATTAAAAAAAAAAAAAAAAGTCAAGTCTTGGATTTTTATATGAAAAATTTCAGTGGTTGAACATTGGGAAGAAATTCAATGTTTTCTGAATACCGGTGGCCAAACAACACATCTGTGGGCTTGGTGTGACCTGGGAGATACAAGTTTGAGACCACTGCTCCACATTTATCTGTATGTCTCAAAGAGGGGCTCTTGCCCACAATGCCTCAGAATTACCCTTGACTCGTGAATCTGCTGAGATGCTCCCAGCTTGCTTCCATGAGCATCCTTTATTGCTCTTTATACTCACACCCTTGTGTCTCTGAATCTACAGCAACCTTTTGAAAAGTCTGCAATTCATTCAATTATGTGTTTTTCTTATAGTGAGTAAATATGCCCCAGCTTATGCCTCTTATTTTAAAATGTTATAAATGGTGCTTCCATTCACTCACAAAAGAGAAAGTTGATAAGATAAATTACATGGTTATCCATTTATATATGGTAAGTAAAACAATAGCAGCAACAACAATTAATTGTGGGTTTAGTAGTTTTTTTAATGACTTGATTAAATTATCTGGATATTGTGACTCTTCTAATACTATAGATAATGAAGGCCAACGTATCTTTTCTTTAATATTGTATGGAAATATATAACCAACAATTAAAAAAAAATGGTCCCTCCAGGAGTTGATACTTAATTCAACTCTGCTTGAACATAGGCTGGACTTGGTGATTCATTTCCACCAAATAGGGTATGGAAAGGAAAAACATCAGACACCACCTTAACCAAGTGATCAAGGTTAAGAGTATCAGAGTAAGTAATGTTGATATCATGTATTGATGAACTTACAAAATACCTGACTGGTAATATTCAAAAGTGGAAAGGTCCTGAAAAAGAAGGAAAGTTTTAGAAACTGTCACAGACCAGAAGTGACTAAGGAGACATGATGATTAAATATCATATAGTATCCTGGATTAAATTCTGGAAGAGAAAAAGTAGAAAAACTGGTGAAATGTGGATAAAATCCATAAATTATTTTTAATATTCTACTAATCTACTATTCTATTAATTTTTTAGTTTTGACAAATGAACTGTGGTTGGTTGTAGAATAGGTTAGCATCAAGGGAATCTGGTTGAAAAGGATAAGGGAACTCTGTACTATCTTTGCAGCTCTTCTACTACACAAAACTTATTCCAAAATTAAAACTTTATTACTGAAAGATAATAGTCTTTTAAAGATAGAAGTACACTTAAAATGGTTAAGCTGCAGATATATACTTGAATTTTACACTAGCTGTAACCTAACCTTCAGGGCAGACAATAACGATGTTCACTGAAAGAAAACAAGTTTTGAATTGTTAATGCTCAGCGCTGTCTAGTTTAGAATAGTTGCTAAATAAATACTTGTTACATAAATAAATGGATCATGTTGGTTTCTGCTTAAGTTGCAAATTCAGCACTTGGGGCCTTTACCTGTCATTTATCTGAATAGTCTGGATCACTAGGCTTCATTCAAAAGGTGTGGTTAACTACCAGAAACAAATAGCACTCTTTGATGTGAATTACCCTTTACTTAAGTCTGTATGAAAATAAGTAAAGCAGAGTAATAGTAAGGAATATTATGGTTAGAAGTGAATTAAATTCCAGGATAAGATTTAAACAAATGAACTAAGTATTTGGACACTTTTATGCATAATTTATGCTAATAACAGATTTATTTCCTGGCATGAAGGAAGTGATTATCTCTAATGATTTATCATTCTTACTTTGGAATGAATCCCATAGAAAGATCACTCTGCCTTGGGCCTGCTTGATATTAAAATCTTTCCCTGTGATTTGGCCTTTATATAGAAATAGCTTTCTTTGTTTCAGCTGTCATAGGCTTTTAATAAAGCTTTGACTCATAATTTCTTTCCAGACTTGTTCTCTTTGTGAATGGAAGAAATAGGGAAGTTATAAACATGTAATGCATCAGAAGCTGGACCTCCCTCCCTCCCATCACTGTTTTACTGTTGTTGTCATTGTTGTTGAAATGAGTATGAACTTAACATTTTGGTAAGGGAATTGACAGGACCTCTTCTAATTCTCCTTTAGTTTTTTTATCTTAGGTTTCTGTTTTTGTTTGTTCTTTGTGAAATGAAATGAGCATTGGATTTTTCAATCCTCTTTAGACACTATTTGCAACTTGTCTCTAACATAATTTGAAATTATAAAAAAAAAGTTTTCCCAGAGTTATTTGTATTTTTCACATACAAGCCACTTTTAAGTAGTTATGAGGAAATTATTGCTTTGCATGTTTTTCTAAATGTGCTATCTTTGGTCATATCCAAGATATAATTTTAAGTCATGAAAAGAAAATGTCTGGTCTCTTTTAAAGCCAATGTGTCAGCAAAAATACCTAAATCGCAAAAAAGTTAAAATTGTTCAGCTAGCAGAAGAAACCTATTCAATGCTAATTAAGGTAAGGAACTCTAGTTTGGACAGTCTAAAAGAAACTATTATGGTACAAACATGCAGCTTCATTTTAACTGAAATCTGGAACTCCTAGTTAACTTCTTCACAGCTGGAAGTTAAAATTCATGAGATTGGGATTGAGAACATAGATACTAAGAAGGCAAGCAATGCCAAGAGTTCTTTCCTTATGGATACATAATAGGTTTTAAGTCTAAGAAGAGCATTTTTGTTTGGTCTTATTTAAGGTTAAACCTCAGTACAAACAAACAAAAAACAAAGAAAAGAAAAAAAACAGTTTGAGCACAATCTGAAGATCAGCTTTGAAGATGCTGTAAAAGAAAAAGACAGAAAATTACATTCCAGGAAGAGTTTGGCTCACAGAGATCTATGGACTCTCACTGAGAAAAGTTGACATCAATCCACACTTCCCCCTGAAGGTGCCTTGTCTCTTTGGCTCCCAAGAGACCAGGAAGGGACTGGGTGGCAAGATGTCCTCATTGCCCAAATCTGAGAGAACAAGGAGACAGGAACAGAGGGATTGGCTGCATGTACCTTAGCAGGGAACAGTGATCTGTTGCATCTACACCAGCAATCCCAAGAAGTAAAGAACATTTCACCTTCCAAATCTGGGAGATAGCTACCAGTTAAGATAGGACACAAGATCTGTGAATCTACAGAGGAAGAACACAACACATTTAGGTTTCATCTGTTAGAATGAGGAAATTTAGGTAGAACAAACTATATACATCCAGTGAAATAAGATTGTGAGGGAGATATCTAAAAGCTTAAATAAAATATATATCTATATATCTAATCTATATCTATATCTATATCTATATCTATATCTATATCTATATCTATATATCTATCTACACACACATGTTAGAATCACTTCAGTGAATCAAATCAAGAGTTAAAAGAGCTTTTGGAACCTAAGATATAATTCCCTAATAAACAAATGAAATAATATAAGGAAAAGGAAATTGATTTTGAGTTCTAAAATATCTGTGCTATCATCTCAGAGCCTAGAGCCTGCTTCGGATTCTGTGTCTCCCTCTCTCTTTGCCCCTTCCCCACTCACACTCTGTCTCTGTCTCTCTTTCTCTCAAGAATAAATAAACATTAAAATATATGGTGCAAAACATATATTGTGTGAGGTATGTTTGCAATATATGCAAAACATATATTGCAGTGAGGTAACAACATAGTGGAAAAGATAAATATGGATAGTGTATTCAGGGGACCAGAGTTCTGGAAATAAGGAAAAAAACAATTATGGAGATATCAAAACCCAGAAACTGCTAAAAAAAAAAAACAGATCAGTAAAATTGTATTTAATGAGTTTATTGTGCATAGAACAGTACACAAATGAGGAATCTTCAAATCAATTGTGAAATGAAGCTCAAAGGCATGTTGCTATAGGGCAGTTTATACACATATTGCAAAGTATTAATCTTTGTAATAATTAATTTTATAGTATTGGGGTTTTTGCAGTGGCAGGGTATTGGTTAAAATCTTATGCCATTTTTAAAAAACATTTTAGGTTTTATTTATGATTTTTAGAGGCATTTACAAGAAAAACCCAAGTTAAGTTTCGCTTATGTTATAGGATATGCTAAATTAGGTTTTGCTTGACTAGTTTTGTCTGCTTAGGGAATTTTCTTTCTTTTTTTAAAAATTTTTTATTAAGTTTATTTATTTACTTTGAGAGAGTCAGAGAGAGAGAGAGAAAGAGAGAGAGAGAAGCAGAAACAGAGAATCCCAAGGAGGCTCTGTACCATCAGCACAGAGCCAGATGTGGGGCTTGAATTCATGAACCACAGATCATGGCCTTACCTGAAATCAAGAGTCAGATTCTTAACTGACTGAGCCACCCAGGTGCCCCAACTCAGGGAATTTTCAAGTCTGGTTCCCCTTTTATATCTTATATTAACAGAGATGATAATTAAACACATAATGAAGATAACTTTCTCTGAAGTTGAATGTACCTGGACATAGATTGTGCTATTCTGAAAATGCAGTCATCTTCATCACCATTATCATTATCATCATCATGCTACAGGCTCTAGAAAATTTAAAACATTTCTGCAAAATCTTTGGCATTTCTCCCATTAACAGGTGGATTCTCATGCCTCTCCTCATGAGTTTAGGAATGTAGGCTGGCCTTAGATATTTGCTTCTAATTGTGACTTTTCATCCTGGATCATGAAAGGCCTTATACCGTATGCTTGGCCTCTCTCTCTTTATCTCTTTCTTTTGGAATGTATGCCTTTGAAGGTAAGAAGTCCAGCTTCCCTGAAGCAGCCATTCTAGAGACACCGTACAAGAAGTCTACTTAAGGATAGAGAAAGAGCCTTTAAGAGGGGCTCTTTTAGACTCTTGTTTGAGTTTTCAAATTATCAACTTCCACACATCAATAGGTGAGTGAATGAGCCTTCAGATTACTTTAGCCCCCAGCCTTCCAGAAGCTCCAGACAATACCAAGTAGAACAGGGATGGACTGTTCCTGTTGAGCCTTGCCCAAATGCAGATTCAAGATAGAATAAATGTTGTCGGTTTGGTTTTGGAGTGGCTTGTTATACAGCCACAATGGGTAGAACATGAATTTCTAGGATGATTTAATAAACAAAGTATTTAAGAAAATTGATCGACACTACCCAAATGACAAATGAATCAGAATGGAGACTTCGACAAGATGAAAAGGAAAGGAGACAGTTGTGAGCAGTGAAATATATATTCTAGAAATATACAAATATACTTGAAAGTACCTTTTATAAAAATGTGCTAAATAGGATTTTAGAAACAGAAAAAAATGACTTTGCGTGTAACACATTTGGATACCTAAGAGTTGGAGGGGGGAAGAAAATACAGACAAATAAAACTTTCTAAATGGTTTAGAGAATGAAAAGAAAAGAGAGAGGAGGAATAGAGAAGGATCAACGAAAATATCCCAAAGAGTTAAGCTTATTTATTTGGGAAAAATAATAGTTTTTTTTTTAATTTTTTTTTTTTAATGTTTATTCATTGTTGAGAGACAGAGCATGAGCGGGGAAGGGGCAGAGAGAGAAGGAGACAAAGAATCTGAAGCAGGCTCCAGGCTCCGAGCCGTCCTCACAGAACCTGACATGGGGCTCGAACTCACAAACCATGAGATCATGACCTGAGCGGAAGTCGGATGCTTTACCGACTGTGCCACCCAGGCACCCCAATAGGTATTTTGTTTTATGTTAAAATAGAGAAATATGTGTGATTTTTGAGAGTAGATAAAGGGAAGATGGCCATTAAGGAAATAAAAGAGTACAGTAGACCTTTCAAAATAACAATAAAATACAAATCAGTAAAACTAAGGGGAGTCAAATAAAATAATCAACATAAGGTAAGGCCATTCTCTAAACTTGAGCCTTCAAAATATTATATAATTAGATAGCTTCCTAATTAAAGCACTGTCATATACTGTTTACAAAACTGCATATGGAACAAAGTTACAGGGGCGCCTGGGTGGCTCAGTCAGTTAAGCATCCAGCTTTGGCTCAGGTCATGATCTCAAGGCTCATGAGTTCCAGCCCTGCATCAGGCTCTGTGCTGACAGCTCAGAGACTGTAGCCTTCTTCAGACTCTGTCTCTGTCTCTCCCTCTCTTGTCCCTCCTCCACTCACACTCTCTTTCTCTCTTTAAAAATAAATAAACATTAAAAAATTAAAACTTATAAGGAAATATTTTAAAATAAAGTGATAGGGAAAGAGAGACTAGGCAAAGAGAGAGGGTGGGGGATAGGGGAAATTTGAATGAGCAAGAATGGTACTACAAATATTAGATTGGTTGGTTTTAAAATAAATATTTCTAAATAGGAGAGAGTAGGACTTTTACAAAAAGATAGAAGTATAGTTCTGTACCTCCAGCTATCAAAAACCTATATATATAAAATAACAAGCCAGTTAATTATACAAAGCAAAGTTTATTAGTAATTCAAGAAAAAGCTGCTTAAAATATAAAGAATTACAGATTAAGATAAAGATTTTGTTTTTTTATTTCCTCCTTAACTTTTAGAAAAACTTAAACTTTTTTTTAAATGTTTATTTATTTTTGACAGAGAGGGACACACACACACAGAGCATGAGTGGGGGAGGGGCAGAAAGAGAGGGAGACACAGAATCAGAAGCAGGCTCCAGACTCTGAGCTGTCAGCACAGAGCCCAACTCAGGGCGCGAACTCAGAGACCCGCGAGATCATGACCTGAGATCAACCAACTGAGCCACCCAGGCACCCCAGAAAAGCTTAAACTTTTTAGTGCCTCCCAGCTTAATCTTCTCCCACTCAGAGTACCAACCTCTATCTTTAGTTCTTCCCTTTAGCCCTGGAACGCAGAAGCTCTCTTCCTGACTTATGCTCCCTCTTCTATCATATCCCTGTATTCTTAAGATATACAAAGCAAGTTACATTCTGGATGAAGCTGGAGAAAGGGACTGCTAACATCCCTTCTAACATTAAGAAAGAAGTTTACTTCTTTCTTAATAACTCATCTTGGTTTATGTGGGTAGGATCGACGAATCTTAATCCATTCAGAAGGATGCTTTGAGGATCCTTATGCATTACACTGGGAACTTTGGAATTTCAGGATGATGCTGTATTTGTTTTTAATTCTCTACAGAATATAATAGAGCAAAGCTTCAAATAATTGGAATTATTATAGAGCATGGTAATTAAGATGGTATCATTTTGATTTTCACATATACTAGAAATTTTTCTTTTTTTAAAAAGCTATTGTGGGGGCGCCTGGGTGGCTCAGTCGGTTGAGCGTCTGACTTCAGCTCAGGTCACGATCTCGCGGTCGGTGACTTCGAGCCCCGAGTCGGGCTCTGTGCTGACGGCTCAGAGCCTGGAGCCTGCTTCCAATTCTGTGTCTCCCTCTCTCTCTGACCCTCCCCCATTCATGCTCTGTCTCTCTCTGTCTCAAAAATAAATAAAATGTTAAAAAAATTAAAAAAATAAAAGCTATTGTGATCTTATTGAGACACTTTAGTAAAAATATATTTGGATATTTAATCTCTCCTTGATGACTGAGGATAGTACATATATCCTCAGGGTTACTGCTCTCCATAGTAGAGTTGAATGTATATTGATTCCCCAAATTGACAAAAAGTTACCTATAATACATTATCATTGAGTTGGGAAATATTTTTCTATTAAAGGAGGATAAGAAACGCACAGAAATTGCAGAGAAGACATTATATGGTAGTGAAAAAATACTGACTTCTCCAGTGAAATTTTTTAGTAGGGTTTATTCTTATTTTGTAACTCCTGGGATATCTTAGAATCAGAAACCAAACTGGTTGGTGGGCTTATCTAAAGGCAAGTTTTTGTTTTTGTTTTTCAAGAACAATAAGCAGTTTTTCTAGCCACCCCCCACCCCCACCCTGAGCTTTTTTTTTCTCTTAGAAACCACCATACTATTTTCACAGTGGCTGTTCCAATTTATTGAATAAATTAGACATGTAAAATTGTATAAATCCAAGGTGTACAGCAAGTTACTTTGATACATTTATATATTGTAATATGGTTGCCAATGTAATGTTACTTATCACATTATATAGTTATAGTATAATATTGTTGTCTATATTCCTTATACTGTGCTGTGCATAGGAACTCTATGGCTTATTTATTCTGTTACAAGTTTGTACCATTTAACATCATCATTCTTCTCCCTCACTCCATCCCCTGGTAACTACCATTTTACTATCCATTTTTTTACAGATTTAGGCTGTATATATATCCATATGTAAGTGATATAATTCAGTACTTGTATTATTTTTTCTTACTTCCCTTGCCTAACATAATGTGTTCAGGGTCCATCCATGTTGTCACAAATGGAAGGATAGACTCTTTTTCATGGCCAAATAATATTTCATTGGATATATGTACCACATCTTATTTTATCCATTCATCCATTGATGGGCATTTAGATTATTTCTATATTTTAGCTCTTGTGAATAATGCTACAATAAGCATGGAGAGTGTACACATTGTCACAATCCTGTTTTCTTTTCCTTTGGGTATATACACAGAAGTGGGATGTCTGCATAGTACAGTAGATCTATTTTTAATTTTTTAAGGAACTTCCTATTGTTGTTTTCCATAGCAGTTGGGCCAACTTACATTCCCACCAACAATGTATAAGGATCCCTTCTCATCACATCCTCATCAGCATTGTTGTTTCTTGTCTTCTTGATGATGGATAGCCATTCTAACAGGTGTGAGGTAATATCTCATTGTGATTTTATTTTGCATTTTCCTAATTATTAATGATGTTGAGTACCTTTTCATGTGTCTGCTGGACATCTCTACATCTTCTTTGGAAAAATGTCTATTTAGTTTTTTCCCCCCTTTTTAAAATTAGATTGTTTAATTTTTGTTGTTATTAAGATGACTGAGTTCTTTATATATTCTATATATTAACCCCATATTCAATATAGAGTTTGCAAAAATTTTCTCCCATTCTGTAGGTTGTTTTTTTATTGTGTCCATTTTTATTTTATTTTATTTATTTTTATACATATATTTTTGCTGTGCAGAAGCTTTTAAGTTGATGTAGTCTCATTTATTGATTTTTGCCTTTGTGGTTTGTGCTTTTGACATCATGTTCAAAAAATCATTGCCAAAACCAATATCTAAGAGCTTCTTCCCTATGTTTTCTTGTAGGAGTTTTATGATATCATACTTTATGTTTAATTTTCTGATCCAGGTTTTGAGTTAATTTTTGTAAGTGTTGTGAAATAGGGGTCCAATTTCATTGTTCTGTATGTGTTTCTCCAGTTTTCCCAGAACCATTGTTGAAGAGACTACCTTCTCCCCATTGGGTATTGTTGGCTCCCTTATCAAGTATTAGTTGACCGTATATGCTGGGATTTAATTTTGAGCTTTCTGTTCTGTTCCATTGATCAGTGTATTTAATTTTGTGCCAGTACCTTTCTGTTTTTATTTCTATGGCTTTGTAATAGTTTGAAATCTGCAAGGTATGATACCTCTGGCTTTGTTCTTTTTACTCAAGATTGCTTTGGCTATTTGGGATCTTTTGTGGTTCCACACAAATTTTAAGATTGTTTATTTTATTTCTGTAAAAAAAAAAAAAGAAATGCCCTTGGTATTTTGATTGGGATTGGAATGAATCTGTGGATGGCTTTGGGTAATATGACTATTTTAACAATATTAATTTTTCCAATACACAAACCAAAGATGTCTTTCCATTTATTTGTGTCTTGCATCTTTCACTTTCTTGGTTAAGTTTATTCCTAAGTATTTTATTGTTTTTGATGCTATTGTTAATGGGATAGTTTTCTTTATTTCTTTTTAAAAGCCTCATCATTAGTGTAGAGGAATGCAATTGATTTCTGTATGTTGATTTTGTATCCTGCCACTTTACTGAAATCATTGATTAATGACAACAATTTTTTGACTGACTCTTTGGAATTTTTTTTTTATGTGTAATAAGATCATATCATCAACAAATAGTGACAGTTTTGCTTCTTCCTTTCTAATTTGAATTACTTTTATTCCTTTAGCTTGTCTATTTGCTCTAGAAAGAACTTCTAGTACTGTATTGAATAGGAATGGTGAGAGTGGGAATCCTTGTTTTGTTCCTGATCTCTGAGGAAATACTTTGTTTTTCTCTATTGAGTGTAATGTTAGGTATAGGTTTGTCATAAAAAGCCTTTATTATGTTGAGGTATGTTTCTTTTATATCCAATCTGTTAGGGGTTTTTATCATGAAAGAATGTTATATTTTGTCAAATACTATTTCTGTGTCTATTGAGATGATCCTGTGATTTTTATCTTTCATTTTATTGATGTGACCTACTAGATTTATTGATTTGCATATGTTGAACCATTCTTGCATCCCAGGGGTAAATCTTACTTGATCCTGGTTCATAATCCTTTTAATGTATTCTTGAAATTGGTTTGCTAATATCTTGTTCAGAATTTTGCTCTATATTCATCAGGGATATAGGTCTATAGTTTTCTCTATGTAGTTTTCTACAGTTTTCTTGTGGCATCTGGTTTTGGTATCAAAATAGTGTTGGTTTGGTAGAGTGAGTTTGGAAGTGTGTCCTCCTCAACACATATTTTAGAAGATTTTGAAGAGCATTGGTATTAATTCTTCTTTAAATATACATAGAATTCTCCAGTGAAGTCATCTGGTCCCAGAGTTTTCTTTGTTGGGAATTTCTTGGTTACTAATTCAATCTTTTCTTGGTATTTATCTGTTCATATTTTTTATTTCTTCCTGATTTAGTCTTGGTAGGTTTTTTGTTTTTACAAATGTATCAATTTCTTCTAGGTTATGTAATTTGTGGGCGTATAATTTTTCCTACTAGTCTCTTATTATTTTATGTATAATTGTAATGTCTCTTGTTTAATTTTTAATTTTATTTGTTGGAGTCTTCTCTCTTTTTTTCTTATTCTTGCTAAAGGTTTGTCAATTTTGTTTATCTCTCAGAACACCAGCTCTTACTTTTGTTGTCCCTTTATTATTTTTCTGGTCTCTATATCGTTTATTTTCACTTTGATCTTAATATTATTCTCTTCCTTTTCCTAACTTTGAGCTAAATTCGTTCTTTTTCTAGTTCCTTGAGGTGAAAAGGTAGGTTGTTTGAGATCTTTCTAATATCTTAAAATATGTGTTTATTGTTACAAATTTTCCTCTCAGAACTGCTTTCTCTGTGTCCCACAATATTTATATTTCCACATTTTTTATTTTAAGATAAATTTATAAATTTCCATTTTGATTCCTTCTTTGATACAATGATTGTTTAGAAGTGTGTTGCTTAGTTTCCACACATTTGTAGATCTTCTCACTTTCCTTTTGTTTTTGATTTCTGGTTTCATACCCTTGTGGTCAAAGAAGATATCTGGTATGATTTCAATCTTCTTAAATTTGCTAAGATCTGCTTTGTGGCCTATCACTTGATCTAACCTGCAGAATGTTCCATGTGCACTTGAGAAGAATATATGTTATGCTGCTGTTGGATGGAATATTCTGTATATGTTTATTAAATCCACTTGTTCTAAAGTGTGGTTCAATTTCAATATTCCCTTGTTGATTTGCTGTCCAGATTATCTATCCATTGCTGATAGTGGGGTATTGAACTCGCCTGTAATTATCATATTATTGTCTGTTTCTCCCTTAAGATCTGTTATTATTACACAACATACTCTGGTGCTTGGGTGTTGGAAGCATATATATTTAAAATTGATATACTGACTCTTTACCATTCCATAATGACCTTCTTTATCTCTTTTTCCCCTTGTTGGCTTAAAGTAAATTTTATCTTATATAAGGTGGCTACTCCTGCCTTCTTTTGGCATTTGTTTCCTTGGAATATTATCTTCCATCCTTTCACTTCAAGCCTAGGCATGCCTTTAGAACTATGTCACCTGTAGGCAACATATAGTTGGGTCTATCTTTTTTTTTTTTTTTTTAATCTTTGCAGCCACTCTGTGCCTTTTGATTGGTGAATTTGATCCATTTACATTGAGGGTGATTAGTGATATGCCAGGATTTACTATTGCCATTTTATCTTTTGCCTTCTAGGGTTTGTTGGTTTCTTGGTTTGTTAGAATCACTATGTTTCATTTTCCTTTTGTTTCTGTCTACCTTTGTAAGTTAGTGTCTTTCCATGGTGATTTGTTCCTTTTATATGTTTCATCTGCTTGCTGTAGATTTTATGTAGCAGCTACAATGAGGTTTATACAACATTACATAGATTAAAATAGTCATTTTTCTGCTTATAGCAATTTATCTTTATATACCTATAAAAGCTCCATTCTTTTACTCTTCCCCTTATATATTTTTGACATCACATATTATCTCCTTTTATGCTGTGATTTTGTTACTGAGTTATACTAGCTATGTTACTTTTAATGCTCTTTTTCTTTAACCTTTATTCTGTAAGAGTTTAATATACTATTCTTACAAGACAGTTACAGTTTTATAATTCTATTACTTCAGTCAAAATTCTGTAATTTTGTGTCTTCAGCTTGAAGGTCTCCATTCAATATTTCTTATGAGGCAGGTCTGATAGTGGCGAATTCTGTCAGCTTTTTTTTTGCCTGGGAAAGCCTTTATTTCTCTTTCATATCTAAAGGGTAACTTTGCTGATAGAGTATTCTTGACTGGCAGTTTTCAATCTTTCAGTAATTAAATATGTCATCCCACTCTTTCCTGGCCTATAGAGTTTCTGCTGAAAAATCTGCTGATAACCTACTGGGGATTCCTTTGTAGGGTACTGTCATTTTCCCCCACTGGCTGCCATTAAAATTCTTTCTTTATTATTGACTTTTGACAGTCTTACTATGATGTGTCTTGGAGACAGTCTTTTTACATTGAGATAATAAGTTGCCCATTAGCATCGTGAATTTGTATGTCCAGTTCCTTTTCTAGGTTCAGGAAGTTCTCTGCTACTATCTTTAAATAAATTTTGCCCTGGGGCACCTTGATGGCTCAGTTGGTTAAGTGTCTGACTTTAGCCCAGGTCATGATCTCTTGATTCTTGAGTTCAAGCCCTGCATCAGGCTCTCTGCTGTCAGTACAGAACTCACTTTGGATCCTCTGTCCCTCTCTCTTTCTGCCCCTCCTGAACTCACACACTCTCTCTCAAAAATGAGTAAACATTTATAAATAAATAAATAAATAAATAAATAAATAAATAAGCAAGCAAGCTTTGCCCCTTTCTCCTCCTTTTCTCTTTCTCAAATTCCCACTATTCTTTTTTATTTCATTTTGTTTTGTTTTGTTTTGTTTTATTTTTTAATATGAAATTTATTCTCAAATTGGTTTCCATACAACACCCAGTGCTCATCCCAACAGGTGGCCTCCTCAATGTCCCTCCCACCCCCATCAATGGTCAGTTTATTCTCAGTTTTAAATTTTTTTTTTTTTTTAGTGTTTATTTTTGACAGAGAGAGACAGAGCATGAGCAGGGGAGGGACAGAGAGAGAGATACACACAGAATCCAAAGCAGGCTCCAGGCTCTGAGGTGTCAGCACAGAGCCCGACGCGGGGGTTGAACTCACAGACTGCGAGATCATGACCTGAGCCGAAGTCAGACGCTCAACCGACTGAGCCACCCAGGTGCCCCTGTTCTCAGTTTGTAAGGGTCTCTTATGGTTTGCCTCTTTCCCTCTCTGTAACTTTTTTTCCCCCTTCCCCTCCCCCATGGTCTTCTGTTCAGTTTCTCAGGATCCACATAAGAGTGAAAACATATGGTATCTGTCTTTCTCTGTATGACTTATTTCACTTAGCATAACACTCTCCAGTTCCATCCACGTTGCTACAAGGCCATATTTCATTCTTTCTCATTGCCAAGTAGTATTCCACTGTATATATAAACCACAACTTATTTATTCATTTATCAGTTGGTAGACATTTAGGCTCTTTCCATAATTTGTCTATTGTTGAGAGTGCTGCTAGAAACATTGGGGTACAAATGCCCCTATGTATCAGCACTCCTGTATCCCTTGGGTAAATTCCTAGCAGTGCTATTGCTGGGTCATAGGGTAGATCTATTTTTAATTTTTTGATGAACCTCCACACTGTTTTCCAGAGCAGCTGCACCAGTTTGCATTCCCACCAGTAGTGCAAGAGGCATTTATTCACATCAAAGTGCATTTATTCACATCCTCTCCAGCATCTATAGTCTCCTGATTTGTTCATTTTGGCCACTCCAACTGGCGTGAGGTGGTATCTGAGTGTGGTTTAGATTTGTATTTCCCTGATGAGGAGTGATGTTGAGCATCTTTTCATGTGCCTGTTGGCCATCTGGATGTCTTCTTTAGAGAAGTGTCTATTCATGTCTTCTGCCCATTTCTTCACTGGATTATTTGTTTTTCGGGTATGGAGTTTGGTGAGCTCTTTATAGATTTTGGATATTAGCCCTGTGTCCAATATGTCATTTGAAAATATCTTTTCCCATTCCGTTGGTTGCCTTTTAGTTTTGTTGGTTGTTTCCTTTCTGTGCAGAAGCTTTTTATTCTAATGAGGTCCCAATAGTTCATTTTTGCTTTTAATTCCCTTGCCTTTGGGGATGTGTCAGGTAAGAAATTGCTGCGGCTGAGTTCAGAGAGGTCTTTTCCTGCTTTCTCCTCTAGGGTTTTGATGGTTTCCTGTCTCACATTCAGGTCCTTCATCCATTTTGAGTTTATTTTTGTGAATGGTGTAAGAAAGTGGTCTAGTTTCATTCTTCTGCATGTTGCTGTCCAGTTCTCCCAGCACCATTTTCTAAAGATACTGTCTTTTTTTCCATTGGATATTCTTTCCTGCTTTGTCAAAGATTAGTTAGCCATACATTTGTGGGTCCAGTTCTGGAATCTCTATTCTATTCCATTGATCGATGTGTCTGTTTTTGTGCCAATACCATGCTGTCTTGATGATTACAGCTTTGTAATAGAGGCTAAAGTCTGGGATTGTAATGCCTCCCGCTTTGGTTTTCTTCTTCAATATTATTTTGGTTATTCGGGTTCTTTTGTGGTTCTATACAAATTTTAGGATTGTTTGTTCTAGCTTTGAGAAGAACACTGGTGCTATTTTGATTGGGATTGCATTGAATGTGTAGATAGCTTTGGGTAGTATTGACATTTTGACAATATTTATTCTTCCAATCCATGAACACAGAATGTTTTCCATTTCTTTATATCTTCTTCAATTTCCTTCATAAGCTTTCTATAGTTTTCAGAATGCAGATCTTTTACATCTTTGGTTAGGTTTATTCCTAGGTATTTTATGATTCTTGGTGCAATTGTGAATGGTATCACTTTCTTTATTTGTCTTTCTGTTGCTTCATTATTAGTGTAAAAGAATGCAACTGATTTCCATACATTAATTTTGTATCCTGCAACTTTGCTGAATTCATGTATCAGTTCTAGCAGACTTTCGGTGAAGTCTATTGGGTTTTCCATGTATAGTATCATGTCATCTGCAAAAAATGAAAGCTTGACTTTATCTTTGCCAATTTTGATGCCTTTGATGCTAGAACTTCCAACACTATGTTAAACAACAGCAGTGAGAGTGGACATCCCTGTCGTGTTCCTGATCTCGGGGGAAAGCTTTCAGTTTTTCCCCATGGAGGATGATATTAGCTGCGGGCTTTTCATAGATGGCTTTTATGATGTTCATATATGTTCCTTCTATCCAGACTTTCTAGAGGGTTTTTATTAAGAAAGGATGCTGAATGTTGTCCAAATGCTTTTTCTGCATCGATTGACAGGGTCATATGGTTCTTATCTCTTCTTTTATTAATGTGATTGTAACACATGGATTGATTTGCGAATGTTGAACCAGCCCTGTAGCCCAGGAATGAATCCCACTTGATCAGAGTGAATAATTCTTTTTATATGCTGTTGAATTTGATTTGCTAGTATCTTATTGAGAATTTTTCCATCCATATTCATCAGGGATATTGGCGTGTAGTTCTCTTTTTTTTGCTGGGTCTCTGTCTGGTTTGGGAATCAAAGTAATGCTGCCTTCATAGAATGAGTCTAGAAGTTTTCCTTCCCTTTCTATTTTTTGGAACAGTTTGAGAAGGATAGGTGTTAGCTCTGCTTTAAATGTCTGGTAGAATTCCCCAGGGGAGCCATCTGTTCCTGGACTCTTATTTGTTGGGAATTTTTATATTCTTATATTGGCTTTTCTAATGGATTCAGATAGTTGTTGCAGCACTTCTGCACTTTTTAAAAATCTGAGTCCTGTCTCTAGTTTCCCCTGAATATTTCTAGGTTCTTATCTTCCAGCTTACTAATTCTGTCTTCCATCTAATCTGCTCTATTTCTAGTGCATTCTGATGCATTCTTTATTTCATTTATTGAGTTCTTCAGCTCCAGAATGTCTGTTGCTTTTTGCTTTGTTTTGTTTTTGAATTTCAGTGTATTTGGTAAAGTACTCCTTCCATTTGTTAATTTTAGTTTTGAGACCATTGTATTGCCTTTATGAGCTTTCTTATAGATTGTTGAATTTCTTTATAAAAGGTAATTTGAATTTTATCAATTAGGTAGCAATATTCAGTGTCTTTGGGTTTGGTAGCTGAAAAGTTGTCACTTTCTTTCTTGTAATGCTGTATTACCATGATTTCTCATGATGTTTGACAAAAAGTGTTTCTACGACCATATTTGAAGTAGTGATTATTTTTTCAGTTAGGCAGGGTTTTGTGTATTTTGATTCTTACAGTTCAACAGTTGGTAATTAAGAGACGTCCTTTTGTTTTCAAAATTGACTCCTGCTAAGGTTGAGGAGCATGCATATAAAAAAAGCTGCTGGGAGAAAAGGGATGCCAGTAGTGTGGAAAAGGTATGTACTAAGCACTAGGGCATCCCTGATAGGCAGATCCTTAGGTGGCGCATCTCAGAAGTCCATGGGTGGTCCTCTTGCTAGAATCTCTGGGCAAAGAGCAGGAGACACTTTTTTTGAGTTCTCTTTGTCGCCTATTTCCCTTTCCCTTCCTTCCACCTAGTCACTGCTGTCTCTTTTCAGAAAGATCAGGGGGACCACCACCCACTGAATGTGGGCCAGATAAACCCCATGCATTGCCTTTACCCTTCACCTACTTTTCCAGAAGGGTTGCACTGTCCCAGTGCTGGGTCTTCTGCTGCCTTCTCCTGCTGCTACCAGCTCTCCTGTCATTCCCCTCACTCTGCGGCCTCTTCCACAGCCCAAGCCTCTCGCATTTGGATGCACAGACAGAAGGATCTCTTGAGTGTTCCGGTATGCTGTGCAGAGGTCCCTTTTTTTCAGTTATGCATGTCCATGTAAGTTGTGAACTGAAGGGGAGAGAATAAAAGAATGACTCATGTGGTCATGGTGCTGATGTCACTCCCCCTTTCTTATTTGTGGAAGAGATAGACTATTCTTACAAAATTAAGAAGTTCACCCACCCTCTTTTTTGTTTTAACTCAAGAAATACTGGGTAAATATCTCCCATATGGGAGTTACTGAGCTAATGTGCTGGACTTTGCCAGGGTATAAAGAAGAGAACTGAGAATGTATAACAAAGGTAAGATAAGAAGTACAGAAGAAACATGACAAAGATCTATGAATTTTCTATTCTTCTGGGAAATAATGCAATAGGCTAGCTGGGGTTAAACAATCATGGTGATACTGAAGTTTTAAAAGGAAGAAGATTGAGTCTTAAAAACTGGAATGGCACTTTTAATAACTGAAGGTGACAGGAAAAAAGGTATAGAATCAGACTGAGCTTCCACTAAAGATGACTGCCCATTCAACAGGAAAAGGTGAGGACTGAATAACAGATGAGAGTTGGTAGAAGTCACTGGAAAAATAAAATTGTTCTGTGTTTATACCCCTATGAGTCAAGACTATTTAAACTGACTGTACTTATTTGCACACTGTCTCTTGTGATTTGTCTCTTTGTCCTGAAAACGAGTGTCAAAACAACTCTCTTTCCTAGGGGTTTTATTGGTCACTGATGAGTGGAGATGGCGCCTTCAGTATATAGACTAATTGTTCCCATCACTCATGGAATAAACTAAGACTTAGGGAAGGACACCATGTCGCTCTTTGGATTATAATGCTGGAAAACATATATAAAAATTACTGCAGTGGTGAAAGAGTTGAATTTGTAAACATAAAGAAGTATTAGGAAAACTCTATAGCTCTGTATTTGTGAGTGAGTGTGTGTGTGTGTGTGTGTGTGTGTGTGCATCTGTGCACCTAATGAGATTTTTAAGCTATCTTCAAAGTACATGAGTTAAGTAAGAAACTTATTTTAAGAAATGTTTATCCCCTAACATAGCAACAAATGACTCATTTAAAATTTAAGGTGAAATATACATGTATCTAAATTGGTGATATAGTACATATATATTGTGGACCATAACGTTAGTATTTTGCTATTTTTTATCTGAATTCAATATTTTTCAATCATGATAAAGTTTTATCATACTGGCACAACTGGATGATTCAGGACACCTGATTCCAAACCTTCTATTTTGATGTCCCCATGAATTTGTTGATCCTTATCATTCCAGGTATCCTAGTTTTTAGGTAAAACTGCTTTCTACCAACATTGCTAGCCAGATATTTTAGCAATAGTATTTTAATATGAGATGTTCTCTATTAAAATCCCACCTTGGGCTAGTTTCACATCCTACTCTAGAAATGATTATTCATTATAAGGTAATAGTCATAAAAAAGAGTAAGTGAAACTATTTTCTTTCTATTTCTGAATTTCATTTTATCTGTTGGTGTGCACTAATTTCCAAATTGTGAATTTCTCAGTGATAATACATTTATATAGAAATAGTTGTTTAAAGAAAGAAAAAAACATAAAGATATGCCATTATAATTTGGTGAAGGTTAGTGACTTATACCTCATTCTTGGTAGTAAGGATCTGTACCTTAGGAATTTATTTTGAAGTATATAATAGTAATACTGATTATTTTTAAGATGAATTTTTACAGATATAGCACTTCGTAGCTGAACCCACATTATCTGCATTATAAAGACACTTTCGAAAAGAAGTCTCGAAATAATCCATTGTTAAATTTTCTCTGATAATTTAACTTCAACAAAAGTTAATGGGAGAACTGAAATAACTCTTCTAAATAATTAGAAATAATTTCCCCAAGTTCACTGGAATAAAACTATGCACCTTTGGGAGAACATAAGAAATAAGAGGTATTTTATGAATATTGTTTAGTTAGAAATTTGTTAAGCACAAGGACTTTCTAAAAAATAATTGAAAAAATAGAGCAATCAGTTTGTATTTTTTTACATAATCATAATTAGAGTTGGGAATGAAAATTATCAGAATCAATATAATAATAGCTAACATAATGGAGCTCTCAATATGTGCTAGGCAGTGCCGCAAGTACTTTGCATGTATTTGCATGTTTAATACTAATAATAGTCTTCTGAGGTAAATAAATTTAGAGATGTGCAAGAGCAGTGTTGTGCTGGCTTAGGAGAGCCAGGAGCTCATTTTTCAAGGAATTTTATAAGTTGGTTCATATCAAGTTGAAGTAGTTTGAAAATGGCCATAGTGTAATAATTTATACCATGGAAATCAATAAATACGGTAAACTATGGTTTTCCTCCCTACCTCAGAGAGCCAGTTGTTAAACATTTACCAGCTGCCTCATTTCCCTAGAGCCAGTTGTTAAAATATTTATCAGCACATCACTTCATGGATCCTGTTATTATCCCTATTTTACAAATAAGGAGTTTGAGACAAAGAGAGGCTAAATTTTCCGAAGACTGAAAACTAAAACAACATAGTAGACATGGAATCAATCCATGTAGTCTGCTATCTTGCTTAAGAAATTCCAGAAAAAGATCTAGTAAATTTAGAGTATAATGGACTCATTCCAGAGGAGCCTATTTTTCCATTCTCTGTGGGTAGCATTTGTTTGAAACCCATGGTGAAAGCCTTTCTGCCACTTAGACTAAGATTCCACTGGAAAGGTACTTTCCATGGGTGAGCTGTTCCACACAGGATGTCACTTCATTCTCACTGTCACAGTTCAGCGCATCATGTGCTCTCTGCTGAAGGATGATAACATATTCTTCTAGGTTTATTGTTCAAATCCATTCTTTTTTTTTTCTGACCATTCAAAGCACAAATCTGGTCATGTCATGATGTTTAAATACTTTCAAAGATTTTCCATTGTTTTCAAGATCAAGTCCAAATTTGCTGATCATTGGTATTTGGGTCCTGCTTCCCATCTCACTTTATTTCTTACAGTTCTACATATTATGTGGTATTCTGAGCTACCTGTAATTCTTTTAATGTCTACTTCTGCCTCTACACCTCTTACTGTCTTTCTTAGTGTCCTAGCACTTTTTATTGAAATCTAGCAGTTCTTGAGCTTTTCCAGTATTTTAGGCAGCATAGGAATTAGGATCATGGGAACATTTTCAGCATATTAAAAATATAGCTTGTGGGGCATCTGGATGGCTCAGTCGGTTGAGCGTCTGACTCTTGATTTCGGCTAAGATCATGACCCAGGGTTGTGCAGTTGAGCCCTGCATTGGGCTCTATGCTGAGCATGGAGCCTGGTTAAGATCTCTCTCTCTCTCTCTCTCTCTCTCTCTCTCTCTCTCTTTCTGTCTGTCTCTCTTTCCCACTCCCTCTCCCTCACTCATGCTCTCTCTGTCTCTAACATAAAAAAAGTGAAAAAATATAGTTTGACAGGTGTTACATAATATATATATGTAATATTCATATATAAAAAAGTCCTTTTCTTCTATTGTATAATAGTGTGATGACTTGATAAGTAGTAGCTAGCACTTTTTTATTATAAATATTGATTCAAGTTTTGTTAATTTGCATTTCTATATACTATTGGGTCTTTGTCACTCTCTCTATCAACCTTCTACTCCAATAAATTGAATTTCAGACAAATGTAGAAACATGAAATACTAGGGGAAAATTATTTCCTACCTCCATTTCCTATGGCTGCATTTCATTTTTAATATTGCAGCTACAAAAAAATGGACCTTTGAGACTGAGGTCTGTTTTAGCATTCCAATGTGACTGACACTATTGTTCAGCAAATATCTATGTGATCATATAAAAGACTGAAACTCCCATTCAATCAGCAGGAAAATTGTGTTGGCTTCCTCTGTGCTTTTCCTTTTTTGACTGCTGTCTAAAAGGTCCAAGCATCTCAATATTCATATCCTAATAAATAGATGAAAGGAGATTAAAAACAATTAATGAAAAACTTCCATAGGAGATATCTACATGGCTGAAAAACATCTAATCAAAGTAAAAACAGCATATCCATAGTAACTCCAATTTGATCACGTTTACCAGTAAGAGAGGGGATGTACTGAGAAAAAGACCTGAAAGAATAGACATGTACATGTGAATCCTCATTATACCTGGGTAATGGGAGTATCAGGGACGATTATTTGCTTGGTGCTTTTCAAGAGTGAATATACTTACCTGTTGTCATCTATAAATAACCAAAATACAGGACAGATTTTAGTTACACATACACAAAAAACAGTATTTGTAGTTAAAAGAAAGGAAGACAACATCAAAAAATTGGAAGACTGATTACTCAGATTAGTACCCAATACAATTTATATTAAATCAAAATTAATAACTAAAGCTTTTAACTCCAATGTAAAGAACTCAATTTTAAAATTGTGGAATACTAGGATGTTAAATGATCTTTAAAGCATTTATCACGTCTTACTTCATTATTGGAAATAAAAATTTCAGGGACAGGGAGCTGGCATGTGGAACTTAATGATGGGAAAGGAAAAAAAAACTTCCTAGGAATGGTGGTTAAGATTTTTCCAGGCGATATTCAGCCTGGAGGATAAGTTCTGCCCCTAAATTCAAAAAGGTCTTTAATATTCCTTCCATTTAACCAGCAGAACAAAATATATTTGAAAAAGTTATTCAAAGACTGAAAGGATTTTACAGAACACATTTGAATCTAAGGTGGATTTTGCATATCTTGAGATTTTAACTTGCCACTGGTGAAATAGCAAAATAGGAAAAGAACAGCTAAAGCAATAAAATACAGTGGATCAAAAACTGTATTCAAGGTATAAAGTCTCTATATTATAAAGAATAGATATGAAGCAGTTTCAGAGAGTCTTTACAATTAGCATATCATTTCTGATATTACCATAGAGCAGTGTGGTCCAGCATAGAGAAGAGAAATAGGCAAGAAGGATTCGAGGGAAAGCAGAACAAGAACAAATAAAGAAAAGGATCTTGATTATCCCTGAGCCTTTGCCATTACTGAAATTAGGAAATTGGTAAATTTTATTTAGTAAAGATTCACAAACACATATTTGGATTTTTATATATGTACACACACACATGAGCATGTATATGTGTGTCATGTGTGTATGTGGAGAGAGATAATCCTATATCTATGTCTATAGACCTGTTTAGGCATCCATTACCTCTGCTGCCAGAATAGCATAAAAGCATGCTTAATTTTAGGACAATTTGCTTATGTCTATAGTCTATGTAAAAAGATGATTTAGGGTTGAGCCAAGACCATAATGGAGGTATAGTTTCAAGAGAATACATTTGAGGTACTTAACATGTATAATCAGTGGAATTGAGTGACTGATTCTAGTGTGGATGCTGAAGTCCTCCATGACTTCCATTTTCCATGTTTTAGAAGCAGATGGCTCAGTAGATATTTGTCTCACACATTTACAGTGTGCCATTTTGAAATCACAGTGCAACAGATCCCAGTGAATAGGCAATGAACATATCATTCTGCATAGGATGGATAGATGTCTGTCTTACATTACAAGTCCTTAAATTACAAGACTTAAATCCAAGTCCTAGGATTGCTCTAAAATGACTTTTTTATAAAACTGTTAGTGAGAAAGATAGTGTGTAGCAGAACTGACTGTTTCTACTCCTTAATTTTCTTCTGCAACTTTTAAGTAGTAAATTTACTTCTTAGAATTCTGAGTACCAGAAATCATAAGATTTACATGGAACACTGAAATATAGGCATACTCCATATTTTTCTTTGGTGCCCCCAAATCGGTAACAATCTATTTTGGTAGATCGAAGGAAACTTTTATTTTTTCAATATACTTGGAAACAGAATCTTCAAATGAATGAGAGAATTATTAGCTTTTTAAAGTTAATTCCACTTTTGTGTTAAACAAGGCAATGTAATCTGCTACATATATATATATATACACACACACATATATATATGTATATATATATCACAGTCCATATTTATATATTGTGAATTATTGACTGGGTAAAGAGATTGTCATAGAATTACCTTACTTAAACAAATACTTGACTGTTTAACCTGTATTTATAGCACTACCTGTATGAAACAAGAAGGAAAAATTGATTTATCAATATAAAAATAAGTTTGTATCCTAGGGGTGCATGGGTGATTCAGTCGGTTGAGTGACCAACTATTGATTTCATCCCAGGATTGTAGGTTGGAGACCCGCATCAGCCTCCACACTTAGTGTGGAGCCTGCTTGAGATTCTCTCTTTCTCTCTCTCTCTCTCTCTCTGTCTCTCTCTCTCCCTCTGACTCTACCACACTCGTGCGCTCTCTCTCTCTCATTCTCTAAAAATATTAATAATAACAATAAACGTGTATCCTATATTTGTGAAATTTATTTATTTTCCTTATGGGAAAAATACTAAATGAAATAGGAAATTATTATTTTGCATTAAAATGGTGAACATTGGGGCACCTGGATGGCACAGTTGGTTAAGGGTACGACTCTTAATTGAGGCTCAGGTCATGATCTTGTGGTTTGTGAGTTTGAGCCCTGCATCAACACAGAACCTGCTTGAGATTCTCTCTCTCTTTGACCCTCCCCTGCTCCCACTGTCTCTCTTTCTCTATCAAAATAAATAAATAAACTTAAAATAAAATGGTGAAGATTTAACGGGATAAATTTTATTAGAAGGGTGAAAGAAAAAATTTGTGGCTTAGATTTAGTGCCCAAAATATTTCTTTCCTAATTGGCCCAAATAAAACCAATAAATTAAAGTTAGTACAAAGTTTCTGAGACATTTTCCTAGCAGCAGAAAATTTCAGACAACCCCAGCGTTGATCTAGGAAACATATATATAAAATAGCACCTCCCACTCTTAAGAAATCAAGTCCTTATTAGTAAGCTGGAAGATCACAAATATTTTAAGTCTATAATTTAACTAAAAGAATTTGATAAATATTAGATGAATAAAAAAAAGAAAGCAAGAATGGCTTGAGGTTAAATTGCAAGAATGAAAATAAGTAATGCCCCCAAATGATCTCCTTTGTCTTCTCTTGGCTGTAATGTATAATTTAAGTTCAGTTTCCCAAAGCCTATCCTTTGTTCAAGTTCCATCTCTTCTTCTGTAACATCTTTTCTCTTTTCTCAGCCTTCATTTATATCTTTCTGTAAAACCATACAATAAAATGTTTAATGATACACTACCTTGTATTTTTCACTCTGTTAGGTTTTAGTGTCCTCCCCCCCCCATCCCCAGCCAGGTTATGAACTTCTTCAAAACAAGAGTGAAATCATATATCTTTCTTCTCCTTGCAGGCTCATCAGAGTATTGAAAAATAGGTACCCAATAAATCCTGTGGTTATCATCTTGAATATTAAAGATTCATGAGAACTAATTGTTTTCTGATGCTAATATATCACTGTCCAGTAACACAGGAGGATAATGTAAAGTTAGAAAGTAGGATATTAGAAGCAGATGAATTCTGAGAGAATTTCTAAAGTAAATTTTTACCAGATGTTCATGTATTAAAAAAATAAATACTAAACAGGAAAATAACTTTCAAAGAGCACAGCAGGTGTTGCAATAAACTCTCAGGGTTGACAGTAGCATTAAAAAAAAGGAAACATAACTAATAAGAAAAGCAAAAGATGTCTCTATAAAATATGCCCATTTTCAGATTAACAGATTAAATTCCTCAAAAAGGTACTCTCAATAATCATTTTCTGTGGAAAACAAGCAGGTGTGAGCTGAGTCACATTTGCATGCCTATGTGATTTTATATATTTCACTTCTGTCTACATAGATTGGGCAATTTATTTAATCAGTTTAAAATTTAAGATTTTATTGTAGGTGCCCTGGAGATTTTTAAGTTGTTATTATATTTCATTAAATAATACTACTTACCATCATTCATATATATTTTTCCTGCCATTCACTAAATACCTTGGTTATTCTTTCCTTTGAAAAGTCTCTGTTACCATGCATTTCTCTCTTCCCACAGCCTTTACCATGGCCAAGACTTCTTTCCTATTAAGTTTGAAGTAGTGCCTCTATTACATAGTTTACTTTCAGCCTCTATTACATAATTTTTGCTGCCTGCAGTATTACCCAGTTGATCTGCTTAAAATAGCAATTTCATCTCATTAGCAACACCCCCAAATCCCCTCATAAACACACGCACAGACCTTATGTTGACTCTTTCCCACCTATTACATTACATTCTTGTGCTCTGGTTTGATTTGCAGAGATCTTGATAACATAGTACTTTTTAACTGATCCAACTTTATTTTTTATTGTCCCAATGTAATATACTATGAACATGTCATGATTCTCTCCACCTCTGTGAATTCACTCAAGTACTTTCTTTTTATATATCTAAATTGTTCTTTAGGGTTCATTTCAAATTTGTGATGCTGTTATGCTTTCGTTAGCCTTCAGTGATCTTTAACTACTATATGTAATGACCATGCTTATATCCAATGGACACAATCATATATTTATTTGTTGACTTGGCGTCTTGTACATTTTTTGCATTTAATCATATCTATCTTCATCTAGACTATGTATTTCTCAAAGATAAGGACATTTTCTTATTCTTGTTAGAACAGTGCTGATCACATATGTTTAATATATGTGATCTAAATTATACCTACTTTCATATTGTTCAGCAACAAAGTATTTGATTATGCCTCTTGTGTGTACTACTGAGGTCGTCATTACACAGTAATTTATCCTCCCAAATTCTTTACTTCTAGAGTGAACAGAAATCTATTGCACCTACCAGCAAATAAGGCAATATAAAGGGTTTATTCTAATATCAGGAAATATAAAAAATGAAGTATCCCAGGGTGCCATACATAGTTGGTCGAGAGTCTGACTTTTTTTTTAAGTTTATTTATTTATTTTGAGGGGGATGCAGAGAGAGAGAGAGAGAATGAAAATCCCAAGCAGACAACGTGCTGACAGTGCAAAGCCAGACAGGAGGCTTAATCCCATGAACCAGGAGATCATGATCTGAGCTAAAATCAAGAGTGGGTGGCTTAACCGAGTTCGCCACCCAGGTGCCCCTGACCAACTTGATTTGGGCTGAGGTCATGATCTCAGGGTAGTGGGATTGAGCTCCACCTCGGGCTCTGTGCTGAGCATGGAGCTTGCTTGGGATTCTCCCAATCTCCCTCTGCCCCTCTCCCCTGCTTGTGCTCTCTCTCTCTCTCTCTCTCTCTCTCTCTCTCAAATTAAAAAAAAAATTCCAATAAAATCTCCCACTATAAAAGCGCTAAAAATCCATATTTAAAGCCAGTTAAATACATAGCTAAGTGTCAAAAAGATAGGATTCATAAAGATATATCTGAGAAAGTGCCGGTGTCTAGGATATAAAATGAACTCCTACAACTCAACAATAAAAAGACAATCTAATAAAAAATAAATAAGCAGTAGAATTGAACAGACACTTGGCATGCAAATGGCCAACGAGCACATGAAAAGCTGATAAACATCATTAGTGATCAGAAAAGTGAAAATTATAACCCCAGTGAAATACTGCTATACAATGGTCAAAATGACTAAAACTGAAAATACTTTTAACACTAAATGTTGGTGAGGATATGAAGCATCTTCTCATGGTTGGAGTATAATATGTGAAACCACTTTGAAAGCTCTTGCAGTCTCTTACAAAATTAAATATGCTCCATCCTATTACCTAGCAATGCCAACCTTAGGAGCTTATGTAAAAATTGGAAGTTGTTCCCCCAGCAGATGTATATGTGAATGGTTGTAGTACTTTAATCATAAAATCCAAAAACTATATAAAAAAAGTACTGGTGTACCTCAACATGAGAGTGGATAAACAAACTGTAGTAGATTCATACAATAGAAAACTACTCATCAGTACAATAAAGCAAATTCCTAATACATGGAACAACGTGGATGAATCTCAATAAAATGCTGAATGAAAGAAACCTTATACAAAAGACCAAATACAATAAAAGTATCTAATTTTATGGCATTTCAGAACAAATACAATCTATTTTGGAAGAAAAGAAAGAATAAAAAGTGATTGTCTCTGGAGGTAGAGATGGAAGTGAGTACCTGCTGCAAAGAGGAATGAGGAAACTTTCTATGCTGTTTGGTATCTTGATAACAGGATGCATTATGTAGATACATGCATTTGTTTAAATTTTTTAAATCTTTATTATTTATTTTTGAGAGAGAGAGAGTGAGAGAGAGAGAGAGAGAAAGTATGAGCAGGGGAGGGGCAGAGAGAGAGGGAGACACAGAATCCAAAGCAGGCTCCAGGCTGCGAGCTGGTAGCACAGAGCCCGATGCGGGGCTCGAACCCTCGAACTGTGAGATCATGACCTGAGCCGAAGTCGGACTTTTAACCGACTGAACCACTCAGGCACCCCTAGATACATGCATTTGTTAAAACCCAGTGAATATACACTTAAAATTTGTGTGCAATTTGTTGTATTTAAAGTTTACAATTAAAATAAAATATTATTTAATTTGTAGGCTGATATATTTAAGGTGTAAGTATGGAAATGTCAACGATTCAGTTTTAAATTAAAAATAAGGGGTATGGTGATAGTGAAATGATGAGATATATTACAAAACAAGCCTAGTAAGCCTAGTAAGTTGTTAATAGTAAGCCCAGTAAGTTGTTAATAGTAAGATATAGATAGTGGATACATGAATATTATCTGTGAGCTCTTAAATTTGGCCTATGTTTATACATTAATATGCCATAGAAACCAAAAATGAATCTAAAGCACCAACTTGACAAAGTAAGAATGTTAAATCTGGTGCCTGTCCTAAGAGAATCTGCTAAACCTGGGAACTTGGAGGTCTCATTTTACAAGTGAGAAGATGGGCAGAAGTAAAACCTTTAAGCATATAAAAGATATGGGAGTGGGGAAGGGAACGTGTGCTACAGTGTCAATGATAATTTGAATTAAAATAAAAAGAAAAAAGTAAGATTACACAAAGGGACTGGTGAGAAAAATAACTGCTTTGACATTAATTTATGTGGAGGAAGAAAAATTTCTGAAAATTCAAAATAACAAACTGACTCTCTAAGAGGACTGAAACTCAAATTTATACTACCTACATCATCTGAAACCCATATAGATATTAATGAAAGACCAACAAAGTTAAAGCAAGTCTTTGTTTAAAGACAACCAGATGGAATTAAAACAAAGAAAAACAAAACAAACAAAATAAAAAACATTTCAGGCACTGAGGCATTACCAAGGTTGGTGAACAATAAGGAAGGTGACATAGGAAATGGTGAAAAGGTGACAAGGTTGGTGACATAGGAAATGGTAGAACTCTGGGATCTAAAAAGTGAGCCCAGTGTTCGTGACTGTTTTACCTTGGGCTAAGAAGACAAAAGCTGAATTTTATGATTTGGCATTGGTATTATTTCTCCAAAATATCTTTTGCCTTAAGTTTTATCTTTGTGGACTGAATAAGTAAATAATATCTTGCATAAAATGCAACTTAGCCTCATGTCATCTGAATGAACCAGAAGGTGTCGATTCCAGAAATAGTATTGAAGTAATATGAAAAGATTGTGTTTCCAGTGACCTGGAAAATCAAATGAAAATGTCTGGATGAAAGTAACATCATTTTAAGACTCAAAATGTTTTTTTTTATTTGTTTTTGATTAAAAAATACAAAGTGGATAAAAATAACCAGATATATAAGGCTTTTTGGTTTTGTTTGTTTTCAAATTACTGATTTCTGGTTTCCAGCTAGGATGTATAAAACTAAAAGAGCATCATCTTCACCCTAACTGCAAGAAAATCTTGATAATCTACAAGTTCGTGATTTTTCCTGAATTCATCAAAGAACAGTTTGCAAAGCAAGCAACTAGACTGAAATCTAAGAAGAAATAAAACATGAACATTGGCTTACCTATGACAGAGTTTGAAAAAAAGAGACATCATGACACAAGTGGATAACAAAATTCAGCTAAACTTTTTAGTGAATGAAGGCCAAATGTGGGATAGCATGAGAGTATAGAATCCCTTAGGGCCAAAGATACAGGATAGTTAACAGTTGTTTACAGGTTTTTCTCTATGGCCCTGCACAGGGTGCTCACAAGGGAGGAATTGGAGAAAACTTTCTTTGGTTGGGCAGACCTAGAGAAAGGATTCAGTTCCTCCTTTGGGAAAGGCATAAGAGCCTTTGGTCACTAAGGAAGAGCAGTAGACCCTGTTGTCCCAGAGCACAATGAAGACTCATTGTGGGTGAAAGAAGGAAATAGAAAAATGCTTTTATGTCTGAGAGAGGGGAAACCATTTGGGCCCAGACAATCTTATTAATCTTTTCATCCGAGGGGCAACCCCATAGTTGAGACCCAAGGATAAGTCTGAAGACCCAATGATAAGTCTAAGACCCAAGGACCTGCGTAAGTCTGAAACTGTACCCAGGAAAACAAAGGAACCTCACCATTAGTCTACCAAGCAGCAAATAACAAACAACAGCAATCTATCTCTGGGAGAGTTGCAGGAACGTGGAGAGAGACCCTTTCTGAGGATCAAGAACCTATGGAGGATCTAAAGTTGAGAGCAGAGCAGGAACAATATTTCCTTGTTTAACTGTAGCTCCTTAGAAAAATAAATACTATGTGTCTCAGTCTTTATGGTCCCACACTTGATTTCAGAGTTCAAAAAAACAATTATGAGACATAAACAAAAACAAGTAAAAATATCCCACTTCCCAGAGAAAGAGAATCAAAAGAACCAGACAAAAAGATTAGCCAGGTTTTGGAACTTTCATCCAGGGAATTAAGAATTAAATTAACTATGATTGATATGTTGAAAGTTCTAGGGGAAGAGGTGAATAACATGCATGAACAGATGTGAAATTTCAAGAGAGATAGCTATCACAATATAGGGTCAAATGGAAATCCTAGTATTAATATGGTAACAAAAGCAAAGAAAGCCTTGGATGGTTTTACACTTGCAATGTAAAATGGATGGATTACACTTGCGATGTAATTTGCAAAGTGAAACTAAGTAAGAAAAAATAATGACAGAAACAAATAAAGCACCAAGACCTGTGGTGCATTCTTATATGTTCAAATAGATAGTTAATAGGAATTGTGTAAGGAAAAGAGAATTTGAACAAGAAAAATATTAAAAATTAAAATCTGACTACAGATCCAAAAATTTTAGAGAGTCCTAAGCAAGATAATTTCACATGATCCCTCTCTCACCCAGGACAAGGAAAAGGAACACACACACACACACACACACACACACACACAACTCCTATAAATATTTTTAAATAACTTCAAACAACATAAAAAATAATTAAGATAAGCAAAGAATAAAAAGAAACATTACATGCAAAATAACAAAAATAAGAATTGCAGCAGACTTCTTACTTGAAGTCAAGGGGATAACTTTGTTAGAAGGCTAAATAAAAATAGAAGGAAAGAAAAGAAAATCTTGTCAGTTCAGAACTCTATACCCAGAGAAAAAATGAGAAAGACTTTTTTAGACAAATAAAGAACCGAAAGAATTAACTACTAACTTGTAAAATATTAAAGGAATGTGTCCATCTTTAGGCACATGGAATATGATACCAGATAGAGACAAATATACACAAAGAAAAAGAGCCCAGAAATGGTAACATTAGGGAAAATAATAAAAGTCCTTGTTTTTAACTTTAATGTTGATCACTCTAAAGGAAAATTGTCTAAGTCAGTGAATATCACTAGATATTCTACAGAGATAAAAAGTAAATGAATATTTATCATGAAAACCTTTATGGCCATAAATTCAATAATTTGAATGAAATGGTCAAATTCCTTAAAAGACAGCAAGGTAGCCAGACATTACTCAAGGCAGAGTAGCTAATCTTAATTTTTCTATAACTATTAAAGAATTTGAATATGTGCACACGCACACACACACACACACATACACATATTTGAGCAAAACAGACTCCAGTCAGATAGCTTCACAGGTAAGTTCCACCAAACATTTAAGGGGGAAAAAAAGATATTGATTCTACACAAATCCTCCTAGAAAATAGGAGTCAGCACGTTTATTTATTTTTTTTTGTTTTTTTGTTTGTTTATTTATTTTTAAAGATTTTGTTTGTAACTAATCTCTACACCCACTATGGGGCTGAAATTTACAACCCCAAGATCAAGAGTCACATGCTCTACCGACTGAGCAAGCCAGGTGCCCCAAAGAGTGAGCACTTTTAAACTCACTTTTCAAATTTACCCTTACCCTAATATGAAAACAGAAAAGGATATTAAAAAAAAGAAAACCACAAAACAATTTTCCTCAAAAACATAGAGGCAAAAATACCCCCAAAATATTACCAAATCTAATCTGGCAATATATAAAAAGAACAACATATCATGATCAAGTGGAGCTTTTCCCAGAAATAAGAGGCTCCTTTAACATTTGACAATCAATATAATTTACAGTATCAACATAGTAAAGAAGAAAATACGTATTTTAAATATATGTAGTAATGCATAGTGCAAAATTCATTATAATTTCTTTTTCAAAAACTTCCAGAAAACTAGGATTTTGAGAAAGGAATATTTTTGAACTTTTTAATGTTCAAATGTTCTAATGTTGTTTAAGCTAACAACATACCTAATTTGGAAAGTCTAAATACTTTCTAACAAGAATGTTCACTGTAATTACTTCTCTTAAATATCATGTTAGAGGTCCTGCCCAGTGAAATAAGGAAGGATGGAAGTAGAGGGCATATATATTGGAAATGAAGGCATTATTATCTATGTAGAAATCCAGAGAATCTACAAAAAAGCTACTAAAATTAATAATGAAATTTAGCAAGGTCACAAGACACACAGAGAATATACAAAATTCACTATCGTCTCTATATTAGATGAATAATTGAACATTGGAAGTGTAAAAATAAACCTTTTACAGTAGCATAAAGAATCATAAAATACTTAAATAGAATTTCAGCAAAACATGTGCAAGCCTTTGATGCTTAAAACTATAAAATATTAATTAAAAATAAAAGAAAACCTAAATAAATTGAGAAACATATTTTTTTCAGAGATTAGAAGATGCAATATTGCTAATATTGTCAATTTTCCCTTCATTAATCTATAGAATCTATGTATCTCCCTCAAAGTATAAGTAGGGTTTTGGTAGAAATTTACAAGATAATTCTAAAATGTATATAAAACTTGAAAGCAACTAGAATAGTAAAATCAATTTCAAAACAGAGCAAATTTGGGGGACTCATGTGATTTGATTTTATAATTTAATGGTACAATATTTAGGACAGTGTGTTGTTAATGAAAGTTAGAAAAAGTTCATCAATGAAACAGAACAGAGTACTAGAAATACACTCCCCTGCTTACATGTTCGATTTATTTTGGGCATGTGCAAAAGCAAATCAATGCAGAAAGCATAGTGCTGTACCAATCGCACAACTATATGCACCAAAAAGAACCTCATTAAAGACCTTTCTCCACTTACAAAAATAACCACCAAATCCATCATAGACTTCAGTGTAAAACTTAAAACTATAATTTCTCGAAAATAACATAGGAGAAAATATTTGTGATTGTGTTAGTCAAAGATCTTTTCATTATATCACAAAATACATTATCTATAAAACAAAAGATATATTGTAGTTTATCATAATTAATGGACTTCTGCTGTTTGAAAGGCAATGTTAAAACAATGAAAAGATAAGCCATGGGCTGAAAAAATATTGTGTGTATCTATAAAGTACCTGTACCCAGCATACATAAAAAATAGGTTTCAAATATACAAAGAGCTCTCAAATTCAATAAGAGGAGGCAACAAACATAATTTAAAATGGGCAAAGGATTTAAATATATACTTTACTAGGGGCACTTGGGTGGCTCAGTCAGTTGAATGTACAACTTTGGTTCAGTTCATGATCTCGCAGTTCGTGAGTTCGAGCCCCACCTTGGGTTCATTGCTGTCAATGCAGAGCCTGCTTCAGATCCTGTCCTCCTCTCTCTCTGCCCCTCCACTGCTTGTGCTTTTTCTCTCTCTTTTTATTTATTTAAAAATAAGCATTTAAAAAACACAGATAACAAATATTTTAAAGAATATATGTCATGAAGATTAAACCTCCAGCATTGTAAATATAAGATTAAAATTACTAACAGCATGATATCACTAACTTTGAATTTAGATATTAAAAACACCCTTATAAAGAGTAACCGGAAGGGGTGCTTTGGTGGCTTAGTCAGTAAGTGACAGACTCTTGACTTCAGCTTGGGTCATGATTTCACTGTTCGTGAGTTTGAGCCCCGTGTCGGGCTCTGTGATGACCATATGGAGCTTGCTTGGGATTCTCTCTCTCTCCCTCTTTCTATGCCCCTCCCTCACTGCTACTTTCTCTCTCAAAATAAATAAATAAACTTAAAAAGATAAATAAACAGTAACAGAAAAATATTATAATAGAGATTAAGAGTATTATTGAAAAAAATGGAGCTATTTTTTTTTCTTTTCATCCAGGTGGCATTCCTAAAATATATTGTTTTTATTCTTCAAGAAATGATTCTCTACTTCAAAAGCCACAGGAAAATTGATAATAAATATAACCACTAATTCAGCTAACAATTGCATAAACTCTTATGTTCATTTTCTATATTCACTATAGTAGAGAAGTATGTCTCTTGATTATTGTAGTAAAAAGGATTTTGAAAAAGAAGTGAATATATGCATATATATACACACATATATGCACATATATATATGCACATTCATCTATATATATGCACACATATATATCATTACATACACGTATATACATATTCATATGTATCATTAGTTGGGTATTATTTATATATCATAATAAATAGTAAATTTACAGAATTATTCAACCAATATTATGATCCATTTTTTAAAACATTTTCATTATTCCATATACTTCATAACCATTTTCTGTCAATGCTTATTCCCACTCCCAGGGAAGCACTGACATCCTTTCTGTCTCTATGGATTTGTCTTTTCTGAACATTTCATCCACATGGAATCATATAATATGTGGTATTTTGCACCTGGCTTCATTCATATTAGAATGATGTTTTTGAGATTCATTCATGTTATAGCATGTAATAACAAGTGTTGGCAAGTATGTGGAGGAACAGGTACTTCCTATATACCCAGTGGGGACATAAACTGGCAAATCCACTTTGCAAAAACACATTTTGACAGTTTCTTAAAGCTTTAAAACACAAAGTTACCATATGAACCAACAATTTCACTCCTATGTAGCTCTCCTGGAGAAATGTAAACATATGTTCCCACAAAGACTTGTACTTGAATATTTATAGCAGCAATATTAATAATAAAAAATTGGAGACAACCCAATGCCTATCAATTGGTGATTGGATAAATAAAATACAGTAGATTCATAAAATGAAATACTTCTCAACAAGATGAATATATAGGTTCAGAACTGCTGTCAAAATTCGGATCTTAAAAGTCAATAGACTCATGCATTACTTTTTATTTCATTGATACTTATTCTGTAGTGACAAGCTTTTATTTCTATAAATCATACATTTTTTTTAAATTTGTAGCCACATCATGATATTTTAAAGACTTTATCAATTAAAAATGGGAAACTATATAAATTTAAATTTATCATTTACAGTGAGAAATAATGTACTAGAGATAGACTTCTCTGTGAAAGTAAAGCCCAAAGCTTGAAACTTCTGTCATTTCAGAAGATATAATAGAAATGATGGTTAATGTAAAAATCTACTGCCCTTGGGCTGCCTGGATGGCTCAGTCAATTAAGCCTCCTTTTCTTAATTTTGGCTCAGTTCGTGATCTCACAGTTTGTGGGATCGAGCCCCGTGTCCGGCTCTGGTCTGACAGCACAGAGCCTGCTTGGGATCCTCTCTCTCCCTTTCTTTCTGCCCCTCTCCTCCCTCAAAATAAATAAATTAGTTTTTTAAAAAAAAGTCCACTGTCCTTTATTTTGTACATGGTATTCTATTAAGCTGCTTTTCTAGAAGAGAGTTTCTTACATGTGGCTACATATCAGAATCTCTTAGGGTGTATAATTTCCAGTGTCTCACCCCCAGAGATTCTGATGAGTGGGTTGGACATGGAGGCCAGCAAACTGTGGTGCTAATAATCACCACAGGTAATTCTAACTTACTAAGTCTGTGGCATTGGGGGGGGGGGGTCACTGTTCTAAATTAAAAAAAAACAAAAAAAAACAAAAAACAAAAAAGCAGTATCTGCTACTAGTGAGGATTAACAGAATTCCAACTGCAAGACTCTGTTAAATGCTATTTAATATATTCCAGTTAGAGTATAAAGGGAACCTGATTACCTCCAAGAGTTTGTAATTATTTTTAAGCATCACATACATCATACAGTGGTAGAAGAAAAAGAATTGCATGGCAATTCAGATTTATGAATTTTCCTCACAATAAGAGCTAATTACAGGTTTCCTGTTTCTGGAAGAAGCACACTTACAGACAAAGCTTCATTTTTAAAAAGTGTTCTTTAATAGATGCAATCAGTCAAGTCAACAAATATTAATTGAATATTTTTTTTACACAAGAGATTGTGGAACATGATCAGAATAACATATTTTCAAAGATTTTAAGAAGTTTATAATCTCTTTGTAGTTCATAGGCATATAACCAAATGAATGTAACGCTAACTAAATGTAAGTTCCACTCTGACTTGGAATAATGAACACTTATTAAGTACTTATTATATGACAGTGATATATTGTACTTGGGCATTACATGAATTATATGTTTGATTTTCAAAAAATGACGACATAGGCATAATTTTATTGTAATTTTATAGGTGAGCAAACAAGGATCTCCAGACACTAAATGGTGAAGTAAGATGGGGCAACTAAGTTTCTCTAGCTTCAATGCTTCTAAGCACTCCTATATATAAATAGATGTTTCAAAGTCCAAAATAAATTTAGATTATAGTCCATTAATTTTAATTCAAGGGGACAAGAAATGATGGGGAAAGAAGAAAGTTTTCCTAAAGCTAGAATGTATGTGCGGATGATCCCTGACTTACGATGGTTCAATTTATGATTTTCTGGCTTTATAATGATGTGAAAATGGTATGCATTCAGTAGGGAAAAACCCTTACTTTGAATTGTTAATTTTTGATATTTCCCAGGTTAGTAATATTCCGTACAATACTGTTATGATATGAAGCAGTGTTAGTGAGCCACACCTCCTAGACACCCATGTGATTGTAAGGATAAACAACTTATAAACTTACAACCATTCTACATACATATAACAATTCTTTTTTTCACTTTCATGATAGTATTTATTAAATTATATGATATATTCCTCACTTCATTATAAAATAGGCTTTGTGCTAGATGATTTTGCCCAACTGTAGGCTAATGCAAGTGCTCTGAGTAACTTTATGACAGTCTAGGCTAAGCTATCATGTTTAAGTTAGGAGTATAAATGCATTTTGACTTATAATATTTATGAGGACATAATCCCATTGTAAGATGAGGAAGATTTGTACTTGAAATCTGCACAATTTGGAAAAGTAGAGGACATTCAAGCAAAAGAGAATGCTGTGAGTAAAGATGCCCAGGAACACACTGGAGGTATTTGATGTGTTGGTTTATAGAATGTTTTGAGTAGATTTAGGAGAAAAGGGAATCAGGTAAAGTCTTGGTGGAACACTGAATGCTGGGCTAAGAAATTTGAAATCCACCTTCTCTGAAATTGAAAGCCATTTTTATTTTATCTTGGGGGACAAAATAATATACTTAACAAATAATTACTGGTTGGTGTTATGTTCTAGGCTCCATGCTAGTTATTGGAGGCACAATGATGAAAAGATGGACACAATCACTATTCTCATGAAATTGGCATTATAATGAACTTTAAAAAAGAGTAATCAAATAAACATAATTATTATGAATTTTAATAATTATCATAAAGAAAATAGGGTGTTAAAGTAGAATATAACTTAGGGCAGAATAATAATACATGTGTTTCAGATAGAGAGGACATGGAAAGCCTCCCTGAAGAGATGACATATAAGCTGAAATCTGGTGGGTAAGAATAAATTAGCCATGCACTGTGAAGAGACATGGCGTATAGGGAAATGGAAGGTTTTGTAAAGACCATGAGGAAAGAAAGTCATTTGGAAATTGAAGAAAAATAAAGAGTATCATGTAACTGGAGCTTAATGAAAGAAGTGGAGAGTGGCTCAAAATGAATGCTTAAGAATCAGCAAGGGCCAGATCAGGCCAGGTTTATGGCCATGGTAGAATTGCAAGTGTGTTTGGATGCACTGACTAGTTTTAAGTAAGGGAAAAACATGGTTTCAGTTTTTTTCTTAATAAGCTCTCTTTGCTTCTCTGTGGGGAGAATAGTTTGGGTACAGGCAAGAGTGGAAGCAATAAGAAGAGTTAGGTCAATTCTAGATATAGAATGATTGTGACCTCGTTTAGTTTGATGGTAATGCAGGCTTTTGAAGCACATGTTCCAAAACAAGTGCACCTATCATAAATAGGAAAAATACTTTTTATCATTCTACTAAAGCTTACAGTTAAATATCTGATTTTACATATATGTGACCTAATATTTAATAAAGACAACTAGAAGTTCATTCAAGTATGCAATACCATATACCAGCCCAGTGATTATGTTAGGGGGTTGTATAGTTTAGACATTTAGATACAGGTCTGGCTTCTCCACACTTAGCTGTGTAATCTTGGAAAAATTACCTGAACTATTTTGGCTTTAGTATCCTCCAAAAGGGTAATATATGATCTATATGACAGATCCTTTATGAGAATTAAGTGGAATAATACCTATTTTACAAAGTACTGTCATCCAGGAAGAGATTGGTAAATGTTAGCTAAGGCTCAACACTGTATATTGATTAATAGGTAGAAAAATAAAACATGAATAAACATTTTTTTTCTTTTATGGGTAAAATAATTCTGTATGCTTTTCTTCTGATATTAATAAAGTTGTTAATAAAAAAATTAACAAAGTATTTGTCATGGTGCATGACCCCAAATGGCTCTCTAATCCCATCCTGGGGAACTTCACACTGTCTATATTTCATATAAAAAGGGACATGGCAACTATTCTTTAAACTCAAATCTCAAATTTTTCTGAGACACTGTCTCTGCTGTTGAGGCTTGTGATTTCATTTTCTCATATTTTTCTTGCTCTGATAAAATATTAGTTTTATTTCTGGAAAAGCTGGAAAAGAAAGTTCATTCTATTTATAAGCAACACAGTAGTATCGACACAGAAGAATCTTTGCCCCAGAGTTACTACTTCCTAATCTCATCATAAATTGGTCTTTCCTTGTCCCATGAAAAAGGGTTATCAAAGCTGCAGAGAGGGCTACTGAATCTTCAACACTAAATAGAAAGAGTAGAATTTCCATTTTATTATTCAGGAACATAATCACAAGTAGAGCAACCTGAAAAGGAATCTTGTTACATGGGGCTGGCTCTAGACAGGGAATAGGAACAGAGCTGTATCAGCTATGGTTACCATTAAGATTAACTGGAAGCAACAAGTTTGAGAAATTGTAACTGATGTCCACAGCTGATGTAATGCAACAAAAGGCCAGATTTGGAGACATTGCATAGATCAGGAAAAATAAACTGGTTGAAATAAGGTTGAGGGCTTAGTCCTCATGGAGAGGTTGGGAGGAGAGAAGGAATTGAGCTTACTTTTCCTGGTGGTGCTCACTGAAAGTCTTAGGGGCAAGTTAACTGGTTGAAAAATATAGAATTCAGCCTATCTTTACTTCCTTTTATTCTTTTTTTTAATACTGCTATACACCCCTTTCTCTCAGAGTTGGTCCCCCTTGTGTCTAGTTAGAGTTGGCCATATTCTCCCTAATTCTGACTTTCCTACACACAAAAAAATTAATAAAAATCATAATTCAAAGGTTTTCAATCATTTATTTATTCACAAATATTTATTGAGTACCTGCCATATGACTATCACTGTTCTAGATTTTAGTGATATAGCAATGAGAAATAAACAAAAATCCTAACTGTAATCAAAATTACATTTGAGAAAGGAAGAGGGCAGAGAATTAACAAGATTTAATATATAAAATATATGATGTGATAGGTAAGCACTAAAAAAATAGAAGATAGAGTACATGAAGTTTGTATGTGGCTAGCTGTGCTTTGTATTTTAGATAGAGGGGCCTGGGACAACTTCACTAAGATTGTTGGTCAAAAGTTGAAAGAGTGCAGGAGTCAAGTGCTATATGGGCAGAAGAAACAGTGGGTGCAAAGATCCTGCAGAAGGAGTGTGTCTGGTATAACCAGCTGATGTCGTTGGGGCAAAGTGAGGGGGCACATATTATAAAAAAGGTCAGAGTAGTGAGTGAGAAGAAGGAATACACATTTTATAAAGTTTTGTAGGTTGCCTTAGTCTTTTCAGGCTGTTATAACAAAATACTGTGGACTGGGTAGCTTATAAACAACAGAAATTTTTTCATCACAGTTCTGGTAGCTAAAAGTCCAATATCAGCAGTCAGTTTCTTGTGAAGGCCCTCTTTCAGGTTGTAGGCTACTGACTTTTTGCTATATCCTCACACAGTGGAAGGGGTGAGCCAACTCTCTGGGGTCTCTTCTATAAGGCACCAGTCCCATTCATGGAGGATCCACCCTGATGACCTAAGAAACTCTCAAAGGCTCTGCCTCCTAAGACCATCACCTTGGGGGTTAGGATTTAAACATGAATTTTGAGGGGACACAAATACTCAGACTACAGTAGTGCCATAAGAATTTTGGCTTTTACTTAGAAGTCATTTTGAAAGTATGATTTCTGATTCCCATAGAGAAACAAACAAAACAGTAAAATAGTAAATAGCTAGCAAAAATAGCAAAATTTTCAGGATCATTCCCAAATGGTTACTGTCCTTGTCTCTCTTCTGATTCCTAGAAGGTCTCATCTTGTCCTTCTAATTCTTGCTGAAGATGTATGAAATTTAAGCAAATAACAAATGGAAGCTGAAATTTGAATTTTCCTGTTGACCACAACTCAGTTTATAGCCTCCCTCTCTCACGAGCCCTCTAGCTGTGTTACATGGTCAATAGATACAGTTGGTATTTTCTTCAAGATAGTATATTTTGATCAGTGTATTTCAAGTTGTGATTACATATTGATCTTCTGTCTGGGATTTTTTAATTGACATAAGCTCTTTGTCAAGGCATAATCTTTTCACAGGACCTTCATGCTAATTAAGGGTAGCCTGGGTTAAAATACATATCTCCATGAACTCTAACTTAACAGTGTGGGGATCAAATGCAACAAAACAGCTGCTTGAAACAGCAGCATTTCCAAAGGCTTATAAGAGCCTTAATTTATGGAATTTTATTTTAAAAATTGTATTCTGTGTAGAGACTGTAAAGTCTGTTTCCAGTATCCCAGTGGAAACATATAGTCACTGAGGTTTGAAATATCTTAATCTCAAAAAGTCGTAAAATGCCTATAACACGGGGACTGCATGAAACAACACAAAGCAGAGAATTTCTGATATAGTGAAAGTCATAATATTGACTTCAATAGAAAGTTTGAAAAAGAACGTAGTAATTTTATGTCCTAGTTCCAAGAACACCAAACTCAATTGGAAATCTAAGGTTGCACAGTTACAATTAAAACATAATATTTTCCAGTAGAACATTTATCTTCAAAAGAGTTTAATTTGGGGATATGGATTATGTGGGAAAACTGAACCATGTTTTATACTGAATTAATTAATAGGCATTTTATATTAATGTAATGCTTTTGGACAAGACAGAATATAGTAAAAGGACAGATATTCTTCCATTCCTTTATTTTTAGTCATAACTTCATCAGAAAAGAATTGAACTGGCAGCAAATGAAATTCTGTGGCTGAAGGTACAATTATATAGGTCTGCCATAGTGTGGGCAAAGTGATGTAATCCGGGCACTTAGAAAAGTCTAGTAAATATATTAAAGTGTAAATAGATATTAATTATTTTTGTGGGTTAATGTTCATTTTGTAGTTAATGATTTTCTAATATTTATAGGCTCTAGAGGAGAGATTATCTGTAACTTTTCATTCAAAGGGAGCGTTTTATTACATCTAATCCAGAAGTTTCCATACCTTGATGAAAATTAGAAACATTTAGGGAGACTGTCAAATCACACTGATGCCTGGACATGCCCCAGACCATTTGAAATGGAATCTTGGGGCAAAGACTAGTGTTTGCATTTTATAAAGAGATTCCCAGTGGCTTCTAAGGTAGTGAGAATTGAGAATCATTGACCTAACCTACATTTTCTTACTTTTGATGAAGCCCATTTCCCCCCAATTCTGTTATCCATGAATGAGGTGAATATTTTATTAGCTTTTATAGAACACCTCTACACATATTTAAAGCCAACTATGTCAGCAGCCTCTCAATTGCTCATGTATTTGTAATTCATATCATAGGAAAATCTGGGACCTGCATAGAATTATGATATGATTTTGTAACTGTTTTTATTTGACAAATGAGAACAGCAGGGCCAAGAGGCGTGGGATGACTTGGCCTCTGGAGAACTGGTGGCGTTGCCGTAACCTCAAGAACACACACTCCTTCCTGCCTGCAGTGTCCACTGTTCTCTTCATTTTGCTATATCACCTGAACTTGTTTATCATTTCCTGAATGTTCTATTTTTCTAATCTTTTTCAAAATTCAGCATCTGTGCTAAGCCTTAGACAAATAGTATAGAGAATTACCATGCGGTTTCTCTAATCCACGCAGTACATTTCCTTTCTTATCAATCCTGCTGATTCAGAGTACAGTCTGGTGTGATCACTATGTCTTTCTCTGCTAGGTTAGCACTTTTCTGTGGAGTCCTCATTTTGTGTATAATTTCTACTCTTTCAACTTTAAATGATGTTATATCTTACATTTTACCTTGTATTTTTCTATACATTTCTTTAGACTTGTGATTTCAAACAAAGTGAAATTTGTTATTGTAATCAATGATTTTTATATTTTTTATGCTAAACAATAAAAGTCATTATTTTTCTGATGTATAATTTTATAAACTCAAGTCATCTAAAAATGTATACGGCTTTCACTTCTTATTTAAATCAATGATATCTCTATAAACCATCATGATCTTTTAAAAAAAATTTTTTTAGTGTTTATTTTTGAGACAGAGACAGAGCATGAGCGAGGGAGGGTGGGGCAGAGAGAGAGGGAGACACAGAATCCGAAACAGGCTCCAGGCTCGGAGCTGTCAGCACAGAGCCGGATGCGGGGCTCGAACCCGCGACAATGAGATCATGACCTGAGCCTAAGTCAGACCGACTGAGCCACCCAGGTGCCCCAACCATCATGATCTTAATAAAAGTTTATTCACCATGGACTTTGACATGCATGAAATTTAACTTTTACAGCTTAAATGCCCCGCCATATCTTTATCCAAAATTAATTATATATTTTTTCTAACTCCATTTCTGTAATTTCAGTACTACTATAAAAGCTACTTTTGGATCGAAACAGTACCTAAAAATCTTATTTATTAAATTGAAGATACCAAAAGCTACTTTATCCTAACAGGCCTAGTTCTATATATATTTCAGTGAAATTAAATACTCATGACTCTTTTATTGAAATATGGTCAAAACATATTTTGGTTAAAAGAACCTAACATGTTAACATGATAAAATTGATTTTACTATTTCTATAATTTAAAAGACACATTTCCCCCCTGTTATTCAGAAAAGGGACTATCAGACTGAGGACCAAACAACTACAAATGTACACATTAGGCTTGTGTCCAAAAGTTTGGTGTCACATCTCTTCAATATATATTAAAAATAGAATTTATCGATACTGAGAGACAATAAGCCTTTCTAATTAAAGGAGCAGAGAAGCCCTACCTCAAGTACAGTTTCCTCTGAGATTTTCAAAAGAGGAAATTGGAGAAAAGAGAACTTCTAGGAAAATTAAAGAAGGAGAAATGTTGAAAGAAATTGATAGTTCCCATCAGAATCACAAGAGTATAAATTACAAGAGAGAAGTGAGAAGTATAGAGCCTGTCACAATAAAGAAAAGAGGGAAAGAAGATCTCTTGAGAAATCAAAAGATGAAGGAAAAAAGAACTTGGAAGAAGTCCCAGATAGTCCAGCTAAATTCAGTCAAACAAAGCTCAGGTAAGTGTATGAATGTATAAAAGCAAAAACATCAGTATAGGAGGCATTTTGACTCTGAAAGAGGAGGAACTTAATGGATTTTATTACTTATATATATTTTTTCAAAGTTAGAATATACTCAGAAAAGTGTACAAATCATGAGTGTGGTGCTTGATGGCTTTTCACAAAATGAACACTTGTATAACAAGTGCCTAGATCAAGAAATAAAATGATACCAACATTCCATACAGCCCGTTTGTGTCCCTTTCTAATCACTCCTCACCCCAAGACTAACCCCTCTTCAACCATCTCTTACATAATGACTTAGTTCTGTGTTTGAACTTTATGTATAAAGTGGAATAATACTGTGTTTTGCCAATTTATTTTTTCTGCTTCTTAATATTATGTTTATGAGATTTGTCCCTATTGTTTGTAATTGTAATGTGTTTGTTCTTACTGATGTGCAAATATACTTCAATGTATTTATCCAGTTTGTTTACTCATTTATCCAGTGGACATGCTGATAATTACCAGGTTGGAGATATTATGAATAGTGCCACTCTGAACATTCTAGAGATTTTGTTTTGGCAAAAGTATATATATCGTTTGAGTATACACTTAGGAGAAAATTGAAAGTTAATAGTGATGAATATATTTAGATTCAGTAGATACTGAAAGTTCTAGTGTCCCATTAATTTGCATTTTCCTAATGAAGTTGAGTTTTGGTGTTGGTAAATTTAATAGTCATTGCTTATTCAATTCTCATTTTTAGGGTATTTTCAAATTTTTCATATTGATTATGAGTTCTTTGTATATTCTGGAAACAACTAATTTTTATGATATTTCTAATGCAAATATTTATTTCATTCTGTGGATTGACTACCCTCTTAGTGATATCTTAAAAAAATTTTTTTTAATGTTTATTTATTTTTGAGAGATTTAGAGAAAGAGACAGAGAAAGAGAGAGAGAGAGAGAGAGTGGGGAAGGGACAGAGAGAGAGGGAGAAACAGAATCTGAAGCAGGCTCCAGGCTCGGAGCTGTCAGCAAAGAGCCCAACATGGGGATCGAACTCACAAACTGTGAGATTATGACCTGAGCTGAGGTTGGAAGCTTAACTGACTGAGCCAACCAGTTGCCCCTTAGTGACATCTTATGATGAGAAGAAGTTATTATTTTTTTAAGTTTTTATTTTATTTATTTATTTATTTATTTGAGAGAGACAGAGAGCGCTAACAGGGGAGGGGTAGAGAGAGAGGGAGAGAGAGAGAATCCCAAGATGACAGTGCAGAGCTTGATGTGGGGCTCAAACTCACAAACCATGAAATCATGACCTGAGCTCATCACATAAGCTGATATCAAGAGTTGGAGGCATAAACTACTGAGTCACCCAGGTGCCCCAAAATGTTGTTATTCTAAAATAGTCAAATATATCCATGATAATAGTTTTTGTGTCCTTTCATAGAAATCTTTGCCTTTTATGCTTCTATGATATCCTCCCATGTTTTCTTCTAAAAATTTTATTGTTTTGCCTTTCATATTTATCTGTCTTATCAATCTAGACTTGATTTCCACAAATGATATGAGTTAGGGATTTCAGGATTCACTTTATCTACATGGATAGCCAATTGACCCAACAAGTATTTTTTGAAGAAATTATCCATTCCCCACTGAATTGTAGTGCAAACTTTGTCATAAATCCAGAGAACATATATGAATGAATCGTTTCTGAATTTACTCTTCTCTTTTATTGGCCTCTTTGTCTATCCTTGTACTGATTTCACATTGACTTAATTTCTATGGTTTTACCATGAATCTTGATATTTGATGGTATAAGTCCTCCAGCTTGTTTGTTCTCCCTTAAGATTATCTTATCTATTCTTATACTTTGTCTTTTCATATAAATTATAGTAGAAGCCACCAAATTTCATTAAAAAATACCTGCTATTATATTAACTCCAGAGATTGATTTGAGGATAATTAACATACTTCATATTAAGTCTTATAATCCACAAACATGACATGTCTCTCCATTTATTTATTTAGCTACCAGCCCCATCAGATAGGGGAATTACCCCTTCTCTAGAGGGCTGCCTTGTCTAAGGTCATGACTGGGGAGGTACACATCTAGTTAGTGAACAGTGAGGAAGTATAAAAGGCTGTCTATATAAGCCACCTCTGGAGTCATATCAAATCCCCAAGGGGTCAGCTGAAGCTGTCCCTCTACTTGCATTACAGCTTGACTTCTTCCTCTGCCTAAATCCTGCTTCCTTCCCTTTCTTTGTTGGACATTATTGTAGGACATCATGTTGAATGGTGATTTGGCAGCCTTTTTGTGTAAAGAAAAGAGAGAGGGAGGGAACAAGATAGGGAGGGGCAGGAAAAGACACACACACACACACACACACAGAGAGAGAGAGAGAGAGAGAGAGAGAGAGAGAGAGAGTATAAGAACCATAGAGAAACTAACAAAGAATCCTAATACACTGAGCCACTGAATTAACCAACATTGGGGCTGTCTTCAGAAAGACTGGTAAGTAAGGCCCACTAATAACCCCCTACTGTTTAAGACACTGTAGTCATTCTATTACTTGCAGTGGAAAAAAATGTCTAATAACTAATTTCTGTATCCGTTTTATTTCCATTTTCTACTTTTGGGTGGTATGGGAGAAACTGAAAATTCTTAATGAAATCCAGACTCATGCTATTAAATTTCCTGTTCTTCCAATTGAGTTTGCCCTTAAATAAAATTGGAATAGTATGGATTTTTTTTTTATCAAATTAATGATTCATGTATGATTTCTTAGCTCTTATTTCTGCATAATTTTAAGAAATCAATTTAACAGAAAGTTTAGAAAAACAAATGTTAATAGATTGCCTCTTATTTTTAGTAGGAGAAAATTGGTTAGGATCAAAATTCAGATCTGAAAACTTTTGAGTATGTATTCCTCTCTTTTAAACTAGGCCAGACATTAAAACATTTGCCCAGGTTTGAGGAGAAATTAGAATAACAATTTGATCTTTGCTTATTTTGTTGATTTTATTACTCAGCAAGCAGTAGAAAGAAGTCAAGATTTTAATCAAGAGGAGGCTCTCTATTGCTTCCTTGGCACCTCATAGAAGCAAGCCCCAAAACAGGTTAAGAAACTATAACACCTGGGCTTGATGCACTTGTACAAATTTAAATTTATTAGTGGGGATGGAATGGGGGAAGATATCAGTATTGAGGGGTCTGCTGTGTACCATATCAATTTTTTTCCTGCATCCTACAGACACACTTCTGCGTTTTGTTTATTATATCATCACTTGGCCTCTCAAGGTTTAAGGCCATTAATATTCTAGAGTGTGACCAACATGATTAGTATTTCTTTCTTTTAGGAATGAAGCAGGTGAGGAAAATAAAAAGTTACTTTGTTTCCTGAATTTGAATTGGTCTCAAATGTAGGTAATTCTATAAGCATTAGCCCCTTCTGATCTTTCCTTTGCTCGTGTCCTTTGCATGTGAATGATTTTTTAAAATTTCACAGGCCATGGGGCACTTGGGTGGTTCAGTCGGTTAAGTGTCTGACTTAACTCAGGTCATGATCTCACGGTTGGTGATGTTCGAGCCCCATGCCAGGCTCTGTGCTGACAACTCAGAGCCTGGAGCCTACTTTGGATTCTGTGTCTCCCTCTCTCCCTGCCTCTCCCCAGCTCATGCTCTATCTCTGTCTCTCAAAAATAAATAAATGTTAATTTTTTTTTTTTTTAATTTCACAGGCTATTGAAGGGGCAGGTTGAGAAAGTATCCCAGTTTTTCTTGTTTTTTCACTATGCTTAGTTTTTCCAACCAGGAATTTTATCTTATCTTATCTATCTTATCTTATCTTATCTTATCTTATCTTATCTTATCTTATTTATTTTAACGTTTATTCATTTTTGAGAGACAGAGAGAGACAGAGTGCGAGTGGGGGAGGTGCAGAGAGCAGGAGACAGAATCTGAAGCAGGCTCCAGGCTCTGAGCTGGCAGTACAGAGCCCTGAACTCACTAACTGTGAGATCATGACCTGAGCCAAAGTTGGATGCTTAACAGACTGAAACACCCAGGCTCCCCATGTACCAGAAATTTTAAACATTATACTTTTTTTTTGTTTTTACTTTACTACCATTCTTTTTGGTCTGAGTATCTCAGGGTGATGAAATTATAAGCAATTCAAGAATATATCATATTCACTTATTTGAATTGATATTCTAGGAGATCTTTAAGATGTCTAGACATTGCTAGGCAATGTTCTGGTTCCAATAATTTAAATATTAATATTAAAAAATCAAATAGCTACTTTTAATAATACTTATAATGTCTGGCACTTTGTAATACACTGTGGATACAATATGACAATTGGTAGGGAGAGAGACTTTAGAGGAATATACTTCCAGAGAAAAGAAGTAACAAAAATTGAAAAATTAAAACAAAATGGGAAGGAGAAATGGCAGAGTAGGGGGATACTAGACTCACCTCATCTAATAGACACACCTAGATAACAGCTACATCAGTGCAAGTAACTCAGAAAATGACTTGATGACTGGCAGAACAGACTTCTGTAGTTTCCAGTGTTAGAGAGGAAGCCACATCAAAAAGGGTAAGAGGGGTGGGTCACGGTCAGGAAACAAACTCCAGGTGAGACTAACTGCCCACAGGAACTGCCCACAGGAAGGACACCACAGTCACAGAGAGGGAGAGGAGCGGATTTGAGAGGAGCAGATTGTACACGAGGCATCTCAGGCACTGGGGGACCTGCACTGGGAACACAAATTTTCATAACATTTGGTTGTGAAAACCAGTAGGGCTTCACGCTGCAAGTTTTTATAATCAGCGGGGCTTAACTCTAGGTACTTTCAAAATCACTAAGGTTAGCTCTGGGAGAGCTAAGGGCAATGCTCACAAAACAAACAACCCCAGGGGATACGGCATAGAACAACGGTTAGAAAAGTGCCTGGGGTATACATGAAGGAGATTTATTTACAATTTCAGAACATGTGCTGAAGGGCAGGGATCTTAAGGAAACTTCTCCAAGAGCACAAGGGCCTTGGGGTCACATTTCTTTCTATGCCCTCTTGCCCTTCCCCAAGCCCAGATAGCTGGACATTTGTGGGAACCACTCTCCACTTATCTTGCTAATACTGTGAGCCCTGTCCCTGGGTTCTCCTACAGATCTGCCCCATCCAACCTGCTTTGCTTGGTAGGCATCCCTGCAAAGTGGCTTCTGCCACATCACGTCTTGCGGGTAGCCCTGGAAGGGACTGACACTACCCCAAAGTGATCCCTGCCCTGGGGAGAAGACATCCGGATGGCCAACAGACCCATGAAAAGATGCTCAACATCGCTGATCATTAGGGAAATGAGAATCAAAACCACAATGAGATATCACTTTACACTTGTCAGAATGGCTAAAATTAAAAAAGCAGAAAATAACACATTTTGGTGAGAATAGGAAGAAAAAGGAGCCCTTGTGCACTGTTGGTGGGAATGCAAATTGGTACAACTACTGTGGAAAACAGTACAGAAGTTTCCTCAAAAAATTAAAAATAGAATTACCATATGATCTAATAATTCCACTACTGGGTATTTACCCAAACAAAACAAAACAAAACTAATTTGAAAAGATATATGCACTCGCATGTTTATTGCAGCAGTATTTACCATAGCCAAGATATGGAAGCAACCTAAGCGTCCATGATAGATGAAAGGATAAAGAAGATTTGATATACATAATATATGTAAAATGTATAAATATATATAAAATTATATGTGATATATATATGATGGAATATTACTCAGCCATAAAAAGAATGAAATCTTGCCATTTGAAACAACGTGAATGGGCCTAGAGAGTATTATGCTAAATGAAATAAGTCAGTCAGAAAAAGACAAATATCATATGATTTCATTCATATGTAGAATTTAAGAAACTAAACAAATGAACAAACAAAGAAAAGAAGAGACAAAAACACCAGTCTCTTAAACAGAACAAACTGGTGATTGCCAGAGGTGAGAGAGGTGGGAGGTGAAATAAAGGGGTTTAAGAGCACACTTACCTTGATGAGCACTAAAAAAAAAAAAAAAAAAAGGGGAGAAAGTCAACAAATATCATTGAAGTATAGAATTCATCTCTCTCTCTTTTTTTAAATGTTTATTTATTTATTTTTGAGAGACAGAGAGCACACACAAACAGGGGAGGGGCAGAGAGAGAAAGGGAGACAGAATCAGAAGCAGGCTCCAAGCCTCCAGCCCAGACAGAGCTCTACACGGGGCTCAAACCCATGAACCCTGAGATCATGACCTGAGACAAACTCAGATGCTCAACTGACTGAGCCACCCAGGCGCCCCTCATCTATATTTTTAGATAGACAGGAGTATATTGATGTTTAACTATCATGTAATTGAGATATAAACCCAAACATGAAAATTAGCACAGTGATCATTAAAGTAGTCCCCTTTGAGAGCTTTCAAAATATCATATCACTTTTTACCTATTCACTGAAGCTCTTTGAAATCTTAATATTCTCAATAGTGTCAAATTTATCTAAAAGACTGTAATTTTGAACAGACATTAAGTGCATTCCAGTGAATAAATAGCTAATAGAGTTGGCTAATGCTATGTTTATTTGGTATCAAGGTGTGACTATGTGGTGGCAGGCTACCCACAAGCTCTACAGCTTGGAATGCCTGTGGATGCAGTTGGAATGCCCGTGGATGCACCTGGGAGGCCTGTGTGAGGGGCCAGACAGAGCACTGAGAGGGATCAAAGACAGGAGAGTTCCACAAAATAAGATAATGTCCTGGGATAAGTCCCTTTGAAAGGGAAAGTTGGATCCAGGCATTCTCATAAGGTAGAATGTTAAGTTATGTATCTGCCTTCCAAAAGAGATTTGAGTGAGACTTAGTTTTTTATAGGAGAAAAAACACTCCATAATATGCATTCTAGGAGCTAAGAGATGCACTCATTAATGTATGTTTTGGTTTTCCCAGGTTATAAAAGTCCATAAAAACATTGATTTTATATATGGCTTGGAAATCTAGCACTGAGGACAAAAAAACAAACAAAAACCAAACACACACACACAAAACACAAAAATCAATATAGTTGTGTGCTTGTGCATGCAATAGAAATATCTTGATGTAAGTATTTATCATTCCTCAGGATTTTTGAAGGAGAACATTTATTTTAATGCAGCAATTTTAAAGACCTTATTTACCATGTGAAAATCCATTCTACTAATGTTCTTCTCTAGCTACTATTTTGATTGTCATCCGCTCAGTTCCTTTTAAATAATACTACTTACAAAGCAAAACCTGGCAAATAATATATAGAGAGAGTTTAATTTTCCTTTGGGATTTAATTCAATAACAAGTTCTAAATTATAATTATTAAAATTTTTTATTTTCTTTTATCACTGAAAAATATATAATGGCTTTATTTTACAGTGACAATGGGAAATTCCAGTTCAGAAAAGGAAACTATAAATACTCCCATTGGCAAAATTTATTTAGAATTTACAACTGTATTCATCTGTATAACTGTAATTAAAAGAAAGTTAGAGTGGTGGCTTGTAAGTCTTGATGATTTGTGTTAATGGCTTCAGGCAGCAGGCAATTTCAAGTGTTTTTGTTAGTCCTAGTTGTATTTTTGGTTGATTCTCCCAGATTGTGTTCTCTTAGAACCATCAATTACTATGATAAATTTTCTGGCCACAGATACATAAATAAGAAATTTCCTCTTCTATTTTTGTCCATTTCATGCCTTTATACATTACCATATACCCCATACACATTATACATCTGTCTCACCCCCAGCTGAATATCTTGAACTCCCTTACTTTTCCACAACCAAACTAGTCAACCCAGAAATATCTGTACATTTAGCCTTTGACCTTTCCTTTTATAAGTGGATTTTCCTGTCCCTTAAAAAGACCAGCCTATGTAGTTATGTGATGGGTCCCATTCTCTTCCACGTTTTGGAAAATTTTTTTTCTTCATAATTCTCCTTCTTTCTATTCTGCCATGAAGTTTTCTGTACTTATTAAATCATCCCCATAAGCATGGGAGCACATTATTCTTCCATCTGGTATAAATACCAATCTCTTATGTGTCTTCCAACACCCCCCATCCCTTATTCCATTGTGTATTGTGCTTTATGGCCAACCTTGCAAATAAGAATATTAACATTGCCCCTGTAATTACCAATATACTTTTCCCCAAGTTCACTGCTTGGTCTTCCTACCACCAGGCCAGCAGGAAAAGAAGCCATAATGAAATCATATGAAAGCCATCATCCTGAGTTCTAATATTATTTTTCCCTTTATTAAAAACATGGTTTGATCATATATATGGTCAACATATATGCAAGCATATTCACTCATATAAACATGCACTCTCTAACTTTAGTTTCCTTATATTTGGTACTGAGGGTGGTTCTTCTATCAACATAATTTTTGTAAGATTCATCTATATTGTTGCTCCTACTTGTGGTTCATTTATTTTCCTTCTATGGATCATTCCATTGTTTGAATGTTCCTTGATTTATTTATCTGTTCTCATCCATTTGCAGTCACTTCTGTGTTTTTGCTTTCCTAAGCAATGCTGTCTTTAATAGCTTTATACATCTCACATTATACTTAGACCATGTATGACACCCTGAGGCAAAGGGATGAGGCTGTTCACAGCCTGAGGTGACCAGACTGAGTTACCAGGTTACCCTGAGTACTAAGTGGCTCAATTTCTTAGCACCTCTTTAACCTTGTCTCCACAGCTATATGAATCTTCAGACCAGTTGGGAATCTCTGCTAGGATATATACCTGAGTGTAGAATTGTTGGTTTGTAGGCCAAGAGAGTATACTTTAGACTATGAAGCCAAGTTGTTTAACAGAATAATATCCTACCAACAGGCTCCATTTACACACATCCTCATCCATACTTAGTATTCACAAAATTCTTAATTTTTGACAATTTAATGGTTGTAAAAGTCATTTCATTTTTGTAATTTTTATTTCTCTGAGTATTCAAGATTAAATATATTTCCATTATTTAAAAGTCATTCATATTCAATTGTCTGTGAAAATGCCTGTATAACTGTTTTGCCCATGTTTGATTTTTTTTTCTTACTGATTTGTAAAGGCTCTTTTCTTTTTCATGTTATTAATTCTCTGTGATGCTGTTATGTGTTGCAAATACTTCCTGCCATTTCATAACTTATCTCTTCTTGTTGATCAATAGAAATTCTTCATTTTAAAACCATCATTGAAATCTTTGTATCTTGCGTAAGGATCTCCTTACTACTTAGGATTCCTACAAATATGTTTCTATAAGATTGAAACTTAACTTTCATATTTAAATCCATTTGTGATTGATATTTGGTTACATGGGAAATTAAGTAGCCATTATTTTGTATTTGTGGATAAGCAATTGTGTTAGCACTATTTAATAAGCAGTTTCTCCTCCTGCCAAGGATATGCAATGACAAACCTAACATAGATATTAGGTTACTTACATAAATACGTTTTTATGATATAGAATCTTCTTGTCTATGAATATGGCATAACTCCATATCCATTTAGGTTTATTTCAATTTCTTTTAATAAAAATATTAAACTCTATAAATCTTTATGAATAATTTTATATCCAGCCACATTACTAAACTCTAATTAATTAAAAGTTTTAGATTATTTGTATTATCTAGTAGAAATTATAGCTTTTTTCCTTTAAAATTTTTATATCTTTCAGATTTCATTTGTTAAAAATTAATTTATAAAAGGATATCATTTGCATGCAATGTTTTATAAGTATTAATAAATACAGGACGTCCTTATTTTGCATGTTTCCATATGTACAGATTTCAGTTACTGTAATTTAGTTTAATAATAGCAGTCCCCCAGCAACGTGGTTCAAATTTTAGTGATCATGCTATACCAAGTATGAGAAGTTGCATAAAGTACAAGCATTACTCTTCTTTAGTCCACAAATTTCTATTTGTATTTATTTGTTCATTCATTCATTCATTTTCCTTTTTAATTTGAGTATAGTTGACATACAATGTTACATTAGTTTCCAGTGTACAACATAGTGATTCAACATCTCTATATGTTATGCTGTGCTCACTACAGATATATCTACCATGCATCATCATGTATGCTATTACAGTATCATTGACTATATCCCCTATGCTATGTCCTTTATTCCTGTGACTTATTCATTCCATAACTGGAAGCCTGTATCTTCCACTCGCCTTCATTCATTTTGCCAATCCCCGCCCTCTCCACCATCTCTGGCAACCATAAACTTATTCCTGTATTTATAGGTCTGGGTCTCCCTTTTTTTTTTTGTTTTTTGTTTTTTTTCATTTGTTTTGCTTTTTAGTTTCTACATATAAGAGAAATCAGATGCTATTTGTCTTTCTCAGTATGACTTATTTCACTGAGCATAATACCCTCTAAGTCCATCTATGTTGTCACAAAGGCAAGATCTCATCCTTTTTTTGGTTGCATATTATTTGTGTGTGTGTGTTCACATCTTCTTAATCCATTCGTCTATCAATGGATACTTAGGTTGCTTCCATATCTTGGTTATTGTAAACAATGCTACAATAAACATGCATATATCTTTCTGAATTAGTGTTTTTGTTTTCTTTGGGTAAATATAGAGTGGAATTATTGGATCATATAATATTTATATTTTTAATTTTTTGAAGAAACTCCATACTGTTTTCCATAGTGGCTGTACCAATTTATGTTTCCACCAATAGTACATGAGGGTTCCCTTTTCTCTATATCCTCACTAACACTTGTTATTTCCTGTCTTTTTTATTTTTGTCATTCTAACAGGTAATTAAGGTAATATCTCACTGTAGTTTTGATTTGCATTTTCCTGATGATCAGTGATGTTGTACATCTTTTAACGAGTCTGTCAACCATCTGTATGTCTTCTTGGAAAAAATACCTATTTAGGTCCTCTGTCCTTTATTTAATTGGATTGTTTGCCTTTTTAGTGTGGAGTTGTTATGTGTTCTTTATATGTTGTGGATATTAATCCCTTATGATGTAATAGAGTAGTCCAGTTTGCATGTAACTGCCCTGTTTTCTCAGCACCATTTATTAAAGAGACTGTTTATTCCCCATTGTATATTCTTACCTCCTTTGTCATAGATTTAATTGACTGTATAAGCATGAGTTTCTTTCTTTCTTTATTTTTAAAAAAAATTTTGTTTATTTATTTCAAGAGAGAGAGAGCATGAGAAGGCAAGGAGGAATGAGAGAAGGATAGAGAGAATGCCAGGCATGCTCCATGCTGTCAGCACAGAGACTGACATGGGGCTTGAACCCACTAACCATGACATCAAGGCCTGAGCTGAAGTCAAGAGCCAGTCGCTTAACTGACTGAGCCACCCAGGTGCCCCGTGAGTTTATTTCTGAGCTCTCTGTTGTGTTCCATTGATCTATGTGTCTGTTTTTGTGTCAATACCATATTGCTTTGATTACTACAGCTTTGTAATATATCTTGAAATCTACAATTGTGATATGTACAGCTTTGGTTTTCTTTCTTCAGATTTCTTTGGCTCTTTGGGCTCTTTGGGGGTTCCATATAGATTTTACTATTATTTGTTCAAGTTCTGTGAAAAATGTTGGTATTTTGACAGGGTACATATCACTATTTCAGTAACTGGTGAGCATGATGATCATTGACATTTCACATCATTTCTTTCAAAGCCTGACAGTGATTAGTTATTGCAATTTATTTTCCAAGTTAGACAGCAAAGCATGTAAGTATATTATAGAATCCTTTTCTCCCAGTTTAAACCATGTGACATTTTACACAAACGGGTGATTAAAAGAGGAAATGAGCTAGCCAAGATGAAGGTGATGCAAAAAATTAGAACTACTAATGCTGAAAGTAAAATTTGTATAGAAAGTAGAGATATGGAAGAAATAGCTGACTGTAAGAATGTTGGTATAATCTCCATTCAACAGACTCTAGAGATGAAGCCATATTCTAGTGAAGGTAAATTTATTGATATAAATAAAATGTTTATGATAAAAAGGATGGGAATGTCCCAGAAGAAGTGATGCTGGCAAAACTTCTCACTAGAAAATCTCTCAGACATATTTTATGATATTGAAAGCACAAGGGATAAAAAGTTAGAAGCTGTTTCAATCTTAGAAAGGAGTATAATTCTCATCAAGGCATAAAAAAAGATGATCACTCTGTAAGTTATATGGACAGAGGAGGAAGACAAGCACTGTTCAAACTACTCAATGCTTTTTTTTAAATAAAGAAATAAAACAGTTTAATTCTCAGTGTTTCAAATGTTTTAAATTACAGTGTGTTAAATAGATACCAATGTTACTTCCATTGTCTTACACATTTATAATTAACAATAAGAGTTTCTAATGTTTTGACAAAAAATTTTAAATTCACATAACAATACTTTTACCATTGATTATTAAGATTGCTTTGCATGGTTTCAGCTTGAATGGTCCTACATTACTATACCAAGTAAGGACTGCCTGTACACATCTCTGTAACTATCTTCCCACTCAAATATTTCCCTTTCTCCAGAAAGATCTATGTTCTATCCCATGTAACTTTGCATTATGTACTAGATGCAACCGCTGTTCTGATTTCCCTCACTGTTTTCATACATCATTTAAATAGGAACATGCAACATATACACTTTTGTATCTGGATTCTTTTGCTCAATACAATGTTTTTGAGATTCACGTATGTTTTGAAGTGTATCATATAATTGTTCCTTTTTAGCACTTTTATGTTCTCTTATATTTTTTATACATTTACTTCATGATGAATGTTTTTCCCAGTTTTTGATTAATATACATAAAGCTGCTGAGGAAATTTTATGCAAGTATTTTTTTGGCATATGTTTCATTTATCTTGAATAAACATGTAGTAATGGAATTAGTAGGTGTTAGGATAAGTTAACATCATAAAAAACTGCCAAAGTGTTTTTAAAAGTGGTTGTATAATTTAACTTAAAAAATTTTTTTTGATGTTTTTATTTATTTTTGAGAGAGGAAGTATGAGCAGGGGAGGGACAGGGCAGAGAGAGAGGGGGACAAAGGATCCAAAGTGGGCTCTGCACTGATAGCAGTAAGTCCTTATGTGAGGCTCAGACTCACAAACTGTGAGATCAGTACCTAAGCCAAAATTGGGCGCTCAACCGACTGAGTCACCCAGGTGCCCCAAAAGTGGTTGTATAATTCTAAATAGCTAACAATCATTGTATGGAAAAAAATAAGCTATTCCATATCTTAACCAGCATTTGGTATTTTCATTTTTTAATTAGCTGTTTTAAAGGGTAATATTGATATGTATTTGTATTTCCTTTTCTCTGAAAAAATAAATAGTTGAATGTATTTTTTACTCTTATTTGATATTTATATTTAACTTATTTATGAGCAACAAATCCAAAATTTTATTCTTTGAAAATATTAATAACATAAACTAGTGATCCTCAAACATTTTTGCTTCTTGAGCCATTGAGAAAACTATGTAATTATAAAAAATTTAGGGGTTAACTGAAAATGCTACTCAAACCCCAGAGACGAGTTTTTTATTTTGCTGGCTTTCCCAGTCTCCAAGGTATGAGGGGATCCACATCTTACCACACATGTCTCTGATCCCTTCATTGCACACTATTCTGCTCCAGCATTATATGGAATGTACTTAGAGTATAAAATCCTCCATGAAATGATGAAGAATAAAAGAGAAAATATAAATAAAAAATATTAAAAGTGAGGTGAAAGAACATTAAAAAAACATACTATCTACATATAAAGCAGAGATTAAAAGAAGACCAAAAGTCTATAACAAACTGGAAAAATTAAAGGAAATTGTCATAATAAAGATATGTAATTAAACAAAATTCTGAGTGTCTTCTAATAATTCCAGAAACTTAATCAGAAGAAAACTATGATTTTATAATAAATGACAAGGCCCATATGGGGTTATGGTCATTTCTATCAAATTTTCAAGCTAAGATTTACTCTAGTCTTTTAAATACATTTCAGAGAACAGGAGAGAAAATCCTCTCCATTTTCTGAGTCCAACATAAAACTTTATAAAACAGAACAAAAAAGGAAATTCTTTATATAACAGAACAAAAAAGGAAATGTCAATCCCAGCATTGAAGTTCTATGACAAGTTCTAGATGTTCAAGAAGATCTGCTGATAATTTAACCAGTTGTAAAAAATCTGAACACTGCCTAAAGGAATATAACAAAATCCAGAGTTTCTAAAACAGATAATCTATAATGTTTGGCATACAATCAAAAGTTTAGATATAAATGAATAAAAAGGAAAATGTGACTCAGAGCCAAAAGAAAAATGCTTATAGCAACTATTCTAAACCACATGTGAAAATTGAACTCAGTTTAAATTCTTATGAATTTCTAAGGATTTATCTAGATTACTAATTAATTTTTTAAGTTTGTTACTGCCAAATTAGCTTCAGATTATGAATTCTAATTTTGATTAAAAATGAGAGTTATAATTTAGATTTAATTAGAAGATAAGAGAGACATGTAAATCTCATTTTTTCCCTCCTAAAGCACTCACAAAGAGCCAGATATCCAAGAGAAACCTGAAAATAATGTACCCTTCCAAAATTATTTCAGATAATTAGTTAACCTATGAAATTATAATTAATGTGTCATTTTCTTTGGTACATTTTATGTGCCTATTTATATGAGTGATTTTGTATTAAATGTAGACTGAGCGGACAAATAAAAGACTTCAGATAAAGTCCCTTAAATTTATTCAAGCTAATGGGTACCTGGGTGCCTCATTCATGACCTCACAGTTTGTGAGTTCAAGCCTCACATCAGGTTCTGCAATGATAGTGTGGGGCTTACTTGGGTTTCTCTCTCCCTGTCTCTCTCTCTCTCAAAATAAATAAACTTAAAAAAATTATTCAAGCTAAAATGATTAAAGAGCTAAGGTTAAAGATACTTCATTGCTTTGCACTTTTCGGATTTATTTGCTATTCTTAATGTGATTTTTTAAGTTATAAAGAATTAGTGTATAGATTCTAGACTAATGTAATTTTTCCCTGATACTCTGATCTATGCCAAGTGGCAGAGTCTTGAACATAAGGCATTGCTGAAATTAGGTTAAATTGTATTACTTTTCGCAGCCTGTAATAATGGCATAGGTGAATCATACTTATTATCTGTAGTACATTTTACATGCTTTAAAAAGGATTTGAGACATACTGATAATTATGTTACATTTAGTAGGTTTTATTCTGGTGTTTGAGGAAAATAATAAAATTACAAAAAATATAAGATAAATAGAAAACAGCACACAGGTTTTTACACTTTTATTCCCTTTTTTCAAAATAAAAGCAGTTATTCATATTTGTTTTTTTTACATAGTACACCAAGATATAAGAAAAAAAACAGCCAGAAAGGAAAAGAAAATTATGGTTACTATTTTACTAATAGGAGCAACTGCTTTCAGGTTCATTAAGCCTCCCCTCATTAATAGGCAATTAGAGGAGAATCTATGTTAGTTTTAGAAAGGGTCATAAATATAAGTGTGTGGTTATTTGTGTACGCTCTACAAACATGTATTTATTTTTAGTAACATAGAAACTCAGAATGTAAGTTTCCTCTTGAAAATATTTTAAATTGGTAGCTCCACAGTTATCCATAATCTGCTACACAGTTTTATAATGCAAGAATAGGATTGACATAAATGCATCTCTTGCATATAAATTTAAGAGTTACAAAATTTCTTAATGTATCTTGGCACCTCTTCTCCTATAATACTTTCAGAAATATTTAGTTTCAAGTTAAAAAAGATAACAACCCCTCTCCTTTTTTTTTTCTTCCTATAGTTCTCTGATATAGAACTCACTGTCACATGTTTCTATGAAGAGTATGGCTCAAAAAATATGTTCTTGTTTGTTTTTTGTTTGTTTTTGGCTTTTGATAAAAAATGGTTTTTTTTAATGTTTATTTATTTTGAGAGAGCAGGAGAGAGAGCATGTGCGCTCATGCGAGTGGGGGAGGGGCAAAGAGAAGGGGAGAGAGAGAATCCCAAGCAGGCTCTACACTGTCAGTGCAGTGCTGGACTGGGAGTTGTATCTCAGGAACCATGAGATCATGACCTGAGCCAAAATCAAGAGTTGAAATCTCAACTGACTGAGCCACTCATGACCCCCTACCACCTCTTTTTTTTTTTTTTTTAATGTTTATTTATTTACTTTGAGAGAGAGGGAGAGAGAGAAAAAGGATCAAAAAATGTTTTCAAATCACAGCTGTTATTAGGGTGTTTGGAAGGTTTAATTTAGATCTGTTAATTTGACATCTTATAAACAGCTTCTGTTTTTCTGTAACTAGGCCACCATATTTAGCAACACAACAAATTTTCCCAGAATTATAAATCAACAGTACACAATATTTATATTTTTATCTCCTTTCATAACAGAGAGACCTAATAACTTAAAGAATCATTGAATACTTTAGCAAAAAGTTTCAAAGATATAAAGTCAATGTAATATATTCTACTTTATTTGATATTTAATTTTTTTTAACATTTATTTATTTTTGAGGGACAGAGAAAGGCAGCACAAGCGGGGGAGGGGCAGAAAGAGAGGGAGACAGAATCCAAAGCAGGCTCCAGGCTCAGAGCTGTCAACACAGAGCCTGATGGAGGGCTGAAACCCACAAACAGTGAGATCATGACCTGAGCTAAAGTCGACACTTAAACAACTGACCCACCCAGACACCCCACTTTATTTTATATTTTTAACCACATGTAGTAAAGATTATACTTAGCTCTAGGAAGGATTTTTTTTTTTTTTTTGTAGAGTGAGTAAATTACTAGTGCTACAAACAGTGCTACTGAATAGTACTACTTATAAATTAGTCAGGAAATGGTAATGATTTCATAGGTCAGTGGGCCAAATATGTCAAATTTATGCTATGTCAAACTTATTAAATTTAAGCATGTTGTTTATTGTATATCAATTACACTAGAAGTGTTCACAAATAAATATATGCATTTTATTCTTTTTACAAAGGAAAAATAATAGATAAGCCAGAAACTAATAAAAAACTTTACAGGATACAGGATACATAGGAATAGGGTAGACAACATTGAGATGACAGCAAGATTTCTTTTTTTATAACTTCCCATATTTTTTTTCTTTTATACTAAAACATATTTTAGACATTAAAAAATAAAATTAAGATAAAAATTTTTCCAAACAAATAAATATTAATGAATTCAAATATGTTTTCAACCTTGTAATTTGCACTTAGTTTTATATTCTAAAAATAAAAAACTACAAAAAAATTGAACTTAGATTAGTTTTTGTTTGTCCTATAGATATAATTTCAAAACAGTGTACTGTAGGATGAATCACAAAATTCTACTCCTGAAACTAATATTATACTATATGTTAACTAATTAGAATTTAAATAAAAACATGAAATAAAAACAAGCCTAACATATGTGAAGAATCAGAAAAAAAAAAAGCAAAAAAACCCAAAAAATAAACCATATTGGTAATTAACCATATCTATTTGAGTCTTGGCTTTAAATTCTTTTGGGTATTTCCCAGAAGTGGAATTGCATAATAATCCTCTTTTTAAGTTTTTGAGGATCCACCATACTGTTTTCCATAGTGGCTGCACCATTTTACATTTCCACCAATAGTGCACAAGAGTTCCAATTAATTAGTTAATTTATTTATTAATTTATTTTTATTTTATTTACTTATTTTGAGAGAGAGTGAAAGAGAATGAGCAGGGGAGGGGAAGAGAGAGGGAGAGAGAATCCCAAGGAGGTTCTGTGGGGCTTGAACTCATGAACCATGAGATCACTACCTGAGCAGAAATCAAGATTCGGATGCTTAACAGACTGAGCCACCCAGACAACCCAAGAGTTCCAATTTCTTCATATCCTCATCAAAACTTGTGAATTTTAACTTTTACTGGGTGTGTGGTAGTATCTCATTATGGTTTTTATTTACATTTCTGTAATGATTAGTAGTATTTAACTTTCTTTTCATACGCTTATTGGCCAATCATGTAT